>NW_026641327.1:5092500-6292500 GCF_028554395.1 Pezoporus wallicus | reverse complement strand
TTGTATACATGAGGGTTTGTCATAGTTAAAGGAATACTTAGGAAAGAAGATCAGTAGATTTCTATTTTCCTTGCACTAGTAAGAGAAGAAAGGGTCGAATGAGGACTTACCCATCATTGATGCTATTGCTAACAGAAATCCAGATTTTATCCTTCTGCCTTTTTTGCTTAGCAACAGAGGCGGCTTTTCAAGTATATTGGGCAATAGTCCTGCATTTTACTTTCTTGTGGTGGAGCGCCAGATGCATTGTCATTTGAGATTTATGCCAGCGAAAGCCTGCAGTCGCTCATGGTTTGCTCTTTGACCTGCCTCCTCCTTCCTCCCTTTCCTCTACAGTCAGCTGCTGTCCCTCTGCTGCTAATTTACATCCCCAAATGAATGAAGCTTAATCCCTAAACCTTAATCCTCCTAAAACCAGCTGAACTTTGTGATCCTATCTTGACTTTGCAAGAGATTTAAAGAGAAAAAAAAAAAAGGGTGAAAAAATGTCTTTGCTTCTAAAGAGAGTGGCCATAATTCCATCATTTATTTTGGGGGGGAGAAGTGCTTTCTGTGAGTACACTGGCATTGAAGTGATCCATGTATTTTTCCTTCGTTTTTTTTTGGTTTGTTTGTTTTCACATTGAACATAATCATCTGGGATTTCTGTTTCAGTTCTGCCTCCTTGCTGTGTGCAGTGTATATTCCTGGCAGGGGAATCTGAGGAACAGCGTTTCTGAGGGGACCTTGCTCTGATGTATTAACGTGGAGTGGTGATGGCAGACTTTCCCAATTTCATAGATGAACATAGCAATGAGTGAAGATTCCCTAGCTCCCCCTCTTAAAAAAACAGTAATTTTTACTTTAGGAGCTGGGCAGTGTCTGAATGAGCCTTTTCTGCCCATAGGACACTGTATTGTTGTGCTGCCAGCATCTTGTCCCACAAGATTTCAGTCAGTGCACAAGGATGCTCCTTCTCTTAGAATCTGGCAGTGATTGCATTTCTCTTCTTACACTGCATTGCACAGTCAGTTGTCTGTATGCATCTTATCTTTTGCCTAGGTGAGTTATTACGATGTTAAAATGTGAATGCAGTATATCTTTGTGAAATTGCTGATTTTGGTCTACAGACAAAATCAGAGCTGGTCTGAGAGTTGGAGTTTAAATGTTTTAACAGGAATGTCATAGAGTGACAGAGCAGAGCAGGAAGTTCTTACTGAGACAGAGGATGAAGTGGGTCAACTGCTGAAGCTCAGTTTGAGTGGAGTCCCCTCCTGTAAGCTTGTCGACAAAGCTCAGAAAGAAGATTCTCGTGGCTGTGGCTGCTTCTCTCACTTCAAAGCTGGATTATAGCAACTTTTGCATTTTGGAAAGCCTAGTCGATACAGAATGTGATTGCTGGCTCACTCAGTAACATGTCATGTGGTGAGCATGGGCTGGAGAACCCCATGGTTCCTTATTTAAAGAAATGACTGTCATAAAATGTGCTGTGTTTAACTTTTGTAACAGAAACAGGAGAGAATTGTACAGCATAGGATTAAATATGGGAATGCTCAAGCAACCAGAAACAGTGGGATATCTTATGAAAGGGAAAAAAAAAATATATATAAAAATGAAGTTCTCCCTGGTGGAAATCTCCTAGACAAGCATCTTGTTATGATTCCTTGGAAAGACAGTACTCTCCACAGCTGTTAGCCACGTAAGAGAGAAATATGTATGTGCATATCCAAATGTGAATATTCAGTTGCTAACCCAGTCTCCTCAAATGGTTGGAGTAGAACTTTGAGCAATACTAGTTGGCTTAAATAAATAGCAAGAAAAATCCCCTTGAGAAGCTGTGTTTGAAAACCTTAATTTCCCATTAGGAAGCAAAGCAACTTTCTTGTGGCATGAAAATGATCATGCTTGGGTAAAAGTTTTCAAACATATGGCCCACAGAAATAACAGGTTTCAGAAAGATTTATTATCTTTAGCAGTTTGCAAACAGTTTATATTTGCACATGGAAGCTGCACATCAGATAAGATGCATTGTTGCAAGTACCGTTCATTGAAAAAAAGGCTTCAGTTTCCACCTTCAGATAAAACCTCACAAAACTACATTAGAGCATATATCAAAAGGTACAGAGACTCGAGAACAAGTAAGACGGATGGGAATCCTACCTAAACTTTCTACTCTGCTAGTGGCAAATTGGTGTACTTTATAGACTGCTTGATAATAAGGTTCGTGGGGTCTTTTTAACAGCCAGGCTGAGCTATGGAAACAAAAGTATGATTTGTGTGTTTCTTCAACCATGCATGCAAGCTTTAAACTCACCAGTTTGAATATATTTAATGTCTTTTTCATTATACATTGAACAAAAATAGAGCTCTGTTGTGACATACCTTAGCTTTTTTTTTAATTTCCTCTGAGATGCCTAAAGAAAGGAGGAGACATGATCTATCCAAGTCTGTGAATGAACGCATAAAATATAAATAGCTGAGAAGACCAACAGTAACTTTTCCTGAAGACTTTAAGTAGCCAGCCTTTGTGTCACTGCACAATTTTTATGGTTGCAGGAGCTTAGCAGGAAGCTTAGAGAGCTTTGCCTGTGTTTTGCTGCTTTTCTCATCAGTGCCTTCATGCCTGCTGATTAAGGGGTCATAAATCTTTGCAATATTAGTACAGGAGTCCATTTCCATAGCAAATGACAACCTTCCCCTGCCTCCTTTTAACTGTTATCACACACATGCGGCAGCTACTTACACGTATCATAGTCACACACACACACCGTATATTCCATACAACGAATGCTCTCTTCCTGGAAACCTGAACCTCTTACCACTGCTAGAGAGTAGCCTTTACTCTTGAGGTCACCTAACTTGGCAAGTCAGTGAGTTAATGGGTCTGAAAAGATTATCCTAGACCAAAATTGATGTAAACATTCTCCTTTCAATGTAGAATGTATGAGCTTGGATGCCTTTCATCTTTCGCTGCACATTCCAGATGTTTGCTTCTTTCCTCTCAGCATATATACATGATGGGATAGATAATGCACTGAGTTCAGATTTATGTCTAGAGCGTGGTGTGTTTGTACTCCACTTCATTACACCTTCTTTTTCCCTTTTATTTGGGAAAGGAGAAGTACCTTAAAGGCCTTTTTTTTAATTCAGATTTGATTTGTTTATTCAGTGCTTTCCAAAAGCAGTCTGGTTAGAGTCCCTCATGCCCTTCATTTCCTCTGCTGTTCTCCTGCAATATATCTCCTTTCAGTCGAGGGTGATTCTGTGCTCTAGTGGTTTACTCCTTCAGCTGCTTTGAAAGAGTTCCAGAAGGCAGGTCTCACAACTTGCTTTGGCATAGGCCTTGTTAAAAATTTAAATAAACAAATAAATAGAAATTCACCAACATAAACCAGATCTTTAGCATGAGGTATTTGGAGAATGAAATGCTAACTTTTCCCCAGGTAATACCCTAATGTGCATTCACTATTCAAGATTATGGGGAACATCCTAAAGCTACAACGGCTATTTCAGTTTTTACCTCTCTTTGAATGTCAACAGCTATCTGCTGTTGAGTTTTATTTCAGTTTTTGGTTCAATCTGAGGGTCTCTCAAACTGAGCTACTGTTAACTTCACTACCACAGGACAGGGCTTTTAGTATCATCCGGAAGTCTTTTATTTTTCCCAAACAAGCACGTTAGGTCTGTTAAAAAACATCTAAATCCACTGACCACAGTTATTCCTCCTTTTTCCTGTTTTTTTTTTCCAGTCTTGCTCATTTCACTCTGAGTCAGTCCAGGATAGATTTTTTTTTAATTTCTTTTTTTTCAACTCAAGGATGATGCAAACACACTTGATGCAAAATCAGTGTCAAATATCAATAAAAGGGTATTTAAAGACAAGCAAATGTGCTCTGAGCTAGGACGCCATTGCCATCTGAAAAAAAAAGAATTGTGGTTATTTCATTCAATAGTTTATCTTGTTGTATATCTAATTTCTCTTAAATTAGACAGCAGTCTTGTCCAATAGAAGATGTATCTATTTGTCATCAGATATGTATAAAAACTCTTTTGGAGGATGTTTTCCCCACAGCTTTCTTGATTCTACATTGTGCTACCAATTTCTATTAGGTTTTCTAAATTCTGCATGCTCCTGTCCTTTCTGTTCCATGTCCTTGCTCTCACCGCTGCCCACTCTGCATCGAGGAAATCTGTCACTTTTGTTCTCCAGTAGGAGGGAGTTTTTAACCATTTACCTTAACATGCAGAGTAACACTTTCTAGGCATACAGTGTCCTTGTGAATTGCTATGGCATGTAGTCTTAGTTTACCTGAACCCTGCATATACTTCGTTTTAGGCCTAGCTGACAAATTCCAGGGATATGTTCCTCTCTGTTGAGTTTTAGGGAAAAAAATATTCAAAATTCTTGAAGAACAAGAGGTTACTCAAGTTTCTTTGAGTTAAAAAACACCATACACAAAGGGATATGTGGGAGGGAGCAGTTGCCTGGTGCACCAGGGAGGGCTCCTGTGGGGCCCCTGGGTATGGTTCTGCCTTACTGCTCTGTTGGAAGTAGCTCTTCATCATACAAAAATGAGCTTTAATGTTGCTTGCTGTCCGGTGATTTGGATTTGTGTGTTGCATGCATACATATTTATTTATGCATGTATTTTTAGTTGCTTGATTATAAATCAAGTACCCCAAGTGTGGGGGGAATTAACCTGAAATATGGCTTTGATCGTCAGAAAGCATTTTATCTTAGGTCCTTTTCTTATTTTTCATAGACTCCACTTGCGGTAAAATATTGTTCTGGAAGTTCAGCATGCGAATTTTGTCATCACTTTCTGCACAAATTAACTTGAGATAAGTGGCTTCAGAAATAAAAGTTCACTCCTCTGACTGGTGGCATTTGGGAAGGGCTTTGCCAGAAGCCACTGCTCAGGATGGACAGGCAGAGATCCACATCCTCTGGCTGCCTCTTCCTAGGCCCCTGCCCCATGCATGAGGACATGCTATTTAGGTTGACAGCTTGGCCAAGCCTCAATGCCAGCCAAAGGTCCCCTGTTGTAAAGATGTCCTTAGCTGCTCAGTGTAAACAACCATCTTAATTCTTCAGTTCTCTTCTGGAACAGCAAAGGTAATTCCCTGGTGAGCTGCAGTGGAGAGGGTGTCTGTGCATGTACCTTTAAAACACTGTTACGTGAAACAGAGGAAATCAGGATGTTATTAGCGCCATCTGTATTAACAGGTAGAATGCCAGTGTACCGTTCCTCTGCTTTACTAACAGTCCCACTAGCTTGTGAGTATGGAAAACAGATAGAGAAAATTGGTCATCTTCATAAAATTGTGTGCTTGTATCTGGAATGCCCTAGTGTAATTCTGGAGTTTGTAAAGTTATTACCTCTTCAGAAATATTATCAAGGTTTTAATCTGTCTACAGAACAAATAACACTCTCAAAAGATAAAATATTTAGGGTAACAAGAAAGTAAAATTTTTATCTCAAGTGTGCACAGTGATGAATTTTATCTTACGCATTTATGATATACTTCTGCAAAGATGTAGTGAATAATTTTATGTCTCCTCTATGTAGTTCTTAAAGGATAATGTGATAAATTTGCATATCTATACATGACTGTATAATGTACTTGGAAATGGTTTTAATAAATTTGACCTTCTGGAACCCTAAACAGATGTTTTCCTCAAGATTTCTAAATTTCTCACAAATTGCTAGCTCATCTTGCAGTTTTAAATATCCCATTTGGTTAGCCTTTAAGAATTACATGCATTAGCTCTGGTGAAGGGAGGAAATTCATTAGAAATAAACTGTCAGGCTGAAAGCAATCTGTAGTCCGTGAACTGTCACACTGAAAGGGGCTTCATTATTTTTCTTTCCCTTGGCTGTTTTCTAAGCGTTTGCAGTGAATTCAGAAATCACTCTCAACAAAACTGTCTGTCTGGATCTTGGCTTCTCAGGGCTGCGTTATTGGAAAGCTGCTGTGTATGAAAGCATTTATTAGAAATACTTGAAGGAAGGAACTCGTCAACTGTGACTGTCCACAGATTTGTTCTTTTCCATTAATATTTTAAATCGGTTTTGTGCTAATTTACATGGCTAATTCATTAAGTGCTCTTTAATCAAGGTTGTAGTAGCCTCTTCTTTGGCTGCATGTACCTTCTGCAAGAGGAGGAGGCAAGCTTTACATATGGTGCTCTGTAGTCCCTTGTCATAGTAGTATGCATCTAATGTCCAGCAAAGCCTCCCTCTCCCTGGTATCACATATACCTGTGATATGGGGTCATTCTGCTTCACTGAGCATAGGACTGATGGTTAAAAAAACCCCCGAGTCAATTTAACCAAGATAAACTCCCATGAAATGCCAAGAAGTGTTTTCTCTTACATTTGCTGTGTCTTCCATTATAGTGTGGGAATATTATCTACTAGTGGTGTTATATTCAACACTATATTTTCCCAGTCTAAATATAATGAATTAATATCAAGATAATGAATATAATATCACATTGTGATAAACACCAGTTTTAAAGTTTTGCTTTATGCGCTGAAATTACTGAAACTGGAATAATGATGAGGCATAGAGATGGCCTTCTCTTATTGATCCCAGTACTTTAGGGATATCTATTTATACGATATGATGAGATTTATAGTATCAATGAGAATGTCTGCAAGTCTTTAATGAAAAAGTCAGAAGTCGTGTTTTACTTTTTTAATCTTCTGTAGTTGACTTAAAGGTAAAAGCTTGTTTTTTCTTGCTTTGCATTTTGTATTCTGATTTTAAAATTCAGAATTCTGCTTTTAATTTTTAATAGACCTTCATATCAACTTACTTGCATCAACTGAACCTTAAAGTCAGTTCTGCAGGCATGCATTTCATTCTACATTATGATATATCCTGTGTCTTTATCTTTCAAAATTCTAACGCGTTTTTTCCTTTCTCCTGTACAGGATGACAAGGACTTGGTTCATGAGTTTGTTGTTGCTGAAGGTCTGACTTGCTTAATCAAAGTGGGAGCAGAAGCTGACCAGAATTATCAGAACTACATCCTGAGAGGTAAAGGAAGTGCACCCAAAAGTTGTTTTATTGCTGTGAAGTTCTCAGAGGTCAGCTGCAACATCCGTGTTAAATGTCTTGGAATATCTTTCTCAGTTTGGTCCCAATTCTTGCATGTTATGTAGGAAAATCGGGGGGGGGGGGGGGGGGGGGGGGGAATATCAATACCACTGAGCAGGAAAAATTCAAGTCCATATTGAAAGACTCTGTGTTACCCAGCTTTTCTTGTGGATTATGTTGCAAATCTGTAATTCCAAGAAGGCAAAGGTGTTCTAAAACTTTCAACAGATAATTGTAAATGTTGAAGGGCACAAAGTGAAATAACTTCCCCGAGTGTGATTAGTAGCTATGGTATAAACAGTGAGACAGTCATATCTTAAGGTCAGTTGGCTGAAAACAAGTTTTGACTCCATATTTTGAAGTTAAACAGTTAGTCAGATGCTTACACTCTGTTCTCTGCATTTAAAAGATAACTTGGCAAAGGTAGGGTTTGGAGAGTGATATTGAAAAGGTGTGTCACTGGAACAGAGTGCTGATTTACTGTAATGTGGCCCAAATGAATATATATAGTTTTTATCTAACCAGGAAACCCAGGCTGCAAACTCAAGAGTTCCTACAGTATTTCAAGGGGTTATGAGCGAGGGGAGAACAGTTACACCAAGGGATCTTTGCTGCTGGATGGTCTTGTAGTAAATAGAGAGTGCTAATGGATGCATAGTTGTGTTAGACTGCTCATTTGAATATTCTTAGACTAACATATATAGCTGCCTTTAAAAATGTCACTTTGATGTATTTAGCAGCCAAAACTCAAACTGCAAATTGTGGAGTCAGACAAATACAAACATAAGGAGAAGGATCTTGTAAGAACCAGAAATGCAATTTATAGAAAGTGAGGATGCAAATAGTAAGCATGGCTTCATGCAAAGAACTTCAAGATTAGGCTGCAGAAATACCAGCTTTTGGGGGTATGAAAGAAACCAAACCAGTACCACAGAAATTATGTTCTAAGTCAGTAATTGTGAAGTGGTATGAGTGCACTTACATAGTAGCTTCTACCAAAACTAAAAGAATATTGACCACACTGAAACTAGACCACGACACAGGAACATGTGAAAGAAAAAAGACTTTCTTTACAGCTGAAAGAAAAAGTTTCGTGGAGAAAAATGGCCATGGATACTCTCAGAAAATTCTGAGCAAAGTAAAAGTGCTGTATAGGACAGTCTGGCCTTCAGTCTAGTGGCTTGTTCCTTTATCATCTTGGTATTGACCTACTGTGGCTGGATGATGTCTTTGCCCTTCAACTGGTTTTCAGGCAAAAAACAAGGAAGCCTGATAGGGGTTTATACTACTTGAGCAGTGTAAAGTCTAAGCGGCCTTATTATCTGGATAGCCCCGCAGCTCTTGTGCTCCAGTGACGGATAAGGTCCAGGGCACTAAGCCTCACCGGTGACCCAATGATCTACTGATAACCAGGGAAATCAGTCACATCTGAGTGATCTCACCACAGTGTCACATGTATCTTCTTACTGAGATCTCAGTGACATCACCCAAGTATGGATTGAGAAGAATTAAAACTCCCTTTGATTGTTTTTTTTAGTTTTTCTTTTCTTAAAAAAGCCAAACAAACAAACAAACAGGAATGAAACTTTATCTACATGACTAAGGATGCACCCTAATGCATCCAGAATTCAGGGAGATGACGGTGGTCTGTTTCTTGTTGTATTTCTTGGCTCTCAAGAATTCAGTGTCCATGGTCTGAAGTTACAGATTTTTCCACTGGATTCACAATGAGTGATAAAACAGAGCCTTAGTGACAATATCCACGGCATTATACTAAATAAACTGCAACCTCATCTTGTTGCATTGTTATTAACAAGTGATGACAGCTTGTTGAAAATAAATATAAAACAAATAAAACAACAAAAAGTAACCATGTAGAAATATGTCGTAAAGCTAAAAACCTTTTAGGTATTGGTATTTTCTCCCGTTTTGCTGGTGCATGAAGCTGAAGTTTCTCTTTGGGTAGTGTATCCTGGCATCTCTTACAATAGCATGTTTTTTCTGTGTGATGTGGGGTTTATTTCAGAAATTTTGTCTTGATTGTTGTTCAGGAAGTTCAAAGCTTGTTACAACTCCAAGATTATGTCAGCTGGTTTGCAGCTCCAGGAGCCAGTGTGTACTTTCTGAATAGGTCTGCGTGTGCAATGAGATAAAGATAGGTTTGGAAGTACAGTGTAGCCAGACAATCTTATCCAAATACATTGAGGAGGGTGCTGAAAAGAAACATTAAATACGTCATGTAAGAGTGTTTCTGGTATATTATTTTTGGAAGGCTATAGTGATTGGTTGGATTTTTTTTTTGTGAGTGTTGTGTGTATTATTGCAGCGTTGCATTTTACTAAGCTTGGAGTACTGGTGAATAGGTGAAAATCAACTTTACTCAAGATACATCATAGTTAGGACTGAGGTAGTCCCATAAGCTTTAAACTCAAAGTTACAGAGATTTAAAAAACAAACAAACAAACAAACAAAAAAATCAAACAAAAAAAACAAACATCTTTGTCTAGACTTTTTGTGCCTTGCTGCTGTTGTATCCTTGTTTGACAGATCCTTTTGGAGTGGAATATATATTCCTTGTTTTCACTGCATTTAACCTGAATCATAAAGGGATAGGATTTCTCCTTGCTTCCATGTTCTGGCTGCATTTCTCCAGCACCTTTGGTGTAATTTGCTCTTTTCCTCTTGTGATCCTAACCCGGTTTTCAGGACTTGTGACAGTAAATGGCAGCCTTAGGCACAGCATTGCCTCCTCTGGCTCCATGTCTCACCCATAATGGGGCTGCCTGTCAGCCTGAGTGATTTCTGAGTGTTTCCTGTGAACTTGTTTGCTTACACTCCTCAAGTAATAGCTTTGGACTTAGGAGGGAAAATAGGTTGGAAATATATGTATATGTGTAAGGGTTGTAGGTGGCTCAATGAGTTTCGAGCTACAAGTTGTTTCTTGAGTACAGTGCTTTGCTTTTTCCACAGGTCTGCGTTGTTTCACTGTTTCCTGGTTGTGGATTTCTGCTTAGTGGATTTAACTTGGTTCAAGGCAGACCGAGCTGCCAAAAAAAAATGACTAAATATGAGTCATGAAAATTTTAGTTACTTTAATGGGTAAGTGAAGAGAAGATAAGTGTAGCTTTTGCGTGCAATACTGAGAAATCCAGATGGTTTATTGTTGAGTGCTAAGGAGTCACTGTATATTTCTGCTGGGGTTCCCTGAACTAGGGTTGTTTGATAGTACCTTTCCCAGAACCTTCCCTTTTGTCAATGTACAGCCTATCGGTCCTAAACCAACAGTAGCCAGGGCTTCTCTTGAGAATTATGCTGTTGAAAGATTAGCTTAGAAAACAGCTTTTGTTCCTCCTTACTTATTAGTTCTTCAGCCCAAATTTATTCTTCTACACTCCTTTTAATTATTATGGATATCTAAAGAAACTGTGTTTTGAGGTTTTTGTTTTTTTTTTTTCCCGTGGAGACATGCTTGCTTTCCTTCCTCCTGTTTCCTTTTATTTTAACTTTTGGTGAGCTTTACTCATAGCACTGAAGTTAAAAGTTCCTTTCCCAGTTGTACTATTGCAGTATGGTGGATGTTGCTTAAAAATTCAAAAAGAAACGGATATGGGTGAAAGATAGATGAAAATGTCTACAATTGATGAGGATTAATATAAATCTCACTGTAATTTTGAAGATGCTTTGGATATAATTTTGAGCTCTTCTATTTCTTGCACAGAATGAGAAAGCAATACATGACATGCCATGTCTGAGCACCAACTAATTAAATAATTGGTAGAATTATGGCAGTCTTCCTGTTTTCTGTTTATTTAGCCAGTGCTGTTGGGAATTGAGAAAAAAAACCAGCTTTTTAAATTAATAATTATAATTTGGCTGGCAACAATAAAAAGTGGAAATAAATCACTGTAAAAGTTACTGGTTTTAAAGCAGAAAACAGTTTTGCCATTGGAATTAGGAGGTGCCAAGGTATTTGACAGGATGGTCAAATGTGCACAGGAGCCACCACTTGGTCAGAACCACTGATGAATGCCCAGGCAGGGGTCAGGTTTTCTAAAGTGACAGGCGAACAGCTCAATCACAGACATGTACCAAAGCCACCAGTGGTTAGGCCTATTTATAAAGCCAGAGGCATGTGCTCCCACCTGCACGCCAACTTTAGAACGAAGGGCTGTGCTGCATATTCTGGGAAATCAGATTAAATTCCTGAAGCGACCCAATGCAGGATGGTAGTAGACCATCTGGTTACTGTCTGTCACCAGGACACTGTGTGCCCGAAGATGTCAAGGAGCTAGAGGAAGTTGAAGGTGAGGGTGAGGTTTTGCAAGCAGGCAGTGGAAGCTGCTGCTGATAACCCTTTTGTTCTGAAAGCCAGACATGAAGTTATCAGCGAGCCAGTGGCATTTCTGCATTGAGCCAACTGCTACTAGGAATGCTTGGGGTTTGCAAGTGTACTGTCTTTAACAGGGGGATGATCCATTTCCAGGAATCTGCTGGCTGTTTTAATCAAAAAGAGCCCTCGTTACTACAAGGACACGAATGCTTCCAGTGCTCTTGAACTTTCCTCCCTCTCTCTGATAGATTATGTGGCTTTGGCCTTGTGCATTCAAGGTTAGGTATTACAAAGCCTTTAGCATGGGGAAGCACACTTTTCTGCAGTAAATGCTGGAGTTATGTTGTGTGTCAGGGAGTGAATTGACTGCCTTGAAATCAGTGTTGTGAGTGAGAAGGCTGAATGTTTGTGGGTGAAGATTAAGGGGAAGGCCAACCAAGCAGATACCCTGGTAGGGGTCTGTTACAGACCACCTAGCCAGGATAAAACTACAAAAGTGTTCCGCAAACAACTGGGAGAAGTTTCATGATCGCTTGCCCTTGTTCTCGTGGGGGACTTCAACCTATCAGATGTCTGCTGGAAGTACAACACAGCAGAGAAGGGACAATCCAGGAGGTTTTTGGAGGGTGTGGAAGATAACTTTCTAACCCAGCTGGTTAGTGAGCCAACTAGGGGAGGTGCCTGGCTAGATTTGCTGTTCACAAACAGAGAAGGACTGGTGGGCGATGTTATGGCTAGAAGCCATCTTGGGTAAAGTGATCACAAAATGATTGAATTTTCTATCCTTGGAGTAGTCAGGAAGAAAGTCAGCAAAACCTCCACCTTAGACTTCTGGAGGGCTGAGTTTGGCCTGTTTAGGACGCTGGTTGGCAGACTTCCTTGGGAAACCTTACTGAAGGACAAATGGGTCCAGGAAGGCTGGACACTCTTCAGGAATTAAATACTTGAAGGAGGAGCTAGTGGTCCCTATGTGCTGAAAATCAAACCTGTGGATCCTATGTGGTGAAAATCAAGACCGACCCCACCTCATTACAGCCTCCTTTCAGGTATTTGTAGAGAGTGATAAGGTCCTCCCTGACTCTTCTCCCGGCAAACACCCCCAGTTCCCTCAACCCCACCTGTCCTGTGGGGATTTGAGCATCCATATCACATATTTTATGCTGAACATCCGAGTGCAGTTCCCATGAAAGCATACCAACAGAATTCCACCTGGAAGTTGTTATACCCACATAGTATGGGGAAGCTCCACATGGGGATACAACCTAGGTCCTTCACCACCACTACCAAAAAAATCCCAACACAAACCCCACCAAACCAAACAAGCTACAGCTGTGTTTGCAGATTAGTAGCAAATTAGTGTCCCTGTGTTAATAAGACCTGTTCATGAGCAGCACTGCTCAGCATCACTGTGATGCAGCCATGCCAGGTCCCTTTGTGAAATGGGCTATGCTGCCAGCTTTTCATCAGTGAGCTTTGTAGGTGCTATTTGTTGTAGTAGGTATTAAAAATAATCAAAAGCCCCACAAAATATACCTCTGCAGAAACCTCAAGATGTGCCTCTTTTTGTGTCTTGAAAAGTGATGGAATGATAAAATACAAATGGATTTAGCATCCTGATTCATGAACTCTTTAGATTAGAAATAATGAGATTACAATGCCCTCCATTGTACCAGAAAAAGGGGCTCATTATATTATGATTAATAATATCAACACTAAACCTCCTTTGCTCAGTAGCTGAATCCTCTTTTACTTCTGCAAGTATCTCTTTAAGACTAAACACATTTATTTACTTGTACAAGGGTAGCTGGGAGAGTTTGACCTGGGAAACCATGCAGTTTAAAAAGAGAGGAAATATCCTCTCTATGCTTTTAGTGTTTCCTTTCTCCATTTTTCATCTGCATATTTAAAAAGTCATATTTATTAGACTTGATCTGTATATGAATTACACTGAGCTTCCTACCAACCGTAACCTTAAGCATTCCCTTAGTTTATGGAGCAAGCACTGCCCTCCCCTTCCTCCTCTTTTTCCTCCTCCTTCCTCCCTTTTCCCTGGTTGTGATTCTGATCCATGATCCATCTGGAAGCAGAGCCAGATGGTCCTCACACACAGCGTTCAGTGCAAGTCCTCCCAGTCTGGGATGGGAATTGGCACTGAAAGAAATTTGAGTTCAAAAGTTTAACTACCCCATAGTAATTTACACATCTACAAATAAACTGAGCTTTTCCTTGCTCTGTGCGTTATAAGAAATGGCCTTTCATGTTGGGACTGCTCATGAGGAGGATATAGGGTTCTCATGGTCTACATGGAATTCAGGAATAACACCACCATAAAATTATGGATTTCCCTTGTTTTTGAAGCTGACAGAGGCTGGGAGGCTTTGGGTTGTTTTCTGTCTTCATGAAAATGAATCTTCAGGTTTTTTTATGCTTCGTGAAATTCCCATGAAATGTGACACCTCAATCTGTGCAGACCCTGTGTAAAATGAGGACCTGAACCATGAAAAATGTACATCCTTAGCTACTAAGCAAAGAATAAGTACTTGGGAAGTAGTCCCAGGGGCCTTTAAAGCCATTGTGGATGTTATATGATTTAACTACTCAAACTTCATGAAGTAGTCTTGAAAACAATGTACCGACTCCAACTGGTAGAAACATTTTACAGAGTTTTTCTGCCTTTTTGTAGTAATCTTGTAGCCTGAAAGCATTCAAAAACTGATCCATTAGAGGGTGAAAATGTGCATAAAATAAAGATAGTCATAAGCCGGCACAGACATGAACACTTGCACAAAGTATGCGGCTGCTGCTGATTTCATTATGAATTACTTGGTTTGAATATATGCACATAAAATACTGTAAAATATGGTTGGAAAATAGCTTGATTATTCTCATTTCAAGAGTAGTTGCTTCCACAGTTATTTGTGATGGTGCTACACAGAGTGCTTTATGCTGATACAGAAGCAGGGAAAATTAAGGATTTTAAAAGAGGAGAGGGGGAGGTAGGGGCAAATGTGTAGGATAATTTGAAAGTGCTGCTGGTTACTTCATGAAGATGACTATTGTGTGGCATAAGGACATGTCAAAAATGAGATTCTTCAAATGTCCTCAGGGTTAATTTCAATACCCAGATATGTATGGATTATTTTAAGTTACATCTTAGCTCTGTCTGTATCTTTTACAAATGTGCATGCATATGCATTTCTGTCAATCATGTTCTTATAGATGCAATAGAAAATGGGAGCAGTGGACTGTAAACTCTTAAAATAGTTCCTTATCATGAGGCAGTGATTTACTTTAAGCCTCTGATTGCTACTGCAGCAGAATGTTAAAAAAACAGACAATCCACGAATTTAAAAGCTGAGCCATTAAGACTTGTACGTATTACTACAGCATCCATTATTATACCTATCATAAATGCTGTGTTCGTACATATGTGTCTAAGAACAACAATATTCGTAGGCTGATGACAGGGAGGGATAATCTTAGTGAGCATACAGGAATATTAAAGTTTCTGTTTGCTGCTGTGGAGGGTTCCTGTTTGTCTGCTCCTCTGCATAGCCCTGAGGAGCACATGCCTCTTCGGAAAGAAGTAGCTAATCGCTGCATGTGTACACAGGTTGAATGACAAAAGTTGGAACTCCTTTTTGCTGCTTTATAAAGAAGTAGAAGGACCAGTTTACTGACTGGCAGTGCAACTTACTTCCTTCCTTCTCTCTTCCTCCACCACTTCCCGTATGCAGGGCTGGTCCCACTGACGGTGGTGTTGGAGTGAAGAGAGGGAAATGTGGTCAGGCATCCTCCTACTCCTCTAGTGAACATGAAGGTTGTCAGCAGATGCGCGGACAGGGGTTGAGCAGAGGTGCCATGGAAAAGCAGACAGGTTATTTTGTCTTTCCTCTGCAAGCCGGAGGGAGAAAATATGTGTCTGGGACTCTCTGCCTGCTTAGTGGGGTTTTATCCAATTTTTCTCAAAAAGTGGGGACTAATAAACTGTGAATTTATTATCTGTAACATGATTTCTTTCTCACTATATTTCCAGGCAAGAAGGATTTTTTTCCTTTTTTCAGTGTGTGAGGCATTTCCAACTTTTTCCATTTAAATTCCTGATGCTAAAGCCTGTGCCGTGAAGCTGTGTCCAGCTGCAGATCCCTTGCAAGATGGGACTGCAGGGTTGCACTAGTTGCCAAAAATACAGTACCTCTGTTGTTTAGGGTGGGGGTTTCAGTAATCATCACTTTGTTTGAAGATTCTTACCAGAGATTTTTGTGAATAGATTTTACTGATGTAGGTACCATGCAAATGAAATCATTTTTTCCCCTTTACCTCTTTTAATTTGTTGACAGAAAGAGAGAGCAAATATTTTTCCGTCTTCTACCCTTGTAAGTACTTTGGTTCCCCCATACACTCTTCTGGAGATGATGAAAGTGATTAAAAAAAAATAGAGGGTGTGTTCAGGGTATATGGGACAGGGAAGACCACAGGCCTGTGGACTTAAGACTAAGGCTGGAACGTTTCAGTCCCTCAGGTTGGTGTTTCCAGAAAGCAATTAGTAAGCTATAGGAGTGGTGCAGTGTATTAATGCTGAACTTGCATTAATCAAAAAATCTCTGGATGAAAGACAATATAGAGAGGAGTTTAAGATTTGCAACTGAGTGACTTCACATTGTATCAGGCCTACAAGGATACATTAAGGAAGGAAAATGGTATATCAGCTACTGAGATATCACCATAAAGGTCTCCCTGCTGCTGGGAAGCCAAGGAGTGTTAACATTCCACAGGACAGATTACTGCTTAAGAGCAGATCCTAAAGGTTGCCTTTAATGAAAGTGTGGGATGGACAGACTTTCTTTTGCAGTTTAGTATTTTTTCTTTTGACATTTCACAGTTCCCTGAAATGGTGTGTCTTTAAAAATACTGCTGTTTACTGCAGGAGTGCCATCAGATGCCTTTGCTGTTACAGATGGACTTGAGTCACTTAAGTGATACTCAGGATTTAGTATATCTATAGTATGTCTTGAGTGGGTTTACTTAAATGACAGGTGAGGTCTTAAAGACTTCAGCCAATACTGGGCAATATCCTGTTTCCTCCTGCTTAATCTCCCTCCTTCTATATGTTATCACCTGCCTAGGTGAATGTTTTGGTATGAATACACATGGTCGTTTCGATCAAACAATGAATCTAGTCTCTTTCTTCTTGAAGAGGTTGAATAAGCTGTTTTATAGTTAGCTTGATTAAAATTATTTGTCCTTCAGTGGTTTTCACTGCAATTGGAAGGGTGGGGCGGGGAGAGGGATGGAATGAAATTAGGAAGAATCACAGAATCATAGAACAGTTGGGGTTGGAAAGGACCTTAAGATCATCTAGTTCCAACCCTCCTGCCATGGGCAGGGACACCTCACACTAAACCGTATCACCCAAACCCCTGTCAACCTGCTCCTGAACCCAGAGAATATAAACATCTCAGACTACCATTTTCAGTTCTTGGGAATCCTAGTGATGTGACATGCTTATTGCTGCAACTAATAAGCATAGTTAATGCTTATTATAAAAAGCCATGGCACCTTCATGTGTGTAGTGGGTGTAATGGTCCACTGAATCATGTAGTAGAAGAGCAAAACTTTCTCTTTGATTTTAGAGACATCTCAGGAAGACTAAGCTCCTGTATTTGAAGTCCATGTTATGTACTGTAAATGTCACATTTCCCTAGATCTCTATAGACAATTAGGAAATAGAATGCATGAAAGAACGTAAGATTAGGAGACAGTTTTCTAGTGATTTATAGAAACAACCATCCCTATGCACATACCTTTTAGCCATGCTGATTCTAAAAAAGCAAGCTGGGAAGGACATTTGGATCACAGAGAACTGGCATGCAACTGTCCTGATATGCTTAGGACTGTCAGGCTACTCAGGACAGGATTTTGCCTGCCACATGGGACTCAGTCAGAAAAGACTCATGCTATGTGTTTGATTCCACTGGAGCTGAATGACACCTAAGAGCCCTTTGTTTTCAAAGGCTGGCTTTAGTTGCCATTCATTACTGCCATTCATAGATAACAGAATTGTCATTTCAAGGGGTTTTAGCTTTATTGCCTTATGTTCCAGAGTTCGAGGATTCCAGGTGAGAGAAAACGAGAGACAAATAGAGAACTTTCAGCTAGTTTATTAGTATAGGAAAACATAGAGAATCTAACAGATACAGTAAAGAATATTTCTAAAGAATGTATATCTTACCAACCCCAAGAACCCTGTGAAGATGATCAGGAAACCAGCTCCGAGAATCATCACGGAGTGAGGTAACAGGCTCAGCCTTAGCGGGTGTCCCCACGGAGGCAGCATTGACCTGGGTGGTATGAGGTTCTGCCTCCACCACATCGCATGAGGCTTGGGCTTTTATACTGACAAAAATGCACACTCATTCCCACGCAGGGGGCCAGCCTACATCAGAAGAAGTGGCCAGCAATATCTAGAAAGGTCTCCAAGAGTTGGAGACTTTTCTGGAGCATTTTAAAATGGAACTTTCTTGGCAGGAACCAAAGCTGGACTTTCCGGGGAGCAGTCAAAGCAGGACTTTCCAGAGAGGAGCCAAAGCGGACAAACAGTACTTTTCTATCTTTGTGTGTTTCACCATAGACCATTATCTATTGTTGCTAACACATGCCACCCCATGGTCCATGGTTGGAGACATTTCTAGGTATTGCTGGCCACTTCTTCGGATGTAGGCTGGCCCCCTGCGTGGGAATGAGTGTGCATTTTTGTCAGTATAAAAGCCCAAGCCTCATGCAATGTGGTGGAGGCAGAATCTCATACCACCCAAGTCAGCAATGCCTCCACTGGGACGCCCACTAAGGTTGAGCCTGCCACCTCGCACTGTGATGACGATTCTTGGAGCTGGTTTTTTGATCATCATTACATGGTCCTTGGGGTTGGTAAGATAACCAAACATCAGAAGTATCCTTTACTGTATCCTTTACTATCTCTATATTTTCCTATTTTAATAAACTAGTTGTGAGTTCTCTCTCTGTCTCTCATTTTCTCTCACCTAGAATCCTCGATCTCTGGAACACCTTGGCTGAGCTAAGACCTTAGTAGGTCTTTTGGGAAAGAAAACCTGAATCCTGTTCACTAATCCATGCCAACAAAGCCAGCTTTTGGCCAACAGAACTGTAGAGCATGTCTGTCCAAATCTGACGTAACAGCTGTGCGGTCGGATTTGCCACCTAGAGCCAAAGTCATTGATGTTGTGGCCCATGGTTGGCCAAGTACCATGGACAGGGGCAGCTCTGTGACGACCTGTACAGGGCAGCATTGTTGAAGGTCTTGTAAGGCTGCCCAGTTAGTGCCAAATCAGTTATTATTAATAACATGTAAAATAGATAAACCCTCTTAAGCTTCTTCTCACAGGCATTCCATATTCAGTCATTGCATGCAATTGGTCCAGGGCTATTCAAGGCCCTTAAAATTCTGACGGATAGATAAAGAAAACTACTCCAGCCCGAAACTTTGAGAAAGTGCTTCAGGTGTTCATGGAGTCTTCTCCAAGAATGTTTCCCACTTTGTGCTGAGAAAACCCATTTGAATACCTTTCTGTGTTGAATGAGTTTCAGGAAGTCATGGTCTGCACTTCATATGATACTTCATTTGACCAGAGTGATGCTGTGATCTTAAGCAGCCTTGTCCCCAAGTGGTAATAGAACTTCATGTGAGCTGACTTGTAGCTGAAACATTGGCATGCTTCTTCCAGATGTGTAACAGAATGTATTACTTAGTTATAGCCAGAGTATGCAGGTCGCTGTTTGGCTGAGGTTACCCATAGATAAGAAAGTTCTTAGAAGCATGCACTTGCAAAGGTTGTGATTAAAAAAAAAAAAAAGATTGGGGGTTTTTGGGTTTGTTTTGCTGTTTTTTTTTTGGTTGGTTTGTTTATTTGCTTGGGGGGGGGGGGGGGGGGGGGCTATCCTAAAGTATTTCACTAACAGCAGTTGATATCATCTGCTTTCTTCAGACAAGACTAAGTACAAAAAAAAAAGAAAAATATGATGCATTTGGGTCAGGAAAATAGTATTAACTTGAGAGGCTGAAGCTTCTTATTCCTATTGCACTATAAGGATATGGAAGTGTACTGATACCAATGCTGAAGGTGCTTAAAGAACTTCAAGGTTACTCTCAAGGATATTTAATTTCTTGGTATGTGGACAGTGTGAATAAGGCAGCACATGTTCTGGCCTTGATTTATGTGTTCTTCCCCTATTCCCCACTTGTACTGTCAGGGGATAAAAGAAGTGTTACGGCTTCTCCGTTCTTTGTGCATGATGTAGTAAAGAGCCATGCACTAAGTCATGGTGGATCCAGGGGAAATGATCCATACTTGAGCACAGCTTCAGCACTGTAATCAGTGCACAGCTTCTGGTACACTGCCAGAAAAAGTTATTTCTCCCCAGGCTTATTGGATGGGCATGACAATTCTGATGTTGGCCTTTGAATTAAACATATGTATGAATTAGGGTGAAAGTAAGTTCCTGGGAAACTTATTCATAGCTAGGTTTTCCCTTTGCTCCTATGTCATGTAATTTTGCATTTACTGGAATCATTGAATTTACCATTTGAATTCTAGAAATAAAGTTATTTTTTGAACATTTTTGTCTATATATTGGTGCATTGCCCAGGTGTTCAGGAGTGCATTGATTCAGCATGTGTTCTCAGCAGCAGGTTTTCTACCTGCAAGACTGAGGGGGAGACCATGATGAACACTGATGCTCTGAAGTTGTAAAACAAGCTTGAATAACTTTGTGTTATTAGAAATAAAACATACTGCTTTATTTGCACTTGCAGACTCATTTCTGCACATCAGAGGTGTAATAGTTTTCAGTTTTACTCAGCAGTCAAAAGACCAGGAAACTTGGAGAAGATTCTCAGCTAATGACATCACTCCAGACCTGAAGTTGTAGTTAAAACAGGAACAGATTTCTGTGGAGTACAGGAACTGCTTTTTAGCAGGGGATGGTGTGAGAAGGTTCTTTCTGAATGCGAATGTCCCTTGAAACAGCTGCTGCTGTTGCTGAATAGAGCCATGATGTGTGTGCATCATGACTGAACAGGCGCAGCTCTCTCTTTAAATGTTGTAAACCAGGATGGTTCTTACCAGCAGGAATTTGTGAAATTTTATTTCAAACTAAGTTAAGACCTGATGGGCTTGGCTGCACTTTTGTTTACTGTGCTGACACAAATAGGAGTTAACTCTTGACATAGGTGTGAAACAGACAAATTGGGTCCAGAGCTCTTAAATAATAAGAAATGGAAGTCTCTTTCATGGTTATTTGCTGTCACTTGTAATGTTCAAGCAAACAAAACCACAGTAATCATGAAAATTATGCTAATATTGAAAATGTAATCTTTATTTTTTTCCTGCATGCTTGTATGGACATTTACTGGCCTTTTTTAATTCCAATGCACTATTTTCATTCTCTTGAAACATGAGAGCTTTGGAAAAGTTCATTAAAAATATTCATGGTAATGCAGTGCTGCTTTAGTTGAAGAACTCATTTTTCAACAATGTTCTTTCACGTTTATTTATAAGTTTAAAAAGTCTTAAGATTAAAACAGCTGATTGCTGGATTATCCTGTGAGAATCACAAACACATTACTGTACATCATGAAATGCCAGTAGATGTCTTGCTATATGCTTCCTATAAGATACATAGGACTATGATTTCTCTACATACAGTGATATGGGGGGACATTTCTACTTTTCCCCATACGGGTATGTTCCCAACAAAAAATACATTGTGTTTGAAGGCTTTTTTATATGCTCTAATAACTTAAAAGAATTTTAAATCTATGTTCTTGCTGCTAAAGAAGAAAATTGCATTTATTTTTGGAATTTTTTTTTCTTGTGTTCTTTTCCCAGTCGAATGAAATTCAAAATGCTCTCAGTTGGAGAAAATAAATTTTCAATTTTTAATTTCTTCTCCTTGATTCACATCATCTTTACGTCACCATTACTGCCAGCAGATAAGATCCAGCAAATCAGAATTCTAAGACAGCTTTGCTTTTACAGAGGAATATTCTGACTGTAACAGGTGTTAAGCATTCCTTTGGCATAACTTTGCCAAAGCTATTCTAAGCTATTATATATGTCTGTCAGTTAAAAGATGTTTCTGTTGCCTCTGCTCTAGCTAGAAGAAGTTAAGAAAAGCATTGCTTTCCTGTTCCAAAACAAAACCCAGAACAAAACGCCAGACCCTCTCTGCCCTTGTGCGCTATTGCTGTTTGTTCACATATCCCACAGCATTCACATCTTTGGTCTGGAACGTGGAGTTGGTCTGGGTTAAAATCTGACGGTTGCTTATTTTTGGTACGTCAGTTGGACTTTCAGTTCTTGATCCAGTTATTCATGGGCATGTATAAACAGCTGCGAGAGCACAAGGGTAAGCAGCTCACTTGAGCCAGGAGAGAGCCATTACCTTGCAGTGGTGGTGGTGTCTTTTTCAAAGTGTGAGTGAATTTTTTGCTCCAGTGACTGGACTGAAACAACTTTTGTTTTCTTCTCACTTTTACTGGCCTGTTAGTTGATCTTAACCAAGATGGTTTTGACTCCAGCTGTTTCAGTTTGACCACGGGTCAGATCTTGCATTATTATATTTAAATATGTTGGAGTCTAAGTTTGTGGTCAAAATTGTATCTTCACAATGTTTTCTCGAACATGCATGGAGAAGACTTCAGGGCTGAGTTGGAGAGAGCTGGGAAGTGACCTGGAGAGCCCTGTTTGCTGTTGCTCCAGAAGAGATGACGGAGAGCAGCCGATGGTTGCTACTGCTAATCACATCCGCCAGTAATAGCTACCACCCTTTCAGCCTTGCCTCTTCATTTTGTTGCAACAGTCCAAACCAATTGGGGTTGTTTTAGCACAGGGAAGCAACAAGCTATGGCTGTTTAACTCCTCTAAGTCAAACTCTATTGTTTTAGGAAAGTGCTTGTAGAATGGTTGTGTGCTTTCACTATGTTTCAGAAGATGCCACTGGTTTTATTAGACACTGGGTAGAAAAAGGGAAGATAGGAGAATGTCTAAGTTAATGTGTTTTTTTTTTTTTCCTTTTATTTGGAGAAAAAGGTAGAGATGAAATATTCATGCTATTCAACATTGCACACCTAGTTTAGCTAAATGAAGAAGCTAACTTCCCTAGGGGCATTGCATGACTGATAGACCGAGACTTCTCAAGAGAGCCCTGCAAAGTCCAGGTTTATATTCATCTACTTTAGGAGACTAGGTACTGTTGTGCCTAAAGCCAGCTGATACTTAAAGAGACAAGTGCTGGAAACAAAGCGTGGAATTCCTCTAGAGCATGCCAGAAAACCTGTAAATGCTTTCAAAATTATGGCACAATGCAAAATAGGCATAGTATTTGTATTAGAGTGTGTCAGAGAGAGAGGAAGAGGTGGATACCCACAGGAATTCGTTTACCTTTTCTTAAGACCTCATATATGAAGCAGGATTAAAATTTTTACGGGAATGCTTTTCTGCATCAGACTAAACTGGAATAGTTCAAAACTTATTAACGTGTGTTATGAGACACAGATTACAATGTCTCAGTCATTTGCCATTTAATTCTTCTGTGTAATTTATTCAGAATCAGTGGTATTTGAATGGAGTTTTATTGGTGAAGATAAAGGAAAGTTGACACCCTTTCTTTGAATCCAGTTTTACTCAGGTGGTTGAGATGTAAAATATAGAGAGAAGCTCTCTAATGCATTACAGATGTTGGCTGGGAAAAAAGGCAAAATTCCCTTCCCACCATCCTGATTGCCATGCTTAACCAATCCTGTCCCTTCAGAGAGGTTCCACCTGTGCTCTCTTTGCCTCCTAAGAAACAGAGGTTTTGTTATCTCCTGGGAATTCCTAATTCAGTGGAGGGTCCATTGGTTCCTGCCTTTTATTTGAAACAAAATCCTGTGGTTTTGTTTTGGAGCTTAGTGCAACTAGCCCTGTACTGTACTGGCGCAGAGTTGTGCAATATTTCTCCAAGGTTATGTGTATGACTGGTGTTCTTTGAGTTACAGTTCCTGGTTTTTAGGTCTCAAAATAAGGCTCTTACTTTAATAATCCTTTTTACCCCTTAAACAGAAAGTGAATTATAAAAATGGCAGCTGAAAAATTTCAGACTTTTCTTTCGTATTGCCCTTCAAATAAAAGAACCAGACTGAATTACCCTGAAATTAAAATTGTGTTTATTAGTGCTCTATTCTTGTTACCCTCTATCCTGCCAGGCTGCCTACTTCCAATGAGACAGGACTCCAGCTTTCCAGCACTGAGTGCTAATAAGTCATGTAGACTGCAGTGAGCAACCGTCACTTGATATCTCATGTTGCGAGATTAACAGCAGATTCATGTGGCATCTGGAGTACTTAAGTGAAAGTTGGCCTTAATTAACTGGATTGTCCCTTTCATTAGTAAAAACAACAAGTAGAAGAGGGCTGGTCTTTGCAAATTAATGTAGATTGAGATTTTTCATCATGGGCTTGGCCTCAAAACACTGGGGCACCCTTACCAGGCCTGTGAAGGTGTGACAGTGCCTCTCTTTTGTCAGCGCTGTCAGTGAGATTTATTTGCATGTACTTTGATGTGGTTTCTTATAATGTCAGCCTCTTCTGGTGTTCTAGTTGATTTGTGTCCTTAATCAATGAAGCTTCTGTCTCATGGATGGGAAGAGGTAATTTAGGACCATGGCTGTGACCTCCAATGGAAGAACCTGCTTCCTTGATATGTGCAAGGGATGGGGGGGGGGGGGGGGGGGGTGAAGTGGCCATAAGCTAATGACTGCTGGAAATTGTCCAAAGGAAAGGCCTGTCCTTCTTCAGCAGGAAATCTGTTTTCTGCTGTAGTAACAGACTGCCATAATTTAGGTAAATTGGGTTGTCTCTATAGCTCTGCTACTATAATTCTCTCTCCTGAAAACAAAACTTAATGAAAAGATACTTCAATTTATTAGGAAGCAGTAGGCTCATGCTGTTTACACTTTTGACATTGCCTTTATGTTTTTTTTATAGCTATTGTGTAAGTCATTCAGAAAAAGTCAGGAACAGAGAGATGATCTGCATTACTTCAGTTTTCTGCTCACCTTTATTTCTCTAATGATTAATCCATTAATCAGATGCTTGCTTTAGCCAGTAGAAGCAAACATGGTCCTAAATTGATATAATCCTCTATAAAGTCTCTCTGTGCCTATTACTAGCAGCAGTACTAAGATTTCCAGAATCTTTATTGTTCTTTCCTGCTCTTCAGTTATGCATAACATACCTTCTGCTTTTTAGGAGATCATTGCAAACTGTGTTCTTCCTGCTTACAGAAGACAGTTGTGTGGTAAAATTCATTATTTAGGCCTCTTTAAAGTAGGAAGCCACAGGTGTTGCTCACATGTTTTTATATTCTTTTGTTTGGCTTCAGACACTTCTTGTGGCAGTTCCTCTTATGTTTACTTTTTTAACAGTGAAACATTTGTTGTGACTTTGATTTGGTTGACTTTTTGCTCTTCAAAATTCAGGCTATAAAGATGCCTTGTACTGAATTGCTGAAAATGAAAGCATCAGAACAATTGTGCCTTCACTAAGTATTATTAGGTTGCCATAAACAGTGATATAAAATTTAACTTTGAACTTCATTGAAGTGGGAATTAAAAAAGAGGAAAATACTTCTAGATTGCTGGGGAAAGGCTAGGTTTTGAAATCAAGTTTTCTGGAGCTTTCTGGGATCTCCCTCTTTATTAGCTATTTAACTCTTCTGTGTAATTTATGAAGCCCTATTACTGAAATAATATTCTAGTAGACGTCAGTGATGGAAGTGGTATGAAACATAAACTTTTCTCTCAACACACATTGTTATCTTGGACCCTAAACAATGCAATATCATCAGTTGTTTGTAGCATGCATTTTGTCATATAGAATCCTGAAACCACTGCGAAGGTCTGGACTTTGAAAACATGATTTGAAAGGTCTTGTACAAATAAACAGGAATCCTTTATTGAGCTTATGCAAACATGAAAGCATTTATCATGAAATGGCCTTGAGTTTTTATGATACTGTGGGACTTGAATTTTGAGAGAGGACTGTGTAAATGTAGATACATATAGTTAAATATCCTTATCTGCAGATACACATCTTATACATAATGTATATTTATAATCAAAAAAATGTCCACAAACGTACCAAACCCAAATACGTGTTACTGCAAGATACACATAGGAAAAAAAAACAAACCAAAACATTGCTGGACTGTAGAAAAGACATGGAAGGAGTAATTTATACTGCAATAGTGCATCTAATCTGCAATTAGTAATTTCCTAATCTTCTAGCTCTCTGAAATTTATTTGCTTAATTATAATTGTAAGTGCTAATGTAGGTGGGTTTGGAAAATTAAGAGGAAAGTATCCTATTTAGAAAGCACAATTCTTTGCATAGGCCTCGACTGACCTTGCTAGTGTGTTTCTGACTGGTTGTGAAAGGAAACACGCAATAGAAAAGTTGCAAGAGGAAAGCACCATGACAGCCTATCAAACAGAAAATAAAGTGTAGCTGGCTTTTGAGTTCTTCATTCTGTAAACTCTATATTCTTCAAGTAAATTAGATGAGGAATGTGTAAGGTGTATGCTTTATACAGAGGCTTGTTAAAGTTGGCAGTTTAGATTAAGAAAAAAAGAATGAAAGAAGACGGAGGTAAATGCAGCAATATCTGATTTCAGCGTTATAGTTGCTGAGCCCTCTGAGGGCAGACAAGCTCAGTGTGACCTTGGAAATCCACCTGGGACTCTGGTACCTCACTATGTCTGTTTTACATATTACTCTCCAGCTTTATGAATTGTATAATTAAACACTCAAAGAAGTGAAAGGTGATTTTCTAAGCAAATGAGTTTAAACATATCTTTTTTTTCTAATTTCCTTGAATTTAATTTTTTAGCAGTCAGAAGATAGAAAGGCACGGAGGATGTGCATTTATGAAGAAGGATTTTTAAGGAGATTGTTGAACAGGTTTAACCGTTAGCTCTACAGGTGTTGTTTTCATGAAGCAGGCACTTTTCATGGAACATGTGAAGTGCATGGAGAGGTTTTGCTTGTTTTGTTAGTTGGATCATTTCCTTCAAACATGTTTCTAAAGCCCTTTCACTAATGAGAAAACTATAAAGTGCTTCCTTTGGCAACAGATTAATACAGTATCACGCTGGAAATCATCCCAAAAAACGAAGACATACTCAGTGTTCATGAAAATCCCATCTCCCAGCTCGTGAAACTTCCTGTTCAAAGAACGATTGAAAACTCTTCCTTGTGTTTCCTTCTACAAGGTGACCGAAGGAAAGGAAGAAAGTAAAGTGAAAAGGCAGAATGCATGTGATCAACCTCAAATTAATTGCTTTGCTAATGCTACCATTCCTCTGAGTGACCTTCCTAAGGTGTTACCATGTTTACATTATAAACTGGACCAGCTGCCTGAAATAGGTTGCATGGTGGTAAATGGTGTTCCCTTCCTCTGACCCTGCTCAGGAATTCAGGAAGGGAATAAGGGAATTAATTGGGTCAGTTGTCTTTCTCACAGTCGGCTGCATCAGCGGTGTGGGGCACATTGTTCCTGTAGGGTTCATTGTGGGTTTAGGGGCTGGTTTCCATTCCTGTTTCATTTAATAAACACACTGGAAGGAAGGAGATTCTATCTGCTAAGGGAAGATGTGCTCCCTACTAACCTGTCCTGCTGAAAAGCAGCAATAAGAAGAATCAGAAGGTTTTATGGGGACAGGGCTGTATAGTCTCTAGAGATTGTCTAGAGATTTATGTAGTTTGGATAAGTCTTTTGGCTCTGAGCCTTTCTACATGTTACAATTGAAATGAGACTAAGGAAGGTGGGAAAGAATAGACTATTTTTTTAATGCTTGTATGAGCAATGTTGATTCTTTCGCCACTTCATATTTTATTTTATTTTGTAAGGTCCCTTGAATTGAGATGTATTATAGGCAACGGATTTAACCAAGTTAGAAGGTCTCTTACAAAAAAAGACCTCTTGGAGGTTCACACAGAGCAGTATTTTGGAATCTGAATAATTTCTTGGGAAGATGTAAGACAGATTAACATTTAGTATGCAATGGTTGTGAAATAATTTTTTACAGGTTTAAATCAGCTATGGTGCTGCAGTGTTGATTTTGTAAAGCTCGTAGAGATTATTTTACACAGTAGCAAGCAGCTGTCCTTATTTAACTGATAACTACTGTTTATATTTTTTGTTTATATATGACCACAAAATATGAATTACTGACTTTCAAGCTATTCTGTTGCTTTCAAGCTATTCTGTTGCTTTTGCACTTTCTGCTAACAAATTTCTTTGGTTCGAGCAGTGAATCAAAATGAGTATATTTTAGTTCCACTTTATTTTCTTCATCAGTAAAGGAACTCGGGTATTTAATTTTTAACTTGTCATTATTTCTACTGCACAAAAAATGAAAAACTACCCTTCTGCCTTGAGCAATTAGAAGGGATGAGATTAGTGAAAACTAATTCGCAATTACAACTATGAAACAAAATTAACAGCCTTATATAACAGCCCACATAGTTGTGATCATTTTGGGAAGAGCAAGAACACTTTCAGCTGAAGACAGCATATAACCTTTTCACAGTTTACTTTAATGTGAACACAAATAAATAATGCCCTTTCATTTTGCAAGCAGAAGTTGTTCTAGGTGGCAGTGTTATCAATTCTGCTGCCTGCAGAGGAGGCTTTTGAAATAGTAGCCTGGAGGAACCATGGCTCGGAGCAGATCAGAGGTCTGTTGTCTCTCTGCATCTCATAATCCTCAGTTGCCAAAGTTTGGTGTGAAAAGCAGCAGAGTGCTCATCATTCTCTAAGAGTTCAGTGGGGTGATGCAAAAGTTCTGGAGTTCAGTGATGTTTTATCAGTGCTGCTATTCAGGAAACAGGGATAAAGAGAGGAGTTGTCCCAATGCCAGAATAGATTGGAGGATGACCAAGCTATGCATGATGGATGGTGGCTGTTGTTTTGTAGGAAGTAGGAAGTAGCTCAGGGATATCAAAACTCTTTGATCTGCAAAGTACCTCTAGATGTATCAACCTGAATTATTGTCCATCTAAAATACCTCTTGCTTTTTCACACTCCACCTGTTGTTTCAATGATGGCTTAAACTTTCATGTCTGGTAAGCCAGTTTCTGACAATGTGGTTTTTATTATAAACCAGAGGTGGTTTGTAGGTTTGCTTGTTTTTTTGCTTTAGGGTGTGTAAATCGTTAATAGAAGTATGTATTGAGTTAAGTTAAATGGCAAAAAAAAAAAAGAAGTGATGAATTAGTAACTTCATGCCACTTGAGAAAACCCGTTTTTACAGATACTGGAAATAAGTCTGCCAGTCCTCAAAATTAAGGGAGAGAAAAGGATGCTTGTGTTACTAAGTTTCCTGACATGGGGGAAACCCGTACTAGTATGCAAATCTACCTTCTAGGCAACTAATTTCAACTTGACTTATAAGAAAGCACCATGTTCCCCATTCACATGTGTTCATTGTTTTCTGGGGGGCTAGTTTGAGACCACACTGCACAGAGCTGAGCCTTAATTTGGTTGCCAGTCTTGTGCGGACATTTGAATTACTACTATATCAAAAGGTATTCTGAAAAATCAGGTTATCGCATCTCAGGTGTAACATCCAGAGCTGATGGAAGCTCTGACTTCTGTACAAAACAGAGTCATTTCTTTACCTCATCAGTGTGCTATGCAAAAAATGTATTCAGATCTGTGAAGCGTTCACTATATTGATGAACATCATAGAAAACCCTGCAGGAAATGAAGTATTCCGTCTTCACAGGAGGTTTGCACTAAAAACTTCCTAGTACCACACACTGAGAAAGTGCTTTTTAGGCAACATTTCTTTGAATGAGGTAGTACTCCAAAGCTCAGGAATAATGTTTCTTGAAATTAATATTCATATAGTTAAGCTTTTGCACAAAGTAGGCTGAATGAAGTTTTCTACAGGAATCTTAATTATGTTATTTCTTAAATTTCAAGAGCTTGAATTTTGTATGCTTAATGTTCTTTTAATTCTAAGTACCCAGAAACTGTTAATTACCCATGGTGGATTTGTCTTCATCATGGACTAACTATGCCATAGATGCGTAGTCTTCTACACCAGTTATGCACAGATGGTTTGGGTTCAGTCCACATCACACACCAACAGAGAGTTGCGCAGAAGTGTCTGTGATACTTACAGGACTGGTTTGGGTCTGGAAATAATTTAGCTGCTTCCATGCAGAGCCCAAGGTTACTGCTCAGAGAGCAAACCTCAGCAACCTTACTCTGAACTGCCTAACATGAGGAGCTCTTAAACTTCCCTGTCTCCAGTTTGCCTCTGCACCATCTTCTTCAATGTTAGTGTTATCCCAAGATCCCACTCCTATGTAACAGACCAATAACACAGTCAGAGAAACATGTTTGCATTCATACTGAGGATTATAAATAATTGTGTGGTCGCTGAATTGTATAAATACAAAAAAAATAGAACAAAATCACCCCCAGATGCTTTTGGAAATATAATATGATTGCTCAGCTGTGCTTTTCACTTACATAGTTACTGGAAAATAAGTAACGTAGACCATCAAACTAGAATAAGTCTACCACCTTCACCTTCATGTTCAGAGAATACATGATTGCCTTTCCCTGCTACCGCACAGGTGACAGCTACTCACCAGTGACAGATCTTACATTTTTAGGTCAAATGAAGGTTATGCCCTCAAATGTTTTTCTTCTGAAAAAAATTTGTCACTATTTCGCTGATAAGGAAATAAAGTGAAAAGCAGTGATTCTGGAAAGTGTCTTTCTGTCAATCAGAAATTAGGTTTTAATACATTTTTGTATCTTTGCCTGAGAATTTTGAGAAGGGGGGGAAATAGGATTGGTATGCATTCTGCTTAGCTATTCACCTATCTAAATTCAGTCAGAGGAGAAAAGTTTGAGCATGACACTGATGAAGATGATTTTGCAGTTTCTCTGTCAGTATTGCTATAAGGTGGGATTCAGTATTTAAAGGAGTTCTTGCTGTCACCGTGCTAAAGGAGCAACAAAAACCAAAAAGAATAAAGGGATTAGGAGAGAATTACAGTTAGTTTGGTAGGAATCTTTGCTTATTATCTGAGAAGAATGAACAGAGACACACAACAGCATTTTCAATCAATATTTTGGAAGAGTGAGCTCTGTACTTCTAGGGATTTGTAATTATTTATCTTCCCTGCACCTTTTTCTCACAGAAAGTCCACTTCAAATGGGAGATATGAACTTGTGATTTGAGCACGTTCTTTACTGTGAGATTTGAAAGCAGACTATATAACCCTAAATTTCACATAGCAGCAGACATACTTGAAACAAAAAGAATAAAAAGCACATTTAGTGAAGTGTTGTATCGGTTTGCTTTCTAGTGCTGACTTTGGCTTTGTTTAGCCAGTACTTAAAGAATGGAGTCTTTCATTAATTTGCCCTAACAAGCATAAATTCAGGAGATGAAAGTGAATTCTTTAATGGCATGCACATTACTGCAGGGTGGAGTCTATATGAAACGTTCGAGACAAGCTAGGCATGCTGAAGAGCAATAAATATCTGAAAAGTCTATCAGGAATTCAGGTTCAGCATCCATCACTGTGTAATCATGGTGAAGAAAATTAGGAGTATATACTTGCTGTTGTTTTTTAAGGTGGCTCAGTGAATAAACGTGGTAGATGCTTTTTTTTTTAATAAAATCATTTGATGTTGGGATTCAGCTCTCAATGCACAAAGACACAAAGATCTTGCTTCAGTCAACCAGCTTTTATTTTCAGGATGTGTAGTTCGAGTCTTTTGTAGCCAGCAGTCTATGGTAAGGAGGAAGGACTGGAAGCCTTACTTCCACTCTTGTCTTTGCTTTAAACAGACACACTTCCTTCTCCCTCTTCACTTACCTATTTTAATTCAGTTGCTGAACTTAAACCATAGTGAATTCTTAGTTATCCTGCTGATTTCTGCTCTTGGGTCAGTCATTCCTGAGCAGTGGTGGAAGCTTTTATTGTGCTATTCATCCACAATTTTAGATGGTTTAGAATATAGTTAGGAAAAATTTACTTTCTGTGCTCCTCTACAAAGCTCCTTAAATCGTTTGGTTTCAAGGTGACAAAAGCATTGAATAGATACTGTTTATATTGAAAAGCATAATTTTAAAAAGCCACTAACATTGCAAATACTACTAAACTGTCCCACAATTACCTTAACACTTAATAAGCACCTTAATGTGCTGTCTGTTCACTTGTTGCATTCCTGTTGAGGTGAAGAAAGTCAGTGCATCTCTTCATAGGAACTTTCAGACTTCTCTGAAATCTTGTAGCATCGTCACTTTAGCAACAAGTATTGAGAAATATTTGAAGTGATACCTACTTGAAGTGTTTTGTACTGCTTCTTAAAGTAATCAAAGAGTAGTTAGGGTTGGAAAAGACCTTAAGATTATCAAGTTCCAAACCCCCTGCCATGAGCAGGGACACTTCACACTAAACCATCTCACCCAAGGCTCTGTCCAGTCTGGCCTTAAACACTGCCACAGATGGAGCGCTCACAACTTCCCTGGGCAACCCATTCCAGTGCCTCACCACCCTAACGGTAAAGACCTTATATCCAATCTAAACTTCCCCTGTTTAAGTTTTAACCCATTACCCCTTGTCCTATCACTACAGTCCCTAATGAAGAGTCCCTCCCCAGCATCCTCATAAGCCCCCTTCAGATACTGGAAGACTGCTATAAGGTCTCCACGCAGCCTTCTCTTCTCCAGGCTGAACAGCCCCAGCTTTCTCAGCCTGTCTTCATACAGGAGGTGCTCCAGCCCCCTGATCATCCTTGTGGCATGTTTCTTCTATTGTGAAACTTCTTCACGCTTGTCCCCTTATTTTGAGAGAAGGGGGAACATCATTTGGAATACATAGCCAGGTGAAGAAAGTATGTGAGGATTAAAGACCAGCTTAATATAAAAATGATATAGCTGGAGACATTTACTTGTATTTTTTGCTCTCGGTGTAGCTCTTCCATGCTATTCCCTAAGCTCACGATATGCTAGTAGCTAGAATAAACAGCGTTTGAACTTTACTAAAAATTGGATGGCTACTTAAGTGTCACTTCTGGCAGCATACTTTGTTTCCTGAAAAAACTACCAGGGGAAGTGAACTGAAAGACTGGTTTTAATGACTGTCATTCATCTTGTTTTGCTTTCTTTTTTTGTTCTTCAGGAATATAGTGTGTATCATTTTTAGAAGTGATGCTTATTGTGCATAACACGACTTTTGGAGATTGGTATTTGGCTTTTGAGTAACAGAATTAACTTTACATGCCTACAGAAATTGTTTTGACTCTCCCTGCCAAAGTCAAGTTTGTGTTGCTACCTTACCAATTGCAATGCTGTTATTTCAGAATGGGAAACTGGACCCACGTTTACCTGCCCAGTGTAGCACCTTGGAGAATGAAGTTGAGCTTAAAAACGAGGAACTGCAATCTTGGGAAATATTTGTACTTTATGACAGCAGTAACACATTACTACATGAAAACAGAAGATCATTGATCAACGTTTATGCTTTACAAAGTGCTGTATTCTGTGGGGTAGACTAATGTTTGAGGTTTCAACTTGCACAATAATTCCCCCCCCCCCCCCTCCTCCTATTATACAATAATGCTGGGAATTCCTATGTTTCTTTTTTTTTTTTTTTTTTTGCTTCCCAAGAATCTTCCTTTTTGTTTAGGAAAAAATGTAAATATTAGGAAGTGTGGTGCTTTTTTCAAGAAAAACAGAAAAGAAAAAAAAACAGTCATTGAGAACCTGTCATTTGTTCATTTCAAAACTGACAGTTTCATCCCAAAAGATTTACTGTTGCACTAACAAGAAATACTGTTGATGACTAAAAATGCTCAGTATGTGAACATTTTTATCCTATTGTACGTTCTTTTTCTGTTCTAGTGTTAGTTTATTTGTTAAACAGCCCAAGCTGTGTTGCCCCTTGATTCTTTTCAATTTCCACATAGGGCAGGGACCCAAGACAGTGTGCTTTTATTCATAATCACCAAAAAAGGTCCTGACTGCAGTCGGTGAAGATCCTATTGGCATGTAATAGAAAAAAAAAAGTTTGTTTCATGTATTCCACCGGTTTTCTCTGCTACAGGTGCAAAGGCTTCTTGAGAAATGTGGACGTTCTTAAGAAATTCAGAAATTCTTAAGAAAATTACATAACTTCATACACATGCTGGAATAACATTATTCAGTGTTACAGCCTGCATTGATTCTGTTAAGAACCAGCTGCCTTAATTCAGCTCTACCTGCACACATTATAGTATATCATCTTAATTCGGGGCTACCACATTTTCTTTTTCCACAGGAATTTTTCTTCATGAAGCACCAAGGGTGAATGGTGATTTTTTTTAAATCGTTTAGTTTACCTTTTATTTTCTTTTTTTTCTTTTGGCTTTTTCCCTTCTCCTGTCTTGCTTTCTTCCTTAAACTGTCATTTCTTATTTTTTGTTCTTTAATGCTTCTAGTCAGCTTGCAATATAGTGGTCTAAAACTGGAGTAGACTTGCTCATTTATTAATAAGGCATTTTAATCATCTGTTTGTTTTCAATGAGGAAATGTTTTTACCTTTTCCTATATAAGCTTTTCCCAGCTTATTGTACATTGGTAAGTGTTATTAATCTTGTAAAAAGTATGCTGTAATATAGTGCATTTAAAATGTGAGGACTAAAACATAAAATAATGATTGAAACGATTATGAGTTATTGTGCAAAGCTCTTATAATGCATCTATGTAAGCCAGATTTCAGTTCATATGAAAAGGCAGTCAGCAAGTTAACTGCTGGCAGAGTCAAGTGTAAGTCTATTCTTCCTTTACACGCAAGTAAATTGTAAGAAATATCACAAAAGAAATACTGGAGGAGGAGCAATTCTGATGTGCTCTTTTGCCTCTGGGGAGCTTGTGCCATGTCAGAGGTGTTGCATGGTATATATGAGGGACCAGCTTTTGCTGGAGCTGTTGAGCTGATTAAAGCTGTCTTAGGCCCTTTGACTTTGCTGTGTGCTGTTTTTTAGAGGGAGAAACACTGGAGGGAAAGGGTAGCAGAGAAACATAAAGAAGAGAAAATTCTACTGTAAGAGTTTTCTGTGGTCATTGCTGTGCTGTGTGTTGCCCATTCCTTGAGGAAGGGCTACATTTCTTCCTGCTTGAACAATGGGCACACTAAGAACCGTTGGGAGGTAAGCTTTAGGGAGAAAAGGGGGATGCGTGTGAGAGGTTGAAATGGTAACTAGGGCCCTTCTAGTTAAGCAGCCTCAGAATAGGGAACCATGACAGCACTGACAACGGAGGTATCTTTCCCTGAAAAAGAGAACGGGAAGAGATAACTACCTTCCTTCCCCCACCCCCCAAACCACAGTGACAACCTGCTTTCAAAGTGAATAATTAGGCTTGTAAACGTTCTGCGGTCTCTACACCAGCTTTTCTGCCAAGGTGTTATTAACAATCAACTTCTGAGGACCAAAAATGTTTACCTATGTTCTTTGTGGATGACTTCTGAGTACCTGCAGCACAATGACTGTAAATGTCATCGAGGCTTCAAAACTTGTGTTTTCCCAGACTCCTGCTCGATTGAAACTCTGCTTGGGGTCCAGAGCTGGCAGCCTGTTTCCCTTCGTTTTCATGTAGTAATCAGCAATGAAAGAGCGTTTCTCTACTAGCAGCCCTTGGGGTTCACCAAAACTAAGCTTATCGTTAAAGGCAAATAATTAGGTAGTACGGAGTAATAATAATAACACAGATCTAAAGGTCTCTCCATTGTGCCAGGAATGTCAGAGTTATAAATCTCCTCCAGTATTTCCTGACTGCTTTTGTGGACAGTGGAAACTATTGCTATGCTGTGCCATTTAAGAACCCAGTGTTAAATATGGAGTTTTAATGGACTGATTAATAAGTGTCCAGATACACATGTGCTGTCTCTGTAGAATTAAAATAGCAGCAAAGGCATTTTTTAGCTGCCAAGTAAAGAAAAGATTTTTGTTCCTTGGTGAGCTTGACCTTGATTTTTAAATAAGATGTTCTTTTAAGGGCAAGTTACAGCATGCTGCTATTGCACCCACTCAGTTATAAGCACAACCAGCAATGTACATTGTAATGCTTGAGTGTGCTGCAGAAATCTGTATTGACTGCCTGGGAGAGCGGCATGTCCAGACGTCCTGGTTTGTTTGGCTTTGCCCAGGGGTGACCTCTGGATGGCAGCTTCTCTTGAGCCTGTAAACCAGGGTAAAAATCTGGTTGTCACTACTGTCACTTATTTTCAGCATTAAAAAACAGCTGAGTTTTATTGTGCCTTTGTATGTTTTGCCATTGAAGTAGGTGGGGAGAAAATCAAGATTAAGCTCAATCTAGAAACACTCTGTCTCTGCAAAAGATCTCAACCTTGAATAATACATTAGCTCTAGAAGTAGCATACAGAAGTTTCCAAGTACTTAAGAGCTATTAAAGTACTGTGTAGGATTAAAAGCTAGACTTTAAATGGTGTCAGCTAACATAAGAACTTCCGATTTACATTAGCAATGTAAGAAATGTCTTTGCAGTTTTAGTTCATAACATTAGTTCTGTGATGTGGTTTTCTGTGAGAAAGTTCAGTTCTTTGTTAATACAGTTCATAACAAGTTCAGAACGGGGTTAATATGGGAGTTCTGAAAATAAATTTCTTAGCATGTTTCAACCATGATGTGTGCGATAATGGAAAGAACAAATGGACAGAGGGCAAAAAGGCAAGATCAAGAAAAGAGCTGGGATTTAAAGAAGCTTTGTTAAGAAAATATTCATGCATTTGTCGCCAGGAATATGATTGTTTATATCTTCCTAGATGATGTTACAGATAACTTCAACAGGAGTAAAGAAATGGGAATAGGTGTATAAACAGCAATTTTTTCACTGAAGCTAAAACCAACCCTTGTGTATAGTAACAGAGGAAACAAAGAAAACCCCAAACCTAAAAATTTTAGCTGGTTCTAGCCCTGTGGAATGACTGACTCATAAGGTCTGGCACTGTGATGCTCTGCAAGATCCACTTTCAGAAGCAGTGGAGAGGCCAGGTTATCGATTTTATCTGTCACCTCTTAGAAAGAAGGAACTCTGCTGCAATTTTGTTAATTTTCAATAGCTGGATGGTACAGAAGTGGCATTTAATAATGATATCTCATCAGAGAAAACACTGTTCAATATCTTTGGACGTTACAGAGATGGTAATCTCTTCCCTGAGGGTGCACATGCAAGCACTATCTGTAGGAATGTGCTACATGCAAAAGTAGAAGCTTCCAACACTGAGTGTATAAGGGCTCAGCTGAGCTGGTGGTTTTGTGTTCTTGGCAGTCCTGCTTGGTACCTGAGCTCTTGCCTCTATCTAGTGAGGAAACACAGAGAAAGAAGTTTGAGGTAGGTTTTTCTTTTCTTCAGAAATATCACCTAGTGCTTTGTAACAGAATGCTAAACAACTGTTATGTCTCTCCTGGGATCTCTCACTAGACGGTTACTGAAATTTTATTCTTCAGCGGGACATTTACATTGATGGACTTACACCTTTTCAGTGCCCAGGATAGCATAAGTAAGTTGGTAGTCTGCTTTCAGATGGAATGAAAGCAACCACACAGACGTTTAATTTCTCCTTGATGATGATCAGATTTTAACTAGCAATGAGAAAGCTGACTTTCAGCAGTTGACTCTTCCTCATTAGTTGCATCACAGTTCTGTCTGCCATTCACATGCACCCGTTGCCCTATACCGTGTGTTATGTGCACCATGGGTGCTGGTTATGAAGTGCCTGATGAACTTGGGCGGGAAGCCTCCTCAGGAGCTGAAACCTGTGGCAACAGTCTGGTTTTGTCCTGCTTCACCCTCTACATAGGAAACTAAGAAAAGTGTTTATTCTTATTCAGTGCTGCTGTTTTCTCTAAGTTAGTCTTGTGGTAATATACAAAGTAGATAGAGCAGGTTGGGGAAGCAGGTATGTGGGCAAGGAACAGCTTTGAAACTTTTGACATTCTGAGTGGGAAAAATAGACTTTTACCTAAAGTGATATTCATTGTGATGATGTGCAAGAGTTTTTCCCCTTTGGTGCTGTTAACATTATATAGGAAAGATCCCAGGAGAGTATCAGTGCCAATGCTGGCAAGTTTGAGAGGCTTTTGTAGACCTCTTATTTCCCAGAAATCTGTGAAATTTCTGGCTGGTCCATCCCTTTGTAGCCTAAGCCTTTCCTAAGAAATCCAGCAATTTTCCACTTGAAAATAGCTATTGGTAAAATCACACACTACTTTCATATAAGATTAAGGGTTTGACAAGGGTAGTGGGAACAAAGAAATTCCAAATTTAGTCTGCTCCATATTTAACCCCCCCGTCCCAGCCCCCTGTTACACAATAGCAAGCTTTAATGCAAGTAGGTTGTTGATATACTTCCAAAAAGAATTCCAGTTAACTGAGAGATGGGATTAAGTGGATTAAATAGCCTCCTCATTTTTCAGTGAAAAGAGAAGAAAAAAAGTTTAGTTGAACGGGCACGTACAAATGCAAACTTAAATGATTTTGGACTAGATTAGCCTTCCAAACGACCTCAGATCGCCTTACAAAGTAACGTGCCCTGTCTTGGCAAGGTTCTGCCTGTTGGGCATGCATGCATGCCAACTTGCACGTGCAGGGCTGTGAGTATGTGGAATTTGCACTGTAGCCACAGCCATTTCAGCAGACTATGACCATGGTCTGGGAGGTAGGCTATCAGTTGGGTAGACCAGTTGAAAGAATATAAAGCAGTGTCCTGTGGCAAGTCTGTTTACATTTGGTGTAAAACTGATGTGTCCTACTCAGCCAGACCCGAGCCCTGGGAGAGCCTGAGAGCCTCCAGTCCACCAGCTCCTACGCAAGCATCTTTGATGGCCTTTTCCATTTTGCCGCTGTTTTCTGATTACTAGGTGTTACCTTTTCCCCGTCAGCACAGACACTTGACATGGTATGAAAACCAGCATCTTCCTGCTTTTGAGTCTTCTCTTGCATTTCTTTTACTAAGAATTTTTAAGGCATTGGCTTTTGCAAACTATATGCAAAGCCTCCCTAATTTACTCTTCCTTATAATGAAAGTTGACTTCTCAACCCTGCTCATCATGTCTTACTTTCATTTTTATGACCCCAAAGGCAGGAAATAGCGGTAAGTTCCACCTTAAGGTCTCTCAGCAGCTGATAAGTCGATGTGTGACAGATAATTACTGGAGTCATGACTGGGATCATCATCACTTGGATGTGGTCAGCATGGCTCCACAGCAAACCTATCTCCATCTGGTCATTTCATGGCATCTTTTATAATTCTTTATGTTGTAAATCTTATTGGTCAATTGTTCAAAAGGCAGCAGTAGTGGAGTTTTTTTTATGTGTTACTAATTTGTCACCTTCATCCAGAAGACCCATTCTGTGGAAAGGCAGAGATACTGCCGTATATTTTTTATCATAATAACAAGGGGAGGGGAGGGTGAAGGATGGGGCAAGATTAGTGGTAGCAAATGAAAATTGTCAGGAATCCTTAAAACTCGGGGGGATGGGGGGCACATTAAGAGGCTGAAGACTAATGCATCCCAGATCTCACTTATGCATTCAGTCTAACTGGTCTTAAGTATGAGCAATGGAGTAATTTTATATTGTGTGTATGTTTTCCCTTTAAAAGCAGACTTGTTGCTGTCTTTGATTTCTATATTAATTTGGAAAGCGTGCACAAATAGTAAAATTTGTTTCATATTTGTTTCAAATTCAAATTAAATCCCTTCACCCCCAACCAAAAATTTGCAAGAGAAAAAAAAAAAGGGGGAAGTTAGTGACCTTGTCATGACTGGATCTCGTTCTAATCAACAGCCAACTCTTTTTAGCATTGCAAGGAAGTAAAAACAAGAATTAAAACTTTCTCTGATTACCACTGGGATAGCAGTATTCTTCTCTTTTCTCTACCTGCCAGGAAATGCTTCAAAGCAGCCATTAATTCAGGTAGTGTAACTCTTATCTCTTTTTACTGGCTAGCTTGCATCTTTTAATTTACTTAAACACTTGGGCCTGTGTCCCTGCCACCTGATTTTATTCACCTGAGACACACGTCTTTGGAGGGTAGTAAATCATTGCTTCCTGTAGAGCGGCAATGAGGCCTGCCTAAGATAAGAGTTATCTCCTTGCCATAGCCCTCTTCTTACTTTTTCTCCATCTCCATTGACTATGTAGGGTGAATTTGTTTCTAGCCTGGTGTAACAGATTAGATAAGGAATATAAGTACCTAAAATTAGTACCTGTTCTTTTTTTTTTTTTAAACTGTAAGTCAACCAACTAAAGCAAAGGTAAAAGGAGAAGACAGTGAAAAAATGAGTTAGCTGCTTAGCCATAGTGAGTACTTAAGGGTTTGCCTAACAATTATGTCTTTGAAAAGTCTGCCATCAAGTAAAGTGATGCTGCACTGTGCACAACCTGTGCAAAAGTTAGCAAACATTTGGAATGTGTTTGGAAGATTAATAACATCATAATTTTCCTCACCCTGTGGACTTTTTCCTTCTCTTCCCCCCCCCCCCCCCCCAATAAAGCAGTGCACTAGGGACTCATCAGGTTGTGCATTAGATAATTGAGTTGTTATGCCAACAGGCTGTGCTGAAAGGTGTTACATCAGTGGTTTCTTTTTCATCCCACTGTGCTTTGATCTCATGCTATAAAGCAGAAGATCTAACAGTGGAAACTTTTGAAGATGACAGATGCATTTCGCTAATCCACTTTTCATAATCCGTACGAAAAATGTCTGTCCTTATCAGTCAGGAAAGATTTAATAGCTGTTGTCTCTAGAAAGTCTCATATTATCAGAATAGCAAACTGTGGAATTACTGCTAGGAAATATTTTACTAGCATGATTTGAAATGCATATGCTTTAGAATAGATGAGTAGTGGTGCTTCTTTGTTAACCAGGCTTTGTTTGTTGAATTTTCTTCCTAAAATGCAAAACTCGGAAGAAAGCACTGTGCAGTGGTGAATATTTGCTGTCCTTATTGGTGTTAATTGCCCTGCTTTCATTTCATGTTATGGGAATTCACTGAAACAGTCAATCCAAATATATTAATTCCAAATATTATATGGTCCTGAAATAAATAATTAAAAACTCTTGGCTCACAAGGTGTAGAGTATTGTAGCTGATGGAACTTCTGCAGCAATAAGCAGCGTGTAGAATACTGTTTGCAGATTTTGGGGCAATAAAATGTGGTATCTTCTAGGAAAGAACACATGCCTGTGCTTGTCCCTGGATGAAATTCACACTTATATCATCCAGATGAAGTCAGTAAAGTTACTGCAGTTGCCCAGGATTTCATCCAGCACAATCCTGCCCAATATATGTTTCTTTAGTTGAGCTCCCCACGTCTCTGGAAAACCTGGCTTACAGAAAATTGCCAGCAATGTTTAGGATTTTAAAAACTATTTGCCAGGTCTGATTTGCATTTTATCTCTTTTCTTTACAATAGCTTTGGGGCAGATCATGCTCTATGTCGATGGCATGAATGGAGTAATAAATCATAATGAAACCATCCAGTGGCTGTACACACTTATTGGGTCGAAGGTAAGACACTCTCCAAAATTCTCTTTTATATGATTTTGCTGTTTTTTAAATGCATTTTATTTGTATTACATATGCATTTAGGGTAGAAACAGACTGCCTTGAGATTCTAAATGAGTACATAACACTCTTCATAGAAACCAGAGCACACTGAGCTGTTACTTCTTTTTGACCCCTTTTATACTCTTTTGTGCTTTTGGCACATACTCTACTTTTAGAAGCAAATATACCTAACATGCCCTCATTACTGTCTGTGCTGCCATTAGAGTTGACCATGGAACAGATTTTTTTAGTCTTGCAGTTGTCATTCCCAAGACATTCTTTGGAACCATTTTTTTGGGCTGTTTTTTTTTTTCACCTTTCTATTTTATGAATGCAATTCTTTTCTACAGTTTCACCATTCTATACTGGTCAACTTTGTTGAGCACTGAGGGAGGACAATTCAGAGTGACTTCCTCTTTGGAACAGAACAGAGAAGGATAGGCTTCCTTCTTAGACCAGAACAGAATTAGATAGAAGAATTCAGTTGGAAGGGATCCACACCTATGATGTAGTCCAACTGCCTGACCAGTTCGGGGCTGACCAAAAGTCAAAGCATGTTAATCAAGAGCATTGTCCAAATGCCTTTTAAACACTGAGAGGCTTGAGGCATCGTCCACGTGTCTAGGAAGCCTGCTGCAGTGTTTGACCACCCTCTCAGTAAAGAAATGCTTCTTAATGTCTTCTAGAAGACAAAGTCTGGTACCTGTCTACAGGAGAATATTTGTTGGTCCCTGCCTACAAGGAGGCAAAAGCTGAAGATCAGAATATATGCCACTTGAGTTTGTCTTCTCTAGTGCTGCAGTGATTTATATAGTGCACAACCCACTTTGAAGGTCGTCTTTGCTCGAAGTCAAAAAGAAAGCAGAATACAAAATCTGCTGCTGCACCATCTTGGAGGGCCATAGGGCAGGTAAAACCACAAATACACCATTCTCCAGTCTGTTGGCTCTGCAGCTTTAGAAAGTTTAAGGCCTTCAGGGACTGCCGCTGCTCTTGTCACGTAGACCTGCTTGGGATAGATCTGTGGGAACCAATAGACAGAACGTGGTATGTTAGCTATTAGTAGCAGCTCAAAAATTGCTAAGAAATTTCCAGAAATGTTTCCTCAAGTGGCTGAGTAGCAGAAAGTTGCTGTTGGATAGTGTAGTGACATAGATGTGCTGCTGCTCTCCCCCTTTCCCCTGATAGTTTTTATAACACAAGGAGAAAAAAGAGCTTGGTGTCCCAGGGGCCTTTCTTAACCACTAAAGATTTTTTTCTACAATATGCAAACTTCACTGCTGCATCAGATTATCAAGTCAGAGAACAGATGCTGCGATATTGAAAGAACTGATTTATCTTGATTTATGTTCACCTATATTGGTAGAAACATAAAAGTAAGGTAATTACAGTTATGTAACAAGCAAAACAGGAAAAAAAAAAGTGTTGCCATGTCCATGATTATTTTAATTCTCTAATGCACCTAGTGGGAATGGGATGGGAGAGAACCACAACTGCTTTGCTACCTTGTAGATTAAATTCTCTCTAGATTTTCTTGACCAGAGTACTTCAGCTCTTGGGTCCTTAAGCTCCTTTCTCCCTCCCCCACCACCAGTCAGAATGATTATCTCCATGTCCTGACTCAGTGCCTGCAGCTGAGGAATGCAGGCAATGTGCTTTGAATAGTTTGGTTTCAGGTAGCATCAAAGTTGCTTTTTCGTTATTCTTCGACTGTCTTGGAAGAGATCTAAGTCCCTGTTTGTATGCCAGAAGTTAACCAAATGTATGGCAGGTTTACTGTCAGAGTGTGGTGGGACAGCTGCTTTATGCACTTAAAGGTGGTTTTGACTTTCTGTGAAAAATGAGCCCCTGGAATTTGCAATGCTTCTACAGTCTAATGTGCAGCCCTGCTATGCTGATGCTTTCTCCACAGCAAAAGTGGTGGAACATCATGTTAACACTGCTGAACAAAAAATGAATAGTGAAATTGCCAGTTAAGTTCTGGGATAAGATGCAGGAGGAATACGATAATTTTGCTGCCATGACTGTGACACATGTTTTCTCCCCTTCTCAAAAGCTCTGACAAGTCTTAATATGCTATAATTTGGTACTCAGTTCAAAGATCACTTTGCATGTGTCTGGTAAAACTTTTGTAATCTTGATCTTAAATGACTTGTTTGTTAGTGGGCAGAAGGAGCCTTCTCTGGTATCGTATAGGCACTAGATTAGAAATTTGAAAATAACGGTACTCTTCTTCTGCCATGTTATTTACAGAGAAGAGCATTATCCACACATCCCAGAATCTCTGAGCCACTGCCGGTTCCATGCAAGACACATCCAACCATGTGTGACCGCACCAGTGTTTGCCACTGACCTTACATAGTCTGTCTGTGGACTGCTTTTCAATCATCAATGGTTAATACATCCCTGGAATAAAACATTTACAGCATAATCCCAATTTAAATGTGCATCACTGCTATTTCATCAATAGTTATTTAGGCAGTAATTCATCAGTCTTTCCTTGTTTTACAAAACATTCAAGAATGTACTTAATTATGGGTGTATGGTTTCATGCTGTTGGCTTCCAGTGAACTTTAATACATAATTGAGCTCAGCAGTGTACTGCTGTAGGAGTGCAGAAGAGGGCTACAGCAGGGCCAAGACTCTGACAATCTTATATAAGCTACAAGTTACGTGAATAGGAAATATTTGCATCAACTGATTTTTCTTTTAGCATTCATTGGGAGCATGGGGCATTCATGCAAGATAGTTTGCTTTCTAAAAGATAAATCTAGGAGTCAATGAATGTTAGTTAACAGTGCTTTCAGAATTGCTCTTAATTTTTGCTTTTTTTCTATCTGAAGTGAGTAATCTAACCTGTCCAGGATGTTGCCTTAACTGACATGTTTCAACCTCACAACATCTGGGAAATGATATTTCACCACTTTCTTGGTGTTTCTGCAAGCTGTGTGTTGCTGCTGCTGAAGCTGGAATTAAGTTTTTGTGTTGTATTGCAAGTTATATTTAACCTGGTTGTAAAGGGACCTGAGGCATTTGTTTGCGCTGGCAGCTGGCACCCCATAACCCTGTGGAGGTCTATGGTGGATCACTTGCAGGTAGAGTCTTGGTTTGATAATAATGGCAAGGGCTGTTGGAAAATTTATCTTAATCAAAGCAAGGGACGGCAGGTTAAAGACATACATGCACTAAGCCATATTAAGTCCTTATAATGTATTTTTCATCTGTTAGCATCTGTGAGGTTATATATATATATACTTTCAGATGTGTTGGTATTCCCTCTGCCCTGGTAATAGAAAGCATACAGCACTGTATCAGTGCCGTATCCTCTCCAGGAATAACTACCGAGTGTTTACAAAAAGTGCATTTCTGAACCAAAGATCTTGGAAAAATCCCAGGTATTTTTATCATCTACTAGAGAAGCAAATGTTCATTTGCATCACAAACCTACAGGCTTTTGCCATTCTGCTTCAATCTTCAATGGCACATCTAAGGCATTAAGTAGTCCAAAACTTGAGTGTGGTTTCACCTTTCCCTCCATTTCTGAATGCTACTGATAATGATTATTTTTTCCCATTTGATGATCCAGGCTGTTCTAATTTCCCCCAGGGGAGCTAAAGCCCCTTTTTGGCATTGTATTCAGTGGAAAGTAATCCATTTTCAAAGTGGTGCTCGGTAACCTCAGAAGACAGGGTGGAATGCTGGGCCCAGGCTGATGCAGAGGGGTTGATTAAAGATTCCTATCTCACATATTGTTTTAATTTTTGTTTTCTCCTACTTTGCTTCTGTCTGAATCCTAGATTGCGAGGTTAAATATAAACTTTAACCAGCAAGTTGTTCCTTTAGCCTTGTGTGACTCTTTTGCTTCCTTCACTATTGAAGTAATGACTCTTTGAATGTTTTAAATTGTAATTCAATCAAAAAAAAACAACAAAACTCAACCTCAACAAAAAATATTTCAAAGCAAAAGGAAAAAGTCCTCAACATTGAAACAGAACATGGTTATAGTGGGAGAATTTGTTGGTTTCAAAAGAGAAGTCCAGGAGAGCTGCTTTTCCTACACAGTGCCAGTGACATGTTAAAACACACCTATGGCTGGTAAGTCATTTTGAGAGAATTTTGAAAGAAATAATATTCTTCATCACAAAAAGCCCTGAAGTTGTTTTTACAAGTGAATCATTTAAGGTATGCAGGGATAAATACTTAATTTAAGAACTTGATTATATCTGTCTCCATTTCACAAATCATTTATGCATGTGTTCAATTGAAGTCATAAGTGGAGCAGAGAATACCATATAACTTGAATTTGTGCTCTTCCTCAGGAAATTTCTCACCAAATCTTATGCAAGTGGATTTTAAAGTGGGTCTACAAATACATACCAAATAATGGTTTGTAGTCATGGGGAAAGTTACAAATGTAAAAGGCTCAACAGAAATGAATAGGGCTAAAATAGTAGCAGTAATAATGCTAAAGCCCAAAGCATGTTGGATTAAATCACTTCCAAAACTATACAGTGTACTCTCTTGTTGAGAATCCTGGAAATACAATGTATTTGCATCTCATTAACTTTTCTGGTATTATATTGTGTGTATGGATGACCTAGTCTGAGTTAACATTGCTCGATGATGAGAATGAATATGCAGTCCGATCTTTGTGAGCAGGTGGTTGTGTTGTAGAATTTTTCTGCACTTTATTCCTGGGAGGTTTGGAAGTGATCTAGAAAAAGTGGCCAGTTAGAAGAATTAAGCACCCAGGAAAAATTACACAACTTGGGCACCTACTGTGATTAATTCCACAGGTTGTCGCCTTCTCAATCTGCTGCCTTGATAGTTAAAACTCTTGCATCCTCTGACAAATAAGACCCTACCTACAGCTAGCATACAAGCTATTCAGATCGTATTGTCTCTCTTACCTCAAGCCACAACTCTCGTAAGCCTTTGGTTTTGCTCTGTTTTCAGGTCTTGCCAGGTAGAAATGTCAGTTAGATGTCAGTTTTACAGGCTTTCAGGCTCCTTTGCTTCCTTCAAGGGTTCTGTTTAAAGCTGAGGTCTCTCCTTGAGCCCTAAAGTCAGTGGGGTCCCACCCATGGGCTGTCCTGCGCTTGAGGCCCTGAGCTGTGGGGAAGAGGTACAATTTCTTTGAGTTCAGTGAAACTCTGAACATTCATGTCATGATTCTTAAGTTTAATCTTCTGTGCATTTGGCCACAGAACTGTTGTTATGAAAATGGTTGTGTGAGGAAGAAACAAAATCCGAGATTTACAGTAACTTTCCTACTTCCTGCCTCTCAAGGGCTTGAGCCAATGCTCACCCAGGCTGCCTGAGAGCTTCCGTCCTCTTTCACTCAGAAGCTGTAATGCCGCTGTTGCACGAAGGGAGTTTATTTTGAATTGTATTTAATTAGCACTTTGAAGATAAAGATCAGGATGTTGCAATAAACTTGGAATATGATACGCCAGCCAGTGCAGACTACGTTAAGCACTCCCTTTTGTCTGTCCAAATCAGCAGACAGACTGTTATGAGTGCTGCTGTTCTTCACCAACCTTATTTGTGGGTGAGTTTCAAAGTCAGTCCATCAAACATGAGTTTGCAGCAGTCCAGTCCTGCAGAAATAACTATTCCCATAGCTCCATCTGTTGCATTCACTTCTGAGTATTTTGAAGGGATAAATGAGCTCTCATAGATTAAGGTGATACTAGAAAACACATAGTTCCCCCATATCGTATCAGAGATCTGATTTCAACTCATTTGAAGTAGAGAATGGGAAAATGTAATGATTAACTGCCAACAGAATGGCAAATGTATAGGCCCACCTTTTCACTCAGTCTCATGTGTTCAAATTTGTATGAGTAAATGTTGTGATAGCGATGAGTGAAATATGTCCACACATTTCCAGAAAATACTGTAATCTATACAGACATACAGATTTCTTGTGAAGGAAAGGCCTGAAGAAGGAAAAAAGCAAGTGTTGTACTAGTATTGGGGAGAAGAGGGGGGAGAACATATAAACCAGCCTAAAGTCAGTACTAGCTTTTAGAATTACCTTTGTCTCTCTCATTGCAGTAGTTCAGTGTCACAGATACGTGCTTACCAATGTGAATGATAACAGTTGTGAGTAAATTACTGTGTTCTACTGGGCCCTAGCTAGTAGCTAATAGAAGATAGTATTTTGTATTAGCTACTAATGTTTTCTAACAGGCATTATGTCCAGCATTCCTGTGAGAGGGCACAGTTGGAAAGTTTGTCTCTATTGAGAGATGAGACTGAAGAAAATGAAGCCTACTTTTTCCAGTGTGCTTGAAGCCACCAGTGTGAAAACTTTTTTGACTAGAAAATCAATTGCCTGAAGAAGAAAAATACAAAATTTTCAATCTCAAGTTGTCAGATGGAAAAGAGTGAAGATATATGAAGTAGTCTCTCCAAGGCTAAAAAAGCAGCTGGTTATAATCCAAGCTTACAGTACACAACTGAGATTTTTATGCATATTCTAAACACAGAAATCAGCTTGGCCAGTGTAAAACACATTATGGTCATTTTGCCAAACCTTTTGGGATAGCTGAGTTATCATTTTGCAGAGTAGAAATACCATTAGTCCTAAGTCAGGAGTTAAGTGAGCTGCATTTTGAGAAGTGATTTAAAATTAAAATAAGCAGTTATGTCTAAATATTTTCTGGAAGCACTATTTCATAAACTCAGATGTATAATGCTTCAGTTTGCAGGGTTGCCTGTTTTCTGGGCTCTGTTTCTCTTAGGTGACACAGGGATATATCTTTTCTGGCCGTGGCCGTGGTGATTGGTGGAGGGCATGTGGGCTATTAGAAAGTTTTGATGAAGAACGGGGAAAGCTCTTGTGGTGCATAGTCAGTTGTTGAAATGCCACCAAACTCAAATTTGTTTGCTTAGTGAGGTCAAGTGATGTACTTTGTTTAATCTATTTAATAGTTAAAATAAGTGCATGTGAAAAGTCCAGGTAGTGTTGATGTCCAGTTACATGGTGATTTTAGCACTGCTGCAGAACTGCACAAGTAACTGCCTCTTCATGCAGGCAGCTCCATGTGGCCTGAAGTGGAGGCATCCTGGTGGGAAGCCAGTTGACAATCCTTTCTTGCTCCCCTAAGTCCTGTTCTCCAAGACCAGTACTGCCAAACTCAACAGCTTCTGGCATTGTAAGAAGAGTAAGGAATTCATTTTCAATCTGATGTGATAGTATGCATTATCAGGTACGGCTGTATGTTAAACTAGTGTTTGTGTCAGTCTGTTGGATGACTGACTGTGTGTTATATATTTATATTAATCAGTAAATGGGTGTCAAAGAACAAAGTCATAGGCTCATGTCAGTAACAAATATAATTTGTCCTCTGTCCTCGTATTCCCATTCCCACTGGGCAAGTCCTTCCAGGTACGATCAGCAGAGGTACTTTTGTGCAATAAGGCCTTGAATGATGGGGAGCAGGGCCCATGTATATGCCATGTGCAGTACATGAGATAGATCATTATGAAAACTAAGAAAATGCAGCATAGTGAATGGGTAAGTTTCCAGAAAGTGCCAAGTACTGGTACGTCACCTAGTTGTTATATTGTTCCTCTTCCTTCTGCGTAGTGAGACCAGTATAAGAAACAAACCTGGCATCCGGATCTCCTGAGGCTTAGTTACATGTCCTGATTTTAGACAGAGCTTTTGGTCGTTCTGCTAGCAGAAAGCAAAGGGATGTATACTTGTGTGCGCTGCAGTTCCACTTCTGTAGGAAGAGAGGTGGTGGTCAACCGTTTGCATTCTTCAGTGTATATTAATACTTTGGGGGTTATAACTGTTAAAAAGGTAATTATGGTTAATTTTTACTTACTCTGACAGATTTGAGGAATGTAGGTTTCCTTTCCTTATCTTGTAGGTAGCCTTTCCTGCATTGTTGGTGTGGATCCTTTTTACAGGATTTTGCAGAAACGCAAGTGCAGTCTATGAGGAAACAACAGAAGTTCCACACAGTCTGTTCAAACTTTTGGTTGTGCAAGGATCTCATGCTCCTCTAAAAGTATGAATTGAATCCACTGTGTACTTTGTTTCTGCTGATGTGAGGCATATAGGGTCCATCTTTTTCTGCAGAGCTGTGCTGCTTGATATCTCTCCAGTTTGGTTTTAATACCCTATCTTTTTAAGCTCCTTGAGATAGAAACTGAATTAATGAATACTGCATTGCCTTCTTAAGTTCACTTTAATTTTCTTCTTAAGTCAGTCTCTGTGCTGGTTTCCCGTGTATATAATGCAGTAGTGGAATCCTACCTACAGGAAAGAAAGTGCTATCCAACATTTTTTGCAGAGTCATGTAAACCAGATCCGAGACAGTTCAGCCAACACAGCAGTTAATATACCAGTGTTTTGCTTGTAGCTTAGCCTGGAAGAATGGCCCAGCTAGGGACGGAGTCCATACATTGGGAGATCCAGCCTGAATCCAGCTTCCAGGCACATTCTTGAACGAGTTTCCAAATCCCTTTGTGCCCTGGTCCTTCATCTGGAAAATTGGTATTTAGATTTTAGAGCCCTGAGGGAAGAACATGAGGGAGTGGAAGGACAGATTATATGTGTTGAAGACATACATAGGTGAAAGTTGAACCTAATACTAATTGTTACCATATCTGTCCCTCTGGCATCACTCAAAAATGCTTGTCATTCCTTTATTTAGACATAGTTGTTCTTTAAAGCAACAGCTACTAGCTAAAGGTACTTGGATAACAGTAAAAAATATGCTGTATCAAAAATGGAACCCACCAAAACATATATGATGGCTTCACATGCAGCAGGTAGTGGACCCCAAGAAACCTTTGAGTTTCAAAAGGGTCATGTTCCTCCCTGGCTTATTGCCCTAAGGCTTATCATGGTTACCTAACAGATTTCATGTTGTTCTCAATTACAGAACTAGTCCTTAGGAAGGAAGATGTCTGTGTGGACTTCAATTACTTTTCGTAAGATCAAGATCAATAGAAAGGTTCTTTGATATGTTTATTCTTCCCCCCTACAGTCCTCTAGTGGCTGTTTATACATATGAAGATTTCAGGATAATTTCCAGGACACCAGCAAGTTCTGTAGCTGGCTCCCAGGATTCACTGAAATGAGTCTTGTCTGGATGTGCTGTGTACTTTCTTTCCATATTCTGATCCTCTTTGATCACAGCAATTGAACAAGGAGTTCAGATGCTTCCTGGTTTTACACCCTGCTCCTCACTCCTCCCGTTTTTCTTTTTGAAGACCATATTAATGAAATAAAAAAATAAAAAATATGGTATTCAGTATAAAAAAATGCTGTTAATACCTCAGCCAGCATGAAGGATTTTTGAGTTTCTTACTAAAAAACAGAACTATAGCAAATGTATGCTTTGTCTTTTTTGATTCCAGCAGCATGTGGCTCCTTTCTTCTTTTGTTTAGTAATTAAAGCATCCTCTCAGAAGCCATTTTTTCTCCACTGCGCTTTAGATTTCACGGTGTGGTTGTCTAAGGATCTTATTGTTGTGATTTTTGGAAGGAAATGCAACGCTTTGCTAACTTGCAGTTTGAATGCTTCCCCAGTTGAGCTTTATGTATAACAGCCTTTCCTGCAGAATATAAGTTGAAACAGTGAAATGGGACAAGAAACCCCTGCAGTATTAACATATGGAATTATCTCAGAATTGTTAATTCATGTGGTTCTGTTCACCCTGTTTTACTTTAAATAGAGAGAATAGAATTCTGCTTCATATTTTTTTCTCCTCTCTGTCACCTTCACTCTCTGCGGTTTGCTGTGTTTTACGCTCGGGTCGCTCCTTTTTGTCTTTCTCATTGCAGTCTAGCTTCCCCATATACATGCTCTTCTCCTGTTTGGTGTCTGTTGGGCGGCTCTTCCATGCATAGTGGAACTGTAGAACCCCCCTGTAGTAAGGTTTCTCTGTGACTGTTGGGGAAAGATGTGATAGCCCACCTGAAGATATGTTTGCTTCTAGATCTGCACTGCCTTTTGATTTGGTCAGCTGTGGATCTGATAGTGAGATTTGTGCCAAACTTGCTTACGACCATGATATACTTCAGCTTTTGTTACTGGCCTGCACAATGTCCCTTCTCCTCCCTTCTTATCCCCTTCTATGTGGGAATGCAATGTGAATGTCCAAGTTCAGCTTCTGACAGTGGAACATCTACATTCAGAGCAGAGCATCAGACAGAAAATGTCAGTTCACTAAGTAGAATATGTCAGAGGATAACCTTGCCATTTACTAGGGCGGGTTTTATATAGGAAAGACAAATGCTCAGAGGGTGTCTCAAGGCGTTGGGCTACAGAATCTGAAAACTGAGCACAAGATTTTCCTGATGTCATCACCTGATGTAGTATTACTGCAATTACTCATCTAGGGGATTGTTTTGTTTTTCTTCCCTTTTGCTCAGAAGGGTGGGTTAGGATTAGTCGTCATTTTTGGCTAAACCAACACAGAGTTATGTGGAACAGATGGACATCACCAGACTGCCTTTACCTACAGGTCATTAGCACAGCATGTTTTGACAGGTTTGAATAGTTCAGTGTCAGTCTGAACCAGTTACAACATTATGGATGTTAAAGCACTGATAGCATCCTGCCGTTTCAGTTATTCTCTAGTTCCAGTACAAATATGAAGCCTAAAAAAGCATCCTTCCCATTACCTCCCCTTTCAGAGGGCTGCTTTCTAAAGTTTTTGCAGTAGGTTGTCCTTCCTCATGGAAGTGAGTTGTGTTTTGAAGGAATAAAGGGAGATACTTCACTCAAAGCTTCAGGAGGTTTTAGACTTACCCTTTCACTTGAAACCATGCTACTAATGTGCATGACTGATTTAATTTTAAATCTGGCTTTGTCAATAAAAAATCATTTGCTTAAATGTCCTGTATTTTTAGAACCAAAGGAAAATGAAAATTTGGAAACATTTATAGTAGATATTAATACCTCCTGCCTATATCCAAGGTTCTTGCTTTCCTGCATCGGTATGGACTCATGCCGATGAACACTGACACACATTTTCTCTGACTGCTTGGGAGAAGCAGAATCATCAGTGGTGACCACCGCATGCCTGCAGCAAGTGACAAACAAAGGAGACTAGACAGGACACATTTTGTACAACCAAGATGCAGAAAACACTGCAGCTGTTCTCATGTAGAAGGAAAAAAATATCAGTGCTGGGAACAAAAAAAGCAAGCTTTCAGCCTTAGAAAAGCCATCCCACAGCACCACCTAGCAGACACAGACGGGTTGGAATAAGCTGACTGAGGAAAAGAGTGGAACAGAGTGCTACTGGAGAATACAATGTTGAGCAGGATTGTGAGCTTTAAAACAGCTGTTCCAACTAATACGTAGTGCAGGTCATTGATTCAAGCCGAGTTGTGCTGTCCTTCCTTCATGGAGCTGTTACCCTTTACTATCTGGTATTTGTAGCCTGATGCAGCTAATTAGTCTCTCTGGATAGCTGATTAAATACATCTTCAGTATGTTTGGGGGTTTTTGACTTTGGCCCCATGTATTTTTTAACATACCTAGCTTAAGCAGAGTGATAGCATTGATTTTCTTGCCAATTATGTTCTTTGCATTAGTCCGATCACCCAGCAGCCTGTTCAGGAATACTGCCAGAGCCCAGGCGTTGAGCACTGTCCTGCTTCCATGGCTGGGGAAAACATATTAGAAAACAGTTAAGCTACAACTGCTGGCTGTCTCCATTTTTAAAATTAGTTGATTGATGTGTTTGCTTTTCTAGGGGGAACCGAATATGAACTTGCTTTTGGGCTGCAAAGTATTCATTTGTGAAACTGCAGCAGCCTCTTGCCTTTACTTTCTTACTTGATTAATCTTGTTCATCTCTGTGCCTTAAACTGCCTTTTAACCTTCACCCTGCTGTCCTAAACAGGTGGATATGAAAGGCTCTAGCAATTCCCACTTGGAAGAGGATATCTAGGAGCTCAAAGGACTGCAATTCAAGAAGTGATTTCAGAGCACATGCGGTAGTCAGTTATGCTGAACTAGAGCAGCATTGATCCTCCTATGAATTGTACCGTGGATATATGGGTTACAAAAACTTGTGGCTCAGTAGTAGGAAAGAGTAGTAGGATATTCAGCTTGCAAAGGTTTTTAATTTGGCATTATGTGTGTAGGCACATCTGCTTTACTACTCAGAGGAAGTAGAGAGATCTCTGGCAGAAAGACTGAAATCTGGTTTCTTCCAAGCTGAGAGATCTTATTTTCCTGGTCAAAGCAGGCAACTGGCTATCAAGATTCTGAATTTTCTCTGTAGCATGTAATAATAGTAATGATAATGCTACTAATCATCATAATCATAGTTATTATTCAGAGACAAGAACTATACAACTACATCTGTATGTGGACACCTAAAACATTCTTTCAGATATTGTGAGACGTTTCACTTTAATGAAAGGAAATGTGCCTATTCAGGACTTTGGAAAATTAAAAAAAAACAAACAAAAAACAAAAACAAAAAAACAAAAAAAAAAAAACCCACAAACTTTTTTTTTCTGGTATTTCCGTGATCAGTGTGATCATGACCTTCACACAGTTGCTCCATGTTACTTCTCATCTATTTATGGAATTCTGTAGATGCTTAAGTAAACGTTCTTTTTCAAGTGCAGTGAGAGCCTACAATGAAATATTTTCTAAAAGCAGGTAAAATAACACCAAAAGTAATAGTTCAGTGTGATTTTAGTGCTCTTAATAAAGTCACCTCTTCAAAAATTGTACTCTACTGAGTTGAAAGGGTCAAATCTCAGTTACATTTGCTTTTGGCTAAATCCATAGGAACTATTGCCGTCAGACATTACACAGCTACCGCAGTGCATTTCAGTTGATCTTTCTGGGATACAGAGGATCATGTTCTGCAGCAGTTTATTTTACTGCTTTTGTGGACTGCTGCCCCTCGTTAGGGCATCACTGTATTTACTGATTTTGCTTGCAGTTACTCTTGACTTCAGAAAAAAAGCAGAAGTAATCTGTTGTGGTTACTTCAGGGAAAAGAAAGGCTTGTTTTTTTTTTAATTCTTCTCTCTCTCTCTCTCTTTCCATATGTACTGCTCCCAAAGAGCTAAAACAACAGTCTAAACCTGATCTATGATGCAAGTCAAATCACTGCTGATTATGATCTCATGCTTCTGTGGGTTCAGCTCTTTGAATGACCGTAGCACTTACTTGGCTAAAAACTATACAAGTCCCAGATGCTGAATAATTCTGAAATGCTACATCTCAAATATGTTTCATTCTGACAATAATGAAACCGAACTGTGCATTAAATAGTGCCACAGTAAAGGCGTGTCTGACTCTGCAGTGGCTCGACCAAATGTGTTTGGTCCTCAGGTTCAGAGTAGGGCAGAGGAAGGTAAATGAAGAGGAATCTGGGCTCTGCTGTCTGCTCCCTTCTGGTTGCCACTTCTGCAAACCTTGATAGCTGCAGCCTTCTGGGAATATACAAACATATATTTGGTTTCAGTTATTGTTCATTGCTGTTTGATAATTTATACCTGTGGCAAGAATGGTCGTGTTTCAGCTGAGTTTGGAGGTTGCCCTGTGGTACTTCTGGGACTCTGCTATCTCACTTGGGAGATAAGGAGCCTATTTCAGGCTCATCTTTGAGCTGTACATCCAGATTTCCAGGAAAGTAGGCAGATGTGTGTGAGATCAGAAGCCCTACTGCTCCTGTCAGTTTGGGAAGTGAGTTTCCAAGTCTTGAATACTTGTCATAGCCATGTTCTGAGTCTGCTGTGTAGAAAACATGTTTCTAATCCTTTTGGTGTGCTCTTGAACTAGGCTGAAATTCAGGATTGCTATCACCGTGGTACTGCTGGAGAACTGAAGCACAAATTCTGAGAGACATAGGAGGTTCATTAGCAAGCCACACAGTATTCTCTTAAGTGCTTCTTAAGTCACTTACTCTACAATATCACAGATGTTTACTATAATCCCAGACCACACTCTGGTGTACAGACAACTCCCAAAATATCATTGCATAAAAGTCACAGGTGATTTGTGAACTGGAAAATACATTTTGGATATATGTATGGGCATCTGAATCTTAATGCAGGTGGGACTCCTCCGTTACATGGAAATTAGGTAAACGCTGTGATCTAATGAAAATAACAGATGTTATGGATCTTTCTGCACCCTCATGTCCCTTCAGTATATGTGTGTTTGTGGGGTGGTATGGGCATGTGAGACAGGAAATAAGTTACAGGTGCCAAGCTTTGAAAAATAAGGCGTGCTTTAAAACAAAAATCCTGGGCTCTCATTTTTTTTACTCATGTTCTTGTCATATCATCATCACATTTAACCATTTAAACATGGTCCTGGACAACTAGCTGTGGGTGGCTTTGCAGGCAGTTGGACAAGATAACCTCCAGAGAGGCCCCTTCCAATGTCAAGCCTTCTGAGAATTACTCAAAGTTCCTTCTCCTTTTTCTGCTGGAGTGGTACCCACATACATATGTCTTATACTTTGAAGAAAACTGTAAAAGCCAGATCTTTTTTATGCATTTTAACAACGAAATTTGCTTTTAGTCAAAACTGCAGGTGGGATCTGGACATGGTGAAGTACCTGAATATTAGGTTTAATTCATTTTCCCAAGCTATGTAGAAACACTTCAACTTTTATTATTGAAGCAGGAGTCTGAAGGGTCTCTTTGGAACCTCTTTTCTTTGATTCCAACCCAAGCATACATCTATGTTTGTTTGATTGTTGTAAAAGCGAGGGTGGATGTGATGAGTTTGGTTCATACAAGTCATAGGAAGGAGGTAGCTTGAGATAGAGGAATTACATTATCTCCTTGAATACTGAAACGTGTTTCTCTTACAAAATAGTTATTACTGTGATATGACAGTACTATTGCCTACCATAACATTATGTAACCTTCCCTTCTCCAGCTGTATGCGGAAGTTGCATACCCACTAGCATTTATGAAAACCAAAATATAAAATATCTCAATTTGTGTCCTTTTCCAGTGAAAGAGAGAGCTAGAATAATGTGAAATTGGAAGGGCTGTATAATTAAGCAGTGCCTTACCTACTACACAGTAACTTGTGCCCTCATAAATACAGCTTCTAAATGCTAGCTCTTTGGAAGATTCTGCCACTTAGCTCAGAAACCCACAACATGTGTCTGAGCTTAGTTACATTTCTGTTTTCATCATGGAGTCCTGTGAATTTGGAAAATCAGCATCTAGACTATACTGATGATGTGAATTCGATGTGGGAATAGTCACCTTTTCCAGACTTGGGAATGCTGCGATAAATAGATGGTTGCTGTAGAAATATGACTCTTTCCCTTATGTTTAGATGCTCTTCAGAAAGCAGCTTTATTCATTAATTTTATTTTGCAGATTGTCCAAAGGTACATAAATGGGTCTGGTTTTTCAGTCAGACCACTTCTTCTGAGTTCCTTTTTGTGCCTGACAATACTCAGAAGTTTGAGAACACAGTCTATACACACAGTGAACTACTAGTACTCTTACAGTAATAAGTGATATATAGACACATATATCTCCTTTCTCTAGTTTTACTTTGGTTATTTTTTCAAGAGGAGTTTGCGGTGGGTTTGTTCCATGATTTTATGTATGATATTTGCTCTTTCAACAGTTTTATTATTTCAGTAGTTGAAACCACTACTATGTTACATTTTAGAGTATCTAAAAAGGATAACCTGTTAACAACTATTTGCTTAAGAAAGATGTCGCAATAGATAATATATCATAGTTTGGACTCTTTGTTAACACATTGTCTTCAACCATTTCCACACATTTTATACAAGCTTGTCTTGATTTTGAGTTTTGCTGTTGAAATGTTGTCTATGAGATTGTACAGTGTAAGGAAAGCACTGCCAACCATATCATTAAACTTACAGGGGTTTTCAGGTGAAGTTATATAAACTCAGCCATAGTTTTGGTATTTAATATAAGTACTTTTTAATGGAACTGTTGAAAGAACAAATTTCACGTGCATAAAACCACAGAATAATAACAGAGTAGTTTTCCACTGTACTTGCAGATTCAAATAGCTTTTTCCCCTAGGGCCCTTGAACTCAACCTTGATATTATTTAAACAGGACATCGCCAAGGCTACTGACTCTAGCAAATTGTTTCATGAGCAATAAGACTAATGAAGCAATTTGTTATCTTTGTTCTTCTCCTTCCTTGCTTTTAACTTCCCATCCCACAAGCTCTCAGAACCATCAGTTCTGCCATGTGTCCCATGCCTGTCTATGGTACAGCTGACAGCCTTCAGTGTGGCTGGTGGAATGCTACATGAGGACTAATTTTCTGGCTGGCTTCCTTGAAAAATGCCTGGAAACTGTTTTTTCTTTTATGAGAATGCTGACTTAGGTTCTTTTGTAATGCAGTTTTCAATTTGGGTAGGAGCATAGCTTAATTGCGGTTAAATGTGACCAAATTCAGTGGGCAGGTGGCATAGTTACACAGAAGAGTTAGTCTACAAGAGGACAATGGGAGAGACAGCACAGCTGTCTAAGGAAAGAAGGCTGAAAATAGAGTGCTCCTCATGACTATCGTGTATTTGAATGGGTTTAATCTTATAAGGAGACTCTAAGAGAATGTCTCTGGTAATTTCCTTATTTCTCAGTTTTCCTGTCTTTGATCGTAATTCAGCCAAGCCAGACACACATTTTATTGGTGAGGACTTTCACAAGCAAGGACAGGGTCACCTAACAGCTCCACCTGGGCCATTCTGTGAATTGGCCAGGAGGAAAACTAACTTCATGAAGATGCTGAAGCTATGAGATGCTGCTCTGTATAGCATTCCTGTATCAAACGTACTGCAGATCTGTGGCTTGTGAGGCACTCTCTACCATTGTTATGAGGAAACTCTATTTTACATCACTTACAGACCAGCCAGTGCAAATCATAGGTCTAGCTATAATAGGAGGTGGGTATCAGAACAAGAACTGGTTTGGTGTGGAAATTTGATGTGGGGCAGGTAGACTTTCTTCCACATTGTTTCTAATCACTCACGAAAATGATACAGTAGTGATTTAATCTTAAATCTAAAGCCTGCATTTGCAATGTAAAATATTTCAGAAAACACATTAGTAAAATATTTACTTGGAGGCTTAAAATAATAAAATATGATGCAATGTTACATCTTCTGTTTGCCTGTCAGGTTCACAGTACTTCAACTTTTCCATATGTAAAATGTGATAAATCACAGCATGCTTCATAGAATTGTTGTATGACTTGATTATTTGTAGTTGGCTTTTGGATCCTTCATAGAATCATACAATAGAAGACTCTGGGGAGACCTTATTGCTGCCTTTCGGTACTTAAAAGGGGCCTATTAGAAAGATGGGGAGAGACTTCTTAGCAGGGCCTGCTGCAACAGGACAAGGGGTGATGGTTTTAAACTAACGGGGAGATTCAGGCTGGATGTGAAGAAAATTTCTTTACAATGAGAGTAGTAAAATCCTGGCACAGGCTGCCCAGAGAGGTGGTGGAGGCACCATCCCTGGAAACACTCAAGGCCAGGCTGGATGTGGTTCTGGGCAACCTGATCTAGTTCAAGATGTCCCTGCTCATTGCAGGGAGGTTGGAACTGCATGACCTTTGAAGGTCCCTTCCAACACCAAACTGTTCTATGATTCTATGAATACCAGGCTGGAAGGGACCTCAAGGATCATTTGGTCCAACCTTTCTAGGCGAGCAGGAGGTAGAGTACATGTCCCAGCACCTTATCCTTCCTACGCTACATGTCCCTATCCTTCCCCAGTACGTGTCCTTCCCAATTTTTAAAGTATCCAACACTGGGGAATCCATCACTTCCTTCAGGAGATTATTCCAAGGGCTTATTTTTTCTCATTGTGACAAATCTTGCTTTTGTGTCCAGTCAGGATCTCATCAGGAGTAACTTGTGCCCAGTACCCCTTATTTCCACGACTCCTTGTAAAATGCTTTGCATGAGGTAACACGTCATGTAACTCGCCTTAGTAACAGGTTATCTAATACCATGTCTTTTAAAACTGGTTTCCTTTTGTCTTCAGTACAGTGACATGAGTATACTAAGTACAGCAACAAGATTAGATGCCTTAAAAACCAAGATGTCACTTAGCAGCTACATAACAAAAGCTGAAATAGTGTGGTATGAAGGGGATTTCAGAGAGGGGAGTGAAAATAAAGTCCTGTCTGCAATTAAGTTCATAAAAACTCTTTTCGTCTTCCAGTGTTTTGGAACACAGCTAAGGAAACATCAGCTTGGCCCTGCCCAAGGAAAAGAAGCTGCTGAAACTGCCATTCCCAAACCTTTCCTGTTGCCAGAGGTTCAGCCCAATAACCATCTGTTGAGGACAGAGTAGTTCAAGGCTGATATCATACATCAATGTAGAGGGCTGGTGGGAAGGCTCGGCAGGCAGCTCTTTATCATTATAAGAAGAAAAAGGAAATGGTGCCAAAAGGCCTTAATAATTTCTCCTATGCAGGCACACACACGCCGTTCTTCTGATTGATTTTAGTCTGCAGATCCATCTATTTTCTGGAATTCTAATTCCCTGTGGTTTCATATCTTGTTGCTTATTATCTACTTATGTTCCTATTCCCAAAACATGAAAGATCACTGTTATTTCTGTTGCTGAATTGATCATCAGGGTAGTGTTCAAGAGAGACAAGGTTATTTTTCATTAATTCTGCCCATCAGGAATGCACATTTTATTTAATAGACATATGACTCAATCCTAAAAACCCCTCTTGTTTTAACAGTGGGTTGAACTCTTAAACTACTTTAAATGGGACATCTTGACTTTAGGGTCATGAATTTACAGTAACTACTGAAAAATCACCTAGTCAGACAGTATGTTTCCAGATGCTAAGTTGCATTAGAATGACATTATACACGTCACAGTGGTTTTCTTTTATTTTTGCATGAGGCTAGTTTAGTATGTACCCAGACAAGGTTACGTTGTCTAATGAAATGAACAGACTTTACTGGATAGTCTTACTCTGTGATCCATAGCATGAAAATGCTAGGGACCTTTGCTCTATATTAACAATTTCAGGTGTATGTTTCTAGAAGAAGAGAGAGAAGAAATAAGATCTGTTCCTTATCAAAAGCTGTTTGATAGCACATTACACGCTAGCATGAGTTTTAGCAGAAGTTGCTTCTCATGTTACTGTGATTTCTCTCAAGCTAAGTATTTTACATATTATCTAAGATAATATAATGACAATCTTTATCCAGACATAGAAGGCAGGTCTGCATTTCCTGGTGGCGTTCATTTGGATGGAGTCCCAGAAGATACCAGCATTTGGGAAGGGTTAATAAAAACATCAACATGTTGAATGCAATGAAACAAAACAATTTGAGGTGAGAAGCGTGAATCTTTACAATTGAAGCATAATTCCTATTGTGGACATGAGCTGGTGGCAAATTTCCAGTGAAATATTTTTGTTTTGTGTTTTGCAATGGGAAAAGCTAAAAATTTAATTGAAACCAAACCTTCTGTTTCAGCAATTTCTGAACAAGCAAAAGAGAAAGACACTTAAAACCAGGGAAATAGCTGATAAATCTGTGGTTGGGGCCTTTCACAAATGTGAGGTGACACCACCTCAAGAGTCACCTGAGACTAAAGAAGTTTGATCCTTTTATGTCCTATAAACTCCAGGCCCTCCCCTGACATCCTTTCCGGCTGAATAATTATATGTAATTTTCACACAACAAACAGTTCTCATGGGAGAAACCAAGGGGATTTGTCTGATTGCAGGGGAGGAAAACAAGATAATTCTCTCACTTTGTGTTTCATCTTCCATTGATCCTGTTGCAAAACAAAGAAAAATGCCATTTTAGGCTATTTAATGGGATAAGAAAATCACTTCCCACCTCACAGGAAGATTGTGATATTCCATTGATATTCCAAAAGAGAGAGAGGGGAATGCCCAAAATCCCCTCTAGCATCTCCTGTCTCATTCCGGGCTCTACAGCACTTGTCTGTATGACATAGTGATTTCTGTAAATCTATGTATGACGTAGTGATTTCTGCATCAGAAATGTAGCTGCATCATTAGCTGTTACAAATGGCTTAACGCAGAGCTGATTTCTACCCCCAACATATTCTTTTAAAGCTCCCATCACAATTGCATGTATCCATTTGGGAGCTACTTTGGTCTATAATATGCTTTGATTTGTTGTATGAATTGCCTGCTTCTGTGTACAGATTCTTTTCATTTTACCCCTTCTGCTTCTGGCCCATGATTGCTGATGTAAATAATCATTTCCAGGCATGAGCCTTTTCTTTTCCTGTTGACCAGTCACTAATCACTACTTGCTCATCCCTGTGTTTTGTTGGTAAGCCAGACGAATTTCTTTTTAATAGCCTTCTTTCTCTTCATGTCAGAAATCTCACCACAGATAAATGTTAGAAGCACACCACATATGTAACAGTGCTCAGACCTTATAATCTTTATGCAGTACATTTACAAAGTTCTGAGAAACTTCACGTTTAAAGCAGTAAATGCGTGCATTTCTCTGCCATGCCTAGCATTATACACTCTGCAGAAAGAAAATCTTAAAGAAACATTCAGATTAAAAGACAGTTGTTTAACTGATAATTTTTTAGCATCTTGTATCTAAGCATATAGGCTTTTAAACCTCTGTCTAACTGTCCTTTCTTCCATGTTGTGCCTTCAGTCCTGAGCCTGCAAAGCATTTAGCAGCAGTTAATTTGCCTTATTTAAACATCCCTCTTTGAAGATGTGAGTGAAAATGGCTGAATAGTAAAATGGAGTCTAGCATGATTTTAATATATGTCTTTATTGAAGCCTAGAAAACAGCCTATAAGGCCCCAGCACATATGAACTCTGTCTCCCTTCTGGAAAAGGGTGATTAAACTCATTTTAGGAGTTTTGTGGTAGGTTATTTAGACTTATGCATTTTTCATCGTTCTCCTTAAAAGAGGCTGACAAAGTTTGAATGGAAAATTAAGCTGACTAGAAGGACTTGGCTGAGGTGATGCAGAAGGATCTCATTTTTCTGATCATTCTTGCATTCAGGAGCTATGAATAGAAAGGAACTGGATTACTAAATAGAGTCATCACCCTTTTTTGGAATGAAGCAATTGACCTCAAATGTCAGTTTTGGAGAAGGTTGCGGAACAGGAAGAACTTGGTTTTCTTCTATGTTCTGTAAGGCATTTGCAAATCTAGTAGTAGAGGTTTACAAATGTTTTACCTCCTAATATCTCTCCCCTTATTTGTTTGACACCCGCATTCTGGTATATTTTTGTGCAGGTTACATAAATGCTCTGTACAACACATTTACAAAGCTCTTTGTTCTAGCTGTCGATGTTACCTTTTTATCCTATGTATATCAGAAAATACTGGGATGTTGTATGTGTCAGGTTGTTTCTAAAAGGCTGGCTACATGTATGCATTATCAGCGAAGGGCTTTTATATGTCATGCATGCACATAGCTGACACTGACTACCTGGTTGAGAGCCTCCTTTCACTTTGTACACATCCTGTCTTACGGCCTGTAAATTCCTTAATTTTTACTGAAGCTGTGCTCTGCAAGGGAATGCAAACATAAGATTATAAATTGTCCTTCCTCATCGTCATCTGGTTTCAATATTAGATTTCTGATTTCAGTCTGATTTCCAGATTAGATGTTTCTCTGAGAACAAGGGCAGACATGTTCCAGGTGCATTTTTTATCTTCCAGGAAAAGAAAGCAAACAAAGAAACAGACACGGTTCTGGGAACTGCTACAAAATACAGACTACCTTATGCTAGAGCATTAGTAAGATATGAATGTGTTGTGCGGTTGTTGGAGGCAAACCTTCTTTCATACCAAGCAGACAGCTCTTACTGTTCATATCCAGTAGTGCTGAATCTGAAGTACAACCTGTTGCTTCTAGAGCTATGTAAACCAACAGTAAAATAGTAAGCTGGTAGCAAACAAGTATATAGAGAAAACAAGGTTTTCTTGTAGTATAGTACCTATATTCTTTTAACATATGTACTAGTCTCTTTGTCTCTGTGGAAGTGTGTGTGTGCATATATTTGTAGTTTTATCAGGTGCTGAAGGACCTTTTTGAGCTATTAGCAACAACAAATATGAGAGGAAACCAAACAGCTGGATGCAAAACTGTGGTTGAATCAGAAATTATAACTTAGAAAAGTTATGGTTTTAGTTTCAATTTTAACCTTGCCCCCTCATGAGGTGAGAACACATCATATATGAGGAAGAGGGAAGTGGGTTTGTTCACCTAAGATGAAAAGTGCCGTTAAGTCCATTCCAACCTAAATTATTCGAAGATTCTTTCAAGCTCAATATTTATGTTTTCTTTTCCTTCCTTTCTGCAGAGGAAAATAATACATTATTATGTTAAAATATATCATTATACATAATAATATACTATTATTGTATATTATCTGAAATATTTCTTTTTATATTTTTATTGTAAATGTTGTGTTTAAATATATGTTGTATGGTTTATTTAAATGATTTTATATATATATATATATTAAAATATATATTAAAAAAATCTTCCATTCCAGGAAGATCTTTCCTCCTTTTGTGAACAGAAGGTGCTTTTATCTGCTTGTGAAATAGAAAACTGAGCTGCATTGCTGGTGTTAGTGGGATGCCAGCGGGCTCTTCCTGCAGCCCTAGATCTAAAGTTGGGGGCATCTTTTCATCACACAAGAAAGACAGGTTTGAGCTCTCTGTGCACCTCTCACCAGTGGGTTCTACACTGGGTAAACTACATGTTTCTTTAGCTGCAGCTCTGCCTGGCTGTGTCGTATCAACAGGATAAGTACATGGCCTACAAGGCCGTGTCTGCACTTGGATTAGACCTTGGAGGTTTTGGCCATGGTAAATCTTTAGTTGAAAATCCAGGCCATTTCTCCTTTAAATTTGAATAGCATAAATCCAAAGCAACTACATCACCCTCAGTGAAATATGAAGTTTTTACTCAATTGGGCTTTTGCATTCTTCCTTAAAAAGAAATAAAAAAAAAAATTAAAAATCCTAATTTTTTAAATCAGAACTTCTCAAATATTTCTTTGTCTCTAAATCAAGGAACTTCCTGACAATGTTCCTTGTAAAGACTAAAGCCTTTCCTGCCAAGTGATTAACTCGGGCAAGCCCTTCTATGAGAAATGGGTTTTGTAGCCAGTTGTGTGGTATCTTTAACTGGGTCTGTAACACATTTCCGATTGTCTAAATAGAAAGGGATAAAAAGGAAAGGGACTGCCAAACTCTACTGTATAACATAAAGCAAGTCAGAGGGAAAAGGTTTATAATTTTTCTTCCTCCTTTTACACTGCTGGCTGCGTCTTATCTTTAGCTAGAAGATGCTAACATAATTTCCTCTCAGTAAATTGGTTCACATGTGATACGAAAACACAATGACTTTCTTTTCTAGCTTAAGAAAAATTTTGACATTTCTTAAATGTTGTGACATTCAAGAATCCTGATTTAATCTCAGAACTATACAAACATCCCTTTACCAAGCCAGTGGGTGCATATATTCCTCACTGAGCCTTCTTTTTTTAACTAAGTGGTAATACTTAGGATAGAAATTTGGAATTAATTGCAATCACCAGTGCTTGCAAAGTGATGATACCGGGACTTTTTTTGAGCTAGCACAGTATATGTCTACCTCTTTTATTGCTCTTATGATATCTAGTCCTGTTTGAATAGTGTCATTTTGCTGTGGATTTTAAGAACTGTGATGCTGTTGAAGCTGACTCAGCAAGCAGTTGTGCACTTCTTCAATGCTAAATAAGAGCCCGATAAATCCCAGAAACAGCCATAAAAACCTTCCTGAAGTTTTTAGCAGTGATTCAAATGAATAGTAAATTCGCCTACTCATGAATGAAATATGAAACTTGTTTCTATTGCTCCCATTGCTGTGCCATCTGGGTACATCATGTGAAATGAAATGATACCAGTGACTGGTTTCTTGCTTCCCTTCAGAAAAGGAGGCAAAAAAGTTGATGAATTGCTGTTCTTTTTTCCTGTTAAGCAATCTCCCAGTTTTGAGATTTTCAACTATTTTATTTGCAATGTAGTTGTATACTATATAAATAATTGAAAAGGCATGCCCTGCAAACACATTTTATAGTTCACTCATGAAGATACAAGGATCTCCCACTTTGACAGTCATCATAGTTAATCACAAATGGAAACTTTCTAAATAGCTCTGGTGTTTTGAACATTGTGAAACAGGCTTGGTTTGGTTAAAACTCTTCCTGTTGTGATACCCAACACTTAACATTTAAGCACGTATGAGATGTTACAGGCAGCAGTCATGAAGAGATCATTTAATGGGTAGGGCATCATATTAGAGGCCACATAAAAATACAGCGTGTTTCACATAGGTCTTGCCAGCAAGTATCCCTAGAGCAGACTTTTCAGAGGCTTCTTTGTGCCATGATGGATTACTAGAGTTGATTTTAGTGAGCATGTCCGGCTCTGGACTGCCCTTCTGTTTGACTATCTGATAGGTTACCAGATGTCTTAGAGAGGCTTTGGCTGGCTGAAGACTTAGCTTCCAAGGGGCAGTGCAGCTGCTTGGTGATTGCTTCTGTGAAGCAGCACTATTAAAGCAGTATTAAAAAGCCCTATTGTAGAATGTGTGCACAAGTTGTATGGGACACAGGTAGCTAATAAGTCCCCAGTGTAAGCGTTGTGGTGCTTAGTCTAGGGCTGCAGTATTTTGGTTTTGTACTTGTGCAAGGTGTCCAAAGCACCATGCAAGATTAAAAGTGCCCGCAACAGTCTCAGATCCTATTTCTATTGAGCAGGAAACAGCATGTTTTAAATGTAGTTTGTCTCAAAGCTAGTAGCTGTGAGGACTATAAGCAGAAAGCTGTCATGGTATGTACTTTCACCTACAGATACATCCATTTTACCTACAGACACCTCCACTTCCAGTGCTGATTGACTATTTTGAGGAGTTGGAGAAGCCCTGAAAATTTACAGTTTGAGGACCTGAACCTAAAGTGTCTTCTGCTAGCTAAATGGCAAGCAAAACAGCTTTTCTAATAATTCGTTTTCTTCAGGACTGCTTCTGGGTGGTATTTATTCCTTATGCTGTCATCTGTTAGCTTGTAAGCACAGGAAGTTCACACCTGCACATGGCACCCGAACAATTCACAGTCTGGTGCGATTGCAGTGGTTTGTCCTGAGGCTTCACAGGATTTGCAGCACAGCAGATATAACATGTGTGGGGACTAGTGCCTGATTACAGCAGCTGCCATGGTCAGCAGGCAAAAGTGAGAGCAGAGGTATTGCAAAAGGTCCCTCTTTCTGGAATAAAAAGAGATTTGCATAAATAGACATAAGCCTGATGTGTCCCACACTGCTTGCTATCAAGTGGAAATGTATGGGAACTTTGCCATGGAGTACATATGTGTAAACGCATCCCGTTGTCACCATGTGATTAAGCCTTGAGGTTTTAAAAATCATCAAAAGTAATATCCAAATTTCCTTTCTAGGGTACGGATCCTGACCAGATTAGTAGGTAGTACACAAGTGGTTAGCAGGGAAGTAAGTCAATGCTAGACTTGTTTACAGCAATCTGGTAACTCCAATTTTACAAAGTTACTTTACAAAGCAAGTGGAGACTTGCTGCAAATTCTTTCAGTATGTTCTATTAAGCAGTTGAATTTGGTTGGTAAGGGAAATGTCATTGCAGAGCAGAAACTGTGGGGTATTGGCCTGACAGGCAAATACACAAATGTCCAGTGCAATCATGGAGAAGTAATTTGTAGGTGTGTTATCAGATTTCATTTTCCTTTAATTTGACTGCCTCATGTTTCTGTGAAGCACCACTGCAGCTATACAACTGCAAAGTAGTCAAATCTTGGTTAAGGGAGTTTAGCTTTAACCAAGGCTAAACAAGTGTCTTAAGGGATCTGGTCAGGTTTGTCACTGGGATTTCCTGGCCATCAGCCCTAGAAGTAGCTGATTTGATGATACATCAAGTCTGAGAGTCTGGGTTCAACCACAGAGTATTTTGCATTGCTGGTAGTATCATTGCAGTGCATCACGCTCAAATCAGCATGAGCAAGTAAACCCCAAGAAGCTAGGGAAATACCTAGGTCACTCTTCATACTAAACTCTGTGTTTATGGCTGCACATTGCATTTTAGCTCGTTACCTTGAAGTGAGCTCTAGAACATCTCTGTGAATGCAATACCTTGAGTCTATGCCTGTTACACTTGCAATCTTTCTTTAGAATACAGACACAGTCACTGTCTTTGTGTGCATCTATGAAATGATTAATAGCGATTCTTTGTCTCTTAGGAGAGTTGTGTTGAGAGGACTTGAAAAAATGAGGGCATGGGAATGAGTGAATACTGACAGAAACTATATATATCCCTGAAACAATTTATCAATATACTGTAACGATTTATTTTTTTTTCCCCTTCCCCATAGGTGGTTACATTTCAGAGTGCCTACCAGCTTAATGTAATGAGGCACAGACAGGGATTTTCAGGAGCCAGGAGCTTGGCTTATGTCTACATGACCGCATCCTAAAGTGAATTTAAAAATCTGTCAATGGCAGAGGAGCAATGACCTCATTACTGTAGCAGTAAAATCTTACACGTTGTTGGATAGATATGGTGCAGAACAAGGTAACAGAAAATACAGTAAGCTTACAAATACCTGCTTTTCTGGAGCTTGATTCAATAGCAGTAGGTTGGAATCAGTGGTGTATCACCACTGATCTGGGATCAGTGGTGTATCGCCTCTTATTTTTCTTTAAATCCATTATTTACGTTGAGGATATAGCTGATCTGACCGAGAATAAGTTCTCTCAGTAAAAGTCCTCTAAGCTGTGTATGTAGAGTGTATGCCTATTTAAAAGTCCTTCTCTTTCACATTTCCTTTTATTAAAAACTCCAAATATTCCCTTGTAAAGAGCTGGATTTTTACATACCTATGCTAAGCAATTCCCTAAAAATTCTTACTCAGCACTTGGAAAATTATCTAATAGATGGTCTTTTCTTGAAATGGGAGATGTGTGATGGGAGTAATAGGTTGGCTATTGATTTCCCGTAGGTGCATTTTACCAATGTTGAGTTTTTGCTGAACTCACACTCCTAGGGATGTACAAAAAACTGAGTTTGAAAACTTGGAGGCAGAATGCTCTTTTCCACGATATCACACATTTTGTGACAGGGTGGGATAGTCAGAGATTAAACACACTTTCTCCCAAGTTGTGTTAAATAGTAAAGATAGATCTATTTAATAATTTAAGCATTAAATAGTAATATGCAAAAAGAAGAAAGCATGAGGCAAACATAATTCCATCATACAGCAGTTTGACAGGATTAAAAGCTCACAGTGAAAGGGGGAAATATATGTGTTGAGAAATAAAAAAATACATGTGTTCTTAGCTCAATAGGCCCTGTGTACATCAAGCTTTGGACAGCAATGTTGGGGGTATGCATAGGTGGGATATTCAACCTTTTATTGTATGTGGTGGTGTTAAGCTTTCATTTGGATTCATGGGCTACTGAGACTTCCCTAGGAGAGCACTATCCCGTGAACAAAATTTTCAGCCAACTGGCTACCTTCCCTTTTTTTCGGTCCTGGCACAGTTTAATCTCTTCCTTTCACGTTATTACCAGATCTGGAGCACTGCGCTTGCATCTTGCCCGGTGTCATTTAGCACATCTGGAAATGTTGTGGCTTGCTGAATGACAAGTCTCACTTTTTTCTTCCAGTTCCGCCTGGTGGTGAAGACAGCACTGAAGCTGCTGGTGGTGTTTGTGGAGTATACCGAATCCAACGCACCACTTTTAATCCAGGCAGTATCTACTGTTGATGAAAAGAGAGGTAAGTAGCCTTACTTGAGGGGGTACAAAATCCCAGCACCACCAAGGTCAGGGTGGCATTTCATCACTGATTTCAGTGGTTCTAGACTTGCTGTCATGGTGCCTGCTTTGTGTGACATACCCTTCATTTTCTTTATTAAAAGCCTGTTTTAAGTATTCATCCAATTTAAGATTGCTTTGAGGAATGAGTTACAGTGGGAATGAGGAGCAAAAAGCTGAGAAACTTGACTGCCTTTCTGGGCACTGCATTCATTGCCCGTTCCCTGCACCTACACATGAAATAAGCCTCATTGCATCTTCCAACCTCAGAGGCTCATTCAGGCCAGGCCGCCTTTCCACGTCCTTCTGAGAAGCAGCAGTCTGATTTAGAAGAGAAAATGATATCTAATCAGTGTAATCCCTTTGAAGAGAAAGATGAGGTCAGTAATAGTACAGGCTTTATAGTAAAAGCAAAACCATCTGTTGTTACATTAAAATAAAGCCCTTGAGCAGATATTATACTATGAAATCTGTTACCCTTCAGGCTTATGAAAAATACTTGAATATGTGTACTGTATTTTTTACAAATAAATAGAACAAAAATGGTTCTTTCTTGTTCTTCCCACAAAGCCATTGCTAAGCTCCTGGGGCATTCTCTCTTGATGAGAAACATTCCTTTGCCTCAAGGAGAGTTTTTGAGGTTGGGAGAGCCATTGTTGTGGTCTCAAACACATGGAGGTTGAAAGCAAGATCCCCTCTGCGGAGCAACTGCCTCCATGCTGAACTTGTTTGAGTGACTTGATACGGTAAAAGTGAAACAAAAAATGCTGGAGAATGGGGAGAAAGGTGGTGCCAGAAATTGGAGAAAGTAGCCAGATTTTGCTTTCAGCTATCAGAATGAGTACATTGAAAAGAGAAACTCTAAATTGTCTGTTCTGGCAGGGGAGCAGGCAGGGGCAATTAAAAAACAGCATAGCACTTCAAAGAGTGAAGTCTTCATGTTGGTTTTCTGTTGTGAATTAAAACCAATAAACCTTACAATGCCATAAGTATAAATGTAATCGCAATATTAATGTAATTGTGAGCACTATGATTTATTTTTACAGTCATTCTTAGTATTTCCTCAGCTCCCTGAACTCAGTGGTATTCTCAACATATTCAGATTGCCATCTGTTCACATGCTAGTAAACCTCATTGAGAAAAAACAGAAAGAAAAGATGACCCTAAACACACTACCATGTGCTGTGTGTTCCCTTCTGTATCTGTATAATAGCCTTAGGCAAACATTTACATGCCCCAAAGAAATAAAACAACTTAAGTAGCAACTGAAAATGTGACAAAAGTGATGCATGTAGTTAAATGGATACATGTTAGGAGCATGAGGAGAGGATTTATGTGATTCTCATACCTGTGGGTTGGCACATTGTTCCATGAACTCTTGCAAATAACTTAGCCCCAAATATCCAGTTTTCCTTTGTTATTGTTATTTTTATTTTTAAAACAGTTGCACTTAGCTACGAACAAGATTATTTTTGTCTTGTTTTGTATTTAGTTCGTTTTTTAGGTCATAATGTAATGGAATCATAGAATTGTTTAGGGCTGAAAAGACCTTTAATATCATTGAGTGCAACCATTAACCTAGCACTGTCAAGGCCACCGCTAAACCACATCCCTTAAGTGCCACGTCTACACCTTTCAAATACCTCCAAGGATGATGAGTACTTCACTGGGCAGCCAGTTCCAATGCTTGAGAATGCTTTATGTGATGAAATTTTTCTTAATATCCAATCTAAGCCTCCCCTAGTGAATCTTGAGGCCATTTCTTCTTGTCCTGTTGCTTGTTGTTTGAGAGAAGAGACCAACACCCACCTCACTGCAACCTCCTGTCAGGCAGTTGTAGAGAGCGGTAAGGTCTCCCCACAGCCTCCTTTTCTTCAGGCGGAACAAACCCAGTTCCCTCAGCTGTTTCTCATCAGACTTGTGCTGGAGACCCTTCACCATCTTTGTTGCCCTTCTCTGGACCCACTCCAGCACCTCAATGTCTCTCCTGTAGTAAGGGGCCCAGAACTGAACACAGGATTCAAGGTACAGCCTCACCAGTTCTGAGTACAGGGGCATGGATGATCACTGCCCTGGCCCTGCTGGCCATACTATTGCTGATACAGGCCAGGATGCTGTTGGCCTTCTTGGCTGCCTGGGCACAAGCTGGCTTATGTTCAGCTCCATCATTAAGCACCCCCAGGTCCTTCTCCACTGATCAGCTTTCCAGCCACTCTTCCCCAAGCCTGTAGCATTGCATGGGGTTGTTGTGGCCCAAGTGCAGGACCCAGCACTTCCACTTGTTGAACCTCATACCATTGGCCTTGGCCCATCAATCCAGTGTGTCCAGGTCCCTCTACAGATCTCCCTACCTTCAATACATCAATGCTTATGGACAACTTGATGTCATCTGCAAACTTCCTAAGAGTGCACTCCATCCTCTAACGTAGATCACTGATAAAGGTACTGAACAGAACTGGCCCCAGTACTGAGCCCTGTGAAGCACCACTTAAGACAGGCCGCCAACTGGATTTAACTCCATTCACCACAGCTCTTTGGGTCTGGCCATCCAAACAGTTTTTCACCCAGTGAAGGCTACACCCATCCAAGCTATGAGCAGCCAGTTTCTGCAGGAGAATGCTCTATTGTGCTATATTTTGAAATTAGTGGCTTGTAACTGAGGAGTACCTGCCTTTAATGACTGATTTAATGGAACAGAAATACAGAGGAAGAAAAATCAATGTGCCTTTTCTTGAAATGTTCTCATAAATCTTGCAGGTATATAATTAAGTTTAGCACTGCTTTGAAAAAGGTCCAACGTTTCATGTACATACAAGGTGATGAGATATGACATAATTCTCAACATGTGTACCACACATGATTAACATAAAGAACCCAATATTAATTCAGCCTGGTTTCAAAGCAATCCCATCTGTGGTTTCTACGTGAGAATACATCCATCTGCAAAGAGAGATCCACGGATGTACCAGGTTTACTCTCAGATACAAGCAGACTGTAAATGAATAACTTCATGGCCCTCATCATACAGGAAGTAGCTGCTACTAATATTTCCATCTAGCTTCCCCTTCCCTTCACCCTTTCTTATTTCAGAGTCCCAGGAGAATTTGATCTCATTTCACTTTAAGCATACTGGGACTGTGCAGGCTCTGGAAAGTAGAGATAGCATTGCACTCTGTTCTCTGGGTCTCCTTTATCACAGGCATTTTTTAGGACAGATTAAAGCCCTGTGACAGACCTGGACACTATCTCATACTGTTAGCGAATTGAGTTTCTGCTACCTGACTTGTTATATTATTTGTAAATGGGCTGCATCATCAATTCTTCATTTTTCCTACCATTTCACACATGGTTAATATCCACTAAATGAATGCTCATGCTTGTAGCTATGATGTGTATGTTCACTCATATTTAAATGGCCTGGAGCTCAAAATGTTGAGGTCTTTCCAAAAGTATTACTGCCTCTGCATCCTATGGCTACTAGAGGCAGGCAGTCCAACATGGTGGTGGTTCTTATGTATGAGTCTGGCCTGATGCAAAGTTTTTCATGCTTTATGCATACTGTGCACATACTGAGTAGTTGTGATAGCAAGACTTTGTGTAAGACACAAATGACAGCATTAAATTAAATACATAAAAACATTTAAAGGGGAAAGTGAAAAAAGGCTGGGACTTTGAACAGTGGACAGCATTATTATTTAGAGTATATTAATTTAATATAGGATTAATTGTTGCAACCCCATAGTTCTCTTGTGTTTGTGCACCATGCATGACTACTCAGAGTGCTGCAAGTAGCATCAGGGTTGAGGTTCCTGCCTTCCTGTGGGAGTAGCCACGATAATGAGCTGTTACCAGTGAGAAGCCTGTGAAAGGCAGTCGGGCAGTTCTCATTTTACCCATTAGAAGGCAGGAGAGCACATGCAAAACTCGACCTCTGCTGGTTTACTTCAGTGAGCCTGTTTTATCACTCCCATCAATTTTGCCCAGAGTTCTGCACGGGAATCATAACTTTATGGGAACATCCCCATGTGCTCCCAGAAGAATCACTGGGATTCTACCTCACCATTCCTTTACATCGTCATTCTTCTACATCACAATGAGGTGAAGGAGACAGGCAGGAAAGTAAACCTTTTTGAGAATTAGGAAGTGTAAATGATTATACTTACTACTTTAAAATGTAATATACAAATGTTAAATGGATTTATGTTTTTAACACAGACTTTGCCAAACTTAGATTTGAGTTTAGATTACTTCAGGATTTGTAATAGTCTGACCAATACACTGAAAATGGAAGCTATAGAATTAGCTCTGCATAATAGGTTCCTCTAAGGCTCCTCCCCATTAAAAGCTGGAGAGCTTTTGGTATTTCTCCACCATACAATTAGCCTTTTAAAGGAAAAGGGAAATTGAGCATCATATTTTTCATATCTCTGTTATGACCATCATTGTTTTACTACAGCAGCCAATGTGTTTAGGAAAGTCAACAAGTTCTTTTACTGTATGGTTTTCCAATGTATCTTTCACAAAGTTTTCTATGCAGCTTGAAAGGAGAGGGAGTTTTCCACTGTTTTCCTATCATTACAAAAAATATTGCCTTGAAAAATATTTTTTTTCATGTAGACTCCAGCCTCATCACTCATCACATCAGCCTGTGGTCTCATCTTTAAATGGTGACTCTCCAGGAGCAACATATTTGTAAATCAAGGCATGAGAGTAGATGAGAGCCGACACCTGCTCTACATCTGCCCATATTCCATGCTGTCTGGATCATAGGTTGGAAACTACAGGCTCTCATTATATATTGGCAAGGAATGTTAACCCAAGTATAGTAATGCAGTAAGTTCATGGTGTGGCTTCTGCACCAGAGCTGCCTTGTCTCTACATGGGTAGATGGCCTTACGGTTATTTCTGTGTTCACTTCTTCGCTGTTCAGCCTGAGATCATAATTAGAAAAAACAGGATTTGAAAAGAAAGGTTTAATCTGGTACAAATTGGAGTAGCTCTGTCAAAGTCACTTGATAGTACTGCTTCCTCTTGATTTTGGTTAGGGATAGATGAAGAATTTAAAATTCAAGGGCAGATTTTGGAAATTGCCTCTGTTTAGCAGCAGCGCCTTAATTAAAGCCTTTGAAAGATGGATGAGCTATTACAGGGGTTTTAAAAAATGTATTCTGAAATGGAGAAGGAGCATGAATAGAATAAAATGATATGTCATCCTTACCGGAAAACTGCAAAGTGATCCTGAAAATACTCTTTTATGATAATGGAGAAGTATCGAGATATTCAGGAAAAAGAAAAATCAAACACTAAGATGCTGTCTTTTAAAAACAAAACAGAATTGATCCAATAAGCATAAAACCTGCCTGCAAAATAAAGGCACATTTGAGTAGAAGGACTTTCACTGAATAATGCAGTGGATTAAATGTTTTTTTATGTTGTTGTCAACTCATTTGTTTCCAAATGGCATCATTATAAGTCGGACTGGCACAGTTTCCCCATTTAATTTCTCTTTCTTATTTTCTTCCATTTTCATTTTTACTGGAAACCACAGGAAGACATTTTTGTAGTGAGGATATCATTCCTGCTGATCATATATCATTTGTGAGCCGAGTGAATTTGTTCCACATGTCCTTTGAACATGTACCGCACAAAATGTCTGGTAATATAAAGAATCTGGTAAAGAAGTGTCGAGTGTATATTCATTACAGCCATGTATTTGAATTAGTATTTAATTAGTAATGCATATAAATACCTCTGCAGAGCTGAGAGTGAACACCCCCTTTCTTTGATTTTGCACAAGATAAGGAAGCTCTGATTTATTATTCAGAAGTAAAGATCAGAGACTGTCTCAAAAAGAGGGGAAGAGAAAACAGAAGAAATATAGCTGTCTGTGCATTCAGTAATAGACAGGTTTTTCCACACAGTGTATTGCAGTTGCACTGGAAATGAAGATCCTTGGGCAGGCAGAGATTTGATGTCTGTGTAGCACACTTATATATGTATTAATAAAACATCAGCATGAATAAACAGTGGCCATTGCCACTGTAAGAGTAGTAGATTTCTAACCTCAGGGTCACTTATAGCCAGCAGCAGGTGGCTGTGAGGAATCATTTGCATTTTACTGCCTGATTATACTCAAACTATGGTTATCCCTGTAGTGTTTATGGGATGTGGGCTATTGTAATATTCTCCATGTTTCCCTCTGAAATTCAAGGACTCTCATAGGGATGCTTGTGTAGTTGAGCTGGGTATCTCTAAGTTAGGGTTAGCCCTCTGCTTCATTTTCCTCACATTTAGCTTTGCGCCAAAAAAAAACCCTGAATTATAGTCCATTATTTACTTCAGTTTCCTGGATAAAAGAATTTTCTGTTGGTTTTGTTTGTGTTTTTGTTTGTGTTTTTTTGTGGGTTGGTTGTTGTTTGTTTTTTTTTCTTCAGTAAATGCAGCTATCTGCCTTTTAGTCAAATAAAATAGGACAGTTTTACAAGGCACCTTCCACGCAAGAGGTTATCTTGAGTCTGGCTGGTGTTGCCTCTCTAATGTTTTCAGCACAATAACTCACTAAACCACTTGGTTTAGGCATCAGATGGCCATGCAAATGCAAATCAACATGCAGAAAGAAGCAAATACGTCATAACAAGAAGCACAAATTTTGACCTTAGTGGAGAAATTAGAGAAATGTTCTGAAAGTTCTGTGGAGGGAATATTTATTGAAACAATTTGAGTAGGAACCGCAGCAAAAATCTTTCCTCCTCATTGCTCATTTATTTTAATCAAGACACACAAGCTGTGATTTGTGAAAACTGTCATTCTCTGCTGCATTGTTTTGTTAAAAGGATGGATCCTAATGCAGTGTAACTCAGTCATAGCAGTAGGCATGTGAGCAACAAGCACACTGAAAGCATAACTTTGTTTAAGCATAGGTTTTTGTTTAAGGTTCATCTAAGCCTATGTAAACCTATGACAGGTAGGGTAAAATTGCTCCAACCTGATTTTTAGAAGTTCAGGGTTAATCTAACTGGTCTAACAAAGCTTCCTTCATCATCAAGGGAGAGAAATTGGTACATCTAAGTACCATCTGGCATATTTTAGATCCCTGCATTAGGATGTACTGTAGCTTTCACTGTCTACATTAACTTTGCTCTCTGTGAAGCCTGGGAGACTGTAGAGGAAGCTGGATCTTTCCACTTGATCTTCTGCCTGGGAACATTCCAATTTGTGCTATGTCTTGGATAAATGTTGATGCTATAGCTTTCCATTTCTATCACCAGCACCAATGGTTTCTGCTTTTCTTCTAGGTGCCAAGCCGTGGTCCAACATCATGGAGATCCTGGAGGAGAAGGACGGGGTTGATACTGAGCTACTGGTTTATGCCATGACCTTGGTTAACAAGGTTTGTTTACTTTATTAGCATAACTGGTGGAAATAATGTTAGTATTTTCCATTGTATAATGGTCTTCCCTGTTGAGAATATATGACAAAGGAGACTTGTCCCAGAGAAGCTGCAGGACAAGCAATCGGCATATTCTTGTTACTTCTGTTGCAGTCGTCCAGAGGCAGCAACTGGGAGCAGAATTGCTATTTTGCTAAATGCTGTGCAGAAATGGGTTGCGATATGGCTGCTCTCCCAACACTGACAACCCAGCACAAAACAAAACTTAACAAACTAACTCTATACTTTATCCAAGGGGAAAAAGAAGGCAAGCACTGGTGAAAAGATCACATGCTCACATAAGTTTGCATTGTGCATAATTTTCTGGTTCAGATCATTTAATTTTTTTTACTGCAAACCAAATATGATGAATTTCACAGGTCTGAGTGCTAGTACGAGTGTTTCTGCTTAAAAAAAATGAGATTACTTTTTTTTTCTTTTCTTTATATTTTCTAGTAGTAATAATTTTGCAGTAAAATCAAATGTTTTCCAAAGTGTTCTCTTGTGCTGTAGAAATTTCTTAGTATAAAATCCTTTAAAATTAATGTCTAGTCCTAAACAAATCTTAGGATGACTAAAATTTAAAGTAGCTTTTTTTTAAAGCACACAGAAGATCAATATACTACTAGCAAATCAAAATAAGCTTGTGTTTATGGTTGTACGTAATAAGCCAGAGTATTATAGAATTTATTATTATTATTATTATTATTATTCATTATATTCATTTAAAGATCCTGAGTTTGTTGGTGGAGGTTATAAATAAAGCTGCCAGCTTATTACGCTTATGGCTACATGACTGGGGCCTTGGGTTGCTTTGGGGTTGTTTTTTTTTGATGAAATGGTTTCCTTATGGTAGATATTGTCCAGGAAAGATGCCCAAGAGGGACTAACCTCTCCTGGTGCCATCACTGGTGTTACTGTACTTAAGTACAGTACCATGTTGCCCTTGCTTCTGCTTACATGATAGTAAAGATCTTCTTGACTTTAAAAATCCACCTTATCTCACTAATGTACTCTTTCTGAAAAGCACCACCAGCTTTATATGCTTCTGTCTGTAGCTGCTATTAAAGCTGAGGCGATTAGTTTTAAAGTCTCAGTTTTATACCTTGTTGTTTCACGTACTGCTTCCTCTTTGTGAGGTAATTCTCTTCATCGTTTCTGCACTTGTAATCTGCTTGGTGTTTGAATTCTTCAGAAATTTTGTTCTGTTGACTTTTTTATTATCCTATAGTTGATTCCTTTAGTCTGAGGTTTTTGATGCATTTAAAGCTATTTTTAGGAGGAGGTAGTTCTTCAAATACACGCAAAATGAAAAAGCATCTTGCAGTCAAAGGAGCAAGGCAGTTATGAAGATCAAGGAAGAGAGGAATCCCACAATGCCACACTTATAATTATGATCTGGCTTATGGACAGCTTTATGATGTTTTTAATGGGATTTTTTTCATAATTACAGAGAAAACAGCAAGCAGCATGTCACAGTTGTAACTTTTTCCCCCACAGAGAATACAAAGAAGGATCAGATGGTTTCAGCTTGTTTAGGCGAGGAAATGTCAAAGTTTTCAATGCAGGCAGAGTCCTCACGACAGATTTCTCTTAAGGAAGCATACCTCTACTTCTTTTTCTTTCTCCGTGTATACATATACAGACTGTTTTCCTTCCTGCTCAAGAGCAGAGAACACAGCTACCCAGATATAAGAATTGCTCCAATCCTTTTATCCTTTCCATGTCTTTTTTTGTTGCTTAACCAATTTACTAACATTTCATTAACCCTCTCTTAATTTCATAGGGTTTAGGCATTAATGAATGTTTTAAATGGCATTAATCCCAATGCAAATGCTTCTGGTTATGTAAAGTTCCAATATAACCTTTGTTATCTTCCTTCAGTTAGTTCCTGTGATCTGTTATTTCTTATTCTAATCTCTACTTTCTTCATTTCATTACTGAAGTCCAGACAGATTAAAGCCTTTGTGTTTCCTTTTTATAAAAAAAAACAAAACACAACCTATGTGTCAAATTCAGAACAATATTCTGTGTTGCGTTCAATTCCCTTTCTATTTAACTGCTATAAAACCTCTTCATTATTGAGATTACACTGGAACCTTTGAAGGTGTAAGATTACTGTGGATTTTCTTTTTACCTCTGTTTAATATTGCATGTTCTCTCATATCATAAATACATTAAAAAATAGATAGAAATTATTATGAATTATGTAAAAATTAATGTTTTACTATAGTTGGATTAAGAACTGAAGGGCTTTTATCAGGTCCTGCATAAGACTAGAATTCAAGCACTAGCTTCCAGGCCAGTGGTTACTAATGGGAGCTTAGAGTACCAGCCAGCAGCCGTCCATCCATCAGCTGTAGTTGGAAAAGTGCTGTTTCAGGGCACTGTGGTGTTAATGTTAAAGCTGGCACATTAGTTTTGGATGACCTGCCTTAAGAAAATCACAAATGCCACAGTGGAAAAATTATTATCTTATATCCCATGTCTGACATTGACTGCACCAGATCTTTTAGAAGTTGTGGTTCCCCATAAAACAAATACATGAGACAGGCTTCTTCCTATCCCAAAGCAATTGAAAACCTGTCCAATGCTCTTAAGCATGTTTGTTAACTGTGTAGTGTTTTTTTGCCATAGCATGTAAGATTTAGTTAATGTCTGTCTAGTGCATGGGCCCCCAGTGAAGCCCAGTCTGTTGGGTGTTTAGTAACCAAAGCAGTACAAGTCTACGATTTGCATATAAGGCATTGCACACCAGTTGGACTTTCTGTTGTCTGTATCCTCTTAGCACCACTGCTTTATACTGTGATTTTTCTGTAAATGAGACCGAACTTTTAGTTTTGCCAGCTAGTATCATCCAGGGCCATGCATTTAAAAAACTGCAGAGACTTTCAGTCTGAAGACCCACATAGCGTAGCACTAATCTATGCCAGGTTTTGTTCATAAACATAACTGAGGATATGTATTTATAAGAATATTTTGCTATTGCCAGTTGAGCATGTTGTCTGATAGGTTTTATCATCTAGGAAAGCATTTCGCTGTTACACTCTTATTAAACTCTAATTTAATTTTTATTATCCCCAGTACAACTTCATTAGTTTTCTTGCATTTCTTTCTGTTGGGTCTGTTACAGTTAGTAGTAGGTGAAACATATTGTGTAGGCTTTGGTAAAAATGTTGGTAAGCAAAGATAGGAGGCTCAAAACTCTTGGAGTGGGGTTTTGGTTTTAGTTTAGTTCACCGTTCTGAAAGAGCAGCTTGAGAGGGAAGAGCTCAGAGTTGCACAGGCTTTCCCACAAGAAAGAAATCACAAAACAAACAAATAAAAATCTTAATTCAGGGATGTTTACTCAGTCCAAAATTGGAGAGGCATATGAGTGAGTCTTAACATTCGTATTCATGCTTCCTTTGCATGCCTGAGTTCTGATGGTTTCAGATTTGAAATCCCAGTTTTGGTCTAAGCGAGTAAGACTATAAAATAGTTCAGCAAGCAAACCACACAGTATGGTTTAAACACACAATTTTAATTCTCTAGATGGGTTTTCCTTTTGTAAGGTTCAGCCTTCAGAGCAGGAGGAACTATGTGGGACTTGTATGTGTATTTTGTATTGGAGTATCGTTTGTAACTTAACCAGGTACTCAAGAAGGCGCAAGGACCTTGGAAAGACCTGCCCAATTTATGACCTCCTACTGTTTATGAGTTTTCTTTCCTTTATAAAGCCACCAAGAAAATAGGAACCCACTCTTGTTTTCTGATATCGCAAGCCAGAATTTGTTAGTCATTTATGCAAGCACTTTATGTCCCTTGTGTTTAGTTACTGCAAAAATCTTTCTTGTGTGCTAGACTGAACTGACCTTGTTGTGACACCAGTGGTGCCCTTTTACATCCAATTTTCTAGTGTTAGAAATTGAATTTGATATGCACTAGGCTCTGAAAATGGGTCTGTGAATTTAATGACAAACTATGCAAAGGAAAACTATTTGATTTCTGTACTTGGGAGTTCAGTTGCCCAGTTCTGGCCAGTAGTATGCAGTGAAAATTGGGATTTCCACTACTTCATGATTTAAAATTATATTAACCAATAAAAGGCTGCTGACAAAAAGTAGGGTTTGCCAGTAAATACTACCTTATGCCTCTGTTTTCCCTGTCTATGCCCTGGCTTAGCTCAGATTTTTAAAAAGCTGTATCTGAAAATGAGTGATCTGCATCTCAACATTAAGACCGTTTCCTGTTATTTTAAGAAGATCTGTACAGATCTGACTCTTTGTCCACCCTTTTGCATGTAAGACATCAAATCTTCCTGTGCATGAAGATACTCAGGTCAGCGTAGTTGCTGTCTACTTCTTTCTAAAGCAAGAGAAAGACAGATAGGTGAATATCATTTTGTGTTATAGTATTTCCATACCGGTGTTAAAGTTCCATTGAATTTACAGTGTGATAGCTTCATTTGCTGAACCTTCAAATGCTTATTCAGTGCTTGATGGAAGGAACAAAATATACATGGTATCTATTTTCAATACTGTTCAGGAAAATTTAGTCTCATGGTCTTCAGTAGGCTTTATACAGGGGCTTAAGTACTGTCCTGGACAAGACAAATCCTTAATTAGAGCCTGAACATATAACCCTGAACGTATAATCCTAACACTTTAGTGGTGTTTGTATTTCTGTTGTGGTGGACCTCACCAGACATCAGACACTTTAACAGGGCAGGGTATAGAATCATAGAATAGTTAGGGTTGGAAAGGACCTTAAGATCATCTAATTCCAACCCCCCTGCCATGGACAGGGACACCTCACACTAAACCATATCACCCAAGGCTCTGTCCAACCTGGCCTTGAACACTGCCAGGGATGGAGCATTCACAGCTTCCCTGAGCAACCCATTCCAGTGCCTCACCACCCTAACAGGAAAGAATTTCTTCCTTATATCTAATCTAAACTTCCCCTGTTTAAGTTTTAACCCGTATGCCAGCTGTCTGTTCCTCTCTCTTGTTGGTCACATAATTCAGACCACTTCTTCTGAATGTAAAGGTTCTTGATGTGGGAAGCATCCTAGAGTTAGTTAGCGGAGCTGCTCCCTCCTGCACTCTGCTCCTCAGAGCCTCTTTGGAAAAGCCAGGCTTCAGAAAAGCAGGAGTTTCAGAGTGCAGTTCATCTCATCCTGGACATGAGAAGATGAAACACTTTTTGAGGAGCCCTGCTTTTTTTATGTGCTGTCTCTGTCTCTTGCTCTTTCTCTCCTCTACTGGGAGCAAAGACAAGTTACTTTGCTAATTAAATAGGAGAGAGGAAGCTGCTTCAGAGTAAGCATATCTGGTGATACAATCAAGAATAATTTGCTTACAGTTTGCACTGTCGTGTATTTTGCAGAAACTGCTGTTTCTGCAAATTGAATTGGTTCTTGCAATGAGGTGTATGTCCCTCTGCAAGTAGGTTGCACAGTATGTTCAGTAGTTTCTGCTCAACATGCGCAGGATTACATTAATTTTTCTGAGTCATCCATAAGGAGCAGTAAAAAATCAGCACAAGATGAGCAGAAATCAGTGGCAAGCCAGAATAGCAGTGTTTTCTGTTGTCCTTGTGAGTGTCTGCCGGACTCTGGTGGATGAAGTTCACTTGTGCTCTGAAAAAAGTTGTGCAGTGCACACATCACCCTGCAGTAAAGCTGTGAGTGGTTTGATTTAGTCTCTTTTGCTGCATACACTGCAGTGGCATACTATGGTACGAATGGTATGCTGCAGAAGACCATCTTCCTTTTCTCAGTTTTCTCGATTCACAAAAAAAAAAGAAAAGGGAAATGACTATGGTAAGAAAAGTGCTTTCTTTTGAACATAGAGCAGTTACCATAGAAAGCTCTGAAAGTCAAACAGTTCATTTTCAGTAGCTGTTACTATTGTCATTCTTTATTTTGTAGCGTACAAAAGCTCTTCTCCCGTGTCACTGTTAACAACTTGCCCCACAACCAGGAATTAGTAACTCTCTTAACATTTTCTAGGAGTTAAGGAAGTAGTGCACCTTTAGTAAGACTTTTCAAGTTGGAGAGAGGGAGGAGGAGAGTCAGATCCCTGTAATATGCAACGATTTGTGCACCGGGGGGATGACTTCTGCTGCAGGTGTGGAGGACAGTAGGCACATGGTGCAGGATATTTCCTGCTGTCCTGAAATCACACAGCTGTGCATTTTTCTTCTTAAGGCCAAAATTTAGAGAAATCAGTAGGAAATCAGCTTAACTGGTTTTAGCTGAACCATTTTTCTCTCTCTCTCTCTTTGCTTTTATCCCTGTGTTCGATGCTTTAACATTCTCTGTTCTTTAAATATGTACTTGAATGAAGCCAGGAAGAATCCAACTGTGTATTTTAAAGACCCACATTTTCCATACTTTTTTGTATGAAATAACAACATTGATTTGTTTTGCCAATTATTCATTTTTCTGCACCATGCACAGATTTGTTTGTTAAAAGCTGTGCCACTTGTTTTTTATTTTCTAGCGGTGTCTCTAATCCTACATCATGGGTTTAACTTTATTGAAATCATACATAGCACCACTTGCCACCTGCTTTTAAAACCTTTGTTTAGTTCTTTTCAAAACAAACAGATTTAACTGGTTTTCCTTTGATTTTTAGACGCTGTCGGGGTTGCCAGATCAAGACTCTTTCTATGACGTGGTGGACTGTCTGGAGGAGCTAGGCATTGAAGCTATTTCACAGAGACACTTGAACAAGAAAGGAACAGACTTGGACTTAGTTGAGCAATTTAACATTTATGAGGTAACATAACATGCCCTGTTTTATGCATCTTACAGCCTGTGCAAACTTCAAAGCCAAGAGGCGGGGGGAGGAATGTAACCTAGGTGAAATTTTGTTATCTCTTTTATTTTAAAAGGAAAACATCTGGTTGCTAGAAGTAGTATACACATTCATGTACATGACCTGCTATGGTACATAGTTGGGTTTAATGCAAATGCATTTCGTACTAAAGCTGGGGCATACTCCAAGCCAAAGAAGCACATTTACTAGCCTCCTTAGAGGCAGTTCTGCCTGCAATTAAAACTTTCTCAGACTGCTCGTTACACATCCTGAAGTAAGTAGAAGTTCTTTCCATGTGCAGAAGTATTCAGCTCATGAAAAAGGTTCGGCTGAGCTCAGCTTCACAAATACTACTTATTCTGCAGCTGAATACCCAGCAAGTCCTTGTTTAAGAGTTTACACTGGACCAGATCTTATACAGTTTGCAGCAGTGGAGTAATGAGTGAGACTACATTCACCACCTAGGTATAAAGTAACTGCTTCTGAAGTATTTATATGTAAGGGTAGGATATCCAGTTTCTTAATAATTAGCCTCTTTTCGGACTTCAGTAAGTGTCGGAGCAGGGAGGTGTAAGCTGAAGTTAATGTAATATAAATGTGAATCCATGTTCTGATGTGATGAAATGAAATTATTGTATCTCTGTCTAAGTTCAGCAAAGGATTTGGTAGATTTGATTCTCCATTTTCTCCATCAACTCTATACCGATGTCATTTCACTAACTTTAGCAGTTAAGTTTTGTATATAGCAGTTTGCAGGAAGAGTCAGGCCAAAATTGAAACATAAGAATGAGAGAGCTCCATGTTCTTTTTTTATTGTCAGAGGCATCAGCTCATAAAATCCTTTTTAAAAGATGGTCATTAATCTTAAAGGCAGGGGGTTTTTTGCTCATGCTGTGTCTAGTGAAAGGCTTGGTTGCAAAATTAGCAGTAGGCTTAGTTGGGTACCAGCTTTTTCTTGATGACCAGACTGAATTTAGACATGCCTATTCGCGGTCTTTTTTTTTTTTTCTGCCAATGTTTTTCATCTGAAAAATGTTTCTTCCCCACCGAAATACATTTTATGCCCTAAGGAGAGATATCACACTTCCCCTGCCTTTGTTTTGTTAAAGTCATTTCTGGCAAGAATTATCCAAGTAACAAGACTAATAGAAACAAGGAGATACACATTCTTCTAATCACCCACATTGCCCTTTTCCATAACTCTGTCTATTTGGGACTTTCTCATATAAAGGTTACTTAAATGTTATGCTGCATTTAACATGAGAACCACTAGTAACTCTGTTGTGTTTGCCAGTGATATCTCTCCTCATATATCCTGAGGTAGGCACTTGCTTTGTTTCTGCTAGAGATATGTCACATTGGCATGTCAGCAGTGTGCTGTGGTTCAAGATATTGGGTGTGTCACCTGTATTTTACTCCTCTACTATTTCCAACTGATGACCCTGTGTCAGAAGTTAATGCCAAATGTCACCGTGGCCACGCTATTGTCAACATCATTCTTTTCTGATATTATACATATGTTCCTTTGTATTGACAGTACTTCTGAACTGGCAGGAAATACTGATTTTTCCACTGAAAGACATACGTGAAAGTAGTTACACTCGTCTAAAACTTGGGAGGCTTAGAGGAGACGTGTGGTCTGCATTTTTTTCTTTTAATCCATTGTGTACCAGTCCACAGAAATAGTTTTGTTTGTTAGGGTTTTTTTCCTTTGTTTTCTTTGCAGGGATTTCTGTCAGAATGAAAATTTTTAGAGGAATGTAGTTACATACACATCTGCCGATCTCTTCCTTTGCTGGGAAGAAATGATGGCACTGTTCTAAAGCACTTTCTAAAGTAGCAGACAGCAACTTCCACTCAAACATAACAAGTGTCATGTCTGAAAATGGGGTGATGTTCAATTATTTAGTGCGTGAGAGTTTTTTCTGTTGATTTCACTACAGCCAAGACTTCAGCTAAGTATTTTGGAAGGAAATAGAGCTAAGTGTCCAACACAGCTCAGCTTCCTTGAAAATTAAGTCCTGTGTTAAAAAAAAAACAATTAGGAGATATATGCATGTGTTGTTACAGGTCCTGTAGTGTTCTGTACAAGGCATCAGTATATAATTCCATTATTAGAGCTGCTACACTGTACTAATGGATAGACAGCAACTTACAGGGTTACCTGCAGAAATTATGATGCTAATAGAAGTCAGTCCTGTTGAGATCCATTAACTTTTAAAGCCTAGACTTGAAGACCTGTGGTACCTAAAGGAACTGTGTCAGAAGCCTCACCTTTCTTCCTTTCTTTCTCAGATGACACTAAGACATGAGGATGGAGATGAGAGTGCTGACCTCCCTCCCAGTGGGCGCAAGGACCGAAGAAGGGCCAGTGTTGGTACAAATGAGCGAAGGGGGCTAGAACGCAGACGTAGCCGCAGGCACTCAGTACAGAATGTCAAAAGCACTTTATCAGCCCCTGCGAGCCCATGCAGTCAGGCAAACACTAGCTTCATGCTAGGCCATGGACAGCACGTTGAAGATCTCAGTGAGAGGTAAGTGCATAAGCTGGAGAAATACTCCTTCCTTTTCCTCTATTACTTTCCATTGTGTTTGTTGTTATGTAGTTTATTAATCTGACATGCTTTTCTTTATTTCCCTCCGTTAAGGTTAAAACAAACAAACAATAAAAAAATGCTTTGTCGGTGACTTATCTATGTAGCTAAGTTCTTTGGCACCATATACCCTAAGTAAATGGATCCAAACCACATGATGTAGAGCATTTAATATGGGAGCTAACGAAGCATAATTTCATCTATTGGCAGATTTTATAATCAATATACACACATTATAAGAGATTGTAACAAGGGCATAGTCACATTCATGCAGAGCTGTTTGTTCTATATATGTTACAGTTAATTTTTTCAGGCTTTTTTTCCCTTTGCAGTCAGCATTCCAGCATATTTTCCTTTGAGGCTACACTGTATATATTTCCTATAGTGAATATATCTAATTCTTTATAACTACTGAAAGAGACTGGTAAAGCAGCAGTCTGTAACACTGGAGTCAGTCAAAGCTGGTGTCTTTGCCAGTCCCATAACAGTTGGTTTGGGCCATGCATGCTTAAGAAAAAGGCAGCTGCAGATACTCAGCAAGTCTGACTACTGCACAAGAGGGCTGGAATTAATTTTACCTAAGCTAGAAGTCTGATCAGCTCACCTCCCTTTGATGTCCATGGAGTGCAGCAAGTGCTGGTAGGCCTTCAGTTATCTAACGTATCCTACGTGCCTGAAATTTCAACCAAGATGAGTCATGCTCTGAAACTAGCTCTTTCTCTCTGTTGACTGTAAAGGGAATCTGGCTGACTAGCTCAGGTGGAGATGCACAAGCTGCAGATAACTAAATCTGGACATTTTTATCCCATGGCTGAAGGTGCATTTTGCAAAACCAAAACATGCTCCATGAAGAGCATATCTTGTGTTTATCATAACATTTTGGAAGTTCTTTGAAGGTTTGTGTTGGTTAGCACTGGATGTGAGTCTTCAGATCCTGCGTTACATGTGAAATAGCCCTTCTTGCAAAGCAAACTGAGTTGACTAAAAATTTAATGGCTTCAGGCAATATGGAAATATAAGACTCCAGATAATTTAAACAGCACTTGCGTATTGTATACTGCATAATAGCTTCTTTGTTTGGGTTTCTTTGGTTTTTTTTCTTCATGCATTTGGGCAATGCATTCATGTTTGTTTTCCATCACCACCTATTTGCCGGGTCTTTAGTGGGCTGGCGATTGAGAGCCCTGTAGTCTCACAGGATGACATGGATGACAGTGCATTTGAGGCCGAGTTTAAAGCATCTTCAGTGTGAGTACAGCTGGGGGCTTCAGCTGCTGTGCTGGGATACATTGTGCATGATCTTGGGCATTGCTTCATGACTTACTAATGTGAATGGGGATCTGTATCCATGGATGTGGAGCAGATATCACTGAAGTGAGGAAATGCTTCACCTCAACAGAAATTGTCAATTCTCTTACTGTAATTAAATAAATACAAGTCATGCAGGACAAACAGCTTATGCCAGTATGCTTTCTCACTGTTAATGCTTGCTTATTAGCTTTATTTTGCAGTCTTCAGTAACTCCTAATGAGTTTGTGTTTGAGCTGATTTTTAGTATCAGAGGGGTAGAACCACATCAGATTAGTTTTTTAAGTTCTTTTGTATTGTAAGACTTTTTTTTTTTTTTTGAGCAGCATAGTGTAATTTCAATAATTAGCCTACGTTTTTGGGGGGAAACAAAATAAAATTATCCAGTTCTGCTTCACACCCTCTTTCACAGCGACATAAGTTAAAGAATAATTTAAGTTTAAGTCCAGGAAAGAAGTCTACATTTAAGCAAATTTAATTTCATGTTGCAGTTTTCCTTGGAATCTTCTCTAGGAAAATAATTAAATTCTCTTCAACTCCATTTGAAATCTCTAACTTGCTCACCTGTGTCTGTAAGGAATGAGGCATTCAATTATTAATGTATGCAATGCTGATCTTTACTTCCCATATTAGTTAAATAAAAATCTTGTACATGTCGTACCCCCTCATTCTTCAGCAGGTAAAGACAAGGGAGTATTACTTGTATGTAACAAATCAGCTTTTTTCCTATCAGACATTACAGACCACACAATATATTTTGGTACCCAAAGATGCAAGTTCTATGCTAATTAAATGTTGGCTCTTCTATAAATCCCACTGGCTTTCTGGTAAACAAACGTTTCAGAAAAGCAGATTCCATCCTTCACATTTTTAGTCTCATCATCTGCCAAAATCTGTAGTTGTCATAGGAAGAAGAAAACCAGCATTCCTGCTTTATCATATCCCAGCGAGTCTCTCAACTTTCAGTGAAATAGTCCAGATGAATGCAACAGTATCTCTGCACCCGATAGCTAAACTGGGACAAAAAAAAATAAAGTAAAAACTTTGTGGCTTCCATTCATTAACATTTAAACAGAGAAATAGTGAAATTGAGTGATCCGCATGAGGTTTTTACATATTTATAAAGTTTCAGTTACTCTTAAGTGGAAAGATTTTTTTTTCTCTGCAGAATTCCTACTGGAATTAAATTTTCAAATCAAAGCACGTGGTCTCTGATGCAACATATTGATTGGTTTAAAGGATTTTAATAGAACATCATAAGTTTAGGAATTAGTGCAATTTCTAATGAAATTTTAAAATCAGGTGTTGAAACATGATGCAGTCATCACCTGTTTTTGTCTAAAGAAATGCATGTTTTGTCCCATCGTCTTCCATTGTTAATGTTGTAGAGAGGAATCTACAAATGGATAAAAATTACTTATTACCTCTCTGAGCTGAAAGTAATTTTTTTTTACCCAGGAAAGATTTGTCTTCTCCTAAAGACCTTCTTTTAGTTCACAATCCTAGTCCCTCTCGAGGAAGGAGAAAAGCTTGCAATAAGTTTTTGCAGTGCTGTATTTTCTAAAAAATAGTCTGTTAAATGGGTTTCAGTCTCTTTATTCCTTCACTACATTTTATTTACCAATAAGAAACATTTAACTATATTAATATGATAATCTTATTGTGCTTCTCCTCCTGGTATCTAAACTTTGTATGTGGTTGTAGATGTCTGTGTCTGGTTTTACAGTGGATCAGCACCATCAAGTTCGGTGGAATTGCTTCTGATGGACATGCTTAGAGATTAAAGTCACACTCTTATACTGTACTAAATTTTATTTAGGGCAATATTCTTGGTTATTTTTGGACTTCACTACCAAAATCAGTAGAAGGAAGGTTCGAGTTCTTCCTCAACATTCTCCTTCCCACAATGTTCATGTTTCTTTTCTTTCTAACTCTGTCAGCTGGTTTGGCAGTTACTTTGCTTTTGTTTACCACATCAAACAGGTTGTCCACAGTCATCTGCTTTGTGTCAACTGATATGTCTTCCAAAAAAGACTAAAATCCATGGTGCCGGTAAAACAAAAAAGGACAATATTGGCCAAATTCTGTTCTGTCTCACAATGCTCTATATCCAGAAAAGCTGTCTGAAGTCAGTGGAGCTGCTCTGATCTATGCCAAGCTAATTGAGAGCAGACTTTGGGTTTTGAGATGGGAAAAGTTGACCGTAAATGCTAAGGGCAACCAAAAGGAAGACTTGCAGGCCTTTTTCATCCATTTGGCAACTTCCTTTCAAACTATATGTATTGCTTTTTTGCCTGCGGTTCAAAACAAATAAGGACCCAAATCTGCTTTGTGTTAAAATAGTTTTCATGGAGATTGAAACGCAGTCTTATATGTCCATTACTAAATAAATAAGTTGATAACGACTCCTGACTAAGAAAGGCTGAAGGTTGGTTTAAGGTCATGTAGCTGCTGCAGGGTACTTTAAACTGCCAGTCCTGACCACCAACAGGTTTGCTTTGCTCAAAATGTCTTTCTTTTACCATGATGGCATAAAGCACCAAAAAGCCTGGTGGAGGTGTCAGTCCTGTTAAAATATGTTTTAAATGTTTCACTGATGGCATCTCCTAAGGTTTTCTGCCCTGGTCCAAACTGAGTGCTTTCAGTCTGTGGTCTAGCATGCTGTTTCTTAAGTGGTAGACTTTTAAACAAATTCTTCCATGTTTTTGGTTGTTTGGTGGGTTTTTTTCTTTTTAAAGTAAAGCTATTTTTTTCCAACCACGCAATGGATAGAGTCAGGGAAAAATGTAAGGAGTGGCATGGAACTTGCACTAGATCAATAGTGTTATTGTATGCAGTGATTTCTGGCTATATAAGCATTAAAAAACAAATTGGCTGTCTGTCTTTCAGTCTTGTCATGTCTGGCTTCAAGGGAGTAGAAGGCAGGTAATTCAGAAGTTCTCAGTGCTGTCTTGGCACTGAGCAGGTACTTTGCAGGAGCCCTATACTTGCAGACCAGAAGCAAGTACTCCTCTGAGTTTTTTGGATTAGCATATTTCACATTTTGCTGTGCATTTCCCTTTCTTCAGTACTGCACAGCAACCATCCCCGTCTGTGAGATTTAAACTGATGCCTCATACCAACATTTGAATGAATACCTCTGTTAAAGCTTTGTGGAATTAGTTACAATTGAAGACTGAGGTTTATAAAGTTTTGAATAGCTAGGTTTAGATATCTACCTCACTTTACTAGGCTCTATTTTCTTCTGCTTTTTCATAGCTTTGATTTGCTTTATATCATCAAAAATCACAAAAAGAATTTCTAAGATTGATCATGTAACACTATACATGTTCATTAGAGATAATAAGGCCTTGGTTACGACTTGTCAGCATTCCTGTGTCTGAAACCTAACAAGTGGAAGAACTGACTTTCTTCTTAAGAACACATCAGAGCAAGGGCATGTATTTGAATCAGTGACCAAATCTGGATTTCAAAAGCTATCTTTTTTTTTTAGGCCATGGGGCTAAAAAGGTATGAGGAAGACCAACTGTCCAGGTTCACCTGGGGCTTCCACTTTTTTCAGTGTGAAGAAACTTGACCTTCAGAACTGCGGTGATAAGGAAACCAGCAGCAGAAGAGCAAAATCACAGCAGGGATTTATGTACCTATGAACTGTGCTTTTGTTAAGAGTCCTGTCTGGAAGGCTGTTACGACTCTTCCTCTGAGCAAAGAGTAGCGCAGGGAATTCCAAAGTTTCCCACAAATTTCACAGCTGGCTGGACACAGTGCCATTGAACATTGCTGGACACTGGGCTCAGGGGCTTTCACACCCTTTACAGTGTGGATTGGAAAATTATTGTCTATATAAAGGAAAGCTGTGCTGAGAAGTCGTAAGGATCTGTTTGTTAGGAAATGCATGTTTCTGATGCTTGAGGATTGTCAAGATGCAGGAAGAGATTGTGACGTTATTTTGGTTTTACCAGAAAACAATGAACACAGCTGAGCCTCTGATGCTAAGCATTTTTTCTGTTTAACTTCAGATTCCTGACAAGTTTCTAACAACCAACAGCAGAGACCTTAGTCTGGCTATTATGCCCCATTAACTGATTATTCAAATTGCTTCATGTAGAGCCAGGCCTGCAGGGGTGGTTTGTCCAAAATACAGCTAAGACTTTTTTGTTATTGTTATGATTTTCCTTATTTTCAAGCATCCCAAACTGTAACTGATCTTTGATTTTTTTCTAGCATTTACTGTGGCCAAAATTCTGGGTTTTGTCATGCCTTTTCAAGTTCTGATGGTTTTCCACTACACTGTGTGAAATGTTTTTATTATGTAAATACTTTAGCTATAAATCAAAGTGCTGGTTACCGTGGTGGATGGAGGTTTATTTTTTTTTTTATTTTATTTTATCTCATTTTAGTACTTTCCATATTACTTGGAGTTACAAGTCCTAGTCCTGTCTCAGGTTGATATAAACACTTTTAATCTGAATTAAAATATCTCTGTAGAAATGTAAGATTTTGTAGTAGGGGTACTTTTTGCTGGCAGTGGGTCTTGCTGGAAGGAAATGTTTTACTCTTGGTATATGGGCAGAATCCAATTGACAGCACTGTATATTGGTGTAAAGCCAATGGTAGATTTTCCCAGTTTGAATTTTAAGAGGAATGAAGAAAGCACTGAAACTTAGATGAGGTTATAGCTGCATGGCAAATCAAAGCACAGCATGACTTAGCCTAATGGTTTTTTACTTTTTTTTCCCCTGTGTTTGTAGCTTTGGTGAACTACCTGAGCAAATATGATGTCAAACCAGGATGTGAGCGCATTTCTCTGGAGGTCCGTGTTAATGTCTTATGCACTGGATTATACATGCCATAGAAAATTTACCTCCACAGTATGTTCCCAGTATTTGTAAACATGACCCTCTGAGGTCAGGAAAGTGGTTTTTTTACATATCCCCTGCGATGAGAAGGAAAAAATGAGAGCAATTTGGCAGGATGCCATTTCCTGATCCTTCCCTTTGAAGTAAGGGGCAATCACAGTGACCTTCAAGTGTCAACCAATGTGCAGCTCCAAGCTCTGAAAACACTGTTTCTTCTCTCTTTCTGTATATGTTTTGGTATTTATTGCTCCTAAAGTCTCTCTACATCATGTCTCTGTTTCTTTACCTTTCTGCTCATACAAATGTAAAAACAGCGATGCTGTTCAATGATCAGAGAGTTGAGATTCTTGAGGTCTTTGCAAAGCCTTGCCAAAGCAAGACTCTGCTCTCTTACTCTGCTTTGATGTGTCCTATATAAACCAACTGCAGCAATGAAACAAGTGTGGAGGAGTTACCTAGATATTATTTAGGCATGAAATGTTGTTATGATCATATTTAAAGGATAAGAAAATAACAACAACCTCAAGAACCGCATAATAGAAAGGCATAGTCAGTACACATACTTCGCATTGTCATTTCCTCAACATATTTTCTTAACGTTTTTCTTTATTTAGGGCAGAATCACCAGGATAATTTGCTTTTTGACCTCTGTAATGACGCATATTATTTTCCCTTCGGTTCAGAAGGCCCAGTTTTGAGGCTTTGCAAGCAAGTTATTATTCATATGATTTAATGTATTTTCATCTTCACATAATTGCACCAAATACAGTGGTCTATCATATGTAGCAGTGGAATGGAAATGAGCAGGGGAGTTGGTAGGTGGTTTCTTTAGTTTTGTTTTTAATAGGGGAGGAAAGTATATTGCTCTATCTTTATACAGAATAATAAACGATAAATTTAAATTTTAACCACTTTTGGCTTTCACATAAAAGACTAGTGGAATCTGTTTTGGCAGCCAGGATAGAAGAAAAGGTGAAGCAGCAGAAGTGTACCAAAGCATTTGTTTGCTTTACAAGGACTTAGGAATTCGGCTATGAATTGTGCTGTCTAACCTGTGAAAGTAGAAATTCACTCATAAATTAAGGACAATGGCAAGCAATTAAAAAAAAAAAAAATTACACCTACTGTGACTTGTAAAGATCTCTCTTTGATGGAACATTTTTCATTTTCTGTTTGTTCACCTGTGAGGGGTTCAGGGAAGCAGCTTTCAAAGTGTTGTGCAAGAGGTAACACAGGTTTGAAGGGGGGGGGGGACACACGAAACCTTGAAAGAAAAAATTGTGAGATAAACAGTAGTATTTCATGTAGAATAATATTGTGGAACGGCTAATGGTGGTCTTACTTCACCAAATGTGGCCTGTAGGCCTCGCAGTCGGGAGCTGCTCCAGTGAAAGGCAGTGAAAGGGTGACTGAAAGTAATTTAAAGAAGCTAAACTGAAAAGCACTTGACTGAATTACAAAAGAAAGGGAGAGAGAAAATTCCTCATCAGCAATTAACAGTGCATAAGGTGATTTTCAGAGTGTGGAAATAATGGCCAATACTTTTACAGTTCCCCAGTCCTTTAGTTTTTGAGTCACTGCATAACTCCTAGGACCCTTTTTTCACTGAAGTCATGTGTTCATGTTTCTTGGCAATTTCTTTATAATTCTTTGGATGGTCACAAAAGGCTCAGAAGTACACTTAGGGCCTTGTCTAATAACCTGCAAAATTAAAAAGGAAATATTTAGTAAGACTTTAGTAATGTTTAAATGAGCCCTACACAAATTGGCATCATACCAAAAGGGAGACACTTTAATGTGCTCTTATCTCATGAATTAACTTTTATGTGCTTTGTATGTGCAGACGAAAACATTGATAGCCTAATTATGGCTTAGACCATCACTTTTTTTATTGTTCCATATTCAAACATTAGTGGTCAAATTCTTCCTGAATTAAAATGATTTAAATCATATCTTAATTTCCTTTGATACCAACCAGAGCAGAACGGGTTTCTCCGCTCAGGCTTGTTTTCTGGCTTTCGGGGGTTTCGTTGCTTCAGCACAGCCTTTGATTTTTCTATTCACTGTATCTTTGGGGATTTTTATTGTGGGTTTGTTTGGTTTGGATTTTGGGGATTTTTGGGGGATGGGGTGAGAGGAGGGGCGGAAGTGAGAAATTTGTGTTTCTGGGCTACAAAATAGAAGAAAGCAAGCCAGAGTTTTTTCAAGCTGTCTTCATCAAAACTTTGCAAAGGGTAGAGATTAGGGAGAGCCTGGAGAGGACAGAGACTGCACAACATTGTTCAACTCTAGGGACTAGTAAGATGGAGACCATTTCTTGGTGTTCTGGGTACTTGTGAGAGTGAGTCACTGTCTTCAGCGTGCTTAATGCCATCATTATATGGTTTATGGATTTTGCCCCTGCCTTCAGCTAAACCTGTGGATAAGTCCCTTGATTATCATTTCCTTTTGTCAATCTGTGGTTGTGTCTCTTCAATTTAAGAGTAGTACACTTGATTCCTGCTTGTAAGCTCCCCCCTCTCCTCTGATCTGCATCTGATCCACTTTCTGGGGAGAGGCCAGGTGTCTGAAGCTGTGAGTTTAGCTGCTGAAAGAGGACTTTCCAAGCACTGAGCATCTCTTCCAAGCACACACTTTTTTCCACTGTGGAAGTTTCCCTTGATCAAATTGGTTCCCCTATGCTGGGGAGTGTGCTGCCTCTGTGCGCAGCACCAGTCACCTCTGGAGTCAGCACATGTGGAGCCCACTCCTGCCTTTTCCAACCAATTGCCTGCTGTCCTGCTAGAATTAATATTAGCAGAGGAAGAGAGCTTTTAAAGCTTCTATTAAGTTTCTGATCTAGAATTCAAGATGATTTGAGGAAAGAGTCCTTGGCCTGACAGAAAAATAATTTTGCTGGAATCTCTGAAATTAATCCACCAGTTAAGGTAAGGCAATGGATGCACAGAGCCACTTCACTGTTCCTAAGGGTACAAAAGTACCAGTTAATTTCCAGCCTTTCAGAAGAAAAGCTATCAGGTGATTAGAGAGGTCCTTTTTTGGGGTCAGGAGTAAATAAACTAAATTTAATTATCTTTTCCGTCTCAAATCTCAGCAGCTGGCTCTTGCCAAGCAGGCACTGCTGTCTACTGTCAGCAGCCTTGGAAGTGCCAGTCCACCAAGCCAGTCACTCTAACAGCTGCGTTACTCTAATGCTTGGTGTACTCCCATGAGCTCCTAGCAGTAGAGGGTTGCGTGATTTGCATATGCTCAGTTCGTAGGGCCCACTCGGTTAATTCAGTTTTATTTGTTATTATCCACAGTTCAGATATATGTGCAAAAACCAGTAAGAGATTAACTTCCAACAAAATATTCAGCTTGGAAACAGTGCCCATTCTGGTCGTGTCAATGTCTGATTATAAACTGTTGAAACAAGTCTGCCACACAGGGTTTCTGCACATGTATAGTTCTTTTGAAATATAATATTCTCAAAAAAATATACAAATTAAGGGGCTGTTAGTCTTGATCTGCTCCTTTAGAGGCCAGCAAGTCATAACATCTGAGAAGCAGGCTCTTCACTTTTTGCTTCCTGAGATAAAATTGCAGATAAACATCACAGCAGACAAAAGTATTTCCTTCATGTGACATTATTAATAGTTCACGACCCATCATGAAGGAGGACAAGGGGTAAACATTCCGTTCAGCTCTACGTAGGTCAAATCACCTCCTGGTCCAAGTTCTGTTTCTCATAGGCAGAGAGTGTCTCTACCTATAGACTGAAACCAAAACATTACAGGTCCCAAACTGGTCTTCAGGTGATAAAGAGTTTCAGTCCAGTAACTGACTTAAAGATTAAAATATCAGCACATGAATGTACTGCACAGTTTACCAGAAAGAAATGTGTATGTAAAAAGGTAAGGTCCTTTATACATACGCTAGCGCAAGCATATGCATATGCTTTAAGGGAATGCTAGTGCTTATGGAAAATATGTCATTGATAGCTCTGGAAGTTGATATATCACAGTTACATTTCCTGGTTTGTTTTTAAACTCTTAACCTGGGCTTATATGGATGTTTTTGTTGTACTTCTAAAACCTGCTTGTTTTTCAAGACTTTTTGCAGACAACTAGCTCTTCCAGGGTAAGGTACAGTAATTTTTTTTGTGAGACACTGGTAATATTTCCCAATTTTATGAAGGCCATTTTATGTAGATTTAATTTAGAGTGTGCTCATATTGATAATTAAGGTAATTGTATGGGAATCTCTTTCCCAGTGATGGATTAGAGCAATACTTTGCACAGCAATAAGAAACCCTAGAAGGCTGTATTGTAACTGATTACTGCACACCTGTAGCATTTGATATGTAGTTCACTTGACAGCTGTACTCTTTCTACACAGAAGCTCAGCATTTTAAAAAATAGATGCCTAAAATTAGAATAGTAACTCCCCGTTTAGTTCCAAGCTTCAGCTGGCTCCAGGGAAATAGACTGTATAGAAAAAGTAGATTCAGGCCTTCAGGCTCCAATTAAAGACCCTAATCTGATAAACAGTGATTATGAAAACTCTGAAAGATGGGGAAGGGAACAGCTTTCACTGCTGGTATATGAAAGACTTGATATCAAGACTTGAGACTGTGGGTTCAGGGTTATAAACACAAGATGTAAAAATAGGATGGCAAAACCTCAAGGAAAATAGCCAGGATGGGTTGCTAACCTGGCAACTGTTAGTTCAGGGACCTGATACTGTGTTATGAAGTGGTCCTTAAATGTGAGCCTAACCCTTTTGGTTCTGGATGTTTGGTTTTTTTTCAGCTTCTCTTTCTGTTCAGCGCAGTTATAACTTGGTGGCTCCCAATTCAACCAGTATTGTGTAAACTCCTGACCTTACTACCATGCACTTGTGTGAACAAATAAAATCTCAAAGAACCCTTTCATATTTATGAGATCCACCATATCAGATGAGTATTTCACAATTTTAAGCATTTTGAGACAGTTGAGGTCAGTGAGGAATTTGACATCATCAATTTGGAAACCTGGTTGGAGCTTAAAACACAGTAATAACAGGGCCATTCTTGTTCCTGTAAGTAATAGGCGTGCTGTCAGCATTATAAGATGCATTGTGGTTTTATCAGAGAACCATGATCTCACAGGGCTTCGTGAGTTATTCACTCAGTGTAATTGCTGTAAGACTGGCAGATGCAGATGTTTGCCCTTTACATGAAAGAATAACAAAGATAGTCTTGAGCTGCTCTCTTGTAAGGAGAAGAGATGATGTGAATATTCCCTGGTCAGCTCCATTTATATATATATATATATATATATATATATATATATATATATATATGAAAAATATGTGTGGAAGTTGGGAAGTGTCTCTGTAAAGGAGGTATATATTTGTGGAGAGGACAGGAAGATGGAGAGATGCTGAGACAGATGTGTCACTGTGATGCCTTAGGAATGGTTGAAAGAATTGTGGATGAAAACCCTTGTAGATGTTCGCCAGAGTGTTGGAAAAGTTCCAGGTGCTGCCCTTTTCCTGATTAGTTCATAACTAACTCCATACAAATGCAACAAATTTTTGGTTGACCCTTTACATCATGAGTTCATGATCTCATTGATCACTATTCATTATTCTTATGACACAGAAACTAATTCTAAATGGGAAGAAAAATGCACAGAGAATACCTTCAGAATTAGGGAAAAGAAAACCAGCTTTCAGGAAAATGCAAGGAATATGGGTGTCTTACAAACTTTAATAATGTTTGTACGTAGCATTTTTTGCCTGGAGCATAACTTAGTGGTATACATTGTTGTATCAAGTGGAGAACTGGATCAACTGCAAATGCAAAATAAGTCCAAAGGAGAATATTCTCTAAATCTTCCATGAGTCTGTTTGTTTGAGGAGGAAAAAAACATAAATGAGAAGAGGCAGACAGTGTAGCCTTTTTTGTTTTAATACAGTTTTCTTTTTTACTTGTGTGGTTTGTAGGTTATGGAGGCTTTATGCATGTCTTGAAATTCCTCTCTGCCAGAATTACTGCTGAACCAAAGCCTGTTTTGACCATACTAACTATTCTTTACTGAAATAATTCATTTACTGGCATCAGTAGTTTAAATATTGCTATTTGCAAATAGTCCTGAACTGATTTTGTGTCCCTGTTGCTTCTAACTTAATGGTTCACCCTGTTTTGTTTTCCATTTGAGCTATCGGTTGCTTAACAGGAATGTTTTATTTGTGTTTATTTAGAAAGTGTGATGGTCAGTGCCAGCTCTCCCATGCCAGCGCAACATGTACTGTCCTTTAAGCCAAACAGGCATAGCTTAATGGCTAACAAAGTGGTACTGTCATGAATATTTCCATTAATGTCTCTGCAGGTGGAGCAGCAGCAATTGGAAAGTCAAGCTCAAGAAAAAAACAATAGCATCCTTGGGGTCTTAAAAACTCATAACAAAAAATGTAAATAGGGGAAAGGATAAAAATTTTGTATTGGTAGCTACCCTCGCACCAACAAATAATTAGCAGGAGGTTTTAGGTAGCTTTTTGTCTAACATAGGGCGGCCATAACTGCCCCCTCCCTGACATGCTTTCCTTCCATTTCTAACTCCATTGCATTTCCTTTTCTGGGGACTCATGTTGTTTTCTCTTCCACCTTCTCTCTTTCCATCCCACTGCATGCTTCTTTACTTGGTCTGACCTCAGAGAGGAGGAAGAGTATGAAGAGGAGGAAGAAGAACAGCCAGTCACAGAACCCAATACTGAGGATGAGGGGGAGGAAGAGGCCTCTAGGCAGGTCAAAGCCAGGTACCGGGGTTCAGCATTGTCCCTCCACCTTTCCCTTGGGCTCTGGCATGAACTCACCAGCACCGTGTGCAGCAGCATCTGCCTTTCACTCACGTTCCTATGTCACCTGTTAAGGCCCACCCCACAAGGATATATTTCTGCAATTTCAAGCTTTGTTGGTGTGTTTGTTCATGGAAAAATGTTTAATTATATAGGTTCCATGCAGTAAGAATCATCTCCAGTCACTTCCTTTGTACAAAATGAGTAATGCTTACAAATCGTAAAAGATTTAGTTGAAAGCAGGACTTCTAAGCATGAATTAAGTTTGTCTTTTCAGTTAAGGCAATGGTGAAACTGGAACCTCTTTGCTGAGGTAGTTATTTGGTTTCTTAGGTTTGTGTCCCTAGATTCTTGATACCACCTTATTAACAATAGCTGTCACTATGAAGAAAAGTGACATTTTTTTGAATGCTGCCTATGATTTTTATCAATTTTGTTCATGTTTTAATAGGAAAAAATTACTTTTAGGGAAAGCTGATAGATACATATATATCATTTTATACATACCTGCCTATTTGTGTATATAAGGATATAAACAAACCACCTCTCAAAAAAGTATTCTAATGTAAAATTTTCCACTTATTTCTGAGGTATATATGGATTTGGCATCTGGCAACTTTATCCTAATAAATTGGAAGAAAGAACATATTTTCTTTCTTCCAGACAGCCGCTTGATTTAGGTTAAATTGTTTGGCTTTGCAACTCGGCAAATGAAACTGGATTTTTTTCTTTTAAATAAACCGCATTCATGCAGACGCTGTACAGCATGGAGGGGAGAAAGGAAACTGTTTAATGTGCAAATTCCAAAGAAAATACTGTACTGTTGTTATTAGTGTCTTCCAGTCTGCAAATCTTGCCAATGGCTGCCTGAAATTTTGAAATTAAGTGATAATTTCCTCAAAACCGATTCTTAACAGTCAAAGCTAAGGCAGACCTTATTATTAGATCACATGAACATACTAAAATACTGTTTAAAAAAAAAAAACAACAAGGAAGAGTTGTATAAAGGGTGTGATGTGCTTTTAGCTTATTGATCTTTTAAAACAATAGTCACTTCGAGATAAGTGGGTGATATTCCCATCGCTTTTCTAAATACTCCTTTCATTATCACTATAGAATAACAGAAATGATCTGCACCCTGGTTGTTTGTGTTAGATGCTGTCAGGATTGGTAGGACTAACCTGGCTTCAGTGACTCCTGTACACCACAGCTGGTGCAATATAGGAAGGTTTCCAGATTGCCCATGGTGTTTCTGTTCTGAGAATGATTACCTGGTATATACCTGATGAATAAATTCATAATATCCTCATGTGTATAACATGTATTATGTTTTTGTTGCGTACGCTGTGCCAAACCCACAGTCCTCAGATAAGGGCCATGCTTTGCATGCCTGTAGATGGATTGCAGAGGTGAGAATGAAATCAGCCACCTGTGAGTGATCCAGCCCAGAGCCCATTCACAGCATTTATGCTGGAGATGCTAGTGAAAATAGATATCTCAGAGTTCAGATCCCATGGCTTTTCACGTGCCTTGCTGCTTCTGTCACTCACCAGTACCTGCCTTCACTAGAGCAAAGCAGATGTGTTTTCTGTTGCACTTGATGCTGCTCTTCAAGTCAGTAACGATGCTGACACTCAGAGAAATTAGTGTGTTCATACCTAGACAAATGATCTGGTAAGGCATTGCTTTTGAAATAATCCTAAACCTTAATTTTGCCAGAACAATGCTGATTGAGTATTTTTTTATTTTCATCTTTGGTGGATGAGCGTTTTTAGTAAAAATATCAGCTCACAGGGAGGATGATAATCAGATATCTGGCCTTCAAGAGGCAGACATGCAGATTGTATCTTGAAGCATCTATACTCTGTGGACCATGTTCTCCAGCGTGTTGAAACTGCTTTGAACTGCTCTGGCAATGCTTACAACCTAACTTGAAATACTTGAAAAGCATTCAGAAAATGGTTGTGAAAAGGTCCATGAAAATTAGTTCTGAAGCCCGTGGGTTAAATCCCTTCTTTCTCTTTAAGCTGAATTGCTTCCATTCCTCAGTATTTCCATCTCCAAGAAGAATCCCACTGGCATACAAAGATGTGAGTTTTCTTTACTTAAAAAGAGATGATTGTCTAAATTTTGGAAGCTTTTGTTTCTCTGACTCTCCTTGACTTTAGGGTTTTTCCTCCAAGTGGTACTGTCTATTGATCTCTCTTTTCCCCATTTTTGTCTCCCTCCCTTCCCTTTCTCACAATGTTTTCCTCCTGCAGTGGGGTCCCAGGTGCGTGGGAGGCTGTGAATGAAAACCTCTCACGGTGTTCTGATTCTTCAGCCATCTCCAGTGCCATTTCTCCAGCTGAGAGGCCTCCCTCCTGCTCTAGAGCAAAGAGCTCTCCTAGCAGCTCCTCTTCTGTGCCTGACTCATCTGTCTCTCATCATAATTCTGTCCTTTCATCACCACCTTCACCTGCAGCAGCATTGCTAAGTTCTTCCCAAAATTCATCAGCATCCATTACTCCAAAGGCATCTCCAACGGTGGAGAAATTACCTTATGTACCACATACTCCTTTTCACCTCTTCTCGTATGACTTTGAAGAGACTCCAGCATCTGTGAAGGAAAAGGAAGCAGAAGTGATGAGGGAAAACAGGTAGATTTTATACAGCTGACATTAATTTTTAGATAAATGAATAACACCTTTCAAGAGTTTTATAGTGGTAATAATGCACTCTGTGTTGTATTATTTCCAGAACATACTGTATTAGTTTTAGTCCTGTAAGCCTGTATTTTAACATGATCGATATTCTCCCCTTGCCTTTGTTGCCTTCATTTCATTTTACTCCTCTTAAAGGTCTACAGTTAATATGTATTCTGGCTTCCTTTATACTGCAGTAGATAAATAACCTGTGATTTGGAAGATCACAGAAACGACCGCCATTTTGCTCTCATTTACAGCAATGTAATTTGCAGGCATTATTTCATGAAAATTAATGGGGCTTTTCTGCTATAAAACCAAAAGAGATCAGATCAGCAGTTGGAATTCAGGGGTGAAATCCTGGCTTCAAAGACTGAACTGCCAGATCCCGAATTTGTTGTTAGATTAGAGTGCATATCCCTGTCATGTGCAATTTCAACTCATGCTTGTAATAAAAGAAGTAGATTAAACTCTATAAAGAGAATATAGCACTCAGAATAGACAGTTTTCACTCCACAACATATGCTCAGTTCTATGATGCTAAAGAATAACCTTAAAAAGAGGTTGATGATTTTTAGCTGTCTTTCCCAATGGTCAGAGCTTTTTGAATTACGTGCTGAAAAGGTACACGTATATTATGAGTGTATTTATTTCTTCCTCTCTCCAGCAGTCCTTCTGAATTTCTGCATGTGAACAAACATTTTTATTCCTTTGATCCTTTTAATTTTTGATCTTTCTCTTCTAATAGGTGTGTGTTTTGTGCCTTTTTTTCTTTTTGCTGGAAAGCCTGTAAATCCAAGTAGATGTTGGCAAGGAACTTAGTTCACACATCTTGCCTTACCTGCAGCTTGAATGCTGGGTTTCCTCTAAATTTACATTTTCCTACATTAGTGCAATTTTCCCTTAGGCCTCCACAGTCATTTATTGCTCTCATTGCTCTTTATATTTTTTAGAGTAGATTTCTAAATGTCTCGTGTTCCTGCAATAGCTCCTGTTCCTGCAATATTTAGTATTTCTGCAGTGATGTTTTTTCAACTCTGCCCATCCTTGTGCTTCCAGTTACCACACAGGATCGAGGGCATGGTGTGGGGGAGGATTGTGCTGGGGTTATCTGGAGAAACAGGAGAGCAAAGCTTGCACAATTTAGGCAGTAATGTGTTCATAAAAGAGGCAAATGCCTGGGGTTTCCTCAGAGTGAAGTGTCCTGGGACAAGGCCATTGCATCTGCATCGGTTTGTGAGACAAGAAGGGAAAGTGGAAGCGACAACCCTTACCAGAGGAAGGTTAGAAAGATAAACATTGTGTACAGGATACTGACTTACCTGGTGTGCTTATTTTGCCTTGCTACTCTTCCAGCATTTCTCTCCCTCTAAATTTGATATTTAGTGATGGAATGTCCAGGCTAGTCCCTCTGAGTTTGATTTTGTTAATACTTGTAGTCTGAGTCCATAGAAGTTATGTTCTCTCCATTTGAATGAAAGTTATCTTTGGACTAATTGAAATCAGTCTGAAAAAGGACTCTTTCTTCTGAAAAGGCTGTTTCAGCTTTTTCATGGGGAAGAGGAGAAGAAAGGCAAATGTAATGGTTGATAAGGTTTCCTTTCATTTGATTGAAATGGAAATCGAGGTTTCTGTTAGTGTCAGGAACATACCAAATGAACTCAGAGTTGTTGTCAGGACAGCAGAATTTTCTCATCGCTCACTCAGTACTGGCATAGCCAGAATACAGAAGACCCGTGCCAGGTCTGTGCTACTAGAGGAACCCCATGCTGTCCATCTACGCAGCCTTCCACAAGGCCACTAGACAGTGGGGCTTGGAGGGCAGGAATGCCAGGAGGGCAATTATTTCCTGCAAAATTCCTTTTGTAGCTCAGAAATGTGCATATTAGTGTTTGTTTTTTTTCCAAAATTGTTCTTCTGTTCCTGGGCAGCCAACATGGTGTCTCAAAAACAGATGGTGGTGGTAAGGTGTTTTCTAAAACCTGAACCAGGAATTGCTGCTGAAGGCAACGTGTTCTCTAAAGGCTGATTGCTTCCATTATAAAACCCCCTAACTGAAATCTGCTTTGATTTTAACACGGGCCTTGGCAGGCAGCAATGCTGTTGTACCCTAAGGAATGAAGCTTGAAACTTTGAATGAATTTTTGCATGGCTAGATGAGTGTGCTAAATGGAGCTGAAGGAAACTAACCAGCCTTTTCAAAGAAATTTGCTGGCTGAAGTTACTGAGTGCTGATGTGTATGAGAAAAGAAGCAGCTGAGAAAAGATACAGTGAAGGAAGGTATATTATGTCTTGTGAGTTATAATCAGAAAAATTATGTTGCTCCTTTTCCTGAAGTGAATTTTGATGTTTGGGTAAGTTGGCCTTGCAGAGTACTCACCTACAGAGCATCATATGCTGTCCATGTGTAAAACAGTATCATCTGAATATCGTGTGAATAGAAAAGTTAACATTTTCCCAAATCAGGAATCTCTCTTGACTTGCTATTTAAGTACGATGGTTAAAAGTCACAGCAAAGCAACATGACTGCCATTTCTATTCAGTACAGTAGCCAGGGTGAAAACACTGATACAAGGGACTCCAGAGAGGTGGTCATTCCAGGAGCTGTGGAAACAATTTCTCTTTGATAAGCAAGCTTAAAGTCAAGAAGACTAGGGTGTTTTTTTTTTAATGGAGGGAATGGCTTCCAGAAGTATGCCTTTTTAACCATGGTGGTAATTTTTTACAGATATTGTAAGAAATGGCGCATAAGATACGAAATACTGGGGGAGGGGAAAGAAAATATTGCCTGCTTTAATTGAAAAGAATGTGGATGCTTTCCCTTTATAATGCAAACATTGTCAAACAATGGGTGTCCATGTTCAGATCATGTCTAGGGAATACTGCTGTTTTCCTTAATTTCACTACCTGTGAATGCTGCTGACTTGGACTGGTTTGATCCCTTTTCTAATAGCTGGGTATTGGCTCCCAAAGCAGCTAATAATTTTGAGTAACAGAGGAGTGATTTAATTATTCCTGTTCTGAGTTGTCAATTGAGACAACCATTATAATCTCTCATTATTTTCCATACCAATAGCTCACTATGTGAATTAGGTATGTCTGTGACATAGTAGATACTAAAGTGAGATGATAGGTTGCATATTCTGAAGCTGGGATTAAAGCAATATTTTCAGAAGGTGGAGGTGTAAGAAATTCTGGGGTATGGAATCACTGCCATCCCCTAACAAGAGGATTTACTGTTGCATATCTGCTTGCTGATGGATTCTTTCTGTCTCTCCCTTTCTCCTACCTTCCTTCCCATTTTTTCAGATACAATAGCTATGGCAGCAGCTCTTACTCTTCTCCACGACCTTACTCTGGTGTGAGTGCCCCTGCAACACCCACTTCTCGTTATGGGACAACTCTTTCACCGCCTCAAGAGACCAAAACTGACAGGTTTGTAAATTAGTCAGTGTTTTCATATGTTTCTTTATATACAGGAGAGAAGTGTTCTGAATGTTTATTGGAAATATCTTCTAGCCAGATCTTTTCTAACATTGGAAAGAAAATGGACAAAAATCTAGATGTGTTCATGGTCCCACTCAAGCCTTTCTCTGACTTGATGTTAAAGGCTGGATGTTTTTCTGCCCCACTTCTGCTTCTTTCACTTCAATCAGTAAAACAGAGTTGCTTCACATGTACGCTGTTCTAAGTATTAAAAGGTGACTTAAAGCACATTTTATTTCTTTCCATTAAAAAATAAATAAATTCAGACAGATCAATTTTCACTTCTATCATCTTAAATCAGCTACAAAATCTTAGAAATGTGCTTAGCTCAGAATTTCCTAGGCCATAATTTTGTCCTTCCTTGAAAATACATGACGCATCTAATTGCATTTTGTCAAGGGCAAAACGTTTCTTGCTGTAAATAAGGCAAACTCACAGTAATCCAGCAGCTATCAGCTCAGTGATAACTGGTTTTAGGGAAAACCAAAACAAAATAAACAGCAACACACACAAAAACATACAAAAAGTGGGGGGGCAGGGGGAGGGACACACACCACATCAACAGCAAAAAAGTAGTATTTAGAAGGATCAGAATACTCTTTTGAATCATGTAAGGTGCTAGTGATAGACGATAGGAAAATGTTACGGATACATGAAAGAAATTCTTGACAAGAGATTTGGACCATCAGAAATGAACTCAGTGTTACAACTTGAAAGTAGATGATGGCTTCAAAGGATGTCATGCTGAGTTTAAGGAGGAAAGGTAAAATTTTTTAGTTAAATAATTTAATATAATAATTAAATAATTTCCAGTTAGACCAGATGGGCTTTGGATTGTTTGTTCCTGACTTGGCCTCTAATTCATAAAAATGCCATCTCCCACCCTTTTTTTTACAACTGAAGGCTTTTGCAGGATCCTTTCTCTATATTACAGTTAATTTTTATTCTTTATTATTATTATTATTTCTACATGTTTACAGAACATACGTCTATATGTGCTTGTGTGTGTATGTATATGTTTGAGCCTACCTAATGCCTCACATTCTTTCCAGTCTACTACTCATTGTAGACTATTCCAGCATGCTTGTATTTGTAGCCATGAGGTATTGATTTAATCCCTTTTTTTCAAGTGGGTAATTACATTAAGTTTATCTTTGGATAAAGGCATTGTTTTTCATTTGCTCATCTTCTTAGAATAACTTGCCTCGGTTTGTCTCTCCTTATCTGAGTTACATTATTGCATAGTGAAACCATAATAAAAAACTCATTTCAACCTCTTTTACCTCATCAAATTAGATGCAAGATAAGCAAGGCTTTAAAGTATCCTGCTGCTTTTGAAGTTTTAGGTTTCCAAGCCCCTGCTATCTTAGGCTTCTGATTGCTGCTGCAGCAAAGAAACCCCAAAGTGGTCAAACATTGATCAAATGTTTGCTAAAGATCATTGGGCCTGTCCTGCAAGAGATTGATCTTTCTAGCCCTGCTCCAGTAAAGGAAGCAAGCTTTCATTGCAGCATGTGCGTAAGTGTGTTGCTGCTTTGGAGCCAGAATGCTTGGCCTCACAGGATGAAGCTGAGCTGTAACATTCACAGGTTCGTGGAAAGTCAGGCCACAAGGGAGCTCTGTAATCAGCTGTTGTGGGTCTCACAGAAGCTAAATGAAAGACCCCGTACCTTCTTGTATTTTCAAGTGGCAGTTCATGGATTCTCCAGGAAAACATTCCTGTGTTCAACACCACTGCTAGAAAAAGATTTCGTATTTTGAGGCCAGTTTGTCTAGCAGCACCTTCAAGCCATTACACCTACTCCTGCTTTACTCTGTGAGACTGGAAAGAGCTCTACCTTTAACTATGAGACCTCTCATACGTTTCAAGTGTCTGAAAGCTGTGCTCAGAGTTGAATCTTTTTCCTTCCTTCAGGTCACGTTTGCCACTTTCCACCTCACATGATTAGAAATCTGCACTCTTGTTTAAATGTGCAGCTTGCTGTTCATGGTAGTTTAACTTACCAGGATTTCTGAATATTTGTATTTGGGGGATGTTACAGCCCAATGCTTTTTGTACATTAGTCTCTGAGATGAAATATGTGTGTATGCCACAGGCATGTTGCCTGCAGAATAGATGCAGTTCTTGAAAGTTAATCCATTTTACAGGTTCAGATGCCCTTTTGCATCAAGTCTTGGTCTTGTTCTTTCTGAGTACGCCGCCATTGCTGTTGTATAGTTCAGCAGGCTCTAATGGAGTGACTGCTTTGAAGGGCAGAAGACTGCTTTTATTTCATCATCCTGAAAGACATGCATTGCAGAAATGCTACGCATAGATCAGCAGATAGTTTTTGCTCATTGGAGTAGGCTGTGTAGTGCATGATGCAATGCTTGGCACTAATTAGTAAGTGGAAAGTATTGTGGAAGTTTTCACAGTCTTTTTTTAACGGTGTTTCCCTTAGATTATGTAAACATTATTTCCTACCTCCTCATGGTAAAAATTTACATGGATTCAAACACAAAAAATAGTTAAAAGTGGGGAGGAAGACACTTGATAAGAAGCAGATGCATATACATGGTTAGCTCCAAGGTGTGTTTTCTGGTTTCAGTAAACGATTACAGTTATCCAAGCCTCTGCAGAAAGATTCCTGTCTTTTATCATGCAGGGAACGGCTTCAGATGCAGTTCCTGGTACTGTTTATCTGACCTTCGAGAATGAAGAGGAAGGAAGAAGCATCATTTAGAGCAATGCCCAGCAAAATGATTCATGCTCCACTCAGTTACCCTGACAGGCCTTTCAAACCTCTTGGCTGCATTTTGCTTATGTAAACAAGAGGTAGAACTTAGGTGGAAAGAAGCAGCATGGTTGACATTTTGATGTTCATACTTTTAAAACCTTCTTTGGCTCAGATCAGTAGGGAATCCAAAAGCAGTATAATTGAGTGCAAAGTAACTAGACTTTATTCTTTGAAATCCACATAATGTATATATTTCTGATTGTACAGCAGAAGAAAAGGCTTACTTGACTGTTCCTTGGTTTCTAAATTCAGCTTCAGCCTTTTGCCAACTTCTTGCAATACTGTTGTGTTCTCTCATTTGTCTGGGTCCCCTGTGGAGAGGCATGTTTCTGAAGTGCATATTGCAGCCTTAGGAATCCTGCTGAAGTAGGGCAAATTGCAGGGCACTTTCTGTTCAGCTCTTCATTGGGAGAGAAAAAAAAGGGGTATTGGTTTTCTCATATGTCTCTGCTTGTGGAAGTTGTTCCTAATGCATAAGAAGGATAACCCAGTCCTCCTGTTTTCAACTGCTAAAGACTGCTTTACTGCATAAACACACTGCTCACACTCTTTATGACTTAAATCACTAATTAACTCTCTCCCAGTTCCTAAAGAAGAAATAAAAAATCTATCTCAGTTTCTTAGCCTCATAAATTTTGGCAACAAAGGGGAAGAGCAAGACATGGCTACAGCACACCAGGGAGGAAGAATTTTTCTGTACCTACAAGTTCTTTCCTTGCCTAGGGGAAGAAGGTATTTTAAGACTCTTCCATATTTCCATGGCTTGTGCTCACACATAGACTATTTCTGTTTAGCTGAAGATTGTCTTCTCAGACTCTGAATATAAGATGGTCACTCAAATTGAAAGCTGCAGCCTGGGGCTGTCTGTAGCTGGACAGCAATCTCATTACTTGCAAAGCTTCACACCCCCTCATAGTGTGTTTTTGGTGATGAAGGGTATGCATTGGTGGTCATGGCCATAGTTAGAGGAGACCCTGAAGGGGTCTAACTTCTAAGGTAAGAGCTCATGAATTCAGCACCAGCTTTAATTCATTCTGTTGACAGAAAAAAAAATCCTGCTGGTGTTTGCCAAGTTATATTTCTTCAAATGCATTTGCCAGGAGACAGTTCCCAGTGGGCATAATAGTCAAACAGTAGTGCACTTAGCCTTGGTAGAAAAGCTATCTTCTCAGGGCACTGTGTGCCAAGGAAGCAGGATTTCATGGTCACCATTCTCTTACTCTAGCCATTAAATCAAACACCAGAAAGTTCGGCCTGTAAAGATCCACTTCTGGGTCCTTATGGCCAGTCACTGTGAATTTAGTGTCCAGCACTGGCTGGTCCCTCTGGGCTCTCATACCAGAGACAGTGGCCATTTTTAGTTGTAGTGAATGCCAAGCACACCTTTTACTCTGAATGACATAATGAGGAAGAATAGCTTAGTAGTTGATAATGGTGGCCCAGGGCAAAAGCCTCAACTTTACTGCTGAGATTTTTAGAGGAGAAGCGACCTCAGGAATTGCTCGATGATTTACTTTTTGGGAAGCAGTGCTGGCTTACACTGGCTTAGCTGCTTATTGAACTACTGTGCAAACAGTATTCTTGATTGCATATATTTCAACAGAAAGCTTAACCTTATTATGGTTTCTGATTGCAACATGTTGCTGGCTGAACATGCAGTGTGCAGTGCTGATGCTCAGGGGACACCTTAGCCTTGGTTCCATGGGCAGGCTCTGCAAGCCACTTCCAGGTGAACTGTGATTCATATGAGCATGAGAAGCTGTGGGTTGGAGAAAGACAGGAACACAGCGCGAAACCTGTACACATAATGCTGTGAGAGGAGTGTGTATGTGGGAAGTCCTCAGGCATTGCCCTGGCTCTGCACAGCTCTGCCCCACTATAAGCTTTATTTTGTGTAGCCCCTCAGGCCAGTTAAAAGTCTAACATTAATCAATCTTCTCTTGGTCATTCTCAAGTTTCTTTCTCAAAGGAAGCATTAGTCAGTAGTTTTATCTCTCAGTTTTGTGTTTATTTTTGAGAGAAGTTTTGTAAAGATTCCTCAAGTAATGTTTAGTCTGTTTGCAAAATCTTATATCAACACACTTTTGAATTTGCCGTGTCACATAGGGAGACATAACACACAGAGTTTCTTTAACTGTGAAAAGCAATATGGCTCTTGGCAACTTTGCCTCCTCTTTTGTCTCTTTCTAAGTTTGAAAGTGGATTTATTTTGTTAAAGCCAAGAGGCATTTAGAGTTACTTAAGGCCTGAGTAGGAACTGCTGACTGTTGTTCCTTCTCTGTAACATTCCTATGACTGAAGGGGCAGGAGCACTTTGGAAAATGGGCAATTAAGGTTATTAATGGTTCTGACCCTTGCAATATTAAAGAAAATCCTGAATATTAACATTATGACCTAAAGGGATTTCCTCTCATAAGTCATGCTAATTTTTTTATAGCTCCTAAAAATATTCATTTGTATTTTGTATTCTTGCTATAGATATCCATTTCATAGAATCATAGAATAGTTAGGGTTGGAAGGGACCTTAAGATCATCTAGTTCCAACCCCCCTGCCATGGGCAGGGACACCTCACACTAAACCATCTCACCCAAGGCTTCGTCCAACCTGGTCTTGAACACTGCCAGGGACAGAGCATTCACAGCCTCCCTTGGCAACCTATTCCAGTGCCTCACCGCTCTAACAGGAAAGAATTTCCTCCTTCTATGCAATCTAAACTTCCCCTGTTTAAGTTTCCACGCTGCCTTCTCTTCTCCAGGCTGAACAGCCCCAACTTCCTCAGCCTGTCTTCATACAGGAGGTGCTCCAGTCCCCTGATCATCCTCGTGGCCAGCCTCTGGACTTGTTCCAACAATTCCATGTCCTTTTTATGTTGAGCACACCAGAACTGCACACAGTACTCCAGGTGAGGTCTCACAAGAGCAGAGTAGAGGGGCAGGATCACCTCTTTCGACCTGCTGGTCACGCTCCTTTTGATGCAGCCCAGGATACGGTTGGCTTTCTGAGCTGCGAGCGCACACTGCCGGCTCATGTTCATTTTCTCATCAACCAACACCCCCAAGTCCTTCTCCAGAGGGCTGCTCTGAATCTCTTCTCTGCCCAACCTGCAAACTTTAAAAATTCGAGGAAAGCACAGCAACAAAAGAAGAGTATTTCAGAGTTAACATGAATGAAGAACGTTTGAATTTGATGATTACAATTTTGCTGAACAAAGTGGCTTTGAGTAAGATGAAATATTTTCTTCAATTTCTACAAGATCAGAGTAATTCAGGTCACACATTCCCCATCACATTATATAGTCTGTGACGGGTGTATTGCCAGAAAGCTACAAACACTTGCAAAAAAAGTGCAACATATTTTGTGTCTCCCTGATCTTGTGCTTTTAATAATGATTACTAATTCACTGCTGTGTTAAATGCATTAGATGAGGCTAGCTGAATTTTGATTGAGAAATGTTTTGGCCTACAATCAATGTTTTGGCTTCCCCCCAGGTCCTAATGCCATGGTGTGGAACTATATTCACAAATCTCCAGAATTAGACATGTTCTTCTCATGTGTTTTCTTTCTGGAATGAGTGTAATAACATAGCTTGTTTGGCATTTTCTGGTTTTAACAGCAGGCAGAAGAAAGCTTTTTTTAATATTTTTATATTAGCAGTCCATTGTTAATAGCTTTATGTTCTCTGCAAGACTAAAAATAGTAGTCAGAGTAATCATCCTTCTGGATTGTATTTGTGGAATTGAACAAATGGCTGATATTACCAGCTGGTAACATATGACACCAGCATTAAAATGCTGGCATGTATTAGCTGTAATGCAGTCTTGTGAATGATAACTCTATTATGTTTTCATTGAGCATACTCTTTTCTGTTAAAATTTCTTACCAGCTTTGATTCAATGCCAGATTTTTTTTTTTAGCCTTTTCATTGCTTACCCATTGTAAAATGCAGCCTGTGGCAATAAGACTTAAATATTCCTGAGGTCTGAAGGTACTGTCACTTTTAACAGCATCAAAACACCAAAATTACCTGAAGGCTCAGGTCAGGCCTTCCCACCAGCTGATTTGGCCATTTGCAATTCAAGTATGAGTTCAGCAAAAAGGAATGTTTAAGCATTATTGCCAGGGGAATAAAAAGACAAAAAATCAGATTTTGAAGGCAAACCAAACATAGACAAATCCCTTTTCAAATTGTTTAGAGTATTGAAAGAACACCTCTTACCACTTGGCTGTTTTACAGGTTTGAAAGTGACACCGTTTCCTCCAGATTTAGTTTATACACAAGTAGAAAATTAAGGATAGAATTTGCTAGATACTGAAATCTGCTCATTTACATATGCAGTTCACATTAAAAAGAGTATTGATGCACCCAAATACCAGTTGAGTTAGAGTCTGATAGTAACAGTGAAGCTGTGAGTTTATGAGGTTTCGCAAAGCAGTCTCAGCAGTTGGTGTGAGGTGAGGTCTTCACCAAGGGTAGATGTGTCCGGTCGCATGGGCAGGGTCTAACCACTAAGCAAGCACTAACTCAGCAATAGAAGTTCTGTTTCTGTGCCTGTCCTTTTCTAAATGTGACTGAAAACCTGACTGACTATTGGTGTTCTAAGAAGTCAGTGCCACACAAGGATTCAGTTCTGTCTGTTCAATTATGACTGGTTTTAACAGAACTTTCTTGCAGCTTTGAATGTTAGTTCTGACCATTTCATGCAATAAACTGTTGTATACAATTTGGCAGTCCAGAACTGTGGGCAAAGTAGTTGGATCAGGTATGTGTGTGCCCGCTGCACTATAGCTTGTAACTCAGCTGAAATATGGTTTCATAAAGTAACCAGTGGGAAATACCAAGTTTTACCTAATTATTATTGGTTTGATTAGTTCCCAAGAGGTGGCAAACTAATACGGTGCATGGATATTTATTTCAGTTTCTTAGACATTGGCTTGTTTTCTGGCTATGTGGCTGTGGAAATTTCATTTAGATAGTGAGGCTGCTGTTCATACGTCTGCAAATTTTAGCCAAGTGAGCAATGTTAGCCAAACGGCTAGATCACACCTCCAAACAAGGTGGTTTGGCACGTGGAGACATTATACTACTGGTCAGGTTAGAATCCTGTCTGCAGGATTGACCTGCACATCTCCATGTGGTTCCCCTGTAATCCCTTGGATAAGAATGTGTATTTACTGTGGAACTCCAGAAAGCTTAGCCAGAGCTGAAGGTTTCCAAGCTGCTAGATGCTGTGCAGAATTGAAGTCACTCATTTGGTCTCTCAGCATCGCCCCATCCTTCCCCTTAATTTTCCTTCAGGTTTTATTATGTCATAACTTCCTTTGACTCCAAATGGAGCTTGCAGACTTCAGGTAAGCTGGATAGGATGGGTCAGGATGGATAGGAAGTTAAATAAACAGAACAGGTATGAGGGGCCTTCTTTCTGCCATATCTTCTAGTTTATTCTCAAGAGTCTTCATGTGAAGGCACTATCTAGTTTTCCCCTTCCAAGAGCAATTTCTGATGATATATTCAACCTTATGGATGCGGATTTTCATGCTACCACAGGGATGGAGCTCTAGCTTTTGACTCTTAAGTACAGCAGTGCTACTGTTTCTGCCAAGAGCTTTCTCTTGCAACATGCACTAAAAGGTCAAAAGTTAAAATAAATGTAAAATATGTTCAAGGGAATATTCACCACACGTACTTGACTGTCGGGGCTTCAGGATTTTTTTTTCTTGCTTTTCTTAGTGCTGAGACTTATTATGGATTTTTATGGGTTTGAGTGTGATCCAGCATTGATACTGTAGCTCTGGAGGAGTGCCAGAAGGGAGGCTTACAGAATATCAAGTTTTATACCATCTTATGTAATGTTTATGCGGGTGGGATATGACATATTGAAATTCAGTTTATTGAAATTATTGAAATTATATTCATACTGCCTTACTGCCAGTGGGGCTGAAATAGCTATGTTCTGTGGCATTCCTGCTTGCACAGACATAGACACTCGGGAAAGACAGGTTTGCATTAATGTTTTTGTCTTCTCCAGCACTTATTTTCACTGGTGAACTGGTGCCATTACACTAAGTGACTACATTGTGCAGTCATAGGCATGTAAATAAATAAGGGAAAGGGTCTGAGTTCTTAAAAATAACAAAAAATTATTCAGGTTTGTGTTGCTGGTTTGGGAACCTTCCTTTAGACTGGATTTAGTTTATTTTCAGAAAAGGCAATATTTCTCTTATTAATCCTTTCATTGCAAAACTCATGTTACAGCAATGCACAGAAACCGCTCTGCATGAGATTGATTTTATCAATCTAATTCAATCAGTGTGGATACATTTACATCTGTATAAAGCTACCCTGTACAATGCAGTTTTTTCCTGTCTAAGAGACAGAAAGAAAGACATGTTTACTCTGAGGTCACTTAGTTGCCATGTGAGAGCTTGGTGGTACAATAACACCGTGTTTGGGGAAAGAGAGAAGCCACTCTCCTAGCCAAAGAAGTGCTTGCAGTAAAAAGTCAAGACCAAACTGTAAGTGAATAAAAATGTAGCTTTTTAAAAGTGTATTTGCTACTTGAACCTATTTAATCTCAAAGAAAAAAATAATCTACATATTTGAGAAGCCTTTACTATAAAGGCTACCATTTCTGACCAAAATAAAGTTCCACTTTTTTTTGACTGGGCATTTACTCATCTTCTCTCATGCATCTTAACAGCCTCCTGAACAGCAGCTGGAAGTCTGTTATACATTGCTGATAGGAACATTGAGCCTTTTTCATTATAGTTTTCTACCAGGGAGCATCCAGTTTATAGTTATGGTCGGAGGACTGCACAGAAACTACCTTTTCAGACTAATTCTTGCTCAGCTGTAACACAGGTGGCAGTAAACTTTCTGTTCGGTGTGGACAGAATTGAGTGGGTCTAAATGGCAAAAAAAGCCCACAGAAATATAGGCTAGACAGCAGATTAGTCTTTCTTTTAGCTTTTCAGTTAATGGCATTACACTACACAGTAAGAAAAAATAATGAGACAATATTGCAGTTGAAATAGGCTGAAGAATTCTTACATGTACTTTATTTGTTTGTCAGAAATTTAGCAATTTAATAAACCTACCCTATCTGTCATTCTTAAGCTCACCACAGTATCTCAAATCAGTTCAAAAGAAGACACTTAGCCAGTGCTTTGAAGCATCCAGACATAAATATTGCTATGTCATTCTGTTGGTTGGGATTATGTTACATGCTGAATAATTGCTACTAATTTTTTGGCAGTATAATCAATAAAAGTGACACTGAGAAATCCGATCTTCCTTCTCTACAGGCCAGCTTTGGGTGGTCTTCTTACATCATCTTTTCGGCTGCACCAGGAGTCCTTGGCAGCAGAAAGAGAAAGACGACGGAAGGAGAGAGAAGAAAGGTTGCAAAGGATAGAACGTGAAGAAAGAAACAAGTTCAAGTAGGAACCAAATTTGCTGTCAGTCTGTTGCTTTAATGTGTGATGGATTTTAAATCATTGAGACATCCAATCGGAAAATTATTGAATTGATGAATAGTTTGTGTGTCTCTTTAGATACTTTTCTTGATCTAAGTATCTTAAGAACCGATACACTGAACACATTATGATAAACCAGCATTTAGTAAACCAGCAATTTCTTTGAGGACAGCTTTGTGTTTGCCAGTTATACTATGTGGGTATCTGCAGACGCCAGGTTTTATTAGCTAGGGTACTCCTCAGAGTAAATCTCAGTGAGGCACAGGGTTTGAAGACAAAAGAGTGGGAGAAAGATATTTAAAAGGGAGGAAGGGACAACACTGAGCCAACTTTTTGGGTTCTGCAAAGTAAAACTGTTTTGCTGTCTTGGGATGTATGGTAGTGCTTTTAAACTACTTTTTCTCACTTTTCTGAACATGCATCTTTTCTTCCTGGAAACAGCAACTGATGGAAGGCAGTTATCAAAATCAGTGCTCAAGTTGTGGCCAGACAAAGGCCCCAGCTGAATATAGGATTCTCCATTTTCACATCTGAGAATACGTTGTGTGCTGTGGAATCCCAGGGTATGCTGCCTGAGGATAGTAAGAGACAAGCCCGCTCCTCCTGATAAATCCGTGCCTGAAAATCCCTTCACAGCCGTTAACAAAGACTACTGTGGACTTAGGATAAATAAGGAGCCTGTACCTGAAGTAGTCTGCCTACTGCCTGAAGAGTGTACACTAAGAAAACAGTTTGTTTCCTTATAAACAGGGTGAAAAGTAAACATAGAACAGATAATGTAGTAATCTAAAGAATGGTAGGATAAATGTTTTGTAGCCTCAGAGTTGGTATTTATGGAAAACATGGCACTGGGTTTCATTTGAGCTTCCTTATTAGTATGCAGGATTATTTTCACTGTAATCATCTCTTTGGTAAGAAATGGTCTGTGTCATAGTGAATTTGGAAAAAGGAATAACTTACTAGTGGTTGGTTGGTTGGCTGCTTGAAGGAGATACTCTCCTGGCTCCAGAAGATAGCTAGTTTAGAAGAAAATGAGAGGCAGAGGGAAGGTGGGAGAGCACCATAATAGGATCTTTGGCAGCCAACAGCTGCCCATGTTCTCCTGAAACAAACAATCAGGTCTCAGTCTTAAAGGCTCTTCCAAAAAATCTCCCTCTAAGTGGTATCATCAGGCTGCAGCAGTGTGCCATGGACAGCCAAGATGATCTTTCAGAAAGGAAACTTCCAGACCAAAAAAGCCACCAGGACATTTGGCAGCTTGACCTGTTTGAATAACAGATCTGCACATTTCACTGGAGATTGGGTACAGTAGTTGTTGTGTCACTAAAAGAGATCCCTTAAAGTCAGGAAAAAAAAAATTTTAAATATACAGCTTCATACCATTACTCCCGAGTCAGAAAACGGTTAACTAAATTTCATTACTGTGTTGCATATTTAAGATGACAGTTTTTCAATGCTCAGTGTTTTCATCTTCTACATTTGAGTTCCATGGTCACCCAAACTTATAACTTGCATTTGAGTAGAAGGTCTCTAAAGTCACTAAACTTCACAGACAGACAGCATCCCACAGTTGATTAAACAGTCTGGCAGGAGGAGGAAAAGCCACAGCAGTCATGGGCAGTTTTGCAAGAGTTCTTGGGATTACAGTACTGTATCATAAGTCTGGCTAGAAACCCAGTCTCTGAAGATGTATTTTTTGATTAAAAATAGCACTTGCAATTCACAGCCTTAAAACTCGTGAGCAGTACTGGATTTACCCTCATGACTCATTTGTTATCTCATTCTTTCCAACTCTGCCTCAAGAACATTGCTCTAGTTTCTGGCACCATTATGGACAAACTGAAGATAATTTAAAGGAGAGCATCACCAGTTGTGAAAGAGCTTGGGTTCAGGAGAGGTATCAAAAAGCTTTATAAGCTATTACTAGCAAAAGGAATGCTTTACATAATGAGCATTCTTCTCAGTAAAAGGACCATTTTACCTGCTGCATGTATAGAGCAGTATGCCCTAAAATACAGGCATTCTTCTTCAGCTGTAGGGAAGGGTGAAAGCTGTCAAAGGGGAAAGAGTAATGTTAAAATATGCCTGCTGAAAAATTCCTAGATTTTTTTTTTTCCTTGGAGTTATTCCCATAGCTATTGTAATTCCAAAGAATACTCTGAAAATATGATAGAAGTATAACCAGGTCAGGGATTTAAAGAATGTGGAGGTAGCCTGAAACAGTAATATATGTTCCTTATTGTCGGACTTTTGAAGAGCGCTTGCAAGCAGATGTTTGATATCTATTGGTATGGTAGATGAAAAGTAATTCCTTTGATGACAGAATCTAAAAAGAAAAAACAGTGTTTTATTCATAAATGGAATACTTCTGAAAATCTTTCTGGTACTCTTAGGTTACAGTCTGGAAGAATCTAACAAATAAGGTGAAAATCTCATCAGTTTTGTCTATCAGATTCAACAAAATATTAAAAATACATTGTAAAGAACTATCTTGCTGTGATATTGAGGGAGGCTGAATGTTCACGGGATTCTGCTCTGCTCTGAGTTAAATTTGCATCCACATTTGTGGATTTGACAGGCCTGCCTGAGATCACAGGGCTCAGGCTTCCGAAAAGTTGACCTGGCAAAAGTCAAATATATGAATTGTTTGAGGAGCTGAGAGAAGGGCAGCTCCTCCCAGAGATGCAGGGATGCTTGTATCTGAAACTCAGGGTGAAAAATAAAGACGTGACAGGTTGTTACCTGTCCAGTGATCCTGCATACACCTTGTAAGAGCAAAGAATTGTCCTACTCTGTAATGCCAGTCCACTGTCCCATTTCCAGCTATGGCGACTAAAACACACTGAGGAAAGGTACATTAAAAAGAGGCTGATACAGTATGCTCCCTGCCTTGGTCTGGCTTGCCAAGTGCTGCGGTCACTCTTTTGGGGCATTCTAGATAGAGCAGATGAGGACTGGTTTAATAGCCACTAATGCCTGCTCATCATGTATTTAATTAATTTTATTATGGAGTAATAGTAACTGAAAGTTACTAGGGTTCAAAATGTACTTCAAGTTCTTCACTTTTGGTGTTTTGTTTTATTTATAATGATGTGTAAAGATCTTCTGAACTACATATTTGGTGTACACATACCTGTGAATTATGCATGAATAAGTATATGCACACACTTTTCAGCCTATTTTACAAAAACAAGCTAATCATTTTTATCAGCAATAGTCTTCATTGTTTCTGACCGGCTTCTTTGTATTGATCTGTTTCTCCTACTGTACTTATACTTCTGTTAGCTTATTCTGCTGGTTTCCTCTGCAATTTACTGCAATTCTATTTCTAGCCGCGATTATTTAGACAAAAGAGAAGAACTAAGACAAGCAAGAGAAGAGAGGTTTGTATATAATGCATCCATCCTTCCCTTTGATTGTTTGCACTTTCTGTATTCTTTACTGTGGAGCTATCATGTATTTACATTTTTAACTCTGCATGCACAGAATGCTTTTATTCCAAAAGACTTCTGTAAGAAAGTAGTTGTTTCATTAAAGTTCTTCATTAAAGAGAAAAATTAAGTCCAGCTGTAAGCACAGCAATAAATGAAGAGCAGTGGGACTGGAGTGCATAAGAATGATTGACGATCTATCTTTTATCTATTTGTGTGGGAAAAAAAAGCTTACTCCATTTGCCTCAGAAATTGGCCAAAATTTAGTATAGTTATAAATTGAATAAGCATGTCTTTCTCACCCAGTGGATCCCAAGCTTTCTGGAGGGTCAGAAAAGGCAGCTGAGGATAAAGGAAATTAGGGTCACAAGCATTGCAAAACTGCAGTCACAGGCTGATGGAAATGGTTTATACCCTCTCCCAGCATATTTTTATCTTTCAGGGCCAATTTTTCTTTGCCAAACTCTCTAAACATCACTGAGTCAATTGCAAAGCTTAGCAGTGTTTATCATTGGGGTATTGTTTTAGTTTTATTTAAATAGCGTATTTAAAGGGACTGAGGGTTTGGGGTATTCTTTTCATTTTATTAAATTTTATTAAATGGTTTAAAAACTCTGGACTAGACTGGAAGCTATGTGCTTATGAAAGCACATTTTTCAAGGAATACTTGACAAAAGACCTTTGCCTTTCAGTAGCTTCATCTCTACCTCCATTAATAATTGCACCCCGGAGGGAGCTCTTGTTTTTACCTGGAAAGTATGCGCGTTACTGAATAAACAGTAGATGAAAATCGTCCAGATTGCTTCAGTTCTGCTTTTATGGTTCTCTAGAGATTTTTCTCTGGAGATACTTTTGGATTACAAAGAACTGGAATTGCATTATCAAAGTATGAGAGCAGCCATCTCAGAAATCATTGTGTTGCTACGTTTTGGGTTTGGGTGATTTTTCAGTTTGTGTTTTTTGGGGAGGCTTTTTGGTTGTTGTTTTGTTGGTGGTTTATTTGTTTTGGGTTTTTTTTGTTTGGGATTTTTTTCTTCCCTTTTTTTTTTTTTCCTAAAAAATCCTCATACAGGAGGCAGTTGGTTTCTGTCCACTGAAGTCTGATATGTTGTGGCTGAAGTAGCTAATATTAGAAAATGACTTTGAAATCTCTTGACAATAAGTGGATGGGCTTTCCTTTGTCCTTCCAGCCAAAACAATTACAAACAGTTTAGAACATTTTCTGAAATGAAACGCGTCCGAGCATGTAAGCATCATACACAGATCATAGCGGAGTAAAAGCTTTTACAGCAAACATGCTTGTCAGCAAGATTTGAAACAAATGAGAAGCAAGCTCTCCAGCACTTTCCAGTTACAAGGGAACATGCCAAGTAAACTGGAGTACTTTTGAGGAAGTGTTCACCAGCAAGACATCATTGCTGTGCAATCCGAAGCAATTTCACTGGTCAGTAGGAACGTGTCTTTATCCTTAGGGTTCTTTTGAACTGAAATTATCAGTTCTTCCTCAGAAAACGGAAAGACACGTTTGCTTTGACAGCACATATATATTGGAGAAACCTTCTTCAAGTTGCAGAAGTCTTGCATGTGTCGTCCATTACATTGGCCTTCTGCAACTATCTTTTTAACACACACTTTTGCACAAGTGAAATTTCATTTCTTATAGCAAGTTGCATGTTGACTTAAGAGAATGTATGGACTATAAAAAAAACACTATAGCCAAAGTCCTAAAAACCTAGTTAAAATCTGGATTGCACATTTCCTGTGAATCAGTTTGTAAAAGTGGAAGGAGATACTATTGAGCATATAGGAGCATTCTGTGTGCTATTGCATCACTCTGGAGCTCCAGAATAGAGGAATCCACTTTCCTGGTGGCTCTGGAGTGGTCGTGATATGAGGGAGAAAGATTCTTGCAGTTTCAAAGGGTCTGAGTGTAATTCAGCAGCATTCTTTCCACATGTTCTTGACATTCAAGGATTTGAGGCCATTTTTACTTTGCTTGGTTGGGTGTTTTCCTTTGGTAATTTAAAAATAAGCTCAAGAAAGGTGAGCTCCCAAGCTCTCCATAGTGTGATTCGCAGCTCAGATGCTCTAGGCCCCGTGACTTTGTCAGTAAATCAACACTATGAATCACCTTCAGGGTATTCCTCAGAGACCTAGTGATCTCACAATGGTATCTTCTTCTACTTGAAGATGATAAGTGGAATGCTGTGTTCATGAGGTATACCAAATGGATAGCCCACAGACTTCCAGCTTTTCTAGAGAAGAATCAGCATAGCTGTGATGATGTTGACAGATTTCTAAGATTTAAAGGATCATGGCAGTATATACACAGGCAATGTGTCAATCCTGTAGTGGAGGAACTACATCCACAGTACAGCAGTGGGATGGTAGCTCATCCTTTCAACTCTTCATGAGACCTTGTGTATTTGATGCTGGCATTCATTCATTGTTAGAGAAATCAGGCAGAAACAAAAAGTAACCTAAATAAATGTCATTTATCAAGTGTGAAATGTTAATAAATGATTCTTCAATTGTTTTTATTTCTTGGCTACACTGCTATGTTTGCTTATTAGTCTGTCCATTTGATAACTAGTGTTGCTGATGTGCTGCTATGAGAGTTGCTGTTCTGGTTCCCTTTTTTCGTTCACTATAATGAACAGATATATTTTGAGAAGGCACATCTTGATGATAGACTTCTGCTTTACTGGTTGGCTGTGCAGCATACAGCTACAGAAGCTAAAATGTTACAGCAGATTAAAAAGAGCTGAGGACTATAAAACATTGTAGCTCCCCCTCTTATGGAAGGATCCGTCCAGATTTCTGTTGTACTCTGTTGGCAAACTGGAAAACCTTCCTCAGCGGCAGCCAGCTGGTCTGTACCTGTTGGAGCCAAGTGATTGATTTGAATGTCTCTTTATGAGTCTAAAGTCCCATCTGCTCTACCTGGGGCGGGGGGGAAGGCACAATACTTAAGTGACCAATGTTAAAAGAAAGACTGGCTTCATGAACTGTAACACTAAGCTGATGCCAGTGAAAGGCGTTCTCCTCTACTGAAAAGGCAAGAAATCATTCTGGAGAATTGGCTTCATGTTAGAACTGTAAACAGTTCCTATTTTATAACCATACAAGTATGTGGCTTGTTATATTTTCATCCAGAGTCTGTAGGGGTTCTTTTTCTTGCCGAATTTGTTCAAAGCCTATGCATACCTCTGGAGGAATAAAAGAAAATGAGTTTGTTCTTCATTATTGCTGTTTGCAATAAAGCAAATTGCCTCTGAAAACACAAGGAGTGCTCTTCAAAGACACGTTTCTACGCTCTATATGGATGTTTGCAAGCATGCATGTGTGTGTGGCTGCCATATGCACTAAGCATGTTTGTTACCACATGTGGCTGACTTCTCCCTGCCTGCTTTTAATGCACCCTCGTACACTAATCTGGGCTGTCAATGAGGCAGAAGGGGGGAGGAGTGGTGTTCCCTGTTACAAAGTGTTTACAATGGTGGGTTATAGGAGGATGACCACAGTGTTTTGGGGACATAAGCAGTAGCCTTGATTAACCTGTTTAACAGTTCACTTGTGGGTAACACAAACAGTCTAAAGCCCGATCCAGCTGTAGTCATGAATTTATTCTTTAGCAAATAATGGTGGATAAAATTAGCAGACATCTGGAAGAGGCACATATTTCGAAGTTATTTTGGTCGAAATGTATAAAGCACACTATGAAGAATATGATTGGTAGCTGGTCTTAATAAACAGTTAGTGAGTTCTGCCTGCCTAAAATGCAAAACAGATGTATCTTTGTTCTTTTAAAGTGACTTTGATGAATAAACTACATGTGACGTCAGGTACAAGCTATTGGATGTCTGAGTCCGGCAGAGAAATTTTTTAGAATAAAAAAAAAAAAAAAAGAAAACTTTCCATTGTAGACTCTGGAGAGAACAAAGTGAATTCCAGTGCATTGCTCTCAGAGCAAATAGAAGCAGGTTCAGAGACTTCAGATAGTCAATCCAAACATTTATTATTGGTATTATTTTCAGGGAGATCTGTTTTTGTCTGCTGCACTGAACTGTTTCCCTCTCCTTGCAGCAAGTCTCAGACTTTGTCTATTTGCATCAGTATTAAGGGGCTCTGGCTTTGGAGGATTTTTTTTTCTTTTGCCCTTTTTTGGTTTTTGGGTTTTTTTTTTTTCTTCCTTCTTTTGGATTTTATTCCCTCCCGTTTTGTTTTGGGAAAGGGAGGGCTGGGAGGAGGAGGAGGAGGAGGGTGAAGGAGGAGGGTGAAAAGGAGGACTGGCAAATGCTTCCAAAAGGAGAAGGACTGTGCAGACACAATACTATCTCTAAAGGCTCTTTAACTCTGCTGGGTTTTGCTTTTGTTTTGTCATGAGCAATTTAACATTTTTCAGGGAAATAGTCTCTGCTTTGGTGTGCATTCTTTGGCAGATAGAGCAGGCAGGCAGTTCAGTGCTGTACCCCTTGTCTCAGGAAGTCAGCTCATTCTCTGCAGGTGTTTCATCCATAAACAAGCATCAGCCACAGACTTCTTTTTCTTTACGGAAACCCTCTGGAATTTAACTTTCAGATACAAATACTTGGAGAGGTTGGCAGCAGAGGAGTATGAGAAGGAACTGAAGAGTCGGAGCATAAGCCGAGGCAGAAGTGAGCTGTCCTTGAACCTGAGATCTCCTTCAGCCCCATCCTCACCTGCCCCATCGTCACCTGTACCCAAGTGCATCAGCCCAGCATCCATAGAGTCCCAGGAAGAGCTGAAGACCCCTTCCACCCCCTGTGGGACCCCTCAGCCTTCAGAAGGTAAGTGAAAAGGAGGGCAGGGGAAAGAGCAGTGATTTTATCACAGTTTCTTTTGGGCTAGCAGTGCTTTTAGATGCATGAGTCCAATATAACCTCTGAGATGCCAAAGTAAAGGGTCATCTTGTATTGTTTCATGCTGTCTTTTTACATTTCCTCTGTTTTTTGCATAGATTTGGATATCTTCTAGTCTATTCAAGCAACGAACACACTGCTAACTGGGGCTATGATTTATATTACCATTGTCTGTTGCTATTAGAATGGAATAATTGGAAAATAGAGCATACAGAGGGTCTTAATTTTAGCATTATGTTCCTTGTATATTCGAAGTTACTGAATACTAGACCAATAATATTCCTGCCAGCAGATTTTGCTTATGTGGATTCTCTGAAAAAAATGCAACAGATGAATGCCAAGATTATAATAACCTTCCAGCAAGCAAAGGCTGAATGGGACAAACTGAAAAGGTCTTGAATTGAAGGCAGGGAGGGTGTGTTGGTTATTTTTAATACCAACAAAAACTCTTAAAATTGTAGCACAAGTAGTAAAGGACTTAAAAGAGACCACAGACAATTAGTAAAAAGGAATGTATAATTAGTGTTTGCATGGTTGGTTTGCTGTCATATAATTTATTGGTGTGCAGAGCAATACTTTTTGTGTGTGCACGTCATTCTGCTACTTGCATCATGTACCCCTCCTTCAGTCCTCAAGAAACACCCACCATACAGATTTATATTTGCGCCACATGATGTTGCATTAACATTGGGAGCTAGAATGCATGTTGAGGGTGAATTATCACCATCATTCTTTTTTATTTGATTTGATTTCCTGCTACATGCTATAGGTGATTAATGCATTTGTAACTTGCACTGCTTGGTTTTATTGAGTGTTATGGCTGGTAGCATGCTATAAAGCAAGGCAATTTAAGAAAAAAGTTACAAATACCGAATGTTGCATACATTTATCCTCACTGTACTAAGTAGGTGAAGTTTATTTAATTTAGGTTTATATATTTTCACAATTATATTCCCAGTTTTCTTGTCTGGCACCTTAAAAGTCTCAGTGGAATCATTTGAACTTAAAAACCATGGGTATTTTTCTGTAATACTGATATTAAGAAACATCCAGATGCTCTTTTTTCTTTTGTACAATATTGCTTTTAAAGCAAATAAGCTAGATTTTTCCACCATTAGGGTTTCAGAGCTGGGTAGGGAGCAAATATCTCCTTTATGATGATTATTTAAACATATTTCTCCTGGAAACATTAAAATAAAAATGCAGCATGAAATGGAGCAGCGCAATCCATTTGGAGAATGCATTTAGAGCAGGTGTACAGGGCAACTTCAGGCAGCCAGAATATGGCAAACCATTCAACACGTGGGTAGGCAGGACATCACTACTAAAACTCCTGGCAATATCAGCTGCATCAGAGGGCAGCACCTTGCAAGCTGACAGCAAAGAGAGAATGTATGGACAGGGCAGAGTAAGCCTCGAGCGAAGGGCAGCTACAGGCAGATAGCCAGGTTGGCACCAGAACAGGGTCATGAAATCTGCATACTTCAGCAGGAGCTGTGCATGAGGAAGGATGCTGTTTCAGGCCTACCAAAACCCTTGGGAATGTATGAAGTAATGAGCGTGTAGGCAGAGCAGGCTCACTCATCTGGAGGTGACCAGATTATTGATTATCAGCCAACAGCTGGCAGGCTTATTTTTAGATTTTGTGCCATAGCCTCTAGACTATTATCCAAGCTCCTTATGCTCCATAATGATTTAAAATCTCGACTTTTACTATCTTTAGGAAATGTTATGAATCCCACTTAATAGATAGAGAAACTGAGGCATTAACTTGCTTAAGGAAGTTGTAGGAAAGCTGAAATACGGCCATGGACAGAATCTAGATTACATGTACCCAAAGCAGTTGCTTTGAACAGGGGAATCACCATTTTCCCAAGCAAGGATGAAACTTCAGAAGCAAAAACCACTTCCTTGGTTCTGGGCACAGGACCCTCCAAAGACTCTGCAAGAACGGTGTTAATGGGTATGTGATATTCATCTGCAGATTTCAGAACCTGAAGTCAAACGGAAAGTGTGTTCTCTACTAGCAAAATTTCAAAGTCAAATTTATTTTATGCCATCCAGTATCTACTGGACTTAAGAAGGAAATGGATTTTGGCTGTGGAACTTTGTCCCATGCTGTGAAACGTCTCCATATCATTACCCAATATAAAAATCTGAAATTACTGAGCTGAAGTGTTTTCTTGTATAAAACAATTGGTTCCACTAAAGTTATCAAGCCTTGTAAGACTTACTCTTGTAAAACTTGGGGTATGGCATTCAGAGGAAATGAAGGCAATCCCATAACTGCAAAGTGGAACTTAACATGTTTTTTTTGAGAGATCTACTTCCTCTTTTGTAATTTCATTGGAGAATATTTTATGAAGAGCACATGTGCAAAGAAGCACAATAACCAAGACATCTCTGAAGTCAGTCAACAAAGGAATTGGAGATGAACCCTTCTCTTAGAAAAGCAGATTTTTTAGCACTTGAGGAAGTAAGCAGGCCAACCCAAGTGCACATTGTGGACAGTAGGAAGTCTTCTGAACATATTAGTTGCTGAGCAAAGCTCAAACACTGCCTACATTATGACTGGTGAAAGCATTTTGGTAAATGGAGAAGCACCAGGGTCTGAGGGTGCAGTGAGGCCATTGCAGCCCTAGTTGTAGAGCCAAAGGAACTAGAGTACAGGAAGTCAGAGAAGGAACTTGGGTGGGGGAGAAAGGAAGATAATTTCTGACTTAATGAAAAAAGAGCCAGTTTCCTACTGGTAATCACTCTGTGCTAGCTTTTGTCATCACAAGGAATGGGAAGAAAAGATAAGGATGGGGGTGGATGATAAAAGAGAGTCCATGATGAATTCATAGCAAGAGGATTCCTGTGTTGGAGGAACTGAAGGGAGATTACAATCAAGACTTTAAGCAATGCCAAAACAATTGAATCAAGGGAGCTTCAGGTAGGTATAGCCATCTTCAGACTTAGTGTATGTATCTTCAGGAGAAACTTAGCCTATGTACCTCCCAGCTCCAAGTAGACAGCTGAGAAAATAAATAAAGCAGATGGTTGCCTAATCTATTACCCTTACAGGGGATTAGATGTAGACACAGAGGAATGTTTGTTCTCTCTAAGGGGCTTTTAGGACTATGGGGTTCAGGTCTTACCTGCAGGCACTAGGGATGCAACATCTTGTGTCTGCTTCAAAGTTTATTTATAGTTGAGTATCAAAAGAAAAGTCACTACTCTCCATGTCCCTGTATAATGCTGTAAACCCATAGTCAAATTTTTCGGAAGAGAGCAGCTTGCTGCCCATTCTAACCTCTCCCTCAAAAGAGGGCTGTCACCAACATCTGTTCAGATCATAACCGATCAGGTTGCTAGAGCTTTTTTATGACCGAGTCTTGAAAATGGCCAAAGATGCAGTTTGCACCATGTCTCAAAACAACAAAGTCGTTACACATTCTCTTACACTGTCTCTTTTAGTGAGTAGGTTAGGTTCTTGAGAGATTTCAGTCTTCTGAGAAGTCTTTGCATTTTTTTTCCAATTATACATTTTTAGAGATTAAGTTCTGGCTAAAAAAGAAGAGAGCATATAACTCAAAAATTAGTCCTTAAATATACATTCAGTTTTCCTCCTCCTGATTAATCCAATTGCAAATGAAACTTCTTCTCATTTGGTTTAAGTGGGGGGGGGGAGAGAAACTAAGCCTTGAGAGAAGTGTGAAAAATGGCATTTGCAGGTAAAGAAAGATTGCCTCTACTGTTGAACTCCTTTTGTCTGGTGTGAAGATGGATCCCATAGATAAGAGACTAAAAGTCCCAGCTCATTTTCAGTAGGCCACCACCAGGCATTCACTGAGAACTGTATATTTTAACATCTTCAGAAGTCCTTATCAATAGCATCACAACGGATTACACAATGGAACTGCAAGTAATGGATACAGGTCTCGCTTGCTGGCTTGGTTCTTCTAGCTAGTGTTTGCTGACAGATTTGATTTTTCAACTGCCTTTTAAGGGAAATGCTAATGGACTCAGCTCACTATTTATAAGTCATTTGGGTTATAGGTGGATTACTTGATATTATCCCTAAAGAGAGAGAGACTGGCTAAATGGAGAGAGGAAGTAGCTGGTCTCTTTTCCCAAGTAAGAAGCGATAGGACAAGAAGTAACAGCTTCAGGCTGTGCCAGAGAAGGTTTAGATTGGATATTAGGAACAATTTCTTCACAGAGAGGGTGATCAGGCACTGGAACAGGCTGCCTAGGGAAGTGGTGGAATCACTGCCCCTGGAAGTGTTCAAAACACATGTAGATGAGGCCCTCAGTGACATGGTTGGACTCTATGATCTTGAAGTATTTTCCAACCTAGTTGATTCTATGATTTTATGAAAATTAGTGTCAACACATCCTTGTTTAGTTATAGAAGTGCTTAGATTTTGATACTCCTTGAACTCAAAAGAGCAGCCTGTGTCAGTGTATTGCTCTTTACTCTTTCTCACGTATTAGATTCTGCTAAGATACTGTATCTTTCTGGTATATGTGGAATATTCCTTGTTTGAAGAGTATCCAGAATTCTTTTGAATATTCTCTTTTTCTCAAACATTCCTTACATCTTCCCTACTTTATCCTATTGAATCTTCAGTGCAGCTTCTTGACAATAAAGGTGCCACAAACATTAACAGTCCTGACCATGTTTTAGTAAGTTTCTTTTTCCACCTGAGCTGTTACAGCTAACTTTTTTGGTTATTGCATGACACTGTTTCTAGGGAGAAACATATAAAATTCATATGAAACCATTATTATTCTAGGATGACTTGATGGCAGTTGTACATATGGACCATCACAGCATGGCAAGCTCAGCATTTCATGCTACAGTACTATGTTAATTCCATGAACTCCTGAAGGATTCCTAAGCTTCCATCTCAGTTATATTCAAATCTTGGCTTGACTTTAAACTGGTTTTGTGCTATACCTACACACTGACAGCTGTTGTCAGAAGAACACCACTGGGATTCAGTGTCTGCCAGCTTCTTGCCAGCTCTCTATAATTTTGATTTTCTCATAGGCAGTGTCCAGTGTATAGCCATAGGTAAGGTACATTTAGAGAGACAAAGCATGTGCAGAGCTGCTTGCATTTCTAAAATTAGACTTTTAGATGCTCTTTATGTATAGGAAAGGTAGGCTTCAAATTGGGAGTGTTTCAAAACATCTTAGAGGGATTTGAGTGAGAACGAACTGTATATTAAACATGTACATTTCTCATATATAAATGTATTACAGGTATGCATGTCTGGTTATTTATCTAAATATTTAAACATTAAACATTTAAAATCAATTGTGAAAGTGTAGAGGCTTAGCTCCAGTGAAACTGGTGGCAAAAAAAGCTTTTGCAATTTTGTATACTTAAATTTTATGAAATGAAGTGGAATAATAGGGTACTGAAGAGGCATTACTGAAAACTAGCTTAAAGACAGAGGTGTTATTGTAAAGATAGGCACAAACATTGCTAGAAATCATTATTTTTTGTGGGGATGTCTCAGAAAGGAGTCTAGGCACACAACATGAAACAGTTAATAGATGGAAAAAACAAGTATGACTTGGTCATTGTAGTTTAGCCACCCAACACAGAGGGAATTTGGGAGGTATGCAGAACTAACGTGCATGCCCATTTTCATCACTCTTGCATGGCCATTTCAGTTTTCAGAAAATTGTGAGCTGCTTGATGTGAATATCTGTAGATGCTTTTCAGTTTCTTTGCAGCATGCAGAGAATATTTGCATGTGGAAATCTGCTGTTAAAGCTCAAAGGCCTAAAGGTAAATGAATTTCACTGTCAGTGATAAAGCAGGGAAGAAGAAACCAAGTTTACTATCAACAGTGTTTGCTTTGTGCCAACTGATAAAAAGCTAAGTATGCCGTATGCCAACCAATTGGAAACTGAATTTCTGCTGTATGCCAAGCAGTTGGAAACTTTGTTCACTTTTGATGTGGCTATTCTGAAGTAAATGTGCATGAAAAAACATATGGGTTTTGTCAGCCAGAAGTGTGACAGTGCCATTTCCAGACTGTGCCATTCAACTGTGTTAATAAAACTAATATTTGTACTTTCTCGTTGAAGTGTTCCTCATCAGGTGAGAAAAGAATTCTTCCAGAACCCAAAGAAAATTCAACCAAAAGCCACACTCTCCCTCCTTTTTGCTTTTTAAAAGATCTCTTCCTTCCTGGCTCTGTCTAGGCACTGAGTTGTCAGTCACGCTCAAGTGGAATGCCCATTTTCTGCTGGTTGCTTCAAATCCTTATGTGTGTCCAACACTCCAGCTGTGGAAGTATGTACAGAAATAGGAGGCTGGCTCCAGACAGCAAGCAAGGGGGTTTGCCAGGCCACTCTCATGTGCAATGCTGTCGTCGCACAACATTCATCAGTCTGTTGCTCTCAGTGTTCAGCATGCCATGGACTTGCTTTTTATTTTCTTTCTGTGAAGCAGTTGTACAACTTTCACATCTCTCATTTAGAGGGGTGAGCCTGAGATAACTCCGTTAAGTGAATATCTTTCTCCCATTGTTCTCTTCACCAGTGAGTGCCAGTGAACCTGAACCAGAGACAGAGACAGAACCAGAACAGGAGGCTGAGGCCAAGCAGGGAACGGAGACACCCAAGGAAATAGAGACTACAGAGGTGGGACCAGAGAGTGAGGTGGAGCAAGGACCAGAAAGAGAGCCAGAAGAAAGTGCAATACTCAGTGAAAAAGAGAGGCAGAATGAGGAAGTGAATGAAAAAGACAACTGCTCTGCATCCAGTATATCCTCAGCAAGCAGCACTTTAGAGAGGGAAGAGAGAGAGGACAAGTTAACCAGTGACAATGAAACTGGTAAAGTGAAGTTTTTTCAATAATGAAGGGTTTCTGGTATAAAAAAAAATGTTTAATTAGCATCTCTGTTGTTGTGTAAATTGGCTAGCAAACCCTTTGCACCTATGTAAGACTTTCTTCACCCTGGCCAAGTTTGGTCTGCTCTCTCCTTGGAAATCACAGATGGAATGGGGTTTCTATGTTTGAGGGACTGTAACACCTTGATGAAATGAGGTTTCCTTTGATTTGAGACAATTTTCTTCTCATAAGGTAATATATTAAGTGTGGAATCATAATGTTGCAGCAACTTGAAACTCTGGCTCCCAGAGAATCCTCTACACATAAAACAGTAAGACAAGGGCTTGTGCTGAAATAAGTTGTCATGAGATTCCAGATATCTTTTCTCATCCTTTTAGTGGAAGAGAAAGAGCAATGAGGGCTGGAGTGTTTGTTCCTTCCCTCCAGTTCTCCCATCTTGGTTAGGTTTCAGAAAGCAGAGAGGGATACATTGGGCCACTAAGATATGTGGCCATCTTTAGCTGGTGTGGAGGAGGCACATGAAGTAGACCTCGACTGGAAAAGACCATTTCTGCAGTGAACAGTTGTTCTATTCAGGTGTGCCACCAGGCGCCTGTAAAGGCCCAGCCTAGAAGTCGCCTTAAGAGCCAGCTTTCTGCCTGGAGAGATAATGACAACTAGAGCTTGTCATCCAGCCCAGGCAGGGAGGGAATGAAAGGCAGATTTTGAACCTTTGATTATTTATTCTTTTCCCCTTTTTCTAGGGAGGTGAAGGAATCTAATATTGTTAGGGCATTTGGTTTCAAGTTTTCTTAAGGCTGAACAGTTGAGTGCATTGTTCTAAGTTTTTTAAATTCTAGATAAGAAAACAAGAATTACAAAAATTCACAGTTTGAAATAGTTTTGATCTTTCCTGAAAGAAGAGGGATAACTCTGAATCACAAGGATTACCTCACAGAGATAAACTGTCAGATTGTATTGTTTGTGTTTAAACCCCACCACTTCTTGGGGTTTTTGTTGGTGGTGATGTGGGGTTTTTTTCCTGGGAAAAATTTTATGGCACAGACAATTAATAACGTCAATTTATTCTAAATTTAAGAGCTATTTTTTTTTTCAACCAGCACTGAGATTGAGTTACCTAGAATGCTATTGTAGTCTAAAAGAATGTAGGTGGATATGTATGTAGGAAAGGGAAGGGAAGTAGGGCAGATGAAGGACGTTGTTACACTGTGAAGGATGTTGTTACACTGTGGCATGTTCCAAGATAGTCCAAGTGCAAATAAGGGAGAACAGGTTAAAGGGTTTTGCCCTCATCTTGTCAGGTACCAAGCTGTTACTACTCTTAAGTGCTTACATGCTTTTTGTTAAAAACTAAGAAATGTACACTGTTATTGAAAAATCAACATCTTAAAATTGATCTATGTTACCAGTAGACCAAAGATTTGCTAGGTTGTGCTATGTAGGAGGCCTCATGTAGTGATTTGTTTGCTGTCTAGTAACTGAGGAGATTCGGAAAGCAAACGAACACTTTCTTCAGCAGTTCTCACATTTCCAACAAGCAGTTTGCCATTTCTGAGGTGGCCCATTTGTTCTGCCCAGATGCATTAAGGACAAAGGAGTAAAGCCTTCAGTCCTGGCTGTTCCTTCATTAGCTACCCTGCTGAATTTGGCTTCCAACAAGCCATGTTTCTCCAGTGATATTTCAAAGCTTTACCTGTGGAGATGAGTGCAGAAGAGGCCACCAAGGTAGCAAGACTCTTCACTGATCTTCGATCAGCTAGGGCACGTGGAGTAGTCTTGGAGAGCCAAAGTTGGAGATTTTGTCTGGGGGAATTTTGATGAGCAGTTTTGCAAAGGGGTTAAATCATGGAAGATCCCAGCTGCTGAAACTGAGAGCGGGTAGGTCATGAGGGATTTACAGGAGGGATCCAAAGAACAAATATTTGAAGGAAAAGCTGGGAGTAGGGGGAAGTCCTTGGAGAGGCTTAGCAGGTAAAATTTGTGGTGTGGGGAAGGAGTTGTCACACATCAAAGAGAAATCTAAGAAACTACCTCAGGTGACAAGTCTTGGTGAGAAAGCGATCCCATAGGTAAGGTGTGAAGAAAAATAAGCAGGTAATGGAAGCAGTCAACCCTTCTTCAGGAAAGTTGAAAGAAACAGTTCTGGAGGTTGTATCCATTGCTGAAAAAGGACTCTTTCTTTTGTTTGGGATTAAATCTCTGGACTCATCTTAAAATGTGGTTTAGGTGAGAGTCATTGCATTCCACATACTTTGTGCTGTGAGACCCATCCTACATCTTAACGTGGTGTAAGGGGTAAGGGAGAGCTGTGGGGCCCTGGATGTGGATCTCGCCAAGGGGACACTTCTCAGAGCACAGAAATAGATAGTAAAAGAACAGCTCCATTGAAGGTAACCATAAAAGATGTTTAAAACTCTAAAGTATTAAAACAGGTGAAGAAGGGGAAAAAAGGAGAAACACAGGTAAAATGGAAGTTTAAGAGAAAGGGCAACTGATAGGTATAAAAGAAAATGTTTAACCACAAGGGGCCAAAAAGAATATAGGCTAGCAACCAAAATGAAATGTGTTTAAGAAATAGAGTTTATAAAAAAATGCATTAAAAAAATGTGCAAAGACTATGGGGAACAGAAGGAATCCCATACAGGAAATACAGTAAGTGTGAAGAATTATCTTTGTTCGTGTTTAATCATTTCGTAGGATGCCCACTGGAAAAAGAAGCACCATACTTTTTAGACACCCTATCCACATTGGTTAGCAGCATTATATTAAAGGAAATTTAGTCACAGAGACACTTACATCATTTATTTTTACAATTTGACCACTATAGTTTGTTATTTATGGTGCTGTCTCAAACATGGTATTTTGCAGATTATTGTTGAGAAAAATAGTAGTCAGAAAGATGAAGCTTCATTACAGTGATGTTAAATGATTGTGATGTGGGAAGAAGGCCATTAAGCTTTCAATGCCGTCATATATTATAGAGAGGGTAACAGTGGTTGATGATGGGCATCATTTTCAAAGCTCTTTTGTGAAGGTGCTCATGTTCCTAGAAGTAACTTTTAAAATCTTGCTTACACTTACACTTATTAAGTTGCCCTGAGAGCTATACCATGAGTATGCAGCCTGCTCTGGGGTTCAAATACCTCCCAAGCTATACTGGTTATTTTCAGCTTCTATTCCTTTGTTGAGAATTACTCCCAGCCCATCAAGATTGGGCCATGTATCAGCACTCTCATTTACTTCAAATTTTTTAAAGCTACTGCTTGCCCAGTTTCCGAATAATTGTCTATGTGTCCCCCCATTTTTTCTGGTGCGTTAAAGAGTGTTCTTGGTGCTTTGGCTCCCTCCCCTTGACTCTTTCTGTCTGTGTGTGTGTGATTGCAGGTCCATGGTCACAGACCATTCAGGATGCTGGTGTGAATGAACAGTGCAGCAACATTCTCAACAACAAGCGGTTTATGCTGGACATGTTGTATGCGCATAACAAAAAACCCAAGGATGAAGAGGAGAAGGAGCTGGAGGCGAAGGAGGAAAAGAAGGAGACGGAGGAAAGTGAGGAGTCACTCACTAGCCTAGCCAGTAGGATCTCTATCCTTCAGGCCACAAAGCAGGCCAAAGACGAAAGCGTCAAAAAGATGGAGATTGGAAATCTGGACAACCAAGGCAGCGTGAAAGCCTTTGCAGAAAAATTCAACAGTGGTGAGCTGGCCAAGGGGACAGATGTGCCTGAAGATGAAATCACTGAGCAGGTCCCTGAGAAAACTCCAGCACAGCCGAAGAAGGAATCTGACTACATCTGGGATCAGCTCATGGCTAATCCTAGAGAACTTAAAATCAAAGACATGGATTTTACAGACTTGGGGGAGGAGGATGATGTAGATGTGTTGGACATGGATATGGGTCCTGGGGACTCCCTTGTTCCCCCTCCTCCACCTCCACCTTCCTTTCTGGGTTTGCCTCCTCCACCACCTCCCCCACTGTTTGGATGTCCGCCTCCACCTCCACCCTCTGCTAATTTATTGGCTCCTCCTCCGCTGTTCAGCACTCCTCAGGGTTTAGGGTCACCCCAGGTTTCTAGGGGTCAGCCAGCATTTATAAAGAAGAAGAAAACCATTCGTCTGTTTTGGAATGAGGTACGGCCATTTGAGTGGCAGTGTAAAAACAACAAACGCTGCAGAGAATTCCTGTGGTCGAAACTGGAACCCATTAAGGTGGACACTTCCAAACTGGAGCATCTCTTTGAGTCTAAATCCAAGGAACTGCCTGTCACAAAGGTACAGCTCGTATTCAGCTTGTTATTATTTTGCTTTTGTATTGGTATTTGTTCTGAGTTAGATCTACGTGATTTATGTTGTTTGTATGAAAACGGTGGAAAATTCTGGTTCTCACTTGGCCTATGATGGGTGATATTCCATGGCCTTAAACTAGGAGATGAGTTTAGGGTGGTGTAGATGCCAAGCTGCCCTCCTGTCTCAGGTCTGTCGGTATCGGGACATTAATTCAGGTGGGGAATACCAACACATTCTACGTTAGCTTGCTTGTGGCTGAGTGCCAAACTAGGTATTGAAATCTGAAATATTTTCTGTTACAGTCAGATAAAGGTCATGGCATGATGATTCATATCTGTGAATTTGACCGTTCTTCACTTGGTAATATTTTCCTAATCATTATGTGGAAAGGTTAGAATACCAAACTGGCTCTGCTGCAAAGAGGCTACACATGTGCTTTGTTCTGAGGGATAGATTTATCAGCTGGACCAAGTTTACAGCTGAACTCTGCAGGGGTGTTGGATTTTTGTTTTATACTGGCAGACAGGCCTATTTTAGATCCTTAATTTGTACAATGTGGCTCTCCAAATTTTAGGATAGAAGCTGGCACAGGAAATACCTCTGTAGCTAGGGTTCCCTCTTCCTTAATATTGTTATAAAATAAATTCACAAAGGCTGGGTGACATGGCTGTTTAACATTAGACTCAACAACAAAAGGGAGCCTTTTATAGTTACACTTAGTAGGAATTTGAAGTGGCATTTAAAAAGTTATTAAAGTTGCTTTTCATGGCTACATAAAATTCTAAGCAGAATAATCAGTATCAAGGAAGCAATTTTTTTTTCCAATTAAAATGCTAGTAAAAGATGTCAATCTCTCTTACTTAAATAAATCACTTACATGTTTTTTCTGTATGCCTCTATGTTTTATAGTGACACAAAAACCCATCAGCACCTTGAATATTTTACTTCTCTTTGGCTGGCAAAGTTGTTATCTGTGCTATCTATCGTGCATATTATTGTTTGCTGTCATCTAGGGAGACTGGATGTCCCACAGTAAAAGTGCTCCATGTCACTTGTGTGAGTTATTAACTCAAAATTTTCTAATAGTCCTTCTTGAACTTCTTGGCCAAGTGGAAACATTACAATTTGAACAATCAAGCCCCTCATTAAGTACCTGACAAACAGCAGGTACATACATAGATGGCTTGTATAGATCCTGCCGCCGTTGTTCTTACCTGACATAGATGCATGTAGGTCTGAAACATATGGCATAGCAGCTCTAAAAATACATATAGTTCATTTGGCTGAGATTAATTTCTTTCTCTAATTCCTTTTCTGCTGAGGAAGGAATGCTGGTGACATCGTGGTGTGTTACTCCTCATCTCTCTCCCTGTAAATACAAATCTACCACAGATGGTTCATAGATGGAAGGAATGAGAGCATTTTCTTAGATCCATAAAACGTTTAATTCCTTGAATTGAATGTGGAATGATGACATATTTGCCATTTCCAAGGTTTAGCTTTGTGCTAAATGCCAGTATTGTAATGGATCTCTCTGGCTGACTCTTAATCTTTTATTCTCACCCAAGATTTTGATAAAACGTTAAATTGTTGGAATTCTGACATATTTACCTTTACAGTCATTAACTCTGCACATTCCCAAACTACTTTTGGCCATTTTCCCTCCCTCACACTTGCTTCGCAAACCTGCCTGATGCTTTGGCACAGCTTTTGGCTTCTGGCAGGAAGATGAGTGAGCAGGTTTCTTTGAAATTAGTGCAAGTCTGAGGAATGATTTAGGTGACTGCTTTTCTCTTGGAGACTAATAACTGCTCTCTGCATGAGATGTTATACTTTTGGCTCTCTTTCCACCCTGTCCCATTACACAGACATTGAAGTCTCATTGTCTCTGGAGGGAAGACAGTAGTGACCAAGGAATACCATAATGGAAGTTTACTCTGACTTCTTAGACTCCTGCCTGGTTTTGGAGAATACAAGCAAATCTTCCAGAGTAGGAGATGATCCTTAGGTCAGGTGAGAGTGGGAATAATTAAGCAGACCAGTGGATCTATAAAAGACTTGAGGTTTGGTACGAATATTGCACTCAAATTAGGGTAGCTCTCGCTTTTTCCAGACTGCTTGGTTTATTTCCAGGGAGTACATTCCCCATTGTGTCTAGTTTCTCCTGTCCAATGGCTGCAATCCAAAACAGGTTTATTCTATAATATCGTAAAGTCTGACTCACAGCTCAGTTCAGCTGAAGAAAAGAGCAGAGAGCAACAAATCAAAAGTCAAATCTCCAGTTTTCATATCAATAGATGGAACCAGGAGCACAGAAAAGTAACAGTCCAGAAGGATGAGAGGAAAAGCAAAGTCAGGGGGTATGTGTTGGCGGGGGGGTGGCTCTGTGTTACGCATATGCTCTTTCATACAGCTGTAACCAATTTTACTCCAGTTTCTAATCCTTCACTGTGATTTCCACAACACACAGCTATAAACAGCTACTTCCTGGCTCATGAGAAGTTTTTCATTAAACACAATAGACTGCACTAAAATAAAGTGTGTTTTAAGTTGTAGGATGTAATATGGGAGTTGGGGAGAAGGAGGGCTGGGAGGGGAGATTCTTGATTTTAGGAAAACTTATGCCACACTGGACAACTTGCACAATGATTATAGTTAGTGGAGCACCTTTAGTTGCAGAACACTTACTTTCTAAATACAGGACCACGACATTATGCTTGTGAATATAAAGAGTGGTCAGGTATCCCCTCCAAGCCAGTCTAGCATTTCTTTCTTTCTCACTCCACCAAACAAAGCACTTCAAAGTGTTTGTTTTTCTGTGAGGAGAAATGAAAACACACAGACACTACTGAATCAACCGTGGTTGTTCAGCCCTTGGTTGTGCATGAAAGCTTTGTTTTGCCGATTCATCTATACCCTGTGGGATATAGCGATCCATCATATGCCCACAGACATAGAAACTAGTAGAAGGAAAAAATTAAGGCACATGTTTTCTTATGCCTGTGTATATACATGCCTAGATACATATTCCTTTTGAAAACATTTGTTGTAATTCGAATAAATGCCAAGGCAAGTCATAAATGTTGATGAGAATTTCTGAAAAAGATTATATATATGTATCCTGGACAAAATCAGTGGCAGCTGAGTGAATGATTCCATTTTAAACTCATAGTGCTAAATCCTTGTTAATTGAGATAGAAATTAAGGAAAAAATGCCATCTGGCTATTAAGGGATTGCCCATTTTTTTCTGTACTACTGAGATGCAGGTTGTTCTGCAAATGGAAATGAAAGATATTTCTGACTTAATGCTTATATATAATTACTTATTTATGTGATCACTGGAAAAGCATTTTAAATTTTCCTATTTTAGTTAAAGCAAAGAGGCCTAGTTTAGACCATGTGCTCATAAGACTGCAAATCACCTTCTGTGGGATGATGGCAGTTTGTAAGTAACCTGTTTGGGCTATCCAGAAAGCAGAACAGAATCTGGCCAGTTAGGTCTTGTAAAGATTGAAATTCATTGTAATTGTTAGCGCATTGCAGGAACATTTGTTTCCCACAAATTATACCACTTGATATATTTGTAATTCATTTTACATTTACAGTTAACAATATAATATTCAGAAGTTCAGGGATTACGTTACATACTGACACAATAAAATATAAAATCAAGGGCACTAGTGCAATGTTCCCTCAAGCACTTGAAGTCATTCTCTGTTAATGAACTTATAAAGCCCGGTCTGAAGTCACCTAATATTGCAATAGAAATTAATAGGTGTAGCTTATTTTAACAGACTCTTGCATGTGTGCAATTTAATTGCAGACAAAAAGCAGTTCTTTGCCTAGTGGTGGGGTGATAAAGTTCATAGTAGTAAAATCTTTCTCGTTTCTTCTTTTTTTTTATTTATTTCAAAAGTATTTTTTTGTAACTTAGCTGTTGTCCCCAGAAGGGATGTAAAATCTCTTCTGCCCCTGTTCCTGAACAGTCACTTACCCCAAAATCTTATATTCCATATGCAGTTATAGCTCTGGAAAATACCTACATGCATACATCCCCTGTACAGCTCATCTGTCTTTCATAACTCACTGCTAAATAGCAAGTGCGCTGTTGCAATCTTAGTGATCCCAGTGGTTAGCATCATATGTCCCCCAAATGAATGTCCCTCTTGTCAGACTTGCAAACCTAAAAACAGAGCTGCAGATTTTGAGGCTTACTTACCCATACCGCATGTGGGAAGCCTAAATTTAACTCCTTTCCCCCAGCCTTTTCCCTTCTGCATAAATTCTTTGGAGCTGTGTAATTCTGTGCTGAGAAGGACAAGGTAAAAGTGGTAGTTTAAAAAAGGCTTAGCATAATACAGACTCAAGAGGAAGCAGTCTCTGGTAAACCCCACTTGTTTTTGTATGGCCTTGACCTCTAACTGTGGTCCTGAAAATGTGATTAATGGCCCTGAAAGTAGACATGACTGCTTTAAAGGAGAAGTTGCATCTCAGATCCTTCAGGTAGCTCCTGAGAAAAAGAGGGCTCTTTTACTCAAAGAAAGGAAAGTTCAAGAAGGCTTCAGGAATGCTTTTAAGGGATTAAGAGAGCAGTTCTGACAGAACAGAAATATAAAAATTAAAAACAAATTTTATCTTTGCTCTCCTAAAACTTACCCATTTTACTGCAGAAGTGTTTTATTTTAAAAAACCCAACCCTCTTATTACTTTCAGAGGTCATACCCATGTGGTAGTCCCCAGCTCCTGTGAAGTGCACTTGCTTTCAGTCTCGTCTGCACACAGAACTTGCATCGTACCACATTAATCATGTAGGTATGATAAAAGTGCTGTGGTGCCACGCACCATGCTGGGCAGGGTGCTATGACCAGTGGGCAAACCTCTTCCTGTGAAGGCAAGGAACTGAGCTATGCCAGAAAAAAGCATCTTTTTAATGAGAGAACATCATTCGCATAAAGAGCTGACCCACAGCTGGAGGTATTTTGGTTGAATCATATTTGCTACCTTGGTTCTCCCAACGCAGAAACAGCATATAGACCTGAAAGTAGGGTATGTTTTGACTTGGTGACTGTTGTGCAGACCACTAGACGTGGAGAAAAAAAGTTTTGTGGTCTAAAAGGCAATCCTTAGCACAGGTGGAGAATTTGTGCTTTCATTGTTGTTTATACTGGAGGTAAGATCCAAAGATTATGTCTAGTCTCAAATAGAACTTTGAAAAAAGCAGAAGGGTTGAACCTGTTCTGCACCTGAGAAGGTTTTGACAGACATATCGCAAGCAGTAATGTAGAATACCCTTCCTCTGGCAGCCAGAGGTCAGATAACCATGCCACTGTCTCCAGAAAGGCCTCTACAGCTCCTTTGTCAGTGCCCAAATTGGATTTATAACGCAGGAGAGGACTGGCAGGGAGGTAGAAGCCACCCTGTCTGTTTCCCATCCAGCCACACAGGCAAGAGAGGGTCAGTGGCCACTCTGGGTTGACTCATCCAAGGGGATATTGAGCCCCAGAGCCCATCAGCTGCCCAGCTGCTACTGTACTGACCCTGTGGCAGAGCTGCTGCCCATCAGAGGCAGCTTCAGGCTTTTTTCGGACAGACTCCTACCCCAAACTTCAGTGTTCCCAGCCTTTGCAGGCAATCCTGTGTCTCAGGCTAGCTCTGCTTTGCACAGCATCCAAGACTGCATTCAGCACTCTGGTTAAATACAGGCAGCTCATGCTGATAACGGTAAGGATGTGGTAGAAGAATTCAGCTTTTTGGATGGTTATAAATGAACTAGTTTTACATCCAGTATCATCACCCTTGAGTAGGGGAAGTCATTAGTGAAAGGAGTGACTTTTTCTTCATAAAATGGGCAGGAGGAATAATATTCTTGCTCTCTTCTTTACCAAGAAAACTGCTGCAGATGGGAAGCGACAGGAGATCATTGTACTGGACTCAAAACGAAGCAATGCTATTAATATTGGCTTGACTGTGTTGCCCCCTCCCCGCACTATCAAGACTGCTATATTGAACTTTGACGAATATGCCTTAAACAAGGAAGGAATAGAGGTAAGGAAGAATAGTCAATGTCTTCAAGTCTGTATTTTCAATGTTTCCTTTACTTTTTAATTTTTTCTTTTTGATGTTATACATGATGCAGGCCAGACTTTTCTTGCAAGAGGGAAAAGGGGACTGAGTGTTGAAACTGGTCAGATCAATGCAGTATGCTCAGAAGCATGTAGTATTCACCTGAGATTGGGCATGCTTAGTAAACACAGATTCTCTGCTCTGTTTGTGTCTGAGTAACAATGGTGTTAATTCCTCTCAGGATTTTCAGAGTATTATCTGTTCCTCTGAAGCTTGACTGAAATACTGTGAGCAGCAAGAATAGGCAGGGAGTTACTAGGGCTGATGCAACTGGTACAGGGTTTAATAAAGTTCATGCCCAGCTAGCTGTTGGAGTCATTCTAGATTGTATATCTAATGGAAAACAAATACAGTGAGTAGTTCTGCTCAAAATAGCATTTTTCTGTTACTGTTGTTTGAAGAAAAGCAGTTGGTATAAAGATTACAGATGATGTAATTTTTACCATTACATTTTGACTTTGCAGATATTCTTAACAAGATCCAAGATGAGCTCTGTTTATTATTTTTTAATCAAAACATTTTTCTTCTATGAAGTGTAAAAGAAGCCTGCTACTCCCCTGTTATTTTTCCATTGTAGTTGCATTCATGTCAAATCTTTTTTTTTTTAATAAGCCTATATCATCTAGTAAGAGTAATCTACACAACTACAGATCTCAGCAAGTAGCTGAGGTGCAGAGGTTGTATACTGATTCAGTCACCTTTCAGTGGTTTGGCGCTGTGCTCCATGATTTCTCTCTTTCCACCTTCACTGTGCTGACTACAGAAGAAAATGAGAAAAGCTGGCTAGAATGGAAATAGAGTTGCCAACAGTTGACATGCAAATTAAGTACTTAAAGCAAAAAGATCATTCTAGCTAGAAGGCAAGGCCTGATTTATCCCTACTAGAATGTAGTTTCTTCCCAGAGCTATATTATTTATTGGCTATATATATATACTTTACTCATATTATGAAGGTGACACATCAGGCTAAAAAAGGTTTTCATGACTCAGCCCATATGCCTACCTGTGCAGTTTGCAGTACCAAGCTCTAAAGTGTTGGAGAAAAGTACCCCTCCAGCCAAGCCCAACTCACAGACCACCAGTTAGATTTCAGTACTGCAGGTGGTGTTGCCAAACGAAGTCCAACATGAAATAGATAATACATCTTCCATGCATTATCTCTTTCGATTTGTGTCCTTCTCTCTCACGCTTAACAGAAGTTCAGCTGCTTTGCCCAGCTCACCCTTTCTAGTACCAACATCTGCAGCTGGGCTGTCCATCTGACAACCACCTGTGGTGTCCACAGTTGTGAGTGCCTTGTACCACCACACCCTGCTTTGGGTGGCCTTCCCATTAGCTGCCAGAAACCTGTAATTTCATTTAAAATAGATATGCAGGTAGCTTTCAAATGGAAGAATTCAGAAACCAGGAAATGATACGCTGTTGATATACTTGCCCAGTGCTAAAGAAAATGGGTTTCTGAGTTTTGAGTCCACAGCTTGAAGCTAGGGATGTGAGTAATCCTGATGTGATCATTCAGATATTTAAAATCTAGAGAAAGGGTAAGTGGAGCAGAACCCATGTACTCTGCATCCTGAGGGGTGAAGCTTTTTAGCAGGTCTAACATGGAGCAGGACGCTAGCAGGGTAGCAAGTTACCTGAGCCGTCCTTTGCCTCAGCTGTGAGCTCTGTGCTATGTCTCTTTCCAAGGAGCATTGCCACTGTTGTGTTAGTGTGTGCATGGCTTTAGGTCTGCACCTTGGTGGGTAAGTTCAGATTAAATGCTATCTTAAGACTGACCTTAGTGATTAGACATTTAACTCTGATGATTAATCTATACTTGCTTTCTAACTTCAAATATATAACTAGGAGGAAAAAGAAATCTCCAGGTATTTTAAAGCCCTCTATACCTAAGTATGTTGTGTAATTTTAGGCCATGTGTTTGAAGTGGTTAGGTACTCCGTAGCTTTGAAAAAGGGCAGTAAATGGGGGCATGGTGCTAGAGAGGCAGATGTAGTCCATTTAGTATGCAGAGCAGGCCTTGTTAGAAACCTATTTTCAAAGGAATACACAATGTGTGTCTGCAAGCATGCATCAACTCAACCAAAAAATTTTTGCCACCTTATGTTTGCCAAAGTGGTTGTGTTTTCCTTTCTTTGAAAGCTTGGCATTCATTGTGTTTAAACAACTTGGAGCTTGCTGCAGGAGAAAGGACTGCCTGCTTAGCATGGATGAGGGCGTTCTGTGAGCTAAGCAAAAGAGGCGAGCTTAAAATCCTGGTATCTAATTGTTGTGAAGTGTATCATGGGCAACAGCAAGAATAGGGTCTACCAAACCAGTCTTTGGCACTTGTCTTTAGTAAAGGAAATGGGAGAGTCCCTCTGTAAAGTGTTGTTTAGTAAGGGAATGTGGATCCAAATTAATTATACCAAAGGGTACTATTAATTTAGCAGAGTAAAATTGGGGTAATGCCGTGAGGAAATTAAAGTGAATTGCTTTGTTCTTAACAGCTTTGAGATCCTACACAGTATTGATGCACAGCTAGGTATAGCTTTTAGTAACACTACTTGAAATTAAAGCCTTGACAAGTATGCTAGGTCCTCCATGTTAAGTAATTTGAGGCCCAGGTGTCTGGAGTGACTAGGTAGCCCTCAGATGTAAAAAAAAGTAAGAAATGAGAGCCTGGTGGTAAAAAAGGCAGATGGTGACATGTATAAACAAAAAACAAGATTTGGTTTTTGGAAACTGTTATGCTTATTTAAGGTTTTGTTCTGATAGTCACTGTGGTATGCTGGCATCTGCAGTTTCCAGTTTGTTTAGCTGAAGCTTTATAAAGTGTGATGGGGACTCAATGGTGCCTTGCTGGCTGTACATCCATGATCAGCGTATCCCTACCCTAACGAGTTTCAGACCTTATTGAAAGAAAAAAGCTACACTTGCACTCCTTGCAGCAAACCAAAACATCTGCTACAGTTTCTGTGATCAGCAATGGTGTGTTCATGTATTTCAGTAGAGAGCTGAGGAAGTGGAATAGTTTGACCAAGGCAATGGCTGCCAGTTCCCCATTTACAGGGATGGCTAACAGGCATTTTAGATTAAATTCCTTCTGGGAATTTGTGAGAATTGAAATAAAATTAGTGCAGGTAGCCTCACTTGACATGAGTCGTGACCTTTATATACTTTTATATTTTGTTAGAGTTTCTGCAGACACTCGTCTCTCAGTAGCTGCCTGGAGAGCTGAAATGTGAGAGCCTTTTTGGAGCGAAATCATCTGCCAAAGCCTGTCAAATATCCAGAAAAATACCCACTAAGGTGTATTTATTTGGTTATGGCCCTCAAGCTGCAGAAAGCTTTGAACCCAGCAACAGTCAGATATTTAGTTTACTAATTTTTTTTCAGGCTCCTATTCACCTGGTAAGGTCAGCTGAAACCAAATATGAAAACCAAGGCACCCCTGCAGCCTCATCGTCACTGAGAAGCACCGTTGTCTTGTGAAAGAGATAACTTGAGCACGTAATTTCAGCAGAGGCTGCAGCCTATTTGCAGTCTCTGGTTAGGTGCTTCTTTGCACCCCACACTGGGGCTTGTAACCCTCAGGCATATGGGGTTTATAAATTTTGCCCGGTGACAGTTGTAAGGCTTTCCTCTTAGAAATTTTTGGAGATCATACATAAGAGTCCAGGAAATAAGCAGTTTGATCCCTTTGTTGAAATATCAAGCAAGTGGCTGGGTCCAGCGGTCCAGGAGCATTAGGATCCATTATCTCATGTAAACAGGATCTCCAAAAATTGCTTCTTTTTCTACATGAAAAGATTTATGCTTTCGTTTTCCTCAGAATATTAATCTCTGGCCCAAATGATTGTGTGAGAATGAATAGAGGTGAAATACGTATATCTGACATATTAGAGGATATGAGCATAGAGTTTGTTGATAACCAGTTCTTCCTTAATTGGCATTAAGAATGCTATACCTGGGAGAGCATTATGAACTAATGATTAGACTCAAGGCCATTTGTGATTTAATGGTCACACTGAGTGCCAGTAACCTTCTGCCCTGCTGTGTTTTTATGCTACTTTACTGTTGGTGATGTTTAAAAAACAATAAAAATAATAATAAACTGGCAGTCAGTGTACTCATCAGTTTCCAGCACTGAACAAATGGCTTAAATTAGTCACAGGTTGGAAATCAAGAATAGGAGTATTTTGCCACTTGTACACCAAAGATGATGACCAGCAGGATCAGAATTATTTGCCTGAGCCAATTAGAAATGCTGGTGAGTAGGTCATTGTAATGGGGTCAGTTTGCACCCTGGATGGTGTGAGACCTGCCAGCAGCGCTGGTCCCACTGAAGCATGGCTTTCAGCAGCAGGGGTGATCCTTGGCAGCTGGCACAAGTACAGGCTCTTTCGCTTGGCGTTTTCTGTTTCACGTACTACAGTATGCAGCACAGCAGCCTTGCAGCAATTGGACTTGAATGCGTTTTGCCATCTGGCTTATGGTGTTTACATAAAGCTCAGGGAGGAGGAGAGTCCCTTTGGAAATAAAGCTTGCTGTTTCACTGCTCTCTTTAAAATGCCCGAAAGCAGTGCAACATCTCTAGAGGGAAGGCCCTTCACCACCACAAAATACTTGTGGGATCCCTGGGTAGCTGCCAAAAGTCCTGGTTATTTGTAGGAGGCAATTGAGAATTACTGCTGAAGTGTTAGCCTTCAAAAATGCATCAGAAGCATTTTTACATTCATCACATGGTTACTGCTAAACTTCCCATGTATGGATGTTCATATGAGCCTATTTGCATAGGCTCAGCTGAAAGGGTGTTGGCTTCTTGTTGCTGAAGCTAGGAGTAGGCAGTAGGAGGCCTGACTTCTTCAAAGGACACTCTGCAAAACCACGTTTCTTATGAGTTTCAGACTCAGTCTCTCTTTTGTATAAACTTTTTAGATGAGCATTGGTCAAGCACTGAGAAATGCCCTAAAGCAGCTGCTTACAAATCTCGTTTAATGTTAGATGTCTCCTAATATATAGATATCACCACGTGTGGGTGGGTGGATGGATGGATGGATGGATGGATGGATGGATGGATGGATGGATGGATGGACGGACGGATGGATAGCACATACTAAAATCTATCAAGTACTATCAGTCATTGAGAGGGGAAGGAAAAGCACCAGAGTATATTGAAGGATTTTCTTCCTCTTCTTTTTTTTCCCTTAGAATGTTACTTGATTAAGGTAGAAGCTTGCAGTATCCAAACAAGGAGGCGCTTTTAAATTTTGTTTTTTACTGAAAGGCGGAGGCAACATTAACAGAAAGAAAGGCTTATTTATGTTATGGGAGTCAGTGTAAGAAGATGGACAGCAATACAAATGCTGTGGCTGAAATTAAATAAGTCTCAGATCAACAAATTGAATATTATTTGCTAGCTTAACTCTTTGTTCTTTGCCTGATTGATCAGGAAAAGTCCCTTGCTCTCCATGCTTAGCTGTAGCGCTGCACAAGCAGCCAGATGAATAGCAGTAGGGGAAGGGAGTAGTTGTGCTACTTTGATCAATTGACTATGTTCAGTTCTGGAACAAGGCTTCAGTTTGGACTGGCAGGTCTTTGGCTATATTTTTATTATTCTCTCCTCCCCTCCAAAACAGCTGCTATCGTTATGCAAGGCTACAGCAATAACTTCTCACTCCTCAGATGAATAAACATAAGTTGTGTTGAAAATCTACTGCTTTGTTTTCATGAAGTATTGATCAGCAGGGTAAAGACCTCAGCTTATTTGATGCCTTTATAATGCTTTGCTTTTCTTTTTGATTTTAAATGCATTTATTACGTTAAAAACTAGTTAAGAAGCAATACCTTAGAGAGCAATACTTTGAGGAGAAAAGCTGCTACATGTAAACCAGCATGCAAAATCCAAGAGTGAAAGGGAAAATTTGAACGTTTTCAGCCATACCAACAGCAGAAACTGAAAATAATGAGATCCTTTTTCATCAATATTTTAGACTTCTCAGATCAAAAGAGGCCATATGTTATGCAACGCATAACTCAACTTGAAATTCAGTGTGTGTTCTTTGGGCAGTTATCCTCAGTTCAGCTGAAATTTTTGGGAGGTACCTAATAAGCTGCAATAGTTGTCACGCTTCATAAAACCCAAAATAGATTGAACAAAAAGTAATAGATGTTGATAGCAGCAAGGGACAGGAGTCTTTATTTCTGTATACCTACAAGTGCAGTGAAAGTCATAGATATTGAGGCTAAAATGGACCTTAATGCCTAGTCTGACCTACTGTAAATCACAAGGCACAAAGTTGCACTCCTCCTACCTTCACATCCATATATACTTTGCAGAAATGTGGCCAGTTTTGACTTAAACATATGAAAGCTGAGGGGAGCAGTCCCAACCAGTCTCCCTATGTCTTCTGTGTTTTATCCCATGATTATGCTACGGAGCACAAATGTTTTTAAAAAGCTTTTTAATGCAGATGTTTTTTTCTGCAAACTGCAGGTGATTGATATATCAAGCCTTGTTCTGCTTTCTTGTGCAGTGGGTTAGTTCTTGATTACTACAGCGCTGTCCTAATTTACCAGCCAGGGACTTGAGGACTTCTAATGCTGTTGCTATGAAGTCACCCAATGTCCAGCCCTTGTGCACTTCTTGGCCCTTCCACTGACACCTGCCTTTTGTCTTCCTTCACAGAAAATCCTGACCATGATCCCAACTGAGGAGGAGAAGCAAAAGATCCAGGAGGCACAGCTGGCAAATCCCGATGTCCCCCTGGGCAGTGCCGAGCAATTCCTTCTCACCCTCTCCTCCATCAGTGAACTCTCTGCCAGGCTCCAGCTCTGGGCTTTCAAGATGGACTATGAGATAGTGGAAAAGGTGAGAAAAAAGCAGGGAGGCAGGGGTGGAGACTCTTTGGAGGCTTTGCTTTAATCTTTCCCTGACCTTGTTGTTATATGAGTGCCTATTTTGAGGAAATGGTAAATGGGTCACTTCTGTTTCAGTGGCCAGCCAGGAAACAGCTAAAATGATCCTTCATAACCTGTTCCTCTTATAAAAGAAAATTAGAGATTGTGTCTTCTTTCCTTTACTTTGTCAGCAATGACATCAAAACAAAGAAGAGGGCTAAATCCTTACCACATCTTCTCCAGATATTGTTATTCAGGAAATTCTTACTTCAGAGCAGTAAGAATTTTTCTTTGGATAAAGACTGAATGAGGACTACAGTATTCAGCCTTATATCATACAATGGGAGTATTGATCTTACATCCATTTGAACTAAGGAAAACACTATCCATTAAAGTTTCTTCTGTTTATAACCCGCATTCAAAGTTATAAACAAAAGCCAAGACAACCTTCAGGAGTCTTCTGTTAAGTCACAGACAGTTTTTGTCACCTTCTTCACAGATGGCATTTATTCAGATAACAATGTAATTGCATTGTCTGTCATGAATGATGAATCCCAGATAAACATTTCAAAATGGCAATGTATAACTTTGATGCATAGGTGAAAGAGAATGAAACTCTAGGCCATTTCAGCCGCTTGCTGACTTTCACAAGCTCTTTCAGCAGTCTAGCACAGGAACCTCATCTGGCTGCACTTCTGGTGCATAGCCCATGCATTCTCTTCAAGCAATTCCTTCCTGTATATAGTAATAATGTTTGTGTGTCTGTGCACATATGTTTATATTAAAAAATCAGTATAACTATATGTGATACGGATTCTGAGAGGTGGAACTCGCTTCTGAAAATGCCTAATGTTTACCTAGCCATGGTTATTTAATAAGGTATACAACAGTGAATTGACTCACAGACAATAGTGTCAAGATTACTCAACCTCTGCTTAATTTTCTTAGATTTTAGGAAATGCAGTCACTCAGGATTTTTCAATTGTGACATTTTCGTCTAAGACATTTATATTTCTGATTTGTAAAACTTAAAATATTTGTATCTAACCTGAATGCTTTTTTTTCTCATTAAGGTATTTTTTTGTCAGTTGGCTGGTTTAGGGGCTTGGGAGGGGATGGTTGGGTTTTTTACTCTGCTACAGCTGTTTGTTCTGCTTTGAAATTACCACAAGGCTAATGTGTTCCTTCCATATAAGCCGAGTTAGCTGTAGTTGTTAATCTGTGTATATACCTAGGATATCTATCTTCCTCCCAGTTGAAAATAACATTTGAAGCACTGCTAAAAGTTAAAGAAATTTTAAGTAAAGAAATTTTTGAGTTGCTTATCCTATAATGTTTATGCCACAGAGTTAATGAATTGCCAGTTAAAATCCATGTAGAATGAATGCTAGTATAAAATGTTTCAAATACGTAAATTACTCAGAGAAGCGATAGCTGGAGTGAAGATAAAATCATAGGATCATAGAATAGTTAGGGTTGGAAAGGACCTTAAGATCATCTAGTTCCAGCCCCCTGGCCATGGGCAGGGGCACCTCACGATAAACCATGTCACCCAAGGCTCTGTCCAACCTGGCCTTGAACACCACCAGGGATGGAGCATTCACAACCTCCTTGGCAACCCATTCCAGTGCCTCACCAATATTTTTATCCCTGTTGAAAGGTAGATAAGCTAAAGTACAGGACTTGCCATAAAATGGTGCAAGAAATAACATATGATAACTGTGATACAATAAGAGGAGCATGTGATAAGAATCCCACCAGACAAGCATAGACAGGACAGACAACTTGGGTTTTAGTTCACTGAAGAGGAAGATATGTGGCCAGACATCAGAGGTAAGAGAGAGAGTGCAGCTGGGTGTCTCCAGTAACAAAAATTTAAAGTCAGAGTTTAAATTCTGGTAACCAATAAATATAAACATTATTTAGACTGAGATAAGGTACCATGAGCATATTCAATTAAAAAATGAAGTAGTCTGCATTAGTGATTATCATAATAAAGGGGTCCCATGATCTGCTAACTTTTTCTGTTCTTGAATCTACGTTTCTGCAGAAGATCCATCTGCAAATGGGCAAACCCTTAGGTGCCAAATCACTCAGCTTCACAGTTTTTGTAATTTTTTCATCCACCATATGCTTGATTTTTTTAAATTTATTTTAAAATTAGGAAAATTCAAAACAGTTCAAATGTATCTATATTATTTATTGAGTCACACATATATTTTATGTAAGAATTTAATGAAACTTACTATTATTACTGTGAGCTGGAAATTTTAGATGGACACACCATGAAATACCTGAGTTGTTGATGTCAGGCTGGGGTTCTCATTCATGAGACTCATAGAATAGTTAGGGTTGGAAAGGACCTTAAGATCATCTAGTTCCAACCCCTCTGCCATGGGCAGGGACACCACACCCTAAACCATCTCACCCAAGGCCTCGTCCAACCTGGTCTTGAGCACTGCCAGGGATGGAGCATTCACAACCTCCCTGGGCAACCTATTCCAGTGCCTCACCACCCTAACAGGAAAGAACTTCCTCCTTATATCCAATCTAAACTTCCCCTGTTGAAGCTTTAACCCGTTACCCCTTGTCCTATCACTACAGTCCCTAATGAAGAGTCCCTCCCCAGCATCCCTATAGGCCCCCTTCAGATACTGGAAGGCTGCTATGAGGTCTCCACGCAGCCTTCTCTTCTCCAGGCTGAGCAGCCCCAACTTCCTCAGCCTGTCTTCATACGGGAGGTGCTCCAGTCCCCTGATCATCCTCGTGGCCCTCCTGTGGACTTGTTCCAGCAGTTCTATGTTCTTTTTATGTTGAGGATGTTATAAATGTGGCTCAAATAAATTGACGAGAGCCAGACCAATGATTCAAATTGGTTTATTGAGCAAGCGACAGCAAGCAAAACAGCGCTGGGCAGCCGGGGAGTCTCTGCTCCGCCAACGGCACGCACCCCACTTCCCCAAAGTCACTGATTTTATACTCTTCTTCATCTGATATACGTGTCACCTCCTGGCGTCCTCTGCGTCTGTGTGATCTGTAGATAAGGGGTCTCATTCTGTCTCCCGGTGGGTGTGGGGAGGAAGGCTCCTTATTGCCTTCCCCGTGCATCATTTACTTTAACGGATACCCGCGGTCTATATGCAACATGTCAAAGCACCATAATTTTCCAGTAACTATTAAGCAAGCAAGTAACTCTAAGCAAGTAACTCCTAAGCAAGCAAGATTTGATTAACAAACAGGAATTTACTCATTACAAGGACACCAGAACTGCACACAATACTCCAGGTGAGGTCTCACAAGAGCAGAGTAGAGGGGCAGGATCACCTCCTTCGACCTGCTGGTCACGCTCCTTTTGATGCAGCCCAGGATACGGTTGGCTTTCTGGGCTGCAGGCGCACACTGAAGCCGGCTCATGTTCATTTTCTCATCAACCAACACCCCCAAGTCCTTCTCCACAGGGCTGCTCTGAATCTCTTCTCTGCCCAACCTGTAGCTGTGCCTGGGATTGCTCTGACCCAGGTGTAGGACCTTGCACTTGGCATGGTAAACAGAGTTTTGCCTGAGCAGGTCTTAGCTCCACCTCTATCAACCTGAAAGAAAACCAGCATGAAATTGCTCAAAAGAAGGGTTAAGTGAGGTATTGTTCATGTCTGCAGAAAAACTTTCTGTGCATAATGGAGTAATCTTTCTTGGATTGAATTTAATTAACTAAAGCAAGTCAGAGTACATTTGCAGCCTCAGACTGTGAAGGGTTGAACTGAATGGATGGTCATTCTTTGGTCTTTTCAGAAAATAAAAAAGAAAGCTCTTTTCCAATCATCTGTTTTATAATGTGTATACTGTTTTAAAACTTTAATATGTACCTAAGGTGCTGTATGCCTACTGAAGGTTATCAGTGGCACAATAGTTATTCTCGCTATAGTCATAGACAAAAAAGAGCTTCAATTTTAAATCTTCATTTTCAGACTTTTGATTGCTATGAGAATTTACACTTTATTACTACCAGTTCTTTGTACTAAACTATTATGATGTGGATGACGTCAATTTTCATTATCCCAAAGGGAATTTAAGGGTCTTAGAAAAAGAAATAGAATCTTTAGTTGTCCTAAATAATATTTTTTTTTCTTAAGGTCACTGTGGGCAAATATATCCTTATTGCTGACAACTTTAAAGGATCATAAATTAATATAAGCAGGTGTAGAGCTCAGAAAGTAGAAATTGTAAAGAAAAAGACTTGTTTCAGTTTCTCTTCTGAGGAGAAAGATTATTCCTGATTTCAGTCTCCCTAGGGACAGTGTGCTGTGTGATCTTTGTGCTCTTATATATAGTAAAATAGCACTACAGTTGTTGAATGACCCACTGTATTTCTCTAAGCAAGTGAAGTTCTTGGCTATTTTGCCTCTTGGTCTGAAATAAGTGTTCAAAAAGATTGTACTTCTGGGTGATGCTTGAACTGTCTGAAAATTTGTAAACTGCATCAGAGCTTTTTAAGTTTTACAGTGTCATCCTGATACTTTCTGTTGTTTAAAAAGGGTATGATAATTTATGCAGGCCAGACTTAATTAAATGCAAGCATGGCAAGTTACATTTTGGTCATCTCAAAGTTCTCATCCCAGCCAAGATTTTACCCTTCCCAGAAAAGCATGACATGAAGTTGTAGAGGTTTAGTTAGCTGAGCTTAATGCTAGTGTAGCAGGTTGCTAACAGTGCATGTGTCAGATCAGCTGTGCAGAACATGTGTGCTACATCCTTCCTGTCCCAGGACCAGTGGATTCATTGCATGCATATGGTTGAGCTCATTTGTGCATGTGCATCAAGCATTCATCAGGTATTATCAGATATCTTGCAGCCAGAAATTCTGGACCAATCCTCAAATTTCATTCAAGTATAATTTTTAGGTGAAAAATAAATATGTGATAAATAAGGATACAAGGTATCTAAGGATATGCAGTAGCTCTGCAGTATGCATCTACTCTCTTTATATGGAAGGTGAGTTTTATAGGAAGCAAGAATAGGTATTTCATCTGATTATACACTGGTTTGTGTTGGGTTTTAGTGCTACAATAAAATAAAAAATAAAGATTATTTATAAGTGTGTACTCTATGCAACATAGTCTCAGCTTGCATAACTTACATGTAAATAGCTAAATGAAGGGCTACAGCATGGCCTGCTTTGGAAGCCTTCAATGTTATCTTTTTATTCACCTTCAGAATATTTTAACTTAACCTTTTAGGAATGATTTTTTTTAACAGGTTGCAAATTGATACAAGTAAAATAGTTCAAAAGCCTGTGTTCAAAGTACAGATGCAGAACAGTTTGATTCAGTTGAACAAAACAACTAAATCAGCCCTGACTTTAAATCAATTCAAAGAAATACGTGCAACAGTTTATCGATTTTAGTTTCAATTTAATAAAGTCTTGGATTATTTAGTACCTCTCCTCTGATATAAAAATTACGTTGCTCACTATGCCATCTCTTAATTTGTCTTGAATTTGCTATATTTCTTTCTCTTTTCAAGGGATGCATTGTTCTTTAGTGACTAGAAATGTCTGTTTCTTTTATCTTTGTGCTCTTAGTTATGGTAAAATAGCACTACAGTTGTTGAATGACCTACTGTATTTCTCTAAGAAGGTGAAGTTCTCGGCTGGTTTGCCCCTTGGTCTGAAATAACAGCTTAATTTTGGCTTCTTGGCTCGTAAAGAGTGTAGCAATTTGGGAAAAGAATGCTGCTCACAGATGCTTAGGATGGTATTTGGAGATAGAAACAATGTGAACTGTTACTGTGCATACAAAATAAATAGCCGTGGGCCTCACACAAAGACATGGAAATAAACTCTGTCAACTCAATTACCCTCATTCTCTTCCTTTGAAACTCTCCCGTGTGTAGTTCACTTCTCGAGGTAATGGAACAGAATTTATGTTTTCAAGCCTTATCAGTTTACATACCTGTACTCAGACAACATGTGTGAATGGAAGATGCATTGAGTTCAAAGATTAAAATGAGAACGCTTCTAAAGCTTGATGTTTACAGTAGCGAGTTGGGTTTTTTTTTTCAGTTTTAAAGTCACACAAGCACAAAACACATCTAAAACTCAGAGGTGGCCATCATTGGAAGAAAGTTCTAGGGTCAGGCTACAAATGCCAAGTTTAACCTTTTTTTATTAGTTTTTCAATGATTAGGAACTTTATTTATTAGAAGCTTTTTTATCATTTGGGGCAGGGGGATGTTCATGCATGAAACTCCAATGCAGCAGCCCCTTCTGATTTTCTTTCCCGTTTAGAATCAGAGAATAATCCCCAGGACAAGTGAGGCAATTGCATACATAAAAAACAACATTAGGAAACTATTTTATGTTTTGGGTTGTTTTGGTTTTTTTTCTCTCCTTGCATGTGATTTATTAGCTGAAACATGGAAGAAAGCCAGCACACATGGCCAGTTTGCACTCTGCAAGATGCCAGCTCAGAGCTTTTTTCAGTAATTAATCTAAACCATAGAATTAAAAACTTAAAGCAGCTATAGCCAACTGCAGCCATCACTTTCTTGGTTTTCTTCTCATGGCAGGAAGTTGCAGAGCCACTTCTAGACCTGAAGGAAGGAATGGACCAACTAGAGCACAATAAAACTTTGGGATTTATCCTTTCTACTCTGCTAGCCATTGGCAACTTTTTGAATGGAACCAACGTAAGTCTGATACCCCAGCATTTCACCTGCACCTTTTTCCCTCAGAAACACAGAAGTCAAAACTGTTACGACAGTTGCAACCCAGTATTTATTTTTAACCAGAAAAATAATCTGAAAAAAAGAATCTGTTTTGTCTTTTTATTGTGTGTCAGGTTGTTCTTTTCCTCTTTTAGTATAACCTGAAGGAAATGTGGCTCTAGGCACCCTTCTGGTATAACTCCCTTGAGTTCAATATTGATGCTTCCCATTCTAATTGTGAGAAGTGTGTCATGAGTCATTTCACTGCAGATGGACTGATTTTTAGGCCTATTCTTCAACAACTTAAAAATAAGTAAAAGCAGTAAATTCCTTCTCCTGTAAGACTCTTCCTCTTCTTTCTTCCCCTCTGCCCCTACTCGGTAATCATTTTTGTCTAGTAATCTGCATGGGAAGGAGTAAATATTTTTCTTTTTCACTTCTTCCTTTTTTCCCCCTTACAGGCCAAAGCTTTTGAGTTGAGCTACCTCGAGAAGGTTCCAGAAGTCAAGGACACAGTGCACAAGCAGTCCCTCCTGCACCATGTCTGCACTATGGTGGTCGAAAAGTTCCCAGACAGTACTGATCTTTATTCAGAGATCGGGGCCATTACTAGGTCAGCCAAGGTATGTCTAGTGGGTAAATATATATATATATGTGTGTGTGTGTTTTTTTTAAGAAAAACTCTTTAAAGTGAAATATTTAAGATTTTATTTGAATCTTTGCTTTTTGGTCACAGCACTTTTTATGAATGTGGATTCATTGTGTTGTTCGCACTGAATTTCAAAGATGCCAGCACTCTCTTCTGAGCTTCATCTCTGATTGTCAGGTAGTTTCCTTAACAATACACTAACAGGCAGCCTCGTTATCACAACCCTTTTAATATTATATACATTATTAATAATGTATGCAACTATTAGAACCTATTTTCAGGTTAAAACTTTATCTGTCCAATATCTTCAAATTTCTTTATTCTGTGGTTTGGGGAATCTTTTTTTTTTTTTTTAAGGCAGATACTAATTGTATTTTAAGTGGAAGGAATGGTCTTTTTTGGTAATAAAATTATTTCCAGAATTAAAGTGTCCTTGAAATATTTTTACTCATTTTCTGTCCTCCTCCGAACAATAATTTCTGTGATTAGGAGTTAGGGAAGATAACTGGAAGTAAAGGAAACTTGTAGCAGCACCTGTTTTTAAGAAGTGGCATTCCCTTGGCTAATGCATAGGTCCGGTCAATGGCTCAGCTTGGTAAGCAGATGATTTATTACTGTTGCTAGCACCTTGTTGGCTGTCGGGGGAAAAGGACAACATGATCCTGAATAATACAATTTTTTTTTAAATGCAAAACTTCAATCTTATTTTGGTTCCTTGCACAGTTCTTATGACAGTGAAGTCATAATCTAGTTTTGGCTGCTGTTGAATTTTCCAGTTCCAGGATTTACTGTGTGAATATATTGAACAGTCAAAACTTTGGTTTTTATCACTCTATTTCATAGAATAACTTAGGTTGGAAAGGACCTCTGAAAGTCATCTGTTCCATCATCCTGTTCAGTGCAAGATGAAATAAAACCAGGCGCTCAGAACTGTGTCTGAATCTCAAATAATCCATTTATTTTTTTTTCCTTTTTGAGATCATTTCCACACTTCTCCATCTTACTCTTTACAATGGGTTAAACAATAGCAAACACAGTATTCCATCCTCTTCTTACAAATGTTGTATGCTTACTATATTGTCCTGTTCTTTTTGTGCTATATTTTGTTAGCTGTCCTGAGGTTTTCTTTGTGGTTTTTGACTGTTGGTATCCTTTTGACACCAGTTGTCTTTGGGCAGTTCACAAGGACATTCAGGCAGCCTTCTGAGCTGATCAGGCAATTCAGAACTCAGCCCAGTGCGGAAAGGAGTTTGGTACTGCCTGCAGTGTGCTCTTCATTGTGATCTACGGTAATGAACATGATCTGCTGAAACAGATTTACTGCTTATCTCTCAATTCCCTAATAATCTTAAATAAGGACTAATCTACATAATTTCCTGCCATCTGTACATTTTACTCTCTCAATCTGCTTCCTTGTTTTCCAGATAATTTTGAATTATAAAGTACAAATGATGAGACACCTGCTGTTCACCCTGTCATCAGATGAGAATCAATATGTATTCCTTTTCTTTTGCTCTCTTAACCTCACACTTCATAGGTGGCCTTCCATGAGGGTCTTGTAAAATTTTAGAAGTCTGATTTTCTTTACTTGCTCTTACCTGTCCACTATTTTATAAACATACTCAGAATGTAGTGACTGATGTATTTAAATTCCTGTTATTCATCCAGGTTACCAGGTACAGTGATAAAGCTTGGAGCTCTGCAGTCTCCTGAATCAAACTTGCTGCTCTTGTAAAGATAGACGAAACTTTGCTATTCTCTGACTCTTAAAGTTACTAAGTGTAGTGAAAGCATGCCCATTCAGCCAGTGGTTCAATTTCCTTATGTTATTTGATGTCAGAATTCTTGTCTTCTGCTAGTTTAGTGCTTTGTAAGATACCCTCCTCCAACACGTTTGTTTTTATCAAGTCTTCAAACCTTGCTATTAATTCACTTTTATCAAAAAATAAAATACAGAAAAATCAGCTACCAGAATAGGTTTCTCCCCAACATCCTTCCTTGCCTGTCTTTTGTCTTCAGTTTTTTCATCCCCAGTGATGCAGCACCCCCTACATATTTTCTTTTTTTTTTTTTGGATTCCATAAAGGAATTTGTGGCTTTTGTTTTATATCCATAGATATTTGCTCTTTGGATTCCATCTCTCTTCGCCTAATTTTCCTCTTGCACAGCCTATGTTTAGGCTCTGTTTTATTGCATTCACTGTGGTTGGTTTCTCTCATGTTTGGAAGGGTTTGGTTTTGTCTTTTTTTTTTTCCCTTTGATTCTTATTCTCTTAACATTTCACTATATTGGTTTCTACTTTCCTGCTTCTTCTTTTTGTTAAGAAGTTATTTCACTTTAGTTTTAGATTGGGACCAAATTAATCACTAAAATTCAAATTACCATAAAAAAAGGAAGAACCTTTGTTTTCCAAAATCCACACCACTGTGTATGGTGTACTCTCAAGTGAATCTTGTATTTTTCACTCTTAGAAAGTGTAAGAAAGCTTAACCTAATGCTGTCACTTATAAACAATTTTTAGGTCTAAGAGCATGCAAGATTGAGCACAGTCTTTCAGTCTGTGGTTTGCTGATCTAGTGGCCCTGCCCAAAGCGGATGAAACTCTGAAAAGGCCAGACAAAATCACATTAAGAGAAATTATAGCCTTAACCTTCCCCTTGATGCCCAAGGTCTCCCTCCTTGGGATGTTCCTCCATGTGTTATACCACTGATGGATTACTGTAACAAACTCTATTCCCACTCGATCTTAACTGCCACAAATCAAAGAGTTAGGACATGGAAGCCATCCAAGCTGCCCTTCTTTAAGGGAATGTTCATAGACGAGGCGAAATCTTGGTTTAGGAAAGCTGACAGGAAAGGAGAAGTAATATTTCACTGTGGATTAGGCTGTATTTTGAGCTCCGTTTTGTCTACAAACATCTTTCAGAAACCACAAAGACTGAGCAGTTTCCATCCTGTAGATAAATAGAGATGCCCCTTCCCCTGAGATGCGCATCATATGAAAATTTCCTGAGTCTTAGGTCATGAAATGAAAAAACATAAAAAAAATAGGCTGCCTCACCAGAAAGGAGTTAGACCAGAAACAAAATGGTACAGCTATTGCAAAACTTGTGGGTTTTGTTGAAGGACTGAAGTCATAAATGGCAAAAGAGAAGCAGACACAAGTGGAAAAATTACAAAAAAAAGAATTCTAGATAAAGAAAAAGTATTCATAGTTGTATAAGAGTATATAAGATTGTGCAGGGTACTGATTGTTTAGCATGCCATGATTTAAAGTACTTCCCTTTCTTTTCTTTTCCTCTCCCTCCCTCCCCCCCAACATACTGCAAGTTGTTTATTCACTGGACCTGTACCAGGACTGATATACCTAATACTGAAGCAGACCCCCAGGTTTCTGCAGTTAAACTCAGTATTGTTCCTAGAAATTTCCTTATCAGTACGTCAAGGAGGGGTTGCATCAGCACTAGTCTCTTCCCTGTTAGTTAATAAAAATACGTTCTTATTAAAAAAGTTCATCTTCTCTCTCTACCCCAAAAGTATCTTCCCCATGCATATGAAAGCTGACCTGCTCCATAGACTAAACTAGTAATTGTCCTTTTCTTAACCTAATTTTCATTTACTTACAAGATACCAAACTTCTGGCTGTTTTTTAACCCCTGCAGCAGAACGCTTTGGTTATCGGCACATACTAGGCAGGAGAGAAGCAGGAAGCTTTTGAAAGTAAGCAGTAGGAAATGTTAACAGCACGGGGGAAGGGGCAAGGATTGTGGGTAGAAAAGAAGTCCTGACGAGACTAAGACATACACAAGGGAGAAGGAAGCCTGCAGCTGCCCTCCGAGGTGCTTGGCAAGGAGCTGGGGGTAGCAAGGAAGTGTCTGAAACAAGTATCTGGCATGCTGTAGCTTCTGCTTGCTACACTGGAAATCAGAGAAAGGAGAGAAGATCATGCTGCCTCCTGTGCTGATTCAGTAGGATTTCTCGTCTTACTTCACAGGAAGTATTTGTGTGCAATTTTCATTCAAGTATGCTTTCCCTATGTTTCCCTAATTCAAACAAATAAATGCCAAAAGTCTAATTATTTTCCACGGGGAAAAAAAAAGGGTTGGGGGATGCAAGTTTCTTACAGTTGTATCATTCTTTGTGGTGCCAGCTGCAAGGACTGCTACAGCTGTTCCAGTTCCTGGCACCAGCTAGCGGGTGCAGAGATGAAGACAGAGCAGGGTAAGGCAGATCCTGCTAGTTGCAGAGCAGACTGGGCTGAGGGGAAGGATCTTCAGTGGCAAATGGGACTTCAAGGCTTTATCTGAAAGAGGGCAAATGAAATTTAGTACGTGTGCCTGACCGCACTGTGATGTTTCAGTAATGTTCTAACTGCAAATAGTGTTGCAGGTGCTGTAACACCATCTGAAGGGACCTATATCATGACTTAACTGGTATGGTTCCTCTTCATCCCAGAGTGTGGGAGCACATACAGCATCTGCAGAAAGATCCCATATTGGTATGTTTATTGTAGATAGCTTAAGAACTGAAATGAAGTGGGAATGTAAAATACTGATTTGAGGCCTTAAACTGCATTTCCATGTTCAGAGAGAAATGCTGAGGGTAGGCTCAGCTGGTCACACCTCAGTAAGCACTTATGTCCTTTAGTTTTTAATTAGTGTATTGATGCAGGTGTTCTTATTTCCAAAATTATTTTGGCAGGATGCCACCTCTTACCCTAGGATTAGGAATGTCTGGACAGAGCCTCCTTTATATTTTGCTTGCTTTTGAGAGCTGGCATCTATTTCACTTAAACGTATGACCAACAGAGTGAAAGTAGGACTAACACTGGTCTTGGGATGCTTCACTGAGTGTCACAAGACTTAAGGCAGTGTGGAAATGCTGGAGGAGACAGCGTTTTGAACATACGCCACAGAAGGTCGCTGTACTCAGATGACAGTGTGTTTGCAAGGAGCGATTCTCAGAATTTCCTTTGGCTTTGAACCAACTCAGGAAAAGAGGAAGATTTTGTGTTCCCTGCCAGAACACATCCCTGTAATAATGTGAGAATGAATGGTCTGACCCTACATTGTAAACAGTTCAGACTCGGCTGTGGTCTGCTGCAGAAACTATCTTGAACTTTGAAGAGAGAAAGATTTTGTCTGTGATTAAGTATATCTTTCTATGATGTGTGATAAAATAGTTGTCATTTTATTGTGAAGTTAAGGCAACTTTTGCCATTATAAAAGCATCAGCCATCTGTTTAACGCACCTTGTGGGCAGGATAAAAATGCAGACATCCAGGTCTTAGAAAATATCTGGATTTGATATGTTCACCCCTAAAAGAAACAAGCTGTAGCAGTAAAAATGAATATAGTATCAGGCAATGGAAAACTCATACGGAGATACTGAGGCTGCACCTACAAGTTATTCATTTGCCTTCAGAACAAAACTTTGGATAATTTACAGTGATTTTGAAAAGAAGTGCTTTTTAAGCAGAAACCTCAGCTTCACCAGTTTCATTTATTTGGTTTGGGTTTTTTTTTTTACTTCCATCCAATTGCAACACTTTTTAAACTGTTCAAGGGCTGAATGTAAATACAGGAGGCAGGAAATGTGAGCATGATCAGGTGCAGCATCTTTGACTTTAGGACAGTTTTGTACTCTGAGTAGCAGTAGAGCTTAGCCCAGAGACTAGAGGAGATCTAATGTGTAAAGCGCATTCCAGATAAGGGCATGATGAATGACCTTAAATGACCTGTTATCTCACAGCCGCTTGTTTGTTTGATGTGTATAGCCATGCATACCTGGAACTGTACATGCCGCCCCAGGGAATTGTCCTGGGTTCAGCAGTAGCGGTCATTTTTTTCTCCTTCTAAGTAGCTGGTGCAGAGCTGTGGTTTTGACTTCCAGCCTGGGAACAGTGCTGATAACACCGTTGTTTTTAGTTACTGCTCAGATGTTTAGTCTGACCAAGGACTTTGTGAGCCTCATGCTCTGCCAGGGAGGAGGAAAAGCTGGGAGGAAGCAGAGACAGGACCCCTGACGCAAACTGACCAAAGAGGTATTCCATACCACAGCATGTCGTGCCCGTGGAGGTAACTGAGAGTTACCCAGAAGGGCACTCTCTGCTCGGTCTGGCTCATTTCGGCGGGTGGTATCATATTCTCTTCCCTTGTTATTTCCCTTATCATTATTATTATTGGTGGTAGCAATAGCGGTTTGTGTTATACCTTAGTATAACCAGAAAGGCTCTCTGATATATGTCCTGCCTGAATGACAGGGGCATGGTCTAGTATTTCATGAGTTTGAAATTTTTTAACTTGAATACCCAGCTGTGATACTGGATGTACAGCATGGAGTTGAACTTGAAACAAACAGACCTTCTAAAGGAGCAGTGTTCATGGCACCTGAATGGGCAGGGAAGAAACGTTGAGCTATTTGATGGTGGTGGTAGTTTTTGAGTCAGATGAAAACTAGCCATGCAGAATTCATTTGGGGCAGTGGGTTTATAGCGCAATATTGAATTCTCAGCCCAGTTAAGTGTTGTTGTTTATGGCAGAGTCATTTGTTACTATGGTAGCAAGCAATAAATAATGATACAAAAGGATTAAAATGAGTGCTGGCATTGCTGGCATGTGGTTGGAAGGTTTGTTCTTGGTCTGAGTGTTATTTGTGCAAAATATGTTGCTGCATTAAATTGAAAAACAGATTTTTATTTTGATTTTTAAAGCTGCCCATTAGTGACTTATGGCAGTGGTGTCCTGAATGAGGCTGACCCTGCAGGGCTTGTGTCTTGTAAACTAGACTTTAAATCCTACTTGGATAGACTGTCTTTGGCTAGTCCACTCCAATGCAACAGTGTCTACAAAGGCACCTCTCAGAAAACTGACGAGTGGGCCTAGAAAAAGATCTCACAGATAAATAACAAAGAGTTCTGAATATTTTACAGCTGGTGTGGCTGTGAATGGAGAGGAACCTGGCAGGAGAAAGGAGGAACATATCAAATATATCCCAGGAGCACTTAAAAAGTTTCTTTTTCTAAATCGGTTTACAAATGAAAATAAACATTACATAGTGTCTGAAAGAAAAGAGATTTTTATTTTGCTTACCAGTCTAAGAGTGCTTATTCTTTTGCCTGAGGAAAAAGAAGAGATTTGGTTTTAAAGTTGTAGCAGAGGGTAACGGTAAGCAGGACCAAGCAAGCTGCATGCATTTTGTACACATATGTACTGAAGAGGAAAAAGAAGAATATGTACTTCCACCTTCCTCCGAATCCTGGGAGCAGACATAATATCTGTACATTGCTATCCAGCACTTCCTTTTACTCAGTTTAGCATTGTTACAAAACAGAATAACACCACAGCAGTTCTCATCCGAGCACCTCTTATGCTGAAGTCTCCTGGAGCTGCGATTCATCTGAATTCCATGTTAGTCCCAGTGTGACCTTACAGCTGCAGGCAAGAATTGGTGCATTTTTCCTTTCAAGAAAGAATGAAAATAAAAAGGAATCATGTCTTGCTACTCTTTTGCAGCATTCTTTTAAGAAACTGTTGGAAATAAGCCCGTAAATAGAAAGGTACAATCCATGCTCCCTTGGGAATGCTCTATGGACTGGCAGGGAGTTAGTATGGTATTATGTATCTATGTTAGTATGGTATTATTTTCTTGTTCCCTCTGTATATGTTAGATATAATAATTGTCATTATTGCTTCACACAAGTTCTTCTTCTGATCATAGGAACACTTAGTTGAGGGATCATTTATCATCATTACTGTTATATTTGTATATAACACTTCAAGTGTTAGAAGACATTCTAAACAGAACAACAATAACATCAAAAATTGCTAAAAAAGAAATTAGGATATTGCAGAACAATGTGACTGCTTTTACGCCTGGATCCTGTGTACAAGTGTCTGCAATTGCAGGAGAGTGCAGTTAGATCAGTGGTCACTCAGTGGATCTTTGGCTTTAATGTGCTAAGAGCTTTATGGCTAATTTCTTATCTGAGCATCAACACTGAACTAAAAAAGGAAACATAAGGGCAAGGTATGTAAATTACAGAGAGAGGAGATACAGTGAGGGTGACTGTGCTTGTCACATAACACTGTTTCCCACTGGAGAGCATCACATTAGTGCTATTGCTGTTGTAAGAAGAAGGGGCAGAAGCTTGCTTTCTGTGGTTTGAAATGTCGTGCAGGTAGTACTCAAGCTGCAAGCTATCAAATGTTTTGAGATGTTTGCTAGGAGAGAGTCCAGATATTTTTAACTTGAGAATTTTCCTTTTGAGCTAGCCGAGCCTAAACACTGGAAAATCTCACTTCTGCACGATTTAGTAGGAAAAATCTTGTCAGCAGGCTGATAAATGCTGGTCTTTTTGTTTGGTTGCTTTGGGTTTTTTTAGAAAGATTTGAAGACTTAGCTTTGTTGTGTGGTGCTCTGTTGGGGGGGCAGTTTCTACACATTGGGTAACGGGCAGGGATGTTGTATGGTATATCCTGTGTGAAGAAGCTTCACTTAATTCCTTGCATGTAAGACCTAGAGCAGACTGAAATGCAGTAGATTCTGTGTCTACCTGCAAAATTTGCACTGATGAAATAGCATTTCATGAAATACAGGTGGGGTATCTGGTTGTCTCTGAAAAAAATTGATTTTTAATTCTTCACATGTGGGGAATGTGCAGGTACGTTATCCTGTATTGGATTTCCTACTTTAATCCTTTCAGGAGTTAACAAGCACAGCCACCTGCATTTCACAGAGGAATGCTCAGTTCCAGGGGAACTCAGTTGGCATCCTCCTTGCTACAGTCTTCTTAGGACTTCCCCAGAGATCTGAATTTCTGTGCTCAAAGCATTCCTGTGCAACCCTTAGGCCGACCTGCCATCCCCAGTCCTTGCTGGAACTGCCCATTCTTGGGAATGCTCTGGCTGCTAGAAGATTTCAAGGGGTAGGGAATTTGCCATATCTTTTACCTGCAGATACGTTGTTTTTCAGCAATATCTCTTGAACTTAACAGTTTTTTTAATAGATTAAAATCCATTTTTTTTTCAGTGAAAGCTGTCAGAAAAAATATCAGAAAATTAAATTTATCTGCTGTAGGGGCTGAGAGACTTCCCCAACTGGGTTGAATAATTCTTATTAGTTAAGACCTAGAAATACCTCCTCTTGGCTTTTTTTTCTTAATAGGAATGCTAGTATTTTTCCCCATGTGTGTTTTATATGTGTATATATACATAAGCCATCTGTAAAGCAGCAATGTGTTTATCATCAACAGTGAAAATACTGACCTGGAAAACACCATATGCATTGATATGGATGTAAGGAAAACAAAAACCCCACAGCTGCTCCGCCTGCAGGGCTCTTCTGAATAGCAGAATGGATCAAAGGATGTTTTTATTTCCTTGTGAAGAGGAAAAATTCATCACTTTATAAATCACAGCAAAAACAAATCAAATCAATACCAGGAGCTTTTTAATAATAATAATGCATTTCTTATGGCTATCCTCAGTATAGGTCTCAGCAGTGGATACTGCACACAGCTAAAAAGAGTGAAATAAAACCTGTTTCTGACACTGGTTTTCATTTAGCATTAAGGAATTAGCTGGAGTACCAGACTAACATCCCAAACACTGACGTGTTTAGAGTCTGTGAGCTAAATCTGTATTTTATAGCTTGAGTTCATCTGAACTGTGAAGTGGTATTGTAAAATAAATTTTTCCTTCCCTCAGAATTCAAGAACATGTTGAATAGTTTTACTATGTCATCTGTTGTGTGCTGTGGCTGGGTCATTAATGCACTCTGTCCAGTCGTTAGCAGCACATCCTGAATGTCTTCTGTAGACCGTTGCGACTTGAACACCTTTTTTGGTTGATGAATAAAGGAGAAGCTCTCTCTCACCTTCTGGGGAATGCATTGGCTTCTGTACTGATGAATGTTACTGTTGGATGCAGTCATTCGTTTAACTGTGTTGAGAGACTTTCAAAGGCATTATATGATCTTGCTATAAGCCAGCAAATTTGTACTGTATATCAAGGGATGAAAGTTAGTGCTGAGATCACTAAACAACACTTACTTTCAGTAGAGCTTTAAAAAATTCTGGCCTGTGAATTTTGTGATTAGAAGTAGATCATCTATTAACAAGTCAGTGCATGGCTATGGAAGAGATCCAAGTGCTTCCTAAATTGGAGAAGTGTTGGCTGGGAACAACAGTGAGCAGTAAACAGGGTATAAAAAGCTATGAGTAGTAGAGAAAAGGACTAACAAAAAAGAAAGTATTTGTATTACCTCAGAAATAACTGAGTCATGCAGTTGCTTGGTGCAGGCATGAAGTTATTAGCCAAGGAAAAAACCTATCACAATATTTTATTGTCTCTTCCTTTAGTGCTAGGCCTCCAAGACTGAAACAAAATTTAGATGTATATGGGTATTTATTTGTTTTCAGTTTTTCTTAAGTGATATTTCATGTCTAGACAAGTGCAATCAAGGGAGCTATTTCTTAATTATTTGGTAATAGTAATTAATAATGTGAATTAATGTTGTGTGCTGACACTTTCTTACACATATATTGCACTGTACAGACATCCAAGGATGCTACCACAGTGTTTTTTGCTTAAAGTGTTACATTTTCTTTCCTTTTCTTTATTTTTCAGGTTGACTTTGAACAACTCCAGGAAAACTTGTGTCAGATGGAAAGGCGGTGCAAAGCATCGTGGGATCACCTGAAGGCTATAGCAAAGCATGAAATGAAGCCAACTCTGAAGCAAAAAATGTCTGAGTTCCTTAAAGACTGTGCAGAAAGAATTATAATCCTGAAGATTGTTCATAGAAGAATAATTAACAGGTACAGAATTAGATTGGTGACAGCAATATCTTGATACTAAATGACTTGCTAAAATTATAAATTATGACAGCATAAATATGCTTTTGTATAAGTGTTTTCAGCAAGCAATGTTACCAGGTCTTTTAACTCCAAAAGCTACCAGCTTTATGATTGCTATAGTTTCTGTCTGATAAACAAAATCAGCCTGTAGCAAAAAAAAACAAAACATTAAGTTCTAATGACAAATTTGTCATATGCAGAGGTTGAAATGAGTCTTGTATAATGAATTTTTCTATATGCAGCACCACTCCTACCTATTTGTAAGATCTACAGCTATGTGTTTTACTCCTACACAGCAGAAGATTCCTCTCCTTAGAACTTGCTCTTGGGTTTAGTTTCATCCAGTGGAGTTAACAGTAATTGTAGTGCCTTTAAATGTGGATACTCATGATACTTACGCAATACACCTGAGCTTTTTATTTTCAGATTCATAAATATAGCTTAAGTCAACTGAGTAATTTATCTATGTACCTGCTTATTAGTGAAATGTTGAGAGATTGTCCAACTTCTGAATAATTTCTAAATTGCTGTGGTCAAAATTAGGATCTGGATACCAAATGATCCCAGATTTCACAGAATCGCAGAACCATTAGGCCTGGAAGGAACCTCTGGAGATCATCTAGTCCAACAGCCCTGCTAATGCAGGTTCACCGGAAGCATGTTACACAGGAATGTGTCCAGGCAGGTTTGGAATGTCTCCAGAAAGGGAGACTCCACAGACTCCTTGGGCAGCCTGTTCAGTGCTCCAACACCCTCACAGTAAAGAAATTCTTCCTCAAATTCAGATGAAACTTCTGTGTTTCAGTTTGTGTCCATTGCCTCTTATCCTGTTGCTGGGCACGACTGGAAAGAGTCTGGGCCCATCCTCCTGACACCCACCCTTAACATATCTGTGTGCATTGTTAATATCTCCTCTCAGTCATCTCTTCTCCAGGCCCAGCTCTCTCAGCTTTTCCTCATAAGAGAGATGCTTCAGTCTCCTAATCCTCCTCATAGCATTCCACTGGACCCTGTCCAGTAGTTCCTTGTCTCTTTTGAACTCAGAAGCCCAGAACTAGACACAGTTGGACGTATTTGTGGATATATGCTTGAGAAGTTCATTCAGCTCTTCCTCTTGTTTTCATGATTTAGTTTTCCTGCCATAAGTAAGCAGAAATCCTAACTGCAGTGAAAGGGAAGTGAATTCACCAGTTTTTGGTTGTGTTTACCATATGCATTGTAAAAACAAGAAAAAAATTTACTTTCCTATTATGTCCTAAAGCTACTACTATAGTTCTCAAAAAATGTGTCCATGTACTTGCATCTTTCTAGGACTGGGAAGACATATTCTTATCAGGGACACAGATGCAGTTAAAAGGAATTCCCATACATTTTTAAACATTCAGTGCACTATTGTAAATCATACAGTATAGAAGCAATAGTAAAAGTGGCAAATAGTGCAAAAGCTCTGAATTCCACAGAAGCAGTAAAACTGTGAATTGAGAGTATCCCAAACTAAAGTCCTTAATAGATAATATAATTTTATGGTCAGTTTTGTGAACCAGAAATTCTTTTCTTCTTGTGTTTGCTAGCCTGTAAATCTGCATTCTTCTTGTCTAGACTTTCCCCAACATCGTAACAGCCTCTTTGAAGTCGCTTAATACAAATAAATAGAATTGAAACTTAATAAATATTTTTTCTATAACTGACATGAAATTGGTCATTCACATGCCAAATTAGTCATGTAAAGTAGATGGAGTTCCATAAACATCTTAATCTCCTTCATCAGCCTGGGAAAGTGGACTGGGATGAAGTTATCATAGACTAGACTTTCATGGTTTTAATTATAAAACATACCAGTGTTATGCAAAGCATCCATGAAAATTCTGTAGCACAGAAGAAATGATGGGAGCTAATAAAGTAATAAATGATTCGCTAATTATTTATTTATTTTCCAGAAACCATCAATAAAGATTTTTTTCCTTTGCATTTATGAACTCACTGTTTTCCAGGTTTCACTCATTTTTGTTATTTATGGGCCATCCTCCTTATGCAATACGTGAAGTGAACATCAATAAATTCTGCAAAATCATCAGTGAATTTGCTCTGGAATACCGCACCACCAGGGAACGAGTTCTGCAGCAAAAACAGAAACGAGCAAACCACAGGGAAAGAAACAAGACCAGAGGGAAAATGATAACAGATGTAAGTGGCAAAATATGTCTCCCACAGTGCAGGGTTTTAAAGCTTTCTTTCAGTGAATGTCATATATGAAGTGCTGTTACTCTTTTATTCTTGAAAGGTTCTGCTACCGTAAATAATGAACTCTGCTCTCTTAGAAGACAAAACTTTCAGGTCCTTGACTGTATGTTTTTTGCTTCCTTATCAATTTGTAGAATGAGAGCAAACTGAAATTAAGCATGCAAAAAGTGCATCTCTGCGTGTTGCACAGACAGTGGCCAAAATATCTAAAAAACACCAGGAGCTGTATGTATACCTGATCAGCTAAGAATATGAAAAAGAAAAATAAAAAGCATTTAGATTATAGCATTGTAGCCATTTACATGGTTACAGCCGAATTTAAATGGATTTTTTCTCCATTTTTTAATATTGTAATATAATCCTTAATCTTAGTGTTTTATCTGTTTTTAGTGTGTGTGTATATATATATGTGCATGCACACACATAGCAATTTTCTTCTTAACTTTAAAGGACAGAGCAGCCAATTTTATGGGAACAGACTACTTCGGGGTTCTGAAAGAAAGGACAAATTTATGTTCACAGTAGTTGTTACCTTGCAGACTTTTTGATTGCAAGTATGATCGCATGCTGATAGAATAAATTAAACTAAGATTAGTTTTCTCCGCATAGTAAACTTTAAAATCCCCTTGATTTTTTTAATCTTTTTTTTTTTTTTAAGTTGATGTAGTTTGACTCAATCCAAATAAAGTTTTAAGAAGTGCCAGTATTTAATAAAAGTTTCCAGCTGTCTCAAAATCCAAATCTGGAGTCTCAATTAGATGTGAGTGGTTCGTTGCACATGAAGCTACCCCTGCCTTTGGCATGGAAAGCTCTACGCTGATTACAGGTTTATGGCTCAGGCTGTGTGGGTCAAAAAAATACATATGTGTTGAAACTGATATAAATTGAGATTGTATTTAAGTCATTGACTCACGATCATTTTTCCTGGCAATATCCTCTTTAAATTTGGAAATCTGCCCCATCTAGAAAAAATATTAAACCTGTATTATTATCTCCGAAGATTTTCCTTTTGGTCTAGCCTCAGGTTAAGGAAGAGGCACTTATTTTATGTGAAGCGTCTAATATAGTCATACAAGTTTTCAAAACTACCAGTGGGGAACTGAGATCACTTCAATTATTTCTTGGTTTTCCTGACATATTCTAGAGGAACTAAAAGATAGCATTAAACCAAAGAGATTGGTAAATTAAAATATTCATTTCCTCAGCTTCAGTACTTACTAGGTTAAACAATAAGTATTAGTTTAAACAATACTGAGAAGGAGTTACAGTTTTCCTACCGTATCATGTAGTGTTTCTGCATTACCCGTACAGAAGAACTGGTTATGGCAGGACAGACAGCTTCTCTATGTCCTGTTGCTGCAGGAAATGTGGAGGCAAAAGGAAATCTGATCACTGGCATTTGAGTTCAGGAAGCAGAGAGAAGGGACCCTTTCAGGCCAGAAGGCTCGGGCTTGACAGCTAGTCAGTGAGGAGCAGAGCCAGGGAAAGTGGCTGTATTCTGAAAATGTAAGGAAGGAGACAGCTAGGCCTTTCCCAGGAAAAAATAGTGTTGGAAGAAGTTGTCTTGTTCAGTCTTAAGGTAGTGTTGAGATTTGAAAATAATTAGTTGCCATCTGAAAGGTAGTGTTCCACCTAAAAATGTCTTGCAGGTCCCCAGAAAGACAGCTGCACATTTTTTGCTACACATTCTTTAAAATTCCCTTCATGGAGATGTTCTTTAAGGGAATTATTCAGGTTGCTATATGGTTATTTCAGGACTTCCTAAATCTCTTTAACTGTAGCCCAGCAATACGGTCGCATTTACAGTTCATTTGATTGCAGTGCATGGTAAAACAGGATTAAAATTGCATCAGACTATTTGTCACAGCTTCCTTTGTGAACTTCAAAGTTAGATCTACCTCAAAACAAGTTTCCAACTCAGCAGGATGGAAGATACTTATGTGTGAAGAATGATGATACAGGGGAGTTTTATTGTAGTTTTGTGTTGGCTGTGGTTTGTACCTGGTCTTGATTTTCATAGCGTTTTATATTTGAAGGCATTGGAAAGGAAAGAGATATCAGTAATGCACTGACAGTGTATTCAACTAGTTGTAGTACACTGGTAGAAGAAACTTCCGATCTTGAGATTGGAAAGAAACTTAGTAGAAAGTAGTTCTAATAAGACAAGAAGTAGTCCTGTGGAATTTTTATTTCTGCTTTTGGTAACTTAGAAGGATTGCATGGTTATTTGATATTTACCTCCCTGTCCTTTAGAAAGTTTCCTCAGGATCTCATTTTTATCACCTTATAGTACGCGGCTTTTAGGCAGAAGAAGAGGGATTTTAGCAAAAATGGGAAAGGATTAAGGCAGAACCATGCCAGTTCTTAACAAGAAGGCACGTATCTCCTAAACCATGGTCCCCCCTGCAGACTTGGATGGCAGAGGGGTGCTGGCTTTTTGTGTAGAGAGACTCTGCTGGCTCCATACGTGGAGAACTTGCATCAGCTTTAGCAACTGCTCACATGGAGTAGGGCTGAGAAAGACAATGAGAATATTTCTAGTCTTTCAGCCTTTGACGACAGAGATCTTTATGTTTGTATGTTCTTTAATAGCTGAAATGGATGGAGCACTGTCAGTTTAAATCTTGGTGAATGTTGTCTGCAAAAGAGAGAAAGATGGGGGAATTAGGGAAAAGAAAAAGAGAACAGTGAGTTGCCACAGTTTCACAGGGAAAATTGTCTGCCTCTGCAACCTCATATCTGGCTTTGGCCAATGATAGCACTCACTTCAAGCACACTAAAAATGACAAGCAAGCAAAATAAGAAAAAATGGAATTATAGATATAAGTCTGAGCTTTGTAATGAATTTTAATAATAGTGGGTAATATAAGCATCTGTATCCCAGATTTATGAAGCTCTGCTCACTTCCAAAATTGCTATGTAATATAAATAATATTTTGAAACAGCAAATCCACTGCATAGAAATGTTAGCCTAAAGGAAAAAATAAGACCAAAGGAGGGAGTTCTCAGATTGTCCTGCAATAGCCAATACTGGATGACAGAAGAATCAAGCAGTCTTTTTTTCTTAGAATTAACATCTTGTGCCTGCGAGCATTCACTATCGCAATATTCTTTCAGTAATTTTGGTAATATTACAAACAGAGAAGCACATTGCCCTAAACTTAAGTCCACAGCAAAGCACTTTTAGCTCAGTTAAATGGGCAGGAAGGCCAGCAGATAAGGACTTGCTCTGTACAAATCTAGCTTGATGTAAAGTATTAATATCATACACTTTTTTTGGAGTACAGTCTTTGTAATGTGTATACTCTGCTGTTTCACCTTTTCTTGAGTGCCTTTTGCATATTGTTTAGCATAATTTGCTCTCCTCCTTTTATTTAATATATTGATGTACACATGGATTAGAGTACAAGTATGTTCTTGCTGCCTATTATTCTCCCTTCTGTTTCTTGTTCATGCCAAAAAGCGAACAGTGGCCTTCTTCAGACAAATTTTTTTATGGTGTGACTTCCTGCCACCTGGGAAAGAAACAAATGGATCTTTTTAATGTAAAGGGAACATACCTGCCAAGGTCCCTCTGCAAAACATCTGCCCATGTTTCTGTCAGTGCCACTGTGTCCAAAGAAAAATAAGCATCTCACTCTTTGAATAAAACATACCCTTAAAAAGTAATGTTAATATACTATTCAGCACTCTCGCAGCTAATCTTCTTATGGAGATTGTGCTGAAACTAAGCTGAGGGCCAAAGTAAATCAGGCTTTCATTTTTCATGATGAATGTTTCTAGAACAGAATGTATCAAGCCCAGACAGAAATCATAGTTGAGATGGAGATAAGGTCAAAAAAATGTATTAGTAACACTGGGGAGGAGAATAGAATTGATGGAATGTTTCTTCTAAAAAAACAAACAAAAGCCACAAATATAAAATGCATCAAATTTCTGGCCTATGTTTGTACTTCACAAGCAATGAAACTGAAAATTATGGAAACAAGAAGCCCAGATACTTGGGAAACTGTTCTACTTTGGGAACCTTCCATGTGGGGCATCTTATAACCCAATGAAGAGTTCCCCAGGCATTTGGGAACAGAGTTTTAAAGGCCTTCCTAACTCCCTGTAAATCCCCAAATGTAAGAGCACTCCATATGCCACAATATTTTGATATGCCCATTGCATTATGTAGTGTAACTGTCAAGATACTTTTACATTCCTGCTGTCACAGAGGGTGAAAGCCCTCGAATGACAAATGATAACTGCACCTCTCTAATTTCCAGGATCTGATACTAAGCAGCTACTGAAGAACTGTAAGCATCTATTCAGAGACAACTCAGCATTTGATTTGAGTGCTCTGTTAAACTGGAAGTTGAAAAGCCATGTCTTAAAATGGAATTAGATGTACTTAAGTGTAGAGAAAAGGAATTGCCAAGAAGCTGACCTCTGCACTGGGAGGAAGAGCAGCCAAGACCTCCCTGTGCTGAACAGAGCTGGAAAAAGGAGACTGATTCCTTCCTAGTGCTCTCGATTCCCACAGGGCAGAAAGTGGGCAAGCAACCTCATGACTCAAGGGAAAGAAATAGGATGGGTTGGGATAGTTTCAGTTCATCATTTCTCTATAGGATGGGTTAGGGGAAATTTCAGTTCATAACTTCTCTAAGAAAAATCAGCATTTTTTATGTACACTACTGACAGTCACAGGCTGTTCTACATGCAGTTCACTAAAAAAACAAGCAAGCTGATTGAGTCAGGAATTAATTCCTTATACAATTTGTATTTTTATGTCTCTTACAATTGCATAAACAGCACCATGGTTACCTCTTACTCTGTCGTGGTTTGACCATACTGTCTTTCCTTAATCTTCCTATTTGTCCTTCTCTATCCTGTCCTTTGTTTCCAGTGGCAGACTGATGAAGAAGAGGATGCTGAGGTATGGTTCTCTGAAAGAGCATGTCATTTCCATGTCCCCCGTGTTCTGTGACACTTAATTTCTAACACAGATAATATGGACTGATCAACTCCATCTGCTCTACTGCAACTAGGAACCATGACATTTTTCTCATACCTTTTCGGCTCAATCATAAGAATGCATTTTTACAGTCACCTTTAACCATAAGCATACCTATTCTCTTGAATAAGGATATCCTGATCTGAGGCCTTAATAATTTTAAGTTTCCTCATTTCTTTTCCTTAATGTCTGTTTACAAAACTGAAAAGTATCCCTGATACCCGAAACAGTGGTCTGAATGTTATGGGGATCATTAGTTACCTCAGGCCATGGAATACCATGGTATTTTCATACTCATCATTAAGCTGTGGAAGTCAAAATTGTGTTATTTTATAAAGTTTTCCAAAGCCTCAGGATATAGGGATGCAAAGCAAACTGTAATGGTTATCCTTATTGTATGAATTGCAAATAAGATGCTTCAATCGCCATAGAGATGAGCCATGGAGTAGTTCATGTCTTTATCACTAATAGTTCCTGCAGGTGATATTGAAAATTAATAAAGGAGTGAATAAATAACTGAAGAACCATAATGCGGTAGCTGTATTCGTAATAAAACAATGTACTGGTTTGAGAAGCATCTATTGTGCAATGCATTTTTTGTTGAGCATTACAGCTTTCTCCAATTCGCCAAACGTAAACAATGTGGGTTAATGCTCACTGTGTCATAATGGCAGTCATTTGCTCAAGAGTCTGGGGTTTGGGCATTAATCTACAGCAACATCTGAAAATCAAGGAAGTGAAATAAAAGGGCTAGCTATAGAGCTTCTGCCTCAGTGATGATTTTAGCCGTACAGCTTGGGGTGCAGGAAGAAAATTACATGAATTAACCTGTTTATGCCAATATTTAACTAACCTGTGTGAATAGTACATAACAGTTACGTGAAGGCTTTATCCTTTAGGGTTTTTTTCCTGAGATGGTATTGATTAGCTTTGCAACCCATTGTGCGTAAGAGTATTCTTAATGCAAAAATGGCATGCACTCTCATAGAAATTTCTCTCTCATGTTTTTCTGTCTTTTAATTTCACATATGAAGTTCTAGCACTTGCCTGCTTTCCACATCAGAATGTTGCAAGATAATATTTTAAGAAGAAAACAAACTTCTCACTATCAACAAATAAATCTCACACTGGTATATTCATCTTAGTGCCTTGTAGGGATTATTGTTTTGCTACTCAGTTAACTTGCTATCCTACCCGGAAAAGTCATAATGTTAAAATAGAATCACCCTGTCATTGTTTTCCAGATTAAGTAGTTTTAATCTGTAGCCTTGACAGCCCCAAGTTTTTGATCAAAGCTAGGAATATAGGGCCCAGTCTTTTCTTCCACTTTACTGTTCTTAGACAGAAAGGCTCTGCAAGTTTGCATCCCGTCACCTGCCTGGCTCGGTACCATCAAGAGAATAATTAATGTTGTTTATTATGCAAAGAAAGAACAGAATGCAGCACACCTTCTTTCGTCTCTGCTGAATTGGCCAGAGTGAGAAAGATTAAAACCAAAAAGAAAACATATTTCAGTTTCTGATGCTGGACTGATTGACTGAGAATTATCATCTGTTGATGCCTGTTTCCTGTTGACAGAGATAGTATTTTCTGCAGCCAGGACTGTATTTTAAACATGCTTCAGCCTTTCTTGTAGCTAAGAGCAGTGAAGCATCTACAAACATCACATCCCTTTATAGGCTGAGGCCGGGAAGGGAGAGCAGCCCAGCAGTGCAAGCTCTTCTCCTTAGAAAGTATCTGTTTCTGCTGTTTTCATCAGTTTCTAGATGGCTGCTGTCAGTAAGCAGTGGAGCTGCTGCATCCAGGCACTATGTGTGCCCAGATAATGTAGCTGCTGTTGTTCATGTAGTCGTGGTGACAGTGAAATCACAGGGCGGCTGGGGAAGCAGAGGGCAGATTCCTAAATCTCTTGTAAGGTTTTGTTTGTTCCTCTAACTGCTGACTGCAATTTTTGTGTGTTGGCCATGAAATAATTTGGCTGGGTGATTTGCGACAGGGGATTTTTTCAGCGTTACTAGTAATGTATTTTAAGGTTACTTGTGGATATTTGTGTTTTAGACCAGTTTGGGAATTTTCTGTGCAGCAGTGCAGAGAGACAAGAGGAGAAGGTGTCTCTTCCTAGACCAGTCTCCACATTTTGCCTTGTTACTGAAAGGTGATTGAACAGAAAAAAAGTAATTCCTTATTCGTGTCAGGTCTCATGCTGTTCCCCTCAGTGTCATACCTGACCCCGGGCTGGCTCCAGCTTGGGTGAAAGGTTTCAAAGCAAGTCCTTGCTTTGTACCTTACACTGTCAGAAGGTCAAATTTCTAAAGCCTAAGCCAATACATCTGTTTTCCCTCTGATTGTATCTGCTCCCTGCTGTCGCCTTGTTTCCAGTTTATCTCTGCTCAGGGTTTGTGCCCTGGGAGAGGAGCAACTGTTTGGGGAATAGCTGCACTCCAAGCCCAGGGGGACACTTTTCTCCTTGCAATTCACGATTACATCTCTGGCCTATTCTCCATGCTGTTTTCTGTTAAAACAATAAACCTGTTTTCTCCCTCAGTCCGGCAAGTTCTCCAGCAGCTCACCCCCCTGCCAGAGCCAGCCCCAGGGCCTGCAGTATGCCGAAGATGCTGCAGAGCATGAGAACATGAAGGCTGTACTGAAGACCTCCTCCATCGGTGGGGAAAGCACCACAACACTCGGGGTCCGCACTCGAAGCCGGGCCAGCCGAGGTAAGTGCCAGGAGTTTCCTTTGGCTACATTTCTTGTGGCATGGTAGCCACACAGTGGCCCAAATGTGGGTCGTGGCTGTCTTGCATAGCACTTGCAGCAGAAAGGGTCTATGGGGAAGGAAAAACACACCAGTGGTGTTTCCATGCTGGAAGTTGTGATATGGGGCACAGAGATGTAGAAGGATTTGCCTGAAGTTTTAACATGTGTCTCACAGCCCAGGTGGTGCCTGGGGACACTGGGAGCCCAAGACTGCAGAAATTCCCACCTCTCGCCCCACTGTGAACCTGGCTTCCAGCTAACACCCCAATATTATTCCTGTTCTCATGAAGAAAGCAAAATGAGGCATCCGAGAATCTGTGATGTGGTTTTCTTTTTATTTTCAATAGAAGCAAGTAGAAAGTACCAATTTAAACTGAAGTGAAAGGGCTTTGCTGCAATTTAGGAATGAGTGGGGAGAGGAAAATGTGTAAGGAAGAGGTGATAAATCTTTTAATCACCTCCCTGCTAAACTGTAGAGATAGTGGATTAAGTGGAGACTAGGAACATAAAAAGCTGAGGTGGATAGCCCTGCATCTCCTTGCTGTCCTGGCTGATGCGTCTTTCTCTGTGGTCCACAGTGCTCTGCTGTTTCCAAGTGTCAGCATGGCACAGCATGACAGGGAAGAAATGAAAACCTGAAGCAATCCACCAGTTCCAACACCTGATGCTCTCACGTGAGCTCACTGGTACAACCATTCTTGGCAATGAGATAGACTTGGGTTTTGACCAAGACATAATTTTGCTGGTACCTCTTCATTCAAGCAGCCACTAAACCGCTTTCTTTATGCTAAATCATTTTACAGACCGTGGGTTCACCAGTTTATTTTCCTTCATTTTCCCCTCACCTCCTCCCATACATATGATACCAGAAAGATGGTTTTGAAGTAAAGGTGATGCACAAAAAACCAAGTCTTAAGTTTTCTCTTCTGATATTTCTTTTCCCTCACATTTGGAGACCTTACACTTTCTTGATTCTTTTCTGGTACCACTGATAGCACAAGCAGACTATCCACCACTGAGTCTGTGTGTGTGTAATTTATTAAGGCTCAATCCTGTCTAATTTAGAGGTTTCACAGCCTCAGTTTAAGAAGCAAGTCAACTACTTAAAGTACAAAGATGAAATAATTCAGACTGCACTGCAACATTCAGAATAGCTGAAGTAATCCACTGAATGCTAACAGGCAGTGTGTCCTGATAATAAGAGTCAGCTTGTGTTCACCTGAAGAACAGCAGAGGCAGAGGACGGGTGAGCCAGACAGAAGCTTCTCATGAGCACTGTCATAACAGAACTGCTCTTGATGAGAGTCAGGACACAAGCAGGAGAGCAGAGTGCTAATCAAGGCTGTTGTTTATTGGTATCAGGTTCCCGATGTAGACTGGCCTTGCAAATGAATTTTTAGCTGCTTGCAATTCTGCCACAGCCACTCTTTCGCAAAACTCACTGTCAGTGTTCACACTGCATACTAGCCTTCACGTTAAAAAAAAACCAAAAAGCACATGCCTGTAGTGGAGGAACCCAAAGATGTGTCTTTGGAGTGAGGAATGACAGAGCCTTCAGTTCAGAGACATGGCTCACTTGTTTGTTTGTGGTTTTAACCAAAATTGCTTATTTAGCTTTTCAGCTTGCCAACAACTCTTGCTCTTCTGTTCAGAACAGAGTACACACAGTTGTGCCAGGACACATACAGCTTTGCGATGAGAAGGTGAATTCTTCATTGTGGAAAGGACAATGAGACATGTCAAAACATGCTTTTTGCCCTTTTCATGTTGTGTTTGCCATAGGCTGCGTGATACAGATGCTCAGAAACTGATTCTTTCTCTCTTTTGGTGCATAGGACTTGTCTTGCTGATTTGCATCAATCTCTAATATGTGCCATGTGTGTTAGTGTCTCTGTAATAGGAGTGGAAGGAAACTTGGTTTATAGTCAGTCTCTAGCAGACCTTTGCCAGTCTGGTCAAGAATAAGACTCTGAGGCTGAAGGGAATAGAAAATTATAATTGCATTTGAGCTCTCTGTTCTCTGCTGATACAGCAGAGATTCTAGGGTATTATTTTGTAATGTTCTTCGTTAGGCAGAGTCTTCTCCTTTGGCAAATTTGAAGTAGTGATGACTGAGCTTCCTGCTGTAATTCCCCCAAAACCCAATTGCAAAACCAAAGTGACGCAAGAGACTGTGTCTTCTTTTCCCTCAATTAATTTGCTGGATTTTCCAGGCCGTATTGGTTCATGGAATGCTGGCAACGACGATTCACCTAATGCAACAGATGATGCAGCAGATGAGATCATGGATCGCATTGTGAAGTCTGCCACCCAAGTGCCAAGCCAGCGAGCGGTGCCTAGAGAGAGGAAGCGGTCACGAGCAAATAGGAAGTCATGTGAGTATACAGCTATTAAATTTCACAAAATAAGCAAATGTGAAAATATTTATGTGTATTCATGTAAGGACTAGGCCTTTCGTAGGCAGACATATTGGTAGTTCATAGTAGCTTGAGTGTATACTTACGATTGGTGTGTATTCCTCTTACTATTGCTTAAATTATGTTGTATGCAGTGGGTAACTCTGTCTTCTACAGAATTTGAAATGTCCATACCAGTAAAAGAAGAAGAATAGTTTATGGTGCTTTGTAGCTGATGACAGTACTTATTTGTACCTAGAGAAGTCAGATCAGGACATCAAATGGAGACTGCTTAAAATACTTTAAGGTACTGTAAACTGACATAAAGATGATTAGTTGTATCTCTAGTAGAATTTATTCATAAAGCAAAAAGTACTTTGAGATATTTCACCTTTAAAATCTTTCTCTCTCATGCTGTGTACTATCCTTCCACAGCTCTGGAAACAAAACATCCACTGCTGCTTGGATGCAAAGTAGTTATAAAGGAGGTTAACCATCACAGGGAAGAAAAGGTAGCATGTTTATAAGGTGGTCTTTCAGCAGTGTAGAGTGGCGACAGGGCTGAGCTGCGGTACACAAGTTTGAGCGATTTAATTTCACACTTTGGTAAATACAGTGTTTAAGAAGTGATGGTCTTTCTGGTTGGTTTTTGTTCCTTATGTTTAGAGACTACTGCCATTACTGTGAGAAGGATAAGCATCCAAAGAGCATAAGATTTTAATGTTTAATGTTATTCACTATATGTGGCTTTTTGACTGCCTTTCCATCCGTCTTTTTAGCATTTCTGGGAAGTTAGGACAAAGAGGAGACAACAACAGTGAGTGAAAAATCACACAGATTTTCCTTTTTTTGTGGATTTTTTCTAACATAGTGGGTGATCAAAAGCATTTGGTGTAAGAAGTGATTGCTATAAACTAGTATGTGCTGACAGCATATTTACTTTGCCCAGCATTCTAAGAAAGGAACTTGCATGTGACAAGAGCAAAAGCAAAGTGGGCACTTTGGTTAGATAAGCCAGACTCCAAGCAAGGAAAATGAGCTGACACTGGATTGTCTGTCTTTCTGTCACACACTGTTCCGTACCTCTTTGTGGCATCACCTTCTACTGCTACCCACTTCCCCAGAGAGTTCTGGCATTCTGCATGGGCTGACTACCCTAGTTGGCTTGTGCATATCAAATAAACCTCCTGTATGTTTGCCTATTATCATGGTTTATCCCATGCTAAAATATTTCCTCTGTTAGCAGCGCTACGTTCATGCATGCACACCAAAAAGTCTTATTTCTGCTTTTTACCAGGTACCTTTTTCCCAAGGAACCACTTGCTGCAGAAAAAAAAAAACCCAAACCAGAAAAAAATATTCTCAGGATACTGATAATAAAAATATTATATATTTTTCCATGAATATGATATATTTTTCCATGGAGATGGCTTTTGCATTCAGTAAAAACATTAATGGGGATTAAGCATTCAGTAAATGTTTAGGCTGGGACTGATTTCCATTGTAATTAATCATGACCTAACTATTCTATGATTCTGTGACAGAAACCAGTTCTTTTGCTTGTTTGTTCTTCAAGATCTGGATGAGACTTTCAACTGGACTAAAAGGCAGTTTCAAAACAAACATAAAGTTCAGTAGTTTAGTGTCCCTTTCAGCTGACATGTGGTGAAAGACAGTGTGAAAAGAGAGTATCTTATCTGAACTGTTTCGCTCTGGTAGTCAGTATACCTCGATAATGAATAAATTAAGTAGTTTAGCTCTAAAATACACTTAAATGGACTGATAATGTGGCATCTCCAAGAAATGAACAGAGGCTGGCCCTTGTCAATGCATGATGCAAATTAAACAAGCAGATCTTCCAGGTAAAAATATAACACAGGTCCTCCATAAACCTGTTAGAAAGTAATTTTTTAGGCATAATTCAATGATATGGGTTAGCAGTTATTTATTATCTGCAGAGCAAAGAAAGCCTATTATCTGATGGGTTTGATTCACCACCTGCAATCTTCAGGCTCCCATGCTCATCCTTTGGCTTTTGCCTTGACCTTGGTAGTCAATCTATTCAGGGACATCAAAGCACAACTCAGTTGAAAGGGGTGGTTTTCACTATGTGTTATATTGCATATGTCTCGTTGCTTTCAGTGCAGAACTGGAAATCTTGTCAGGCTTACTTAGCATTTAGCAAAGATATTAGTGAACCTGACCTGAGGTACGTGTTCAGAAACCCACAAGATTCATATGCAGTTGCACTGTAAACGTTTTCTGTGGTTCAAGTAAAAGGTTCTCATGGGCAAAGGATTTTTTTTGCCATAATAAGAAAAAGACAGAAGTGAAATAAAAAGGATGCTCGAGGCATTTATAACTAGGGGAAAAGAGAAACAGGAATATGGAAAAGGTTAAGTTCAAGAAATAGTTGAGAAAATTAGACATTTTGACATGATCATTTGAACCATTTTACCTTTTGTAACTGTTGAGCAGCATGACTGTATCCGGTATGCAGAGAGCTTAGTTACATCTTAATGACATAGAAGAGTTTAAACTCTCAGAGTAATCAGCAGAACTATAAATTGGGTAAGAGGAATAAGGCAGTGAGTCATCCAACAGAGGGCAGATGGAAACATCCGTGTCTGTTTGTTGAAGATATGAAGGGTCACAGATATATCCAGATATGACTGAAGTCAGTTGAGACCTAGTAGGGAGGAATTTGCTCAGTGGGGGCTGAAATGGACTACAGAAAACTAAGGTAGATGGTAAATCCATAGCAACTGACTTCCTGTGATGATCTGCAGGGAGAGAACTTAATTCTGTGCTAGACCTTTACACAGTGGAGGTTTTTAAGGATAAAATTTGACATTTAGAAGTACAGTAACCAACTGGAAGTCATTACCTCATGATGGGGGGTCAGTGCCCTGCCTACCAGAAATACTGGAGTGGTGTTATATAGGAGAAAACAGTCTCACAGTTGTATTCGTTCATTAGAAGCCTCATCAGAAAGACACAGGATTGAATTAGCCACAGAAACTGAAATGCTGTCACCCCTCGAGGTGGTGGTTCAAAGACAGTTTCAAGGCATGTTGCCATGGGAAGCTTCTGCTGTTTTGTTTCGCTCTAATGTCCTTATTCTGTGTGTATACAACAAACCCCAGCCTCCGGAGATGTCAGTTCAGCATATTTTAAAATCATAAAATACAAATTAGGTTGAAAATAGGCTGTTTCTGCTCTTCAAGACTAAGGGCAGCTTTCTGTGAGAAAGTTTTTTATAACAGTATTTTATAGCATCAACTTAGAAAAGAAATAAAGAATAATATAATTAGGATTGTCTGGTTCTCCCATAGGATTAGTGTGACCTTCACAAATGATGCCATAATAAACAATGAGTGCAAAGGAAAATCTGGATATGGAAGTTTTAAGAATCACTTTATTTGATAGTCCAAATTCTAATTAATAAAATTGCTGAAGTTAATTTTAGCAGTTTACAGAACAGTTTTACAGGCGTTGCCCCAGTGGGAAAATAAATATTAAACTCTCTGCATGAGATACCACTGAGATTTCAAAAAAACAGCCAAGAAAGGAGGCTATTTAATACAGAGAGCTGAATTTAAATATTTCAGATAACTGCACCAAGGAAATAGCTCTTTAAAGATGGCTTGACTATACAGCACTGTTTGCATCTGGTAGGGCCCAGGCATGACTAGTATTTGTTGGTGAGTAGCACAGTGGTGGCTGTATTGGATTTTGCTAGAGATGCTCCATGTGGATGCTTCAGAGTTAAGAGGCTTGTTTTATTTCAGAATGTTTCTCTGTGTGCACTCTTAATTTATCTTATATTTTATTAACATTGAAAATCTGCTTTAGATGTCAGTTAGAGAAGTGCGGGATGAGTCCCTGCCCATCGTAGGGGGGCTGAAACTAGATGATCTTAAGGTCCTTTCCAGTCTTAGCTATTCTGTGACTGTATGAAATGTGTTTGGAGCAGGTAATAATTGAATAAGAATTTAATCCAATATTCAAGTGAGATGACTTGATGAGAATTATTTGTGATGTTTAAAAAAGAGAGAGACATGATTATGCCTTGTTCTTCTATTAGGCTTTGGAATCACATGTAAGCTTAATAATATACCTTCTGACTGACCCTTGAGATATGGAAACATCTCATAAGGATTTATTGATGCATTTGCATGATGACTTGCAGAGATTAAAAACTTTGTATAGTCATTAAGCAGAAATGGATGGGAGGCACCACCCAAGAAGTCTGTCAGGTTCATACGAGTGCACTGTGGAGGAGATAGGAACTGAGTTCAGATTACCTGAATCCTAGACAAATACACTCAGGGCCGGTGGCTTAAACTTAACAGCAGAACATCCCAGGCTGGGTATTTCATATGAAATTGCACCTTCAGTCAAAGTGAAATAAGAGTTAGCACACTGTCATCAGGTGCCAAAACACGGGAAAGAGCTCTGCCAAAGGACCAGGAATGGAGACAAGCTTTAGACAAGTTTGGAGACAAGTTTTAGTAACGTGTGCGGTGCTGTTTTGGAATAAACACGTTTGTAAGTAAACAAAATGCGGCACGGGAGACTATTTGAATCCAAAGGTGTGTAATTTTTATTTGGCATTCATAGGGTGCTTTGGTTAACTTTTTCTTCTTCTGTCCTTTGTTTTTTTCATTCTTTTTTATTTTCATGTCTCTCCACTTACTTTTTCTGGCTATGAAAAGATGCAGAAGTGCCAAAATACCAGGAGGGAGACTGTTCCTCTGGTATTTATAGCCTGACTAGAAGCAGGAGTTAATGGAAATTATGCTTTTAAAAAAATAAAAACCTTACATACAGAAAGTCTACATAAAATGCTTTAAAGGCAAGCAACTTCACTTAGAATTTGAGTAGCTCCTATCAGAAGTTAGAGGAGGGAGCAATCTAGTTAGTGATGCACATTTAGCAACAATTCTTTTCATTTAGAAAAAGTAAATATATCACAAGTGAGATTCACTATCAAAGTCTGCTTGTCCTCACATGAAGTACTGAGCCCTCAGAAGGCTGAGTACTGAATAGTCAGTTAATAAAAATCTGATTATTGAATGAAAACAGAGTGTGAGATAAAGCACTTAAAACTCTGGCAGCTGGAAGGTTATCTCCATTAGATGCCAAGATAGCTAATGTCTTTTGGATGCCTTTCAAGTAATACATTCTTTCATCCTTAGGATGGCAAGATCTTTGCAATAAAAGGATGAAACTAAACTCCATGATCTCCACTACATAAAATAAAACCATAAATAAAAAATAATCATAATAATGAAAGAATAATACATACAGTTGATCACAGTGATCTGTAGAAATTGAGGTACCTGATCAGGGTGATGCCTGGGAAGTCCCATATCTCATCTGTGCCATATGCCAGCATCAGCAGCTGTAGAAGAATCACAGAAGAGGCGGGATAAGTTGAGTAGACTATAGGTCTCATCTTGCATTTTAATAGCTGTAATTCAGTGCATCTGTTTGAAGCAGAAGGCTAAATAGATAGTTCCATGTTTTCAGTTTTGTCAATTGTAATTGGCGACATATAGTTGTGGTTATTGATATTAATACCATTTCTAAGTAGGTATGTGTTTAAGTGTTCAGTTTCTGCTTTACAATGTTGCATTACATTGTTACATGTTGCAATGTTGTATTTTATAGCTTTCTTTTAAGGTAACTGATCTTGACAGACAGGGGCAGGCATTCTTGTTAACTGTTCAAATGTGTAGTACCTGTGTGTTTTGTTGGCAGTCTCCATGAGTTTCAAACTGTAGCTTTCATATCTCAAGTTTTGTTTCAAGAATGTTTGCCTGGTCCTAGAGCTGTGAAAGTGAAATTGCCATCATTCTGTACAGCTTTACAACATGTAGCCTTCAAAGCAAAAGATATTTTGAAAGCCTGTTTAAAAATCCAGTAAAAAAAAATGCTCATAAAAAAGGCTTAAATTCATTTTCCAGTTACTCTTTTAGAGGAATCAATGAGTCATTTCTGTAATGAGTTTTATTCTGATACAAATTATTTGTTTTGGGGCTCCTATCCTCAAACTCTCTGCTTGAAACAGCTTTATCTTTTCTATGTAAGGGAAGTCAGATATAAAATTAACCCAGTCTGCATCATTAAGTTAAGTTCCTTAACTTTGCATTGGATTCTAGTACCAGTATTTAGATATATTGTGCAATTTAGTATTTACTCAAAATTAAGTAGCATTGTTTTAATACAGCAGCTGAAAAAAGTGGGAAATCACTGCATTGGTCTGAGAAGTCAGAACTAAGTATGTGGTGCTTATAGAAAATCCATATTTTTTTTTTAATCCCTGTTTATTTCAGTTCACAGAGGGAGGACAGAGATGTTGAACACTACACAGACATTCACATGCACATGTATGTTAGAATTATCCAAGCCCAGGTGACATGGTGTAGGAACAAGGAGAAAACTGTTGCTGTAATGGCTTGTCCGTTTATAGTGGCTGTGACCTCATGGGATTAAATGCCCACCCAGATGTGCTGCTCTGTGGAGGAAGAAGTGTCCACTGCTCAGAACTGTCACTGCTCAGATGCACTCAGCAAAGACTGCATCCTTGTAGGAGGTGATTCCTTTGTCCCAGCAGGATCCTACAGACCATTGGCACGTCCTTGTGCTGTGTCTCTGGCACTGGGAGAACCAAAAAGGGAGTGCTTTGCAGTCTCCCATGGGCTCCCATTCTAGCAAGGATTTACGAGTGCTGGAATTTCTCTGGCCATCTCTTCTGGGCCAAATGGTATTTTATTGCAGGAAAGAACAAGCTGAAGGTAATGTGAGAGAAACTGGCAGGAGATGAGCAGCTGATAAAGAGCGAGTGATGTCAGTATAAGTAGGAAACAAAGCTGCTCATATTCCCAGGTCGCAGGGTGTTGGTATTGGTATTGACATTTTCTGTATAAATAATGTTAGTATGGTATATACTTGTGATACTTTTTCAACTGTAGTTCTGTAGAAAAAACTAATTTTACTTAATTTGTTTGCAGCTTACAAGAGATACAAATAGTTGTTTTTGATTTCAATTCTGCCAGTTTGTCATTCACTGTGTCAGTGAATCCATTTACACTGGCCTCTGTTTTCATTGTAGTTGCCATATTTTAAAGGTATGTTTCAAAGCTTTGAATGCGTGTCACCGGATTCATTCCAAAAAGTGGGATATGTAAGTTTTAAGAATATACATGTGGTTGAGTTATACACTGCTAGCCCTATACTGGTAAGATATGTATTTTGTTTGGTTTCTTTCTGTATTAATGTGGGTTTTTGGGCTTATCTCCTGTTAGTAATTTATTTCTTATTTACATCGTCCTTCGTTCCTGTGAAAGATGATTATATTCAGCATCTCAGTAAGAAATCAGCAGCAGTGAGTTGCTGGCTGACAACATCACAGAGCTGCGATGGAAAGCGCTTCATTTGAGAGCAAGAAAAGACAGGGAAGTTACAGGGTTGCTTTTCTAGTTGCCTTAAAAGAAGTGCAATATCAAAAGTGGTCTCTTCTGGGGCTTTCCAGAGGAGCATCTCGATGTCACAGCTGCCAAAGAGAGCCCTCTGCTGCCACGAAGGAGTTTAGCGCAAGGTTCTGTGAAAGCAGGAATTCGACTGCGCCTAGCTGCGAGTTTCAAATGTGTTTGGAGGGAAGGCTCTCTTAGAAGATGAACATAAATGTTTGACACGGAGCTGTTCTGAATTTATCTTACCCCAGCACTATGTCAAAAAAACAATATGTGTATGTATATGTATGGCTTTCTCTAGGCAGAATAGCACCACTTGATTAGCATAATTACAAGATTGGTTTGATCACAGTTATGTTTAATCCGTTGGGCTCGTAGAGTGATGCCTTTATTTTCCAGCACAGATTCCTAATGGGGAAAATTAATTTGTATTCCACAGAGCCCAGGCAGTCAAGCGTGGTCACACTCCCCTCCGAGTCACTCTCCAACAGACAGCTCTGTGTGTTCATAAGCCTGAGCTACCTCCTTAAGTGGGACATTTTAAAATTTCAGGTAGAATGTAAAGGCTGCACGTCCAAAACACTTGTGTAAGACGGCTTACTTTCATTGTTAATGTATAGTCTGGTCTTGAAAACAATGCTTACATGCAGGCTCAGTTGCTGGTCAGCTCTATGCTCTTGATGCTTTACTTATTAATAGTGGAATCACTTCTGACTAATGAAATTAAGTGTAAGAAATGATGGCAGCAGGGTTGCTTTTAGTAGTAACTTTTTACAGTGGAACTCACTGAAGTCCTGAAAATTGAAGGGTTTATGTCATAGGAGGTTTTCAAGGAAGGAGTTAAATCTACTTTTCTGCTTTATTATTGGGACTACGTAAATGATGATCTGTGGAATACATAAAATTGGAAACTTTAACAATTTCAATTGCATGTTAACTATTACTTTAAAACCCGTATGTTCTTCACTCAGCCCAGCTTCTCTGGGCTGCATGAAAGCAATGTTACTTTTATTCCCTATAACGTAAGCCATCTGGAGATGAAACACAAGATTTCCTTACAGAATGCCACTTTGTCCTTTTCCACTGCTCAATTCCTGTCTATGTCACAGCCCCGTAAGTTACACCTGGAGATGGCTGTGAGCTACAGAATTTCTTGTTAAGAGAATTTTGCCATCTATGAAGTGTTAACAGAACTCGAAGCAAATCTGCATGGCAATAATAATACGTGGAGCTTTCTGTGAGGCTGACCCAAAGACCACATATTAGTTGGCTCTGCTTCTTAAAAGAAGTGTGTGATGAAATCCAAATTTTCACCTACAAATTCCCATAAGAAAATCTCTACACATAATGGTTTAGTATTTTTATCAAGCATTTAGGCCTACTCATATTAAGCAATGATATATGTATAATTAAACATAAGTATAATGTATATAGATAGTGACATAAAAACACAAATGCAGAAAAGGATTAAAATAAGAGAATATGACCAAGACTCTCTGAATTAAACTTTTGAGTTGAAAATTGCCGTTGCTGGACTCATTGGAGTAAAGTCCAAGAAAATATGGTAAAGTAAATACATCAAAAAGAGACTGAGTGTGCAAGCTGGGTGTGGATAGGTAAAATAAAACTGAGATACATGAAAAGAAATGAGATGATGGAGCTGTCCTGCATGGCGTTTTACAATCTGCCCTTCAGCTGTCCTCACTGTGTAGTCTACAGCTACCTGGACTTCTCTTCATTCCAAATCAGCAACTAGCAGCTGCACTACCTTTGCAGCTAGAACAAAAAGTTCTGTGGGTGCCACATCTTTGTAATAGGAATGACACTAATTCTGTGACTTCTGGAGCAGGAGAATGGCCATAGCTATTCTGCATTTCAAGTGACTCATCCATGCAAGTGTAAGCACACATGCCAAAAGCCATTGCAAATGCTAAAATAAATGGTGCCAGCCAGACTGATCTTTGCTGTTTATTGAAGCCTTTCAAAACAAAAGGTGGGGTAGTAGAAATCTCTTTAAAAAACAACCCCAGGTCATTATATTCTCTGACAAAGCTACACTTAGGGAATTGCTGTCTTTAAAAACACTCCCAGTGTACTGTGAGTGCTATGTATCTGCATAGATTTTGACCCAGCAGGCAAAGTCAAATTAGTCGAGTTCATCATAAGCACACTGTATTCTAACAATATAGCAAATAAAATTCTAGATATCCCGATTAACAAAGAATATCATACCCTCTGACCGAGAAAAACAACATTTAATTTCTTGGTTATGGGATCTCAGCAGGCTTTGCTTGTGACAAGAGTAGGAGTTATTTTCTCTCTATGTTACTTTTTTTTTACCAAATGTTTTAAAAATTGCTTAAAGAACCTAAAAGGTCATTTGAAAGGCCTATTTTTACTGTCACTGCCTCCAGATTACATTCCATAACTCAGTTTAATGTGATCTGCAGAAAGCCAAGATTTTTACAAGCCAAGATATTATGTCTAGTCCAGTTAGAGACACGACAAAGTTCAGTGAGGAGGCGAGAGTGAAGATCTAGTTTAAGAAATGTAATTTTGCAATGCCTATAAAACATGGAAGGAAAATATCTCTCTGCATTCAATTTTGATGACTGAACATGTTCATGACCTTTCCTAATGTAGAGGACCCCTACCAAGCTCTTTATGAGGAAATAGACAAATGTCTGAGGACATCTGTTTAACAGCGTGCCAAGACAAGGTTCACTAGCCTCCCAGAGTAGTCCCTGCTCCTGTAAATAACTTTCTCCTGGCTTCACCACCCACAAGCCTCTGTAGTCCATAAGCCACTACAGAGAATAGTGGGGTTGGAACTTGTTCTTGTGTTACTACTGATACTGCATCCATCCACTGTATCTTCTGATGAGGAAATCTACTGTGAGTAATTCACATATATTAGATATAAATTTTATATAGAGATCATTTATCAGGCCACATTCATCTCCATAAGTACAAAATACATTGAACTAGAAGTGGATTAATCTGTGTCAGACTAGCCTGTTGCATTGTAGGGGCAAGAAGTTACTCATTTGAGTCTGGACCGTGATTCCGTCAGCTGTTACCCTTCCGGTTGCATGTTGATAGTGGACCATTTTAATCTTTCCAGTAGTCACAGTACTTTGCAGTATTTGGCCCCACATGCTTAGTTTATACAAGTCAGCTGGCATCAGTGTTTATGTGAGCCATTCCAACACTGAAAAGACTCTTTGCATCTTTGCTTTTTATTAACTATTTTCTTGACAATCTTACTATGACTACCAAAGTCCCACATTGTTTGAAGTTCTTTTCTCCTAACTGCTGGCCTTAAAAACTTGGGTGACTGGAGTATCTTAAATCCAAGTTATCTTTCTCTGTGTTATAGGAGGGCTGAGATAAGTCAGAATAATCAACAGAGGCTTGCAGAGAGGTTGTTTTGTTTCATTACAGCTGCATTTGTCTCAGCAATTCACTGAAAATTTCATTCCTACTTATTTTGCAGTGGCACAAAAAGTACAAACCCACAGCTGGCCTCTACTGCGTGAGTCAGACAGCAGACCCATAACAGTTCTTCAGTCATCCAAGGGTTAATATACAAGGTCCTCAGATTAAGACTTTAGTATGTGTGATAGGTAGGCATCTGAAGATTCAGAAAGAAATCTTGCTTATGTAAAGACTCCTTTGTTTTCCTCCTTGTTTTTCCATGACGATGGTTTCTACCGTGGTATCTTAACTGCTGATTATGACTTCTGAATATAAACTCCTGTAATTTTCTTCAAATAGACCTATATGTTATTGTAAATCCATTTGGCTTTTCCTAGTAAACTAATAATCCTGTCAGTGAGGCTGATGGAGGAATTTTAACAACTGTATTCTGCCTGGTGGAAGTGACAGAGGCACACATTTCAGTTGTTGGAGTATCAGCCCAGTTGTTTGTTCAGTAGTAATTGTACTGACCTAAAGAAAGTTATTTCAGATTTACATTGTCATATATAAGACTATAATTTTGCTTATTGCAGTACATGACCAGTGTTAGAAGAGCACCCCAGTTCCTATTAAGTGTTTACAGGCAGGAATAACAATTGCTTCTTCCCTCACTCTTCCTGACTTACTATCTAAGAAAAATAGCTTTGTTTTGCCGTGTTATTGTCCTTACTTTGTGAATGTGAGTGATTGTGGTCTGAGAGAGTTTGGGATATGTCTAAAAGTAGTCATGAATACATTTGGTTTGATAGTTCTGCAGAAGTGTCTAAAATGTAGGAATTTATCCTACATTCATTTTTCCAGTTCACTTTTTCCTTCAGTGGGAAGATGTAAGGTCATCCAGGCAGTCATCCTATGAAAATTTGGTCTCCTGTATGGGTATTTTTTTAACATGATTTTACTGTCTGGTGGCCAAACTAGCTATGTTTGGTTGCATGTGATAGAGGGTACAGAAAAAACATGTTCAGGGGAGAGGCAGTGCAGGCAGCTAAGTGTGTGCACTGCACAGGAAAGTCATTGCTGTTAGTAAGACAGAAATATTTCTATATCAACTTTCTTGGATTTGTTCTTTCATTCCTGATATAATTCATTTTGATACAGAAATAAGCAATGGGTGATTCACTGAAACCTTAAGACCCTAAGGTATTTCATAGCTTATGTCTAGAAATTAACTTTTATTACTGTGGACATTTGAATATCAAATTTGAGAAACATAAAAGGGTGTCAGCAATGAGGTCTGACTCAGAAGTACCTGTTGGGTATTCTGCACGATGGATACCAGAGCATTTTTTGAAGGGTATTGCCTTCTGGTAGTACTTTGTCAGTCTTTCTTAATCTTAGTTTATCAGTTGCATTTAACCTTGTACTGCTTTAAGCTAAGCATTGTTAAACTTGGAAGATATTGTTGATCAGTATTGTAGGAAAAAGGGATGTCATAAAAGGCTGCCATTCAGACTCCGAGTGGTGTTTAATAAGTATGCAAATACAATAGGAGGGAGGAGTGAGCCTTGAAGAAAAAGTAAGGTTTTGATAATGAACAATTATACTTGTGTCACTCCCAGCTCATTTGATTAACCTCAGTAACTGGTGAAAGTGGTTTGACTGTTGAACATAGATCACGTTTGTCCTACCTGCACGGTTTCAAATGTTCAGCTGCACCATGTTTTCCTTTTCTCTTATCCTCTTGTTTTCTAAACTGATCTATTCTCTCCTCTCCCTCCTGCTGGACCCTTGAGTGTGACCACACAGTTTCCGTTACATGCACTTGAATATCTCAATAAGTTGGAGGTCTTAATTGTGCTGCATGATAGCAGTGCAAGAACTTGTTAACCACTGTTTGCAGATGATTTCTCAAAGAGTTTCCTCTAAACTTCATTATTAGGGGGGTTGGAACTAGATGACCTTAAGGTCCTTTCCAACCCTAACTATCCTATGATTCTGTGGTGGTGAGGCACTGGAATGGGTTGCCCAAGGAAGTTGTAAATGCTCCATCCCTGGCGGTGTTCAAGGCCAGGTTGGTCAGAGCCTTGGATGACATGGTTTAGTGTGTGGTGTCCTTGCCCATGGCAGGGGGGTTGGAACTAGATGATCTTAAGGTCCTTTCCAACCCGAACTGTTCTATGATTCTGTGATTATTTGGAGGCTCCAAATATATTTTGTTCAACATAAATTTATTGTTTATGCTTTGCATGCAGCTTAAACTTCTGAATGTGCGTTTTGCACTTGAGAAACATCAGTGTGTGGAGTGAGCACCCCATTTGTGTCTTGAACTAAAGCCCATCCACCTGAAAATCATGGCACTAGTAAAATGAGGAAGACACTAATGCTTATTGTGTGCAGTCACATAGTCACTTGTTTCTGAATAAAAAGAGCAATTGCAAATTTAAAGTTTTATGTCAGGGCTGGTGTTCAGAACACTTCAGATAGAAAATTAAGAAACAAGATTATAGACTAGATCTATCATCTGAATTCAAGTAAAATGCTGCAGACTACTAATGACACAGATGAGGTACATGGGAGTAGGACAGGGCAACCTTACAGAAGAAAGGGGAGTGTGTATGAAGACAGTAGTGTTAATGATTTGAATTGACTATAAAATTGGTCACATTTTTAATCTTTTAACTTTTAGAGTTGGGTTTTTTTACACCTTTAAAGGGTCACATAGAGCTTAATAGTGATAAATTCAGTTGAGCCCTATAAAGATTCAAAAGCTCTTTAAAGATCTATACAAAACTGTAAAATAATACAGCAAATGATACCTCCTATGGACTGAAAACCAACTGATACAACTTCAGAGGAAAAAAAAAATCTTAAAATGCTGTGGTATATTTTCTTTAATGTTGTGGTTGATTAAATGTCAAATGACAAATGTCTTTTCTCCTGACTGGAGTTGCTGGGTACTTGTTGCTCCCATGGATTTGGCGTAGGGCATTACTCAGTGTTTCTGAACTCAAAGCCCTGAGTACATAGCAACTTTTGATTTGACTCAGCTTGCATGTTAACGGGGTTGTTTTTTTTTTCATCTGAAAGTCTTGCATAAAAATCATTTCTAATTGTTTGCATTTTCTGTGTTTTTTGGTTTTGTTCTTTTTGCCTGCTTTTGGAACTTATGACTATCCAGTGAGAAGGACACTAAAGAGCGGACTGACACCAGAAGAAGCCAAAGCACTGGGCCTCATCAGCACCTCTGAGATGCAGGTTTGACATCCCGGAGGTGGTGACTGGAAAAGCCGTTCATCTGAAGCACACAGGCTGACAGCTCTTCAGTGTGGCATTGACCTGCCAGCCTCCTCTGCTGCTCCCAACATCCCATCCTCTGTCTGTTTAATTTTAATAAGCAATGAGAAGTGAAACTCCACAGCTAGGGCAGAAGAAGGGTGTGCCGCAGCTCAGCACAACATCTGGACAGTAACCAAGGAAACGTTTGAGTGAAAGGTGAAAGTAGGTGAAAGTATATGGCGGCTTCTTCTCATGATGTGTTGGTGTGGGTAGGAGGGGGCTCCCTCCGAGTTATCTGTCATTGTGTGAGCTGTGTTTACGTTGGCTTACCTTGCACCGTTTTAGTCATTGTAAATGTATGGCATCTTGTCAATGCAACAAATAGTCCTTAAAGAGGCAAAATAAGTCCTGTTACAGCAACCCTGATTTTCCTAAATCAGATTCATTAAGCAAAGATGCACAGTCTGTGCAACCCTGTGGTTTGTTGGGGTTTTTATTATTTTGCCACCAAAGAATGTAAAAATGTATGTGTACCCTTGTATATGTACAAAATGAATGTGTAGACGTATATGTGCAAGTATCTATACGCATACAGTCATGGTGTGAAATCATGCTCTTGCTGAAGCTAGCTGGACTATGATTTTCACTCTGGGGCCTTACCGTTCCACTTTGACAGAAGGAAAAGAATGTCTTTACATAGGAACTCAGTGTTATTCAGTGGGATTCACCCTGTGGGGCAGGAGATGGCAAAGTTTAGGATCCTGAATTCATATGTATTACTACACACTTATACTGTACGTAGCAGCATGCACACAAAGGAGAGGACATGGTATGCCTCCCTCCTGTTGAGCTGTGGTTGTACTGTGCATTTGTGCAGTTTCAAAGAGACCTCTGCCAACAATTTTACATACTTGATAAATGCATTCAGATGCTAAGATCAAGAAGTTTTGTTCACTTGCCTGTGCCCTTCATGCTGCTTTTCTCTGCTGCAAGATAATGTGGTGGTGATTTTATTTCAAATTAATGGATCTGAATATGAAATGGCCCTGTGTTTATGCTGTTCTTTATTTCTGTGACTATTTTTGATGCAAGTGGAGAGGGTACCACAGTGAACACTCCAATATGTTTGCCCTTATCTCGCTCTTTTGTAACTGACTTTTATAACTGCCCTCAGCATGTGTGTTTGAAGAACTTTTAGTCAACTCATCTGCCTTTAAGTGAAGGGGCATATACAGCAGTGAAATTGAATTGAACGCAGTCACCCTAGCCAGTGTTGAAGCATTTTGAAGAGAACTGCAAACAACAATATAAAAGGGAACTTTTAAAGCCAAAGTCTGTATATGGCAAATTGATCCTCAAGGATTCTCTTTCCATTGCCTTAGCCTCCAAGATTAAGGGTATGTCTGCACAGCAGTAACAGCTGAGGCTTCCTCCAAGCTATTTAACTAGGGAACTGCGGCAGTTTAGTCATGGTAACAGGGTTTGATTTGGGCTGCAAAACACACTTGAAAAGTAGGGTTGTTTACTAGCCTATGCCATAGCTGTGTTACTTCTGGCACCCAAGCTAGGTCAGGTACATCAAGTTATTCAGCTCTCATTAAAGAGAGGAAAATCAGTGAAGTTTGTTCAGGGTAGTTAAACCAAACACTATAAACCTTTGAAACCTCGGTCATTCATCACATCACATTGATCATAACATCCAAGTTGTGAGAGAACCAGGTAGCTGAAAACACTGCAGTGAGATTTGTGGTTGAACATCCTATCTGTGCTGTCCATTTTTTTGATCATAACATTTCATTCTTTATCTGCTGATGCCTCGGATCTTCACATGTCAAAGTCCATGGGATAAAAAGTCACTGATGAGTAAAGATTCTTAAGGACAGCAATGAGTTTGATGTGGTTTTCCTCTCAACTTGTTAAAAATGTCGATTTTACAGGTAGGCAGAAGGCAGTAGTTATTAATAAAATGTGTATTTGAAAGCTATGGAAAGGAGGAGGCTGGTTAAGATACAGAAGAAAGTGGCATATAATAAATTTCACTGTAAAATAAACAAGACTGAAGAGCATCTGGGTTTTAAAGTGGATCTTTATGTGCTGCTCACCATTATGGACTTTTAAAATCTCTCTTAAGAGAGAGGATGCTTAGGACAAAGAAATGAAGGTTATGGGGGTTTGTGGAGGTCTTTGAAGTCTGAAATGACAGGTAGACACCCTGAATGTCATGATTATGTTAAACTGCGATACTTGCTGCATGATAAAAGAAGCAAAAAGGCAACAAAACACATCTATGCTGACAGAGGTCCTGTATTTGATTGGAGGGAGAAAATCAAACACACTTTTAAAACTGAATATTTTAAAATATGCTGAATGTGCAAAGTGGGTGGCTCTTGGTGACCACTTGCTAACAGGAAATAAATTTGTGTTTCATTAGTACAGTATCAGTGTTTGAAATATGACATATAACATAGCTGATGAATTACTAACAGTGGGCATATGTATTTTCCAAGAATTGTGCAAAAATTTTGCAGAACTTTTTATGCTCCTTATGGAGGAGAACATGCAATTTGGGGAATGGTGTTAGAATAAGTTCAGGGGAAAAAATAACAGCCAGTTTCTTTGATATTCTCTGGATGCAAGTATCTCACATCTGAAGCATATTCTCCCTTGTCAATTTTTCCATTATGTTTGGTTTTCTCTTGCTTCTCTCTATCTGTGAAATTGATACCCATTTTTCTGAAGAGTAACTTGGTCTTGTTTCTGCAGTAGTGTACAGCTCAGATTAATTCCACATCCTCAACGTTTATTGCAACCAGATCATCAAACACAGTAACTTGCAATAACTACAGAAGAGATTTCTATTTGGGTTCCTGATAAAAGTGGCCAGTGGCCTGGTACGCTAATCTGTAAGGTGGCAGGATTTCCTCCAGAGTTTGCCAGCGTGTCCTACCTGTGGGAATAATATTTGTTCCCCTTCACTTAACTAGTGGATTCCAGATGAAATGGAGGAATTGGTTACATTTGCATGACTCTGTCTAATCAGGTTGTAACCTTCAAATTTTTAGTTGCTGCCTGCCCTTCCATCATCAAAAGAGCCAACGTTCCCATTTCCCATTTATAGTTCCATGAAGGCTGTTTTTAAACACTTGTGGCCATAATAACTACCTCCCTTCTCTTTGTCATAGCACCAGTCAGTTGCAAATTTAGTGCCCGGAGTTTTGTACCTCCACCAAGCTCTCAGAGTTGCTGCTGGTGTTCATTTCAAGACCCGTCTGCTGCCAATAACTTGTCTGTCCATCTGCCACCATAACGCCTTCCTGATCGGATGCTGAGGTAAACTTTAGCATATGAAATGACTGCCAAAGGGAAGCTATCCTAATTTCTTTTCATCTCCCTTGGTTTTTAAAAGCAGACTGCATACAAATACTTTGTATTCCCTCATTCCCAGCTGAGGGATAACTTTCAGTAGCAGTTATGTGGCTGCGGTGAAGAAACACCCCCAGGGAATGCTGTGTGCCCCAATTGAGAGTGAAAGATCCCTCACGAAAGTTGCATTCATCACTCTGCACCTTTCAGTAAGTCCAGGCACCAGGCTTATGGATTCCAGATGTTTCATACCCCCTTGCTGCTACATGTGACCCTTCTGTTTGATAGTTACCTGTCCATAATCCAAAATCAACAAAAAGTGTTGTTTTAAATGAGGGTGTTTCTTGCTCCAATAAATACCGGAAACAGCGTCAAAAGCAGTTTTCAAAATACATTTCTTTTTCTCTTTTGACACCCTTTTATTGTGAATCTTTGCAGTCACTGACTGTCAGCAAAATAAGGCATCAGTTTTATAGGCAGACAAGACATTGGCTTTAGCTTAATAGAAAGTCACATGGATATCTAGATAAGAGTGCTCCATTCTCCCTCAAGGTACTAGACAGTGTGGCAGGATGACACCTTAAATCCCCAGTGTGCTATGCTCTAAGTGTACCACACAATACTGTGTAGGTATTGTTTTTACAATGCTTTGATTTCACTAAGAGGAGATGGGGACAAGGTGCTAACCTACCAGTTTCACATCCTTTATCCTCCTGTTACCTCTCATAAGTAGGCATACATGCTGCCTGCCTTTTTCTGAAGGATGTACAGGCAGATGGTGTCAGAAAGAAGCACAAGCATATTCTTCTCTCTTTTTCACTCATCTATGCTCACTACACATGTTCCACTGCTCTCATTATCTTCATGGTGGGTTGTGTGTGCATGCATAGGCAAAGCCTGACCCTCTGCTGTGTTTGGAGGATGGCTTTGTATTTCCACCATTGGGATGCAAGAAACACTTGCCTAAGCTGCAAGGACTATGACTGTTGGTGTTCCTCTGCAGGGAAAGCTGCCAGGTACTTACAGACTCTGAAAGAAAATAAACTGAAGCGTTTTTGAAAGAGAAAAATGTTTGTATAGGGAACTGTTGAAAATCATTTGCAAACATGTGACCAAGGTGTAAGGCCTACCTTTCTTCTTTTCAACTGGGGCAGCAACTGGCTCAATTGGCATTGCAGATGCAATCCCAAGCAGTTTTTGGCAAGTGGTTTGATAGTTACATAGCAAGTGCTGCGAGGAGTTTCAGAAATGTTGTGTAGTTTTATGTTTACGCAAAAAATAAACCTATTAAAATTATTTCTAATTAGTCCGTTTCACGTTGAGTGGCAGATAGAGATATATTTTGTTTAATCACTATCTAACACAGAGGCTTCTGTGAAAGAAAAGGTTTATTTGTAGCATTGGGAGCATTTCTCCTTTTTAAAGACTGTCTTTGCGCGTATAGTGTCCTTTCTCATGAGCTGGGAATTACTGTAAAAAAATGTAAAGTAGAAAAGGACGTGTTTCTTAGACGAAGGAGAAATACTGTAAAATTGTGTAAATGTCACTACTCATGGGGTTTTTTTCATGTTCTGTGTAGCATAGTGTAAAATAGGCTTTCCAGCAGTGTTATTCTGTGAATTGTAATTTAAAAAACAAGCCATGCATGGTCAGAGATATTACCTAAAGGTCCTTTTGGTTGAGCTTTTGGTTTTGTTTGTTGTTTTCTCATTTTAGGTGAATTTGTTTTATGTTAAATTTAATTGTCCATGAAACTGCATTTTTTTGTTTCTCATTTTTATTTCATAAAGAACTTGAATTACTCTTTAAGGTTTTATTACACACAGAGCTCACCTACTGTTTGTATCTGTCCTTCAGAGGCTTCGTCACACTTAGTGTAAACGGGAGGTGGTGGTGGTGTGTGTTTCTTTTTAATGCACCCCTCACCTGCCTCTTCTACCCCCACTCTCCCCACGTTACTGTCTGGAAAGATGCAATCACACTTCTTTTTTCCTTTCTTTTATTTTTTTTCCTTTTTTTTTTTTTCCTGTGCCATGCAGGGTCAATATGGAAAACTGACCACAGACCTGTGTCCAAAATTTCTTGATATAAGTAGTTAAAAAGCTCACCTCTACAGCATTATGTAAACACATCTTGCAATAAAGCTTTATAAAGCACTGACTGGGCTGATTCTGGTTTTGTTGATAAAGCCAATCATGGTGGGAAATGGGTGGGAAAAGGGGTCATGAGCTGTGCTTTTTCATATGTTCTACGTACCTGCAAAGCCACTATGTGGACAATGAAACAGCTGCCATTAAACCATCTGGGTGGTCTGATCATAAAAAACTGTTCTTTTACCCCTGGTTTCACAGTTTGAGCACAATTCCTCATCTTGAGTGAAGAAAATGAAAATGTGTCTCTGGTTCCCTAGGATTTCAGTAATCCAAGACTACAAATCCTCACTAAACATAGAGGGTTACTGCTTGCTGCCACTGGCTCGGGGTTGGTTCCTGCCTTAAAAATACTCCGTGCACAGAGCACATTGCAGAAAGGTATGAGATTTATAGAAGTAAATACAAATAAAATGAAAGGACTACCTGTGTGCAGGGGAGCGTTTTGGACTGCCTCTGCATCAAGACGTGAAACACTCGCCATGCCTGCTAGGGCTTCATAAATGTAAAGGTGACCAGTAAATGAAACATGCCTTTATCTTGGCTGAAATACATTTCTTGCATCACTGTGGTGTGTAATTTTCTGGTGGCACCTAAGAGTGCACCTGGACAGGCAGGGGTCTTCCAGTTTTCTCTATTTCCTGATGTCTGATTCTTCCTTTTCTTACCATTTCCCAGCACTTGAGGGAGGCCGAGCTGAGATACAGGACAGGCCTGGTCCTGTGGAGGGTGAGCGATAGCACAGGGACTCTTGCATCTGCTCTGCCCACAGGTTCAGTAACTACAATGAGGAGAGGTTGTCAAAGTGACATGTCAAAACTCAAAATGATCAGATTTTCAGTGCAAGTCCTGCAACAAGCTACTCGAAAAGAATTGTTCTTTAGAATTGCACATGAGGTCAAATACATTATTAGAAGACAGCTACATGTGTTTATAGCAGCATCCTGGAAGATAAAGTAGGTTGACTGAGAGTCTGAGAGAGATTTTTATCTGTGATTTATGAGATTGTGAGAGCTGATATAAAATGCTAGGTATGTAAGCCTCCAATAGGGGAAAATACCACCTTCCTTCTTTTTAATTAGCTTCTAAAGTTGTTTCAGATAAAAAAAGGTACCTTTTGCAATATGGCTGCATCCCTGAAAGAACTGCTTAGCATTCCAGATGCACGGGTGTAAAGTCTAGAGGATGAACGGCTACTAGCCAGAAATGTGGTAATGCTTTCTAAAATAAATATATAAACCAAGTTTATTGGCCAGACACTTTTCTTTTCTATCACAGCATATCCATTAGCAATTCTAAATTCCAGATGTGCAATGACAATACGTACACATATTTTTCAGAGCTGGTGCCCAGTCAGAACTCATATGTTGTCACAGAGAAGCCTCTGGCCTGTAGTCAGGGAACGAGTAAGTATGCAGATTATCCATTGCACAGCTGCATGCCCTGGTTTATAGACCCTTCAGAGCAGTTTGAGAACACACAACTGAAGAAAAAAATACTTTTTTTTTTTCCTATTATAACTTCTCCAAGTTTTCTGATGGGAACGCAGCTTGGAAAAGGGAGAGGGCTGTTCTTGAAGCTTTACCTCTTGCAAGTTTCTTCATGAGAAATGAGGAATGATGGCTGTATTCCATTAGTCCACTGTCTGATGAGATGGACCTCTGCTGGAAATCCTGACAGAACACAGTCTATGTGAGGTGTCATGCCAATGAGGGCCTCTCTTCCCAGCCCTTCCTCAGGGATTTTTTGAGCAGGAGAAGCACTTACCCATCTGCAGAGGTATTCTGGTGTATGATACTGCTTTTCAGTTCCCAGGAATCAAAGGGTGCTTTTCTTCTTCCCAGCACTCATCCCTCTTTCACTGCTCCACCAAGCTGGTCTCTCGTTTGAGCTGAGGCAAGAGCCCTCCATTTATTTTTTATTACTATTCCATCTTGAAAACACCATGGAGCAGTGTACAGAAGATGTGTACCAGCACTGGGGAGGGTGAGACCCTTTCAGTGTCCCAAGTAGGACTCACGGGATCATGGGGTACAACCTGCACTTTTATTTCTGCAATAGTGACCAGAAATGCTTTAAGCTTACATTAAAATCTTGAAAATAAGTTTATAGCCCTCTCTTGGTGAGTGTTCAGATCTCTCTGCCTAGACAGCAGACAAAGTGACTAGTCTCAACTTCTGTGTAGATTTTCCTTTGTTTGATCCATACTTAAGGTAATACAAGAAGAGAGGCATTTAACAAGTAACAAAGAAGACGAAAACATCAGTGAAATCTAACGGCACTTGAAACTGGACAAACTTGAAGGCAAAGGTGAGGTCAAAACCATGTCATAGCTTCCAGTAAATATTGTACTGGATCTTTCTCAAGGCAGCGTTAGCTAAGCTTGTCTTGGGAAGAGCCCCACATTTGCTTAACAGCGGTGGTTTAAAATCTTCTCCCTGGTGTAGGGAGCACAAAAGCCCTTCCAGAACCAGGCAGAGCTCAGCTGAAGGGCCGACAGGTGGCAAAGGCTCTGGAGCATATCCATCACCTCAAAGGCATGTGCCATGACTGGCATGAATGAATATAAATGTTTGTACTAAAAACCTTGAAACAACCTGTGAAAACACATTTGTGGGTATCCAAAAGGTATGGGAGGGTGGAAATTCTCCTTTTTAATAAAGCAATGAAATACTCAGACTCTTGAACGAGAGCTCAAAAATAAAATGAATCCTCCTTCCATCCTTGTCCAAGCTTCCTATAAATATGCATTGGGAGGCTTAAATAATCTTGGCCAGATACAGCAAAGGAAAATGATTGTTAAAAAGAGGCCCTGGATATCGTTTCAACAAACTTTTTCCCCACATAAACTTATGGAAAATTATTGACCTCATAGCAAAGTCAAGAAAGAAAGAAACTTCTTGCAAAATGCCAAGATACCTATTTGAACATGAACTAGACTGCTTTAACATAGGTTTGTCTGGAACACCTCCCAAGAATGCTGTGTTAACTATAGGGAACAATAGCTGTGGAGATTAATAAACAAAAATCTATATAATCATAGTGTCAGCAGTGATGATCTATATAAAGCTAGCTGTATATGTATATGTATAATGATAAAGAAAGTATATTGAATATCAATCAGTAGTGACTGAAGCCAAATGAAAATTTGATGCTATTGGCTCTGTGAGCAGTGGAAACAGCCTGATGGACTTCAGTGAGATTGAATCAAGCCCCCAAAGATAACTATTAGAGTGTTAAACTTGATGGAAAATTGAATTTTTTCTCTGACAAAAAGGCCCTAAATCATTTCAATCTCACCAGTTTCACTGGGGAATTCTCTTTCAAGTACAGATAGCATGCTATAGCCTTGAAAAACAAGAGTGAATCCTTGTTTCCAGAGAAATTATCTCAAATGTGTTCAGATTACAAGCATGTGGGATGAAACACAGCTATCATCCAAAATTATATAGTGTGGAAATTCTATGTCTTTTTGGAAGCCAAAGAATTGCAAAGTCTGAAAACAAAACAACCTGAAGCAGTCAATTGCAGTATTTCATTTTTTTCACTGTGAGACATGACAGCCATTAAAATTCCTCATAGGGAAATAATATTTTAGTAGAAACTCTGTCGTTGTCACAGAATTCTTTAGCATGTCTTCGGAGACAAGAACTGGTAGATAGGTTACTAGAAACTAGTGACTTCAAGGCTGGTCTTAAGAACAGCTGGTACAAGAAGTTTCTTGCCATGCAATTTTCTTTAATGCCATACTTCCTTCTCCAAACCTGCATCCTCCATACAATGTTATCTTATACCAAGGCTAACTTTTAGAGAAGTTGTGTATCAATTAAACTACATGAAAACAAGAAGGGGATAGATTATGACCTGTGTGACTCTAAGGAGGCAAGGGCACTGTGCATGAAAAGAGAGCGTAAGAAAGGGGACATCATATATTTCTTAATTTGCCTTAAGGAGGCTATCCAAAATCTGTTTTAAAAGAGTTTGATAATTTCACAGATATCTTTTTTGCAGTAAGCACCAAGAATATAAATGTGACATGAGGCAACAGTCACAGAAAGGAGCCATTCTGGACCTTTCTACCTTCAGCCAATTACAAATTACTTCAATGCTTGCCAATGAGGGTATCACCTCTTGTTGGACTATAGTAAAATCCTGACTGGGGTACATGGGGTAAGTTGTGGTTCAGCTGGTGTTGCACCTCTGTATTTGGCAAAAGAAGCTTGGATTCCTCAACCTCTGGTATCAGTGTACAGGACTCTTCCTCGGGTGATCATTGTCAGCTTTATGCCTGTGACTCTCCTACTTGCAACATCTATTATTAAGCAGCAATGGGCACAGAAATGGCCAGCTATTTTCCTTGGTAAAGGATACTCTTTCGTTTTCTTACATCAAGTAGCCTTGGGGCACCTTCAAGTACATTTTGTACCTTTAGGATGGCTAAAATATTTATAAGTGCTACCAGAACTGATGAGGTCAAGGAAGAGAACAAGCTGGAGGCTGCAGACAAAATGCCAAAGAGTCTTTTAACCTCGCCGAGAGAGCACAGAGAGGCCTTTCATTTCAAGGGAATTGAATATTGTGGAGATGGCTGAATTGCGCAAGACCTTGGTAAGAGATATTTCAGTCATCAGCTGGGAGTATTTGGCAAATGTGCAAGTGGAAATCAGAGGTGGTTCTGAATGCTCAATGAAACCGTGCAGTTGGTTGCTCCCCTTTGTAGCCAGGAACCTCACAAATACCACTTACAGAACCTTTGGTTAAACTTGGGATTTCTTTCTCCTTTATCAGTCACTCTTTGTCCCCCCTGATGAAGTTATCTCACCTAATAAACCGTTTTGGGTCAGCAGAGACCAGGCAGAGATTAGCACAATTCATCTCCAGCTGCCAAAACTGATCAGAGGAAATAGGAAGATGGGAGTCAAAGAGTTCTGTGGTCTCCCCAGTCGGACTGTTAGCAGCTTAACTTTCTCCTTGGCAGTGAAAAGGGTGTAATTGTGGAGAGAAAGCTGGCTTACTGCAATGCAGAAAATGTATATGTTTTCTGCATATATGGACCACAATTTGCAGGAAACTCTAAAAAAACTTTACAGAAGTTATATTGTTCCTGACAACATTGCCATCTTTACAGTATTCAGGGATAGTTTTCTTGCAGTCTGAGTATGAAGAGAATAAAAGAAGTCCTTGAAAAACATTTCTAACTCCAGGTAGGTAGTTGGTGGCTTTCTCTTTGATCAGTGTAAAAGTTGCAGTTATTCATTGTCTTATGTTTCTGGTTTTGGGGAGTTTTTTTGGCAATAGGTTCCAGGAATTTGTTGCACATGATCTATAAATTTCCTTGTGTGGTCTCTGATGGTAGTATGCTGACCCAGGAGTAAGAACAGACTCCTCAGAGCAGACCCCTGACAACACGCAATGTCCCAAGTAATACTGCTATAATCCCTTTTTATGCTTCCTTCCTGGGATCCAGAAATAAGTAATCACATACAGGCCCACTGGGTTGAAATGTTCATTTTCTAATGTCAGCTTAATACCCAATACAGAAACTATTGCTATCAAGTAAGAAAGATAGATAAGCTGATGTTCTTTTCTATTTCATGCAGAAAATTTTCTGGCTGGGTTCTGTGGTTACTGCCACACAGAAATGTAGAGACTTTGAAAAGGAGAACTTGAATGTAAAAGTCATCAGAAATGTTAAGGGGCAGAAGATAAAAAAGGGAAGCAACACACATTATGGAATCTTGGGGAGGGACTCTTCATTAGGGACTGCAGTGACAGGACAAGGGGTAATGGGTTCAAACTTAAACAGGGGAAGTTTAGATTGGATATAAGGAGGAAATTCTTTCCTGTTAGGGTGGTGAGGCACTGGAATAGGGGAGGTTGTGAATGCTCCATCCCTGGCAGTGTTCAAGACCAGGTTGGACGAGGCCTTGGGTGATATGATTTAGTGTAAGGTGTCCCTGCCCATGGCAGGAGGTTGGAACTAGATGATCTTGAGGTCCTTTCCAACCCTAACAATTCTATGATTCTATTCTATGATTCTATGATTAGTATTGAAATTCTGATCAATATGGAAGAAAGCGTCAAGAATCTGGAGAACAATCAAGATTTTCGTTTTCAAAAGATTGGAAGCTTTTTACTTTCTTTGTACCAATTAAGACCCTGAGACCGTCCATAATACCTCAAAAGTGTTAATGAAAATTCATTTTCTGTCAAGTTATGGAGGTGATAAATTGGAAAGCCAAGTCAATATTGATATAAGGACACAATGGAATATTAATTGCTCATGTAAATTAATAATTACTTATTATCTACATCTTATTGACATGTCACTGGGAATTTGAGACTTAGAAAAACTCAAGTTGGAAGAAAAGAAGGTCAAAATTAGAAGTCTATGTTTGTTAGACTGCAGATGTTGAAATCCAGTATCAAAATCAAGTGAGGCAAAAGCTTCATCTTAATTCAACGTAAATCATCTCTTCCATTAAACAGAGACAGTACAGAAAATTATAAGTAACACTACTGTTTCAAAGAGTATCAGATGCCAGTGCTAATACCCATACTCATCGTAAGAGTTAAGGAACTCTCTCAGAGAAAGGGAGTTTAAAACATTCTGCTCTGACACAGTGGTTTTGGACTATGTATATGGATGCATAATTTTTGAAGAGTTGATGGATTAAATTTTGTAGGATTTATATGTACTCAGCTCTGATGACTTGGCAGATAAGCAGAAAACAGAATTTGAGTTTCAATTACTGCTCATTTGTTCTGATATCAAGCAAGATTTTCTTGCACTTTTATGAGCTACAGGTTTAAGCTGATATTTGACCTCTCAGCACAAGCCAATGGAGAAGAGAATTTCTTCCTCTGAACCACATCTTTGCAATGTGGAGCCGTAAATGCAGGTCACAGTAGACTGTAGCACCATTAGATACAAAATTGTTTATACAACCCTTAGTCATGGTTACTGATAGAGAGCCCGATGTTGAATCAGTCCGGTGCTTGAGCTCAGTATAACTACAGTATAAAATGGCACTTTGATACAGCAACAAGGGGAAGAAGAAATCTTTGTTTCCATTATAAAATGTGAATGCAATCTTGAGCGCATTGATGTCAGAAAATTTCAGGCTCTCGTTAAAGCCTACATTATCCTTAAGTGGATTTTCCACCATAGATCCTTTTCTGAGATGTTTCTACTTTGTACCACATCATAGAAACTGACCTCTTAAAAAATACATGATCCTGAAGAGCAGCCCTGTCAACATTTCACATGTTGCAACCAACCAATTCAGGTCTCTTAACTGAGAGGACAGTGGTTGCAGGATAACTGCCCTGTGGCATGTGTTTTCAAAGTTTTTACTTATACTTGGCAGAAATAACGTTATCCACAGCTTTGGAAAGAACTTTTGGCTGAAGTTTCTGGCTGTGATAAACCTCATGAATATAGTTACCCAGAGGGTAACTCGAGTTGAAGTAGACCATGAGGCTTTGGAGACCTTTTTAATGTCTTAATGATTGTATTCTCCAGCTGTCCCCTCCAAAGCTTTAAAGTTTGTATATGAGGCTACAAAATATCCCTGCCATCTAAAATATGTGTCTTTTAGGTTATAATGGTCTGGTCACTGCTGACCTGTGTGCTGCATCAGTTGCAACTGCTACAGTTTCACTGTGTGTGTAAACAAGGGGTTTAGTATTTAATTGTAGGCCAGCTGCATCTCAATACAATATGCCAATGACTATTTGAGCACCTGTTTGCCCAGATGTTCATACAGTGCAGCTGAAATGAAGAAACAAACAAACCCAGCCCAACCAAACCAAATGATTCTAGAAGGTCTTGAAAGCTCTCCTAGGGACTGTGGTTGATTTCACACTGTAGTATACTGCATGTTTGATTAACTACTCATCAAGGAGGCTTCTGAAAAGCAGAGCTGATGCCGCATCTCACACTGGTGGCAGGACATCAAGTTGTCCAGACATCACTTGGAGGAGCACCTCATAGAGACAAGCTGGAGCACTTCGGCAAGGCTTTATGAAGCTGAAAGGCAGCTGGCACAAAGTGAGTGGCACTCCCTCTGTTTATGCTGCAGATCACACTTTGGCCAGGAACAAGCAGATGACCAAATTTTGCTGTAGGTCTACATGAGTAGCTCCCAAAGACCTGAGAAGAGCACAGAATGTGTGTCTGAAGGAAAGGCAAAACTAGTGCCTTTCGAAGTCCAACTCAGAACAGGTAATCATCACTTACCATAGATAAGGAAGAAGTTCTTTACTGTGAGGGTGGTGAGACACTGGAAGGGGTTGCTCAAAGAAGTGGTAACTGCTCCATCCCTGGCACTGTTAAAGGCAAGGTTGGACAGAATCTTGGGAGACATAGTTTAGTGTGAGGTGTCCCTGCCTTGGCAGGGGGTTTGGAACTAGATGATCTTAAGCTCCTCTTCAACCCAAACCATTCTATGATTCTATGATTCATATTGTCCTTTTGCACCTACTCAACCTCTAACATGTGCCAGCAGATACTAGTTATGCATAAAGCCACCTTTGTAAATAGGCATCAACAGCACTTGGGGCTTGGCACTGTATAGGTAAGTAAGGCAAAAATGGCTCTTGCGTTGATACGTTAAAAAAAAATTGATAACTCAGTTCCTTTACATAATCGACCAAAATCACAGAATCATAGAAATCATGTAACCACAGCTGCCCTCATTGTGCCAGAAAAGCCTAGGAAAACAGTTACAGGATGTGGAGCACTGAGGGGATGGTTCAATTCACTTGCATGTTGCAACAACACCTTAACCTGATGTAGTAAAGAGTATCACAGGGTCCACATTCAAAGCGGGTAGGACAGTGGCTTTAGATACCACTGTTTACAGATACAGCTGTGCTATTCTAATGCTTTGCTGTCATGTGTAGATCCATATGTTCGTTTTGTTACTAGTGTGGCAATCACTGCTGCATTGATATCCTAGTCTGTTGGAATATGGTACGTAAGAAAAACAGCTCTTGATGTGTTTCAAGTGCTATGTTGGTATTTTATAGTATCCACTGGTATTGAAATAGAATGCATTTTAAAGAGTTAAATGCCTTCCAGAATGCCTAGTATAGATTATATCTGATTCGTTACTCTTATAATCAAATCTTGGTTTTCTCATCAAGCAATGATCTGTAGTTTGTTTAAATAAACTTATTTTCCTAAGTGCACGAGGTTTACCCCTCACCACCCCTGACTCCTGCACAATGTTTGTATTCTGGAGCCCTGCTGGTATTCAAAGTATTATTAAAAGTTCATCCTCCTGAACTAAAGTTCCTCAGCAAAAACTTTCAGGACTTACATTTTTGGACCTGATTATTTCTCCTTTCTCTTACTGAATACCACTTACCAGAGTGGTTAAAAACTTACTTTTCTCTTAGAAAATGAATAGCTCATTCTCCTTCTTTACAAATGCAGAACAGAAATACTAATGGCATGCTTCTGCCTTTTCTCCATCAACATTCCTACATTAACAGCTAATAAGTTGCACTTTTGGAAGGATTAATATCTAGTCTATGCAAATTTCTTAACATTTATAGCTCTGCTAGTCATCATTTCTGTTTCTACCATCCTTTTTTTTTTATTTGACATTTATCACCTTACAGATTTCACATTACAATTAGAAAAATGATGCGCTTTTAGCCAAACTTATCTTCTTTCCTCACTGGAAAATCAGAAAACCTGATTATCTAATGAACAGCTCTCACAGAACTCAAGTTTTCATTCACAGTTTTCTCCCTAAATTTTCCATGTAATTTTTTTCCCTCTTTAAAATCTTTCAGACTTAAATACCAAAAATAATATTACACAGAGCTATTATCTCTGTATGCAGAAGCCGGTTATGATCACAGTGATTTAATATATTTTTATCTGTCATTAAAATATTCAAAAGTTAGAAAGCGTTAGAGAGTTATAGGGGCAAAGAGGAATGCAGTTACAGTGAAAATCCCCAAAAAATCATGGTCATAAATAACAGACATGGCAAGGTTCTTGAACAAATTCCCATACTTATCTACTATGAGATTTATTGGGTAAAATGTGAAATTATAAAAACATCAGTAATCACAGTGCACTTTTTCTGACTATGGCTCCACATGCATACTGTCTATCATGAGCACTGTAACTACACATTTTTTCCATCCAGTCAATTTGCAAGCCTGCCAGTTAGATCCGTGCATTCTGTGACTACTGACTTGAGGAGAAGGTAATTACAGAAGTAAAAGCTTAGCAGATTCATGGAGTACTAGTGTGCCCTCAAAGAACAGTATAATTGTTTCTAATGGTCTTTACTTGCTAATAGAAGATGGCATGGTTAAAAACATACCAAAAGCAAGTTTCTGTTTCTGTGTAGCAGTCCTGTATAAGTTAGAGCTGATGCAGCCAGTTAAAGCTTAACACTCTTGCCTTAGCTTGAAAAATGTCACTGCAGAGCTTATCACCAAGGTAAAGCTCTTGCTTCTGCCCAGTGAAGGAGAGAACACCCTTTTGGACCCGGCCTGTTGGGTATAGACTAGGTTTGCCTATGCAGAAATTCATGTGTACTAGGGAAGGCCACTCAACTCATTCCCCAGGCCAGGGAACTCCAGATAATATTATCTTCATGTTTGAGCTCTATACCTACCCAAATCAAATCCTAGAGTCTAACTTAGAATACTTCATATTTAATCCAAACTGTTTTATTTTTATCCTTTGTTCATAGCACTACTTCACTTCTCATTAGAATTCTTATTCTATTGATAATCCCTGTATTTGTAAATTACCTATAAAAGGGAAGAACCTTTAGGAAGTTTTCTTCTCATGACTTAGAGATTTAACAATTTGGGGTAGGTTAGATTAGTCTAAGACTCCTTCTCCTAGAAATTTAGAACCCTAGAACTCGTTTTCCCATTAATGTGGAAATGTCTATGTGCATCCTACTTTTCTAGCCACGCAAAGAAAACAGAAACCCTAACAAAATATAATATAACCTTAAAAGTCCATAAAATGGTGGCTGAGAATCCTGCTCCAGCCAGTGACCCACAGTTGCTGCAGGCAGCTGTGGCTGCCTCTTGTCTTATTTGGTTTTCCACTGAGGAAGACTCAGGTCAGGTGTAGACTCCTTGCTTCAGAGCCCCCAGACAGGAAATATGAATTAAACCTGCATTGCTCAGCTGAACTACAGTCAAGGAGGGCAGGGAGCTCATCTACCAGCAGTTAAGGTGCTTTCAGACCACTGCATGCTCCCAAGCCCCATCACTTGTTGTCTAAACAAACCCAGGCTCCCTGCTCCTGCTCCTGCCCCTCCTTCTGTCATACCCTGGTTTTTACTGCTTCCTTCATCTTTCCCTTCTCTTACTCTTTCCTAGCTTTTGGCTGTTGTTAGAGTTAATTGGAACATCTTGCCTTCAACTGGAAGAGAAATAGCATCTTCTTGTGGGAACATTAGCGGGAAGCACGCATGGAGTGCCAGCCAGCTCATATACACACCTCTCTGGGGAGGGATGAACATGACAAATACTCCTGCTTCTTGCCAGGCTGCAAGCCCCCTCTTGACTCTATCACTTGCTTTGAAAAGCCTTTTCTTTTCTGAATTTTTTGAGTGAACACTTCAGCAGTTTGAAACACTTGAGGGCAAGTGGATTCCTTGGCTTCTGGGCAAGCTAGGCAACTCTGCCAATTTAATAAATTGGCTCATAAGCTGATTGCTTTTGTACCTTTCATTCTGTCTGCACACTCACTCAAAGTCATCCAAACAGAAAATGAACACCTCTGACCACCAGACTGGGAATACTTACTCTGTCTCACCTACCTTCGATCACACTGACTGCCCAAAACATACTTCTTACTACCAAGTTGGTAACAACCTGCTGACTTTGGATCCATCCCATCCATAGGATTGGGCTTTTCAGCTTGTGGCTCTCAGAGGTGGTGTCCACCTCCACCATATGACCCAAAGAACATCCCTGAGGGAGGAGGGTGCTGGTTCTCACTGTGTTTCCTTGGTTGCCAGAGCAGACTGAAGGCTATCTTTTTGCCTTAATGGCAGCCTTATGCCTCTGGAGTCAGGTACTCCAGAAAGCACAAGGTTGGAGAAATACACATGCATAATAAAGGACATTTCCTATATGTGACAGCCTCTGAGATCTTCTTTGGCTCTTGGATGAATATTACCTTCATTTTACGGAAATACTAACCAGCTCTGCCACTTAGTACATTAACCTTAGCCAAGGGTGGCATCTCCCACTGTATATTCATTTACAGTGGATGAAGCTGGCAAACCAAGTAGAAGGTTGCTGTCTTTTGCCTTCCTCCCCCTCTTTTTTTTTTCTTGTTCATTATCTTGGAGGCCAGTATTGCAAGAGCAAAACACTGTGACCTGAATTGAAGATCTGTTACTGTAAGCAGCCTCATCCTGTCCCTTCTCATTTTAGCACTTCCCATTGCACTGATGATTGTATTCTGAGGGTGTGCTTGGCCAAGGATGTTCCAGGCTAACATACAGAACAAAGCTTGAACCCTGAGGGTGTGCTTGGCCAAGGATATTCCAGGCTAACATACGGAGCAAAGATTGAACCTTCTCTATCTACAAGTCTTGAGTATTTGAGCAAAAAAACTTTTCATCTTGAAAGCTAGAGAGGCTAAATACACATCTTTAAGCTATTTAATCAGCAGAGAGGGGATGTGGTGGATTACTGGGTTACACAGAACGGCATCTTATTTGGAGGGGGCATCTTTAGGACAAGAGTGAGTAGTAACAGTGCACTCATGAATTGATGCTGAAACCAGATACTACCAAAATGATCTCCAGGGTATTGCTCATGATCCTTTTTATTACTTTATTGTTGAAATTGTTTTCTAATATTATATATTGTCTCAAATCTCACGTTCCTATCTCTTGAAGAAAAAAGGCTGCCCAGTCTTTTTTCTCCTAGTTGTATTTCTTTGCCTCATTAGACATTTGTTTTCATGACGTGTTTGATCATATTTTCCAAAAAATATTTAAGCTTTGGGTATCTTTCTAAAAGATATTTTCTAGTTCAGCCAAGAAGTTATGGGCCTAAGGCCCATCTCTACAATGACAGAAATCAGACAAGTTAGTTATTGTGATGGATGTTGAGTGGGTCATAATAATGTATAAATACACTGCTGACCTTATTATAGGGTAGACACTGTATGAGTACATTGATTAAATCTAAAAAGAGGCTGTAAGGAAACAATGACTCAAGATAAGCCATTCCACAGGAATAGAATAATATGAGACCAACTGGCTCCAAGAGCACTGGCGTGATTTCCTGCTGAGACTATTGGACTGATTTTGTCTAGAAGGGCAACAGCCCAAGAGCTGACAAAAACAAAAGGAGTCCCTCTTTCCAGAGCAGAACTGGTTATTGGAGAGGGAAATCATACTGATCTCAAGACTTGCAAGGCCCCATATGTAGAAATGAGGCCTGTTACAAACAGATGGTAAGATGAGCATAAATATAGTATGAACTGTGTTTAAAATAAATGTTCATGCACTTTTTTGCTAGTTTTAAAACACTTTTTGGGGGTTGTTTTCATTATGTCATAGCTAAGGGAGCATTATACAGGTCTCTAATTTGCTGTAACCTATAAGCAGATCCTTTTGGTTTATTCTATTTTCTATCCCTTCCTGTAGTAAATCTTGTTTCTAATGAAGCCTCTGGGATTGGATTGTGTGCTGGATGGCTGCACACAAAGACTTGTGGTCAGTGGCTCAATGTCCTGCTGGAGACCAGTAACGAGTGGTGTCCCTCAGGGATCGGTGTTGGGACCGGTCTTGTTCACATGGACAGTGGGACTGAGTGCGCCCTCAGCAAGTTTGCCGATGACACCAAGCTGTGTGGTTCGGTTGATATGCTGGAAGGAAGGAATGCCATCCAGAGGGACCTTGACATGCTTGTGAGGTGGACTGATACCAACCTCATGAAGTTTAACCATGTCAAGTACAAGGCTCTACACCTGGGTCGGAGCAATCCCAGGCACAGCTACAGGCTGGGCAGAGAAGAGATTGAGAGCAGCCCTCAGGAGAAGGATGTGGGGGTGTTGATCTATGAGAAAATGAACATGAGCTGGCTTCAGTGTGCACTCGCAGCCCAGAAAGCCAACCGTATCCTGGGCTGCATCAAAAGGAGCGTGACCAGCAGGTCGAAGGAGGTGATCCTGCCCCTCTGCTCTTCTGTCATGAGACCTCAATTGGAGTATTGTGTGCAGCTCTGGTGTCCTCAACATAAAAAGGACATGGAACTGTTGGAATAAGTCCACAGGAGGGCCACGAGGATGATCAGGGGACTGGAGCACCTCCCATATGAAGATAGGCTGAGAAAGTTGGGGCTGTTCAGCCTGGAGAAGAGAAGGCTGCGTGGAGACCTCATAGCAGCCTTCCAGTATCTGAAGGGGGGCTATAGGGATGCTGGGGAGGGACTCTTCATTAGGGACTGTAGTGATAGCACAAGGGGTAACGGGTTAAAACTTAAACAGGGGAAGTTTAGATTGGATATAAGGAGCAAATTCTTTCCTGTAAGGGTGGTGAGGCACTGGAATGGGTTGACCAGGGAGGTTGTGAATGCTCCATCCCTGGCGGTGTTCAAGGCCAGGTTGGACAAGGCCTTGGGTGAGATGGTTTAGTGTGAGGTGTCCCTGCTCATGGTGGGGGAGGCTGGAACTAGATGATCTTAAGGTCCTTTCCAAGCCTAACTAATCTATGATTCTATGATTCTATTATCTGCATGACACCAGCAAATTGAAGGAGTTTGTGGAACAGCAATGCCGTGATGTGACTCCCATATGCTGATTTGCAGCACATTAGTGGCCCAATCCACTTCTCACCTGCCACAGAGGAGGTGTTTTCCCCTCTTTTATGGTTGCTTGGATGTACAAACTTAAAATGGTCTATATACACCACCTGTAGACTCATATTTCTTAAGCATTAGGGAACTTAACCCCTAAAGACCATACGTTTTTGAACTGTGGTTGTCCCTTCTGTATGTTTGCGTCAGTATTTAGTGGCATAAGAAGTCTGAGTTTTGAAAAGCTCTACTGTGTAGCCTGGAAGCTGTCATCTCAACCTCCTGCTAAACTTCACATAAAAGACAATCTATTTCTATACATAAGGTAAAAATTTGGAAGTTGAAATAATTTAAATGGTTCCTCTTTTTGTATGGTAATTCCTCTTTTCAGGTTGCTATACTGACCACCAGAAGTTATCCAGGTAACACAAGTATTTAGTTATATTTTTACTGTTAGTTATACATGGCATAATGACATTTTGATCATATGTACTCCTTGCATTAAAGCTTGACACCTGATAACCTCCCTTACTACAGATGTATGCATCTGCGTGTTGTTTACCTCGTTAGAAGCTGTGGGAAGCATTCTCATGTTTATGAGGATGTCTAAAGGGGTCCTGAAGGTAGAGCTACAGCCTGCATATTCTTCTTTGACAAGAATCAGGCTCAAAATCTGGAGTTTCTTCTTTTGCCCAATTGCTAGGAGAAAGGGCAGTGACTGGTCCCTGGTCTACACCACGAACATGTCCTTGACTCATCTCAGTTTTCACATCTGCAACCTCCCAGCACACCCATTCCTGTCATAGCAATATAGAAGACAGAAAAAACTAAGTCTGCACCTCAGAACCCAGCTGGAGAGAAAAATACCAAGCATGTCTGCAACAGCAATCACTGTGAAAGGAAGCAGGAGCTTCACAAAATGTCATTTTATTAGTTACTGTTCAGAGCAGAAAACAAGTGCAAGCCTACAACTGTCTTCTGGGTTTATGTTACGGATATAGAGAACCATGAGTGCCTGAAGTCTGGGGACTAGTAGATATCTGGGAGCTTTTCAGGAATCCTGTTTAATTACAGTTGTGTTGTGATACACTCTGACCGGAGCTCGTTAATCTTCAGCAAACTCTATTACATCCTTCTAATACTTTTATTAAAACTCTCACTCAAAGAAGGAAAAACACCAGGAAAGGAATACTGAAATTCAGAGCATGTATATAGTCTTTCAAATGTGCAGTTATATTGCAATGTTCTTTTTCTGCTATTTTGACAGTAACAGTAGATAATGAATGTAAAAGTGGATTTAGCTTTCCATTTGTTCAACTGCCTGAAAGATGCCCTTGAAATTTCCTCAGAGAACAGATGGATGATCTCAGTGCAGTCTTTTCAGCAAGTAAACATGTCCTTAGTTATTCTGCTATTCTCTGGCTTTTGTGAAACTGAATTAGTCTATACTAGACTTGCTCATTTAACTAGGGTTGTCCATAGTGCCAATGGACAGTGTTAACTTAACTCTCTGGATGGTAGACAAACATACGAACTGGTTTTTGCTGTGTTAATATATCACAAACAAATGCTTATTTCTGTTGATATTACTGAAACTGACTGCAGGCACAGGTTCTGCAAGAAAGTACACTTGGGCCAAGCCATCAAAGGAGAGGGTAGCTGGGGCTATGGTAAATGTATCCACACATCATAGGATCATTGAATGGTTTGGGTTGAAGGGACCTTAAAGACCATCTAGTTCCAACCCCCCTACTATGGGTAGAGACAGCTTCCACTATATGATCCAACTTAATGCTACCTGTGGGAGGAAATTAATGCCTCATGTAAAGTTAGTGGCTCTTTTGAGGCTGGGGCATAACTTCAGCAAAAGAAGGGCAAATCCTTACTCCATGACTACTGGCAAATCAGACCTCTGTAAAAGCTAGGATGCAAATATGGAAATACACCTGTTTTCTTGATCTTGAGGTCTACATGAATAAGGTCCACAACTTCCCCTTATATTTTATACTTCAATCACTTTAAGTTATGGTGTTTTCCTTTTTTTCGCAGTAAGTAGATGGTCACATGTTATGCCTGGGTATTGCAGACCTCTAGGAAAAATTAATATACACACACACAGTTACACAAGGATTCCCAGCTACACCTGTGCAATATAGAGAAGTAGTCCTTGTAGTCACCCTGTTCAAGCTACATAAGGTTCTGTAAGGTGGGTAGCCAAGACTTCCTTGGAGCAAAAGTTTTTTCCATTCTCAACACTTTAAAGTCCTACATAGACCAAAGATTTTCTAGTAGTTCTTTGATTTCCTATGCAATGTATATTTCCTGCTAGCTTCACCTGCAGGACTCTTGTTAACAAACATGTATTCCACCAGATATGTAGTTTTCATGGTTGCCTTGCAAATTTCTGAACAAGAAATTTCCAGCCAGCCTGATTTGCCTGCTAGTGTCAGTCCCTCTGCCCTGACTTCTAAAACACGGAGAGAAAGAGGAGACTTATATGGTAGAAACTTGTTGTAAGACTTACTAAGGAGAGCACTTTGTCATCTGTCATCCCACCATAAGGATAATATTTTTCTCTGAACAGTTTCAAGATATTCTTCCAGAAATGTCCCTAATGAGTCCATGAGCAATCTGAGTTCATCACCATCCTTTGGATCTTTCTCTTACCTGTACCTGGTTCAGCCTCCTGCCAGCTTCATTCATTGATATATCTCTGTCTGTTTGGCTTAATTATCCTTTCCACATTTCTCAGTTTCATTTTCTAGGAACTGCTCAACTTTTTATGCCTCTTTTCCTAGGCTACAGATCTTTCTTGTTGTTGGAGATGTACTTTGAAGTTTCAGACTTACAGCAGTAATCTTAAGAAAGATAAAATAAGGGGAAAAATTGAGTTGTAGCAAACAAATATGTCTTCCCTTATATATTGCACTGGGTAAAATATTCTTGGCTTGGTATGGTGTGTAGCTTCTGTTTCTAAAATATCATCTCTTCGACCACTTCTGCCAGGCTTTTGTCTTCTACAAAACCCTTCTTAATTTTATATGCCGCACCACTGCTCTAATTAGCAATCACAGTTTTTATGATTGTTTATAAATCATTAATTTACTTTAAAACAAACCCATATAAAAGTGTTCAGGTCACTTGCATGTCTTCAACATTTTTTTTTTGTTAGAATTTGGTAATAAATTATGCTGCAGTGCATAATAAAAATGTACACATCAAAGGTGAGGGTTTTTTTACAGAATTGAGAGAATGAATCCTGATGTCGTAGGCAGATATTTCTGGAATCATAAGAGAGTTTTCATAGATTAATCAGTTCCATATTCACAGTAGCTTGTACATCATGAAAGGCATCTTCATGACATATTTAAAAGTAATTAGTATACATATCATAGAGTCATAGGATAGTTAGGGTTGGAAAGGACCTTAAGATCATCTAGTTCCAACCCCACTGCCATGGGCAGGCATTACATATGTTTGTATGTGACCATTTATGAATACTATGCTGTATTTTACTATAGAAGGCAATATTAAAAGGATAGTTGAAGCCAGATTTCAAACCTGTCAGTACTCTGTCTTTCTGTCTGAAAAGAAAGGAATATAACTACCTGTAAGTTTGCTGTATGGGCTGCACAACATCTGGTGAACAGCTGCTTTCTAAAGACAAAGTTCTTCAGATAATCTCACTGAATAGCTTTAGGGTGCTGTCTAGCAACAAATGGCAGAAACAACCCTATTATGGCTCATACCTAATGATAGCCAAAATGTCTCTTTTTGTTTTGTTTTTTTTTTTTAAGTACTTAACACCCAAAAATATGTAGTGGGGCATGTTTCCTGGGTATCTTCACAGCATTAACACTTGTGATCCTGCTCCCTGTAAAAGCTGCTTTGAAGTCCATTTGCAAAATGGATTGTTTCTCATTAAGGACCTACATTCCCTTTGGTTGGTTGCCATGAAGGGAAACAGCGGGTCACAAGTTATGCGCAAAATTGGTAATAAGCCCATGCAAAGGAAATAAATGCACTGCAGCATGCTGCCAGCAGTTTCTGGAACCTTGCTTAGCACTTTCATATTGTATCTTCAAAGCTCTGAGGAAAAACATTGGGGTGGGGGATGCTCAGGCATACTTCAGCACACTTGTACTCTCTTATCATTTGCTCAATTTCTTTACAATAAATGAAAATCTGAAAAACTCTCAAAATACCTCTTTCCCATTTAAACCTCCTGTGTGCTTCCTCCTGAATTTGTAGACAGACAAGTTTTCTTTCTTAGAAAACTTTGGGATAGGAGATGCAAGCACTTGGTAAGCTCTCATCTTCTTGATACTTTCATCACAGATCTGACAGCAGCAGTAGTTGCATGGAACTTATAGTTGAACTGGGGAGAAAAGAGATGGAAGTGTAGTTTAAGGTGCACCTGAAGCACTGTTTTGTAGAAGTGAAACACCAGATGAGCAGTTGATTAGCAAAACAAGTTTATGAAGTTTCATTTCAATATTTGTGTGTACCCTGTTGTAGGCTGGTGGTATGAAGTAAATCAGGATGCAGACAAAGTATCTCAGATACCTTTATATGCCCATACAGAAAACTGATTTAGTTTCTAGAACCATGAGATGAACTCCTAGAAAACAGGAAAAAACATTCAGATCCATCCTAACTAATCCTCTGCCCCACAGAAGGACCAATCTTTCCTCAGTCATCCATGGCAGGAATGTATGTAGTCTGTTCTCATGTTTCAAGAGATGTCACAGCCTCCCACACAAGTCTTTCCAGGCTCTTATTCTCAGTTGGAGAATTATGCCAATGACTAACTTACATTATTATACCTTTATTTACTGTTGAGATGAAGATGGTGCATTCCCTTCAGTATCTAAAGACCACTCTCCTTGGACTAAGAAACACCAATTTTTTTCTTATTACCCCTGCCATCAAGGAAAAGCACTTAAGTGAAAGAGTTGGTGGAAGTTCTGGGAAGCTACACTTCAAACAATGGGACCTGTTATTTTGTGCTGTAAATCAGCCATATGCTGCACTGGACAAGGTGAAAGCTCATTTGAAGTCCGTCTCACATACAATCTGGTATGTACTCGTTTTGCATGTAAACATCTCTTTAAACAGGCTCATATTGTAGTATACAGATGGCCTGTAAGTCTACAGTAATTTTTGCTAGGATATGCTAAGAAAACAGGAAGACTTTATCTTATACAATAAAAAAAGGAAGAAGTAGTACATATGGCTCCATATATGTCTCAAATCTCCAAAGGTAGGGAAATGCTGTAAATGCTTTGTTGACTCTGCTACACATGTGAAGACTCAACACGAGAATATGGCACAATGTGTTGGTAGGTCTAAAAGAACCTCAGATTCAGTTGTTTTAAAACTTTTCTCTTACAAATGCTGTCTTGAGAAATTAAGGCAATTAGACATCAGAAGTAACAATCAAGTAATAGAAAGAGAACAAAATGCATATACAAAAATCACAGTTCAATTTGATTAACTTCTAGATAGTGCTTCAATCAGGTGGATATTGTGAGCACTTTCATCCAAATGGACAAACTGCATGTGGATGAATGAATCACTTCCACAGAAGTGACATTTCTTTTTATATACTTAGGGCTAAAGAACTGATTTAAAGTCTCACCTCCAATTTTCCTTCCTTCTGCTAGGAGTGAGACTCCATAGTTACACAGCAAATAATCTGCATTTTTTCCTTTTTACCTCTCTGGTGAGGGATTCTTGAGAATTAAGGCATGCCAGTGCTTGCGAGTGATACAGATAAGTAAGTCTTCACTTCTGTAGTACAGGCTATAGCTGAAGAGATTTGAAAATAAACAATATGAGATACTGTGCAGGAAAATTAATCTTTTCAAAATGTTAGCCCTTTACTGTAACTCAAAGTTACAGTATGCAACACATGCAACATCATAAAAATGCAGCATCAAAAAATACTCTCTGAGATGGATTACATCTTTATTTTTATTTTATAATAATTATCATACTTTTGTCTAAAGTAAACAGGATGTAGATGAGCACTGGAAACCACCTTAGTAGGCTACTTGTCTTGGTTTTGGCTGGGGCAGAGTTAATTTTCTTTCTAGTACCTGGTAGAGTGCTGTGGGTTTAAACTATGACACTACTAGACCAAAAACAATAAAGGTCTTGCTGCCTTCCAGCTTGGCCTTGGAGAATCGTATTTAGATTAGTATTAGTTAAGTTTGCCCAGCAGAGCAATATTTTCATTCTGCTGAAGGGAAATATTTTAAACACGGTAGATTGCTTCAGGGCTCAACCATTTGTATGTACATTTGTATGTACCATCTTTTCTGCTTCTCACTAACAGCAGAGATAGAATGACAGCATTTGGAGTTCACAGCCACGTATTTTTGTTGCTTTGACAAGCCCCATCTGGAAATTAAGTTGTACAGCAACATAATGAAGGAAGTATTTGCAAGAAGTGTTCATCCAGAAAACAGCTTATTTCAGAGCTGCTTTGACCAAATTTTGGGCCATAGGGCTGCTCCAGTTTGTTACATTTGGTAGGGGTCATCAAGGGTCATTCTACACTGCCAGCATGTAGGGAGTCTCATTTTTTAAGTGCTAAAAAAAAATCTATCTGAAACTCCTGATTTAAAGTGACAAGAATAACATGAGGAGAAAATGACATAAGGAGAAAAAGAGTATTGGTTGATTCTAGGAAGCAGTTAAATTAATGTCAATAAACACTCACATCCCTCAAGTGGCCTTGGACAAGTGGCTCAGATGCTCCCTGCCACTCCACTGCACACTGTTATTTTAAGACTTGCCATTATAGGAAAAATTCTACTTCTGTTTTGTTGAAACTGTTATTCTTACAAGGGTGACAGTTTTTATCAAAACAACATATTTTCTTTAAGATCATACTTGCTTTGAAAACTGTGGCTTCTTCTGTGATTATTGTATAGTGTATTGTAAGGGATTTCTATAGTCTTCTTCATCTGAAGCCATACGTGTGAAAAAGGGGTGAAAACCAGCAGCAGCCACCATCAAAACCTGCCAGATAATCCCTGTGTGCTTACATTCATTCAGGGTGTATAAGAAGCTCAAGCATGCCTTACCATTAGAGAGATCATTAATCATTAACTAAAGTCATTAATCACCATGAGTCACACCAGATGCCACTCTCTTCAACTTCTCCCTTGAGGGAGATATTTTTTTCAATGGTGATGCAAAACCCAGTATTCAGTCTTTAAAATAGCAAAATTTAAATTACACTTGTATTACCTGCTCCTTCTTTGAAATGAAACGATGAGCATGAATTAAAGAACAACGTTCCATACTTAGCTGAGTTAAGGATGCTTTAATAGTTAAAGCTTTCAAACTTTTAAAGTTCAGTGTGTAAACCCTGACTCTACTGAAGGAGAAGAAAGGCTGGCATGATGCTGATTATAGGTTTTTCATTTTCACTCACCTGTGTCACTCAGCTGGGTACATTTAGAAGAGCTTCTTTAATCTGATGCCAACAGTAGATTGCCTGTTGCAGTGGTATAGACCTTCCTTCTTCCCTAGTTTGCTGCAGTCTCCTCCTGATAGCCTTTCTGTTCATTATGTAGTTGAGGATGCACAGCTGAAAAGCAGATCAAATGCATGACATTCATTCATGATTTACACTACCAGCTTTACTGCAATAGAGATGCAGACAGATATGGGCAGCAGGAAAGTGTCTACATAGGTGCAATACAGATTTGTGTGCCAGAAAGCTTGGTGCAAGAGTAGAGATAGATAATCTTCAATTTGAAATGTGTTGAAGAGTGCATATCTCACATACTGTAAATTGCTCACCCCAAGAAGGTTGGGAGGGGTAAAATAAATTTTCAGTTTATAGTGAAATTTTCAAGAGAAAGTTGAATTAGAAAATGTTTGGCATATAAATATACTCTTACTATTCAGCTATTTTTTTTTTTTTTCTCAGCTTCACCTTACTCTAAGGTGAGAAATAAAAGAGCATTGCTCTTGTATTCCAGGAGTCTTTTTAAGGTGAAACATAAAAAAATCCTGAATACACAGTTTATAGACACCTTGACCTTGTTTCAGTGTTGGATATGTCTAGAATGAGCACAGTAAAAGGACATTTAAATTGCACATCATAGCCTCTGTACTAAACATGGCATCTGTCACGAAATGGCTATATTCCAAGGTACCTCAAATCTACTGCTTTAAATGATATGCAGCTGAATTCCTACTCTTTCTAGGAGAAGAAAATAAATGTTTCTTCAGGTCTATTTAGACCCATACCTTTTGTCCACAGCAGACTAAAATCTGGCATCTTGCTTGTGGTTAGAACATAAAACTTTTCCCATTACATTTTTGATAACATATCAAAAAAACTCTTCTTGTTATAAGAAATTCAGTTGTGACTTAGGCAAAACAAATAAGAATTACATGAAACCCCCAAAAGTACAAAACTAAAAATTATAAAACCACAAAGAAGAAAACAAAAGCTTTGAGAAACATGAATCTTTGGTAGGGACAGACACCAAGTGGGACAGGAAGTAGTGATATACTCCCTGCATATGTATATTAAAAGATGTTTTCTCATTTTCACCATAGTGAGACTATTCATCATAGAATCATATGATACAATTTTGGATAAATCATTCTTATTTTGCTCTGTTGATTTCAGAGTTGTTGAGCCCACCATATTTCTTCCCAATGTGTGGACTTCCAGGGGGAAAAAGGTGGCACTGTCAAGCTATGGTCTTTTCTTTATTTCAACCATGGTTCTGTCCCTCTCTGGAAGGAACTAATTCAAGTTGAAGGAGATGCCTGCATTTACTGAATCCAGAGTAGAAATGTCTGTAGCAATTCTTCTCCCTACTTGAAAAGGATGAGTTGGAGGGGTGATGGTAGGAGCAGGTCTAATGTGCTACTCTGACTTTCCAGTTCCTACAACTCTTGTCCTATATTGGCATAGCAGAGAACCCTCATACAGCAAAGGCAGGTGTAAGAGGCACAAGCTATTGCTGCCTGTCAGTTGCATAGCCGATAGCTCTATGGGTAAACTGTGGGGAGAGGTGAAAAAGTGTGTTTACCTCGGTAGTGATGCATGCTTCAGCAGCTGTAAGGAAGGCAGCAGGTTCTCTGTGTTTACAGCCATCTAAAGGTGAGCATAACCTTTGGATGCGCTAAAGTTCAGTTATGTTTTGTCAGTCTGTTTCTCTGCTCTTCATTTTCCCAGTGCATGATATCTTATTTCTTTTATATCTCACCACAGTGACACAGAGAAATATTTATCGTATTTTTCAACTTACGGTTAAAAAGTGTGGAATATATTGGCTCCGTGTAACACATCACATAGATGACAGAGCCAAGCATTGAATGCAGGAATCTGGAATCCCAGGGCAGCCTTTAACCCGCAAGGTCTTTGTTTCACTTGGCAGAAGAACACAGAGCCAATACTGTCTCTGCTGCAGTATCATCATTGGAAGTTATAGATAGCCATAACCTTATCATTCACTAGCATAGTTGGGTATTACTCTAAGTATATGTGAAATGTGACATAGTATAAGAAACACTATATGGAGAGTTGTTTTTCTGCCATAATTTTCATCGATGTTGCTTCACTGATGTACAAATAGCTGAAAATTCATGTTAACAATGCACTTTCATGTTTCCAGTATACACGATTATTATTGCTGTGATCATAGGATATTCCCACTTTTTTACTAGAAGGTATAATTTTAACAGCTGAAAGTCAAGAAATCCAGGAGTTTGTCCTTTAAAATCACTTTTTTTTTACTACAGTAACCCTATAAACTATTCAATATGACATCATGCTCATTTCATTCCTAAAGCTGAGAACAATCCTGCAATATGATTTTTCTATTTTTTCCCTCCCTCTTTGCAGCATTTCAGGATGATTTGAGATGTACATCTATATATTTCCCTCTCCCCGGCATTTGATGCAGCCTTTGCAATAAAAGCCGTTAAGACTTTCAAAGTATTAAACCAAAAGACATTTGGAAAAAGAAGTTGACTTATGTCCTGTATTATACATTCACAATATTCAGCAGCAAGACATGGATCTTTGATCATACTCCCAGATGAAATATTTTTGTTACTTTTTTTTTTAACCATATGAAGCATTAATTGAACAATGATGCTTTAAAAATGTGCATATGGAGATGGTTAGATCCATCCATGTTATTGTAAAGCAACTTGTTTGATGTTTCCTATTGTTCACTGCAAGAACATCATTAGAATATCCTGTCTGGCAAGAGAGGCTATCATGTTGACAATGAACCTTTGCCTCAGGTTTTTTTTATTTTCTCTTTATAGTCAGTCTAAATCTGAAGCTCTCGAATATGCTGCTGAACTGTGTGTGTCAGGCTGGATTCAGAGATCTCTGCTTCTTCACATGGACCAGAATCTGTGCCCAGAGGGCACTGCCGACCCTACTGTCTCTGTTCCCTAGGGCTACCCCATCCTGACAAGTGTCCAGGACCCTATCTCAGGTCCCAGAGCCATCAGTCCCTTCCCCAGTGATGCCACAGCAAAGCTGGTCTCCAGCTTCCCACAGCCATGCCCTGACAAGGAAACCATTATTGTATTGTGAATGTCAAAAATATGACAAATAGGGCAGGTACTGAGCTAGTATGAACAGCACAGCCTTGACGTGCACTAACTGTGGATCTGCTTGGCACTGGCTAGCAGGTACCATGCAGACATAGCTGAGATGCAGCAAGATGCCATTATACATCCAGTAGGAAACAGGCATTTCTGAAGTACCATAGTGGTTGGTATCATGCAGCACTGGCAAATGTGCCTTTCTAGGGGAAGTTGCTAAAAGTCAGAAGTGAATTCTACCAACTTCATATAGAGTAAGAGTAGGAAGCCCTTTTCTGCCTCAAAATGTTGAATCTGAATTGTAGCATTGCCTTTAAACTCTTTTAAGCTTTTCTGGAACAAAAGTATATACTAAATTTTAATAACAGAAGGCTCGAGAGATTGCTATAATACTCTGGTGCTACAGTCTGCAGATCCATTGTAACTAGTTGGACATGGAGCCATAGAGCTTAAATAAAATTGGTGAGCTGTGCCCTAACTTTGTGTATATTAAGCTTTTAACAGAGATAACGTTCAGCTGCTGATTGTCTTTTAAAGCTGTGCTCAAACCCAAAGAGGAAACCTAAAGAATAAAATAGTATTATTCTCACCCATAATTTATTACTTTATGTATTCACAGAAGCAGCTACATTTTTTCAAATTCTTAAGTTATAGTGGATGGGCCTGTTAATCTGGCAAAAGAGCAACACAGTTTTGGGATGCTGAGCAATTTTCCTATCAGCAGCAGAAGTAATGGCAATTGATGGTTAGCCACTGCTCACAGAATTTTTATAGTTGATGAGAAGTAGCAATGCTTTAATGTCACATTTATCACTGGGCTTCTGCAGCTCTGTACAAACCATCTTGATGGTAACTGTCAGGCTGTTTTTCCTCTCAGCATGAGGCAAGGGTCTGTGACAAAACCAAGAGAAATGCTTGTTTATCAAGGAAAAAGGACAGTAACTGGCACAGAACACAGAAACAGTTACCCTACTACTGGATTTGTGACAGACCTATTTCATCTTTAAATGGGGGCAGTTGACTGGGAGCTGTATTTCCTGGTTGATGGTTAGAGGGTTGGTTACAGCTTTGATTAAGCAAATGGAAAATATTTGACTAAAAATGAAATGAAGGGCAACACAAAAGGAATTCCCCCACACCTTTCAGCTGGGTATCTGATACCTGTGTATTTCTTTCACGAAAGCCCTGATCCCTAATGAGGCCTTACCCTGTCCTCCTTAGCGGAGGAACAAATAGAGGGGTATAAACTGAGGCTGAAGTAAACCTTTCCTGAGTGAAAGGAGATATATTGCCTTGAAGGGCAGCATTAGAATTTATGTCCCACACAGGCACACATGAAAGGCTGAAAGCTTTTATGTTTTTCCTAGTGATGGCCCATAGCCTACAAATATATTATTTTGCCCTGTGGATCACTTAGATTCTTCAGTCATCGTTATTACAATGGCACTACTACTACAGCAGGGAATCACACATACAGCTCCTACCGTTTTTAAACAGGAATTTGGTACCCAGCTCCTCATCCATTAGTTTAATAATTCACCATTTTTTTGTCTTAAGATTTTCAATACAATTATAGAATTAGAGATCACTTTCCAGTAAGTTGGTAAGTAGCTGCACCACTTGTCAGACATCAGTGTTAATGTGAACTATGTGGCTAAATGTTTTACCTACTATTCTGTAAACTTACCCCAGATCTTGAAATGCTTCCTCACTGCTACCTAGATAATGCAATGATGGTGGATTTTTTCTCTTGTACAGATAGATTTCTCAATAAAAATGGTGGGTTTTCATCTTTTATAGTGGTCTTCTATAAACATCCTTTGATGCAAAATACAGTAGATACAGCGAATGGTTCTTGTTCAGAGACTTCCTTCAAGACTCTCAGTGGCCTCTTCTGATATTAAAGTATGCCACTAGGAATATTAAATTACTGTCCCACCTGTTTCCTATACTGCGTTATGCATTCTTAAGGCTCTGCCAGAAACATGAAGAGTTACTGTGTTGTCAATAAAAGGCCTATAAATTACATTACACAGAAACATGCACCGGTATTGTTTTGATATGTTTATAGATGCCTTTTTCTATGCTGTTATTAGAGATTTTTTATTATTACTATTTGGTAAAATATAAGGGTGGTATTGCTGCATAAATCTGTCACAAACAGTGAAAATGTGCACAGGTAGAAGTTACAGCATTTCTGTATAACTTATTATTTGTTCTAGGTGAATGCTAAGCCTTCTCAGTATGGAAAGGCAGCTTATTATAGTCACTATAGCCAAATTGTTTTCATCAACATCATTTCGGGGCAAATAGTTATTCTCTGGGTTAATCACCAAGTGCTGCCAAGTATTACCTGGCTGTTTCCCAAACTGTTTAGTTAGATCTCTGAACATTCATAAGTTCTCATCCACAAAGTGGTGAACATGATAACATCTAATTGTGATACCAAACAGGATTTTCAATCAAGTATTCATAAACTATTTTCCATTCTGCAAAGAACAGAGTGGGGCTGAGCTTTGCTTTACTGAGAGAAATGTGTTAGCTTTGCTTTACTGAGAGAAATGTGTTTTCTGGAAAAGCTGAAGAGCTTTTTGTTTTTAGCTCTCTGGTGCTGCTCATTTAAGAAAGCTTGCAAGGTAAGGACTTGTCTTCACTGGATAATTTTGCCAACACAGTTTAGACAGGCCAAGTTTTGCTACTGATGACATTATGCAATCCTTCAGTGGAGAACAAGTTTGCACCTCTCTAAACCTGAACAGAACCGGACTCAGTTCTTAATTTTCAATGCTATCAGCAAAGCAAACTGATGTATGGAACTAAAAAACCAACTACTCACTCAATATGATTTTGGCTATCAAAGCAAGAATGTCAAAAGGAACCAGAATGAGTACTGCTGTTGCCATAGAAACACATGAATTGTAAAGAAATAACTAGTCCTCTAAAAGCTTAAATGCATCCATATGCAACAGCTTACATATATATATGTAATTTAAAGGATTCTTGGTCTTTTCCCTGATAAAATTACATGTCTCCACTTGGAGGTCTTTTAGTATCTCTTAGTTTCTTTAATGGAAACCAGGCCTTCTAGAAAATGGCACATGAATTGCCTTCACCACATTATACCACTAAGAATTATATAACTCGGTACTAATTTAGGTCATGTAAGGTAAAAGGGAGCCAGAAGTGACGTCTAGTCAGCTTTTCTGCAAATATTTTCACTAGAGCAAAGAGAGCCTGGGAAAATCTGTGTGGTGAGCAAAAAACATATTTTAGCAGGCAAAGCTTGCCAGGCATGCCAGAGCTTAGGTAATGAACAGCATCTGCAGAACAAGCAGGACAGAGGATAACACTTCACCAGAAACCAAGGATAGGACATAGAGCAATAGAAAAAAAAACCACACAATATTTTCTGATCAAACACCCTGGCTTGTCCCCCATGAGCCATTTTAGACAACCCAGCAAAGGAGCTAATATACATGAGACCTTCTTCAAAGACAGGATAGCACTGGCCCATATACAAACATGGTTACTTGTTATGAAGGTATCTAACTTTTAAATAACTAACAAGAAAGGTTACTGAGAGAATCAGACTTTTTATTTCTACAGAGCAAAACCAGGCTGTAAAGTCCTATTCCACAGGAAGCTCCACTCTTGGTCCAAACCAGCTATTTCCTCTATTTACCCTTTTCTGGGTCAGGACTAGATTCTCTGAACTTTTCCACAGTCAGATTTTAACTAGCCGAAAATAAATGGAGTAGACGCTACTTTCATTTTCTCATAACTTTTCAAAATGCCTGATGTTCTGTAGTTCTCATTACACAGCTCAAGACTTTTCCACTCAGTTCAGCACAGCCTGTTTTCAAGCCTGGATTCACTTAATGGTAATTGTACAAATAGTCAGGGGTGCTCAGTTAGGACAAATAGGCAGCAGGCTTATGGCAACCTGGAGGCATGGTGGCATGTGGAAACACAGACTTGGCACACAGTGCCACAGCGGATATTCCAAGGTTGTGGAGATAGATAAAAAGTGTGTAGGCACCCCTATTTGTGTTTCACATGAGCAAGAGGATATGATTATATGCCATCTGCCCACATTATGATCAGTAAACACCATTTGCTATGCTCTGCATCATATTAACCTTCCAGCCCTGACCAAACTGGTATTCTATACCTTACTACAAAAGCTCTGATCAGTAGGCTGTTTCCTTCTGTCACCCTGTTTCTACATATGCTGCTTCTTCCTCCACCCATCTGCTCCTTTTCATATTTTTTCCCCAATTCTCAGTCCTTCCCCTTATACACAGCCCCTATGGAGGAGATGAGCCCAAAGCAAGGTGAACACAACTCATCTGGCACCAACCCTGAGTTCAAAATTCTATAGCAGTCCCCCAGGCCCTGTGCTTCCATAAACACAACCCTTTCACCCACGTCCCTCTCACCCATCAGTTCCTAAGTCCCCCCTGCGGTCACAGGCAAGAGTCCCTGTTGGAAACCTGTGTGTGGCACATTTTCTTTGCAGTATTGCCTGAGAGAGTGGGTTATGGTGGCCACATATGATATATTTAATATGCCGACCCATAAATGTAGATTTTTAAATCTACATCCTATATAGCTATTGACTGGACGTATTGAAGTTGAAAATGAAATTTACTAACTAATTCTTCATTTGCTGGAGAGTTTTGGAAGGTACACACTGCATTGTCATGCAAAATATCATGTATACCTTCCAAAGAGTATATTGGAATCTCCTTATACTGACCACAGATTTTTATAGGTTGGGTTTTGTTTTTTCTCCCTGTTTTCCCGCTGCACTCTTTCATGAATCTACCAATGCTGTATTCCTTCCAGACCTCACTGTCCAGGCTTGATGGAGCATACTGCTCACCATTCTTCCTGTTTGTGCTTTTAATCTTGTATTTTCAGGACAGAATTTCCAGGGAAATACATATATCAGTCATGTTATAATAATGATAATCAGCTAATTCTGTAGCTATTTGCCATGCAATTGCATGGCTTGATCTGTGAAAATAACACAACTCAGACTACCCCTGCCCCATTAGTAGTATCTGAAGTCTTTCATTTGCTGGTTGTGGGAGGTTCTGTTACTACTTTTTTAATTGCATGGCTTCTGTTGTAGCTGTGTACTTTTGTTGGTGTACATGCATCAAGCTGTATGTATGTCTTCACATGATGCGCTGTATCATACTGCTGTTAATGCCTTGGGAGGGAATGTTCCTCCATGCTGGAGGTGCTGCAGCTACTTTTTTCTTCAGCACTCATTAACAGAATAGGAGCAATCATAACAGTCTGCTCACCTTGGCCTTCTGACCATCTGTGCATGTTGATGATGTGATGCAATTGATTTGCCATTCACAGGTAAGCTGTAGAAATTCACTGGAATTACATTTCTTTGGGTCCTACTTTATGGTCTATTTTAGCAGCTGAAAAGCTTTAATATTTTATTTAGTGATAGCTGCAGGAATGTCTGACAACTTGTCTGATTCCCCATAGCTTAAATATGTGCATTATAGTGAGGATTTCCCACTTTTCCTTCAAAGCCAGCTATGAATGCTGTGTATTCTGGGGAGAGGGAGGCAGGGTGCTCTGATGTGTTGGTCTGGATTTTCTCTGCTGCCTGTTGGCCTGCATTGCCCCACATAACAACCCTGATCAGCTTTGATCACATTTGGAGAGTCGGTAGTGCATCTGGCTTTGGTGAGAATCTCCTTTCCCTGAGCTGGCTTACAAGGTATTTCTGTGATTAGTTCTTCTTCCCAGTGATCTAGGTATGATTACGCAGGTGCTTGTATACATGATGCTATGTTGGACAGTCGTTTTCTCTTGAGTTCAGTATCCTTAGGCAGTCAGCAAGGCTTCTCTCCTGCTGTCTGGCTGTTATGCCAGTATGATGGACTTGAGCTTTTATAAGTCTACTTTGTGTAGTTTGCTCTAATATTCCTGACAACCACTGTGCAGAAACTTGCCTATGTTGACCTTTGCTATGAACGTTGTATTACGTATCGATTTTATCACATGAAAATCTCATTTTCCTTTCTTGTCACCATATTTTCATGCCACAAAGCTAATTGGACAAAACCTGATAGGTTTCTGATGGCTCTTTGAGATGTCACATCTTTTCTCTCTGCCTTCGTAAACTAATTCCTCTTTCAGCTCCTCACTGCTCCTAAGCTGTGGCATTACCATACCAGTAGTCTGTAGTGAAGGTGTTTTCAGCAATTAGCAGTGACTTCTGAACTTTGCTTTCTTAGCAGCTTCCTATCTTCTCTTCCTTATATCATTTCTTCTTCTTGAATGATTACAATCACATTTTTCTTTTGTAAACACTATCTTGCAAAATTGTATTTTTCTAGTCTGGACATGCCTGCTGCACTCTGGGGCAAGTTTTATACCTTAGCACTGGTTTCTGCCAGACATAGTGTTCTCATTTTTGTCTTCTCATCTTTCTTTGCCTCTGGTCCTGGTTTGTTTTAAAAACCATTTGATGTGCTACTTTGCACTTCACTCCCGTCAGTTACAAGTAAAACCCACAGCATCCTGAATTTTTCTCTTTTGGTGAGCTTTGACACAACTTCTGTTGCCATAGTTACATGACCTAAAAGCAAGACATTTATCAATACCACCTTTTCTTTAAAAAAACTTACAAGTCTCAGTTTTTCTCTTGCTCTGAATTATTGATTTTGTTTGAATGTACTGTTTTGTGTAATTTCATGCTTTTCCTGTGCTACTTGATGAATTCCAGACCCATCTTCTCCATTCATCATTAGCCTTTAGATGTGTTTTGTTCATTGACCTATCAATACACCAATGGATGCAAGTCACTGATAGGTTTCTGATGGCTCTTTGAGATGTTGCATCTTTTGTCTCTACCTTCATAAATAAATTCCTTTTTCACTATTTGTTAATTTCACAAGAGTGGCCTCAACCACTTACCTTAGGGTGGCTGTTCTCTTGGTTTTCCAGATGTTTTTGACATCTAGTGCCTAAAAACATTTTTCATTTCCTACACATGATGTTTCTTAGGAACAGGGAGCTACAAATTGTCTTTAATTATTTGCTGCTCAGTTCTCCCACCTGGAAGAATGTCCACACCTACAGGTGATAATCGCATCTTCTTTCCTCTCCCTACCACGCAGCAATTACACTGTTTGAGGGACTGCACTGAAAGAGGTTAGTCAAAAGGGAATAACAGATTTAAATACCTGAGAAACCCAGATTAGATGTTGCAATTTGTAGTGGCACAGTGCCTAGGATCCTCTGCAGAGTAAGGCTGGCTTTCCTATTTAGTATCATACTAAAGTGCCTCCTAGTCAAAGGCTGATTGATTATAACCCTCTACATAATGCCCAACAGGAATCTGAAGATAATGTTGCACCACCAAAGGCCAAGTGCCTGTTAACTGTCATATTCTACCCAAAACCCTCCTCGTTTTGCAGGACCACAAAGCATTGAGGGTTGGACAGTCACCATACCTACATAATGTGTATGCATATTTTATCCAGGCTGTTCTTGTGCAACACACTCATGCTGCATGCAGAGTGAGGATGCAACCTGGGGCACTACTCCCAGCCTTCTCCTACCAGCACTTTCAACTTGATGCCTCAGTATCTGCTGCTTGCCCAAGCAAGCACTTTTACAGCAGCTGTCTAGCTGCTCTAAACTAAATAAGCTTGAAATGACAATACCTGAGGTGAGACGAGACAGTCCAAGATGAAAACAGTTTTGCTGTCATGTAAGTTCTCACCAGGTCTTTGTTTAAAAGCAAAAGAATGGACAGCCATGAAATACCCTTGAGCATTCATTTTGGAAGCAGCCCAAAAATCATCTGCATTTGTCTGATTTGATGCTTTTCTTCAAGCTTCTTGGCCCCAAAATGAGAGAGATCATAATGGAAGACAATACTGTAGAGGGCTGGTGTGTTTAAAATAGCTGTTTTAGAGGGGAAAAAAAGAAATAATCATGATTCTTTTCCTGAAGCTGGTGTCATTTTTAGAACTATGTTTTCAGCACAGTTTTAAGATTTGGGGTTTCATTTTGGTCTAGGTTGGGTTTTTTTGTTTGTTTTTTTTTTCTCTTTTTCTTGCTACAAGTGTCTTGTGATTTTTGGCAGATGTTCTAGGCTTGTTCTTTAGCACAAACTCTGGACAATGAGCTCGTGATTGTAGAAGCATTTGCTTGTCTGAGTTGGAATCTCTGGCTTGCGCCTCATTCCAGTACTAGTTTTGGTGCCATACAGAACTTGCTGGCTGGTTTGAGATGATGACACAGACGCTATGTGCTTAGAGGAAATTTGTTCCAACTATCCAGGCAGGAAAATTAGGCTGCAAAACTGACAAAACCAAATCTAATCTGCAGCTGAATGCTTAGGACCAGATCCTCAGATAAATTAAATCATCATTAGGTAACTCATGTTAATGGAAGGATGCGCTGATTTACCTCTGCTGAAGGTTTTAGCTGGCCTGTGTATGTGCCTGTTGAAATGAAGAGGGCTTTCCAACAAGTGATGTGATTTTGAGTCATTTGTTTAGTACATTTTTTCTTTTATTCAATTTTTATTGTTTGTCCTTTGCTTCCCAGGGCACAGTCACCACCTCACTGGCCTACTCAAAGATTGTATCTTTCCCCTTTCCAGGTCTTGGATAATCAAGCATTAAACAATTGCTAGTACCAAGAGAGTATACAGATTATTTAGTATCAAAAGTGACCCTTTCTGGTGAAGCTTCTAGAGCTTTCCCGTAAACAATGTGAAGTTTAAGTCCCTTTGTCCCAGCCACTGCCTGGGCAACTTACACAGAACTTAGATTGTAACCGCACAACAAGGTTTCAGTTACAGAAGAGAACCAAACATATTATTGCTATTCAGGATATTGGTTTTGGCTTCTCTCTGCAAACAAGTATGAAGGTAAAAGAGCTCCAGTAGATAACTTTTACAGACTGTTTAGAAAATAATGAATGCTTTTTGTACACTGGATGCCTTCAGCTTCCTGCTGGAGAACATTATGAGAACATGAAGAAAGGCAATGAATGGGAAGGCAACACATTTACCCTCAACAAAACCTGTATCTTCACAATGCCTAATTAACTTTTGGAAGTCACTGTCATATTACTGACACTTCAAGAAGAACGGTTTCAGTATTATAGCCAGACATTACTGGAACAAAAATACTTGGTACTTCACAAAATGGCTGTGGAGCACTGAGCAGGCTTTTCTGCCTTCTGCATTTGAAATTTATTTCTGTCTAAAGTATTTGGTAGGGACCTTCTTAAGAAATAAGTTTTATGCTATGATTCAGCCTGCCACAGAAGTGTTATATGTCTCTATTTTGATACGCTTATAGAACATGCCTTTGCCAACTAAGTAGCAGAACAGCATTCAGTCTTCATATAAGACTTTTTATTAATATATCCAAATACTTTCCAACTGAAATTTATGGATGTAGAAAGTAAAACTTGAAGGAACAACTCAATTCTTTTGCTGTTATAGATCATAAATAAAATACAGGTTTCTTAAATTAATCTAATAACTTTCTCAATTCTTCCTGCTTGAAGATTGACTTGGAAAATTCATGTACATTCTTAATTAATTTTGCTTTGAAAAGTCACATTTTTTTTAAGAAACTCACTTTAAAATGGACTATTTTTTTAAGAATAACTTTCTTACATGATGCTAATGATAATGAAGACATTATTGCTTGACCAGAATGTCTTTTGAAAACACGAATTGTTCCAACATAAAGGTCCAGTGATGCAATGATAATAAATCTCTGAAAAAATTGTAAGGTAGATGAACAGGCTTTTTTTTTTTTTTTAAGAGAGGTCCTAGGGATGTTAGAAAGTAAAAACAGGGGTTAATAGACTTCTGAGGGTCCACAGACTACTGGTAATTAAGCCACAAGCTGTAACTAAGAACAAAAAGCCTATTATCAGTAGGATTATATTTTCTATACAGCAAAATGCAACTCCACTGGAAAATGTGTGAGGACCTGCAAATCAAATAGGACTGAAGGGTACTGCTCTAAGTAAATAGCATGTTCCTGCTCCACAACAGGCACAAAATTTGAGAGAGCCATGACTTGCTTTTTTGTTGATTTTGACTTTCAAAATCAAAATCCTGGCTGCCAAAGGCTGCATGAGTTCAAAAACATAACTGAAGAAATATGTTTAAAAGATTCACGGAAAGCTATGAAGTCCAAAGAAAGGGGCAGCCAGCTGTAAACCAGAGGAGGTGGAGAAGGTGTAGCAGGGAGTAGCACTGCGTTTGTCCTGCTCTTGTGCTTCTTTCTCTATGCATCCACTGGAGGCCACTGTTAGGGATGGGGTACTGGAAAAGACAAATTTCTGGTCTGCTGTGATAGAGATGGGCTTATGTTACCTGCCTTCACAGACAGGCAGTCTTACGGTAGACCTCTTGCACAAGCTGTACCACCAGTTGTATGCTCTGTCTTCTATGTTCATTTTGGTTTGCTTTGCTGCTTTTCATAACATCATGTCTTGCTCTATTTCTTTAATTCTTTCTTGTTGTCTGTTCGTGGATCATCTCTTTGATTCTGGCAATTTCATAGTACTAAAAGCCTAAAAAGCAGGATAAAAGCAACATTTCTGGTAAGGAGCTCTCAAATGATACTGCACATAGTGGCCACCAAATCAGGAAATCTGCCAGCAGCCCCCTCAGAGAAATTTGCTTGACATTACAGTACATGTATTTCCTCTGAGAATAGATCCCATAGAGGTGCCGGCCAACTTTCTCAGCTGAGGTAAGCCATTTTGTCACTGAAGCTGTTTCTCCACATTGGGCACTAAGTCAGAAAGTCACTGTCTCTGGACTATTTGCTGAGCTTTAGTCTAGACTTAGAATCAAAAGTCTTTAGTTTCTGTGCTGCTCTCATAAAAGTCATTTCCTAGAACAATAAATAACTAGTCCAGGGTCTCAGATACTTTAAAAGCTACACTTACAGTTACAGTTGGACAAATACTGAACATTTTTAATGTAAATAACTATATAAAGTTTTAAATGGTGCATGGGTCAAACTCACACTCCTTTTACATTCACTTCTCTGGAAACATAAAAGTGATGGAGTTTTAGCAGCACTTATGTTTGTGGGAACAAATCTTTCAGGTCATATATACTAACATATTAGTGTTCATGAAAACTAGACTGCATATGTAACTACTCAGATCAGAAGGGCCTTTGGTTCACATCCCTGCTTCAACTCAATATTTGCGCAATCTAATCATACCCAGCATTGAAAGTCTTTTGTTACCTCAAAGTATACATAAGCACTACAATGAGAACTCCAAAGCTTTAACAAAAATTTAAAAATACCACTTAGGTTTAGGCCCTGAAAGGACTGAGATATGTAAAGATTGGTTTAGGCACTCAAGTCTAAAGCATAGATTCTCAAAATCCTCAGTAGGTGTTTAGACGTTAAAAGTCTGTCAGTGTTCATGTTTCCGATAGGAAAGCTTCACAGGTACCCAGAAAGCCACCTGTGTAATTAATAACTGTTTTCTGGAAGAAAAGAGGGACTGTCCTCTGTTCTTCTGAAATATGATCCCACACACCAGTCTTAAAGAGACTGCAGTGTAATGAATCCAAAGTAGAAAAGATCAGCTCATCAAAGGAAGGACTTAAGGCTTGCTGCTGCCTGAATGCCTTGTTATTGTTAAGTTTTATTATCTTCTTGATCTTAAGCTCCCAACTCTGTGCAATGAGTGGAAAGTCCCAGCTTGAACTACAGGTTCTGCTTGAGGGTATTCTTGTAGCAGATGCTATAGCACCCATGTTCTTTTAATAGACTTGAATCTCTATACCCACCTGCATCTTGTGGAGCTAAGTGTCCATGTGCATCCAAAAATTCTGCAGTGTCTTCCTGAATCTTTAAGAACCTTGCTATCTTAGAAAATACAACTAGCAACCTTGCCTGTATTTGATAACCACAAATAGATTTATGGGATCATCTTCGTACCTCAGAGAGTTCTTTCACTTCATTATTTTTATAAAGCACTAACTACATTTCTGATGGGAAGAGGGGCTGAGCTGACAGATACTGATCTGAACAGATCACTACTCTGCTGCAGCAAAAAAAAAAAAAAAAAAAAAGATTTTTTGATCAGATACATTTGTTACAAATTATTCCCCAACTATAGCTTGTTGTATAAATATACCAGTGCTTAGTCTCTCCATAAGTCCCATCTTGCCTCTTGGATGCTTTCGCACAATAACAAAAAAAGCAAAAGCAAAAGCAAAAGCATATGTAAGCTTAGGTGCCACTGGTGAAATCATTCAAGTAAACATTTGCATTGACATTAACTGAGCCATTATTTTCCCTTCCAGACTTAAATCTTGACTTTTTGGGTCTTGACTTAAATACAGGATCCAAAAATGGCTGACCGAAAGGACATCAAAACTGTAAGATGTAATGGATGATCCTCAGGTGTTCTGTCTGCACAGTTTTCATACAGAACACAAGGGCTTTTAGCAGTTCATCACCTTGCTGGATAAATCTGAAAAATGAAGAAGGAATATAATTCTATTGAATACAGAGCCCCTGTATTTTAGTAGGCATTTTATCAAATGGTAGAGGGGAAAAATTAAGAAGGAATGACTATGAAGCCATTGAAAGAGCAAAGTGAATGGAGCATACACTTGAATAGCAATGGGAGGAAGGATCACAGTGTAGTTTTGGAAAGGTTTTCTAAATGTGCTGCAGACATTTTTGGCTGCCTGCGATCATCAGATAAAAACCTACATATGGATGGTGAAAAGAAGAATAATAGCCACATTTAAAGGATTTGCATGCCTAGATTCATAACTCAAGGCTAGAAGTTGTTGATCCGTAAGTGAGCAATATTTAGTAGGTGTGAGAAAGCAATTCCAATCATATCTTGAACTGGAACATTGTTCAAATCCATGAAAAGCAATCAATGACTCAGTACCATCAGCTTAGAAGTGAAATTTAAGAAAACATTGAAGTTCAAAGAAATCTCCCAGCCATACTTAAGAGATCAAGCAGAGCCAGAAATAGGCAATACAGCCTTGACAGAACTTCGCTGTAGACAGTTGAGCCTCAGCTATTGTCCGAGATTTTGTAGACAGGACAGCAAAATAGAAACTGTCCTCTCCAAAGTGAAAACAAATGTATGTGTTTGTTCAATTTAAAGTGACACTTGGTTCCATAATCAAACAACATGAAACTCAAAGAGATGCTAAAGGTACATATAGATGGATTTACTACATGTAACTGTTCAGAATACCTGTAGCAAAATGATTGGTTACAGGAAGAAAAGTCACCAGTAAAGCCAAGAAAACGATTAAATGTGCATCACAATAACGGAAAGATTCTACAGGTCTTGTTATTCAATCATTTAGAGATATTCACCTCTTAAACGTGCAAAAGACTTGTACAATGAATAAATGAGCATCATTTTTTCCATTCAATTGACGTATAAACTTAGGCACAGACAGGTTTACCTAGTTTCTCTCAGCAGCAATGCTGAGACACATGGCTTATCATAGGCTTGCCCCAACTGTTTTTTTTGTGGGAGCTCTGCAGTAAATTAGTAGTATCATAACACTGATTTGACCCTGGTTATTCAACGGTTATCATGAACCATGAACTGTTCTGGGATATGCAAGCTAATAATACCTTGCCTAATCTCATTTGGCCTCAGCATTAGACACCTGAGCCAACAGCTATTCTTTTCTGTCAGGAAGACACTGATCAAAATGACAAATTGCAAATAAAGTTTGCAGATTTTTCCTTTTAAATGGGACCAAACCAAGTGCTGTGGCAGATTTTTCCTTTGATCTATTGGAATAGTCATTGGAAAGAAAAAACACCCTACTCCAAACTGAGCATGTTGTTTCAAACCTCCCTAACAATGCAAGAGAGATATTGGCAGAACCCATTTTGCTCCTGAAAAATATCATCCAATGAGTGAAGTCCTGATAGATCTTGTTTACATTTTTAAGTAGAAATTTGGTTTGCCAAAAATTGCACTGCAGAAGTGGCCTCAATAAATAAAAATTTAGGCTTGCATTCATTTAATGATTTCTCCTTTCCTCCAAATGTCACTTTAAATGACCTCCATTCCTTATATTTTTAAGTCATTTCTAAGAACATTTTAAAATCTTATTCATTTAGCTGGTTAGGATATGGAAAACCAGAAAGCACACAGGGCAATGACACTAAGGGGCCATTAAGTTTGCTAAGTGATTTTCTGCAAATGCATCACTTTCTGAACTCTTTTGCCCACGCAGAGGATGGCTGACTGGCTGCAAGCCTGATTGAAACCAGGCTGGAAAATCAACAGGCAAGCAGGCAGGAGATAGGTAGGTGAGTGTTAAAAATCACAGAGGTGGGAAGGTAGATAGCTTACATTTATACATGTATTTAGCAGTCTGGCTGAAAAACAGTCTTGCTTGGAATATCCACAGAATATAGGAATTGATTTCTTTATACTCACACATACACACCCCTGTACATAAGTACAAAAGTAGTTTTTCATACTGTAGCATATTAGCATTCAGCTCTGATAGCAACTGTTTAAAGCAAACCTCTGACTTCTTCTCACAAGGCTTGCAAATCATTTGCAGGCCCTCATTAAAGAGGGCTTTGTTTAGCACAGTATGCTAAGAAAGCATTGCCACTAGATGAGAGCATGCTAAAGCTACAGCAAACCATTAGAATCAGGTATCACTTTTTCCATGTGCAATGCAAGATTTTCCAAGTCCGTGTCTGGAATTCAAACCCAAATATGTCTGAATCTCAGATGAGGCTTTTATCTGGAGAAAAATACTCTCATGAAACAAGATTTCAAACTAAGAAGGGGACAGGCATAAAAATCAGGAATGATTTACCATAATCTCCATATTGACTTGTTTGCCAGGATAGCAAAGCCTGCAGTGTGTATCAGTACAAGCCCTCAACAACATGAATGACATGAAAATACTGAATACATGGAATTTTTTTGTACATGTGCCTGTTCCTTTGCAGCTTCCTATGGTTGAATTCTATAAAAAGCAGGGTGTTGTTGGTTCTAATAGTTAAAAACCCTAAAGATTGACAGCTGACTGGCTTTGTTATGGTGCCTCTGTATGCGGAAGGTAATCAACACAGAACACATGCTAATGTTCAACCTGCTAAAAGGACCTGAGAGTTTTCCAGAGAGGGACTGCAGTATGGAAAATTCTTGCGCAGTGAGTTTAGGCATTTGGTCAGGAGATACTAGCAGAGAAAGAGAGCACTCTATTCCTCAATGTCTCTGTCAGGTTGCTGCAAGACTTTTTAAGGAAACAACAAAAAGGCTGAAAATGTTCTGCTGAGCCTTTCCCAGCATTTCTCCTTTACTGCAATAAATTGGAAGACACAAAGTTATACAGGGGCGACTTTCCAAACTTAAAAGACTCCTCTACAAAGCCTGCATGGACATGGGAAAAGTCCAAAGTCACCAGAAGCCCTTGGTAAGGCAAAATAAGAATGAGATGAAAAGTGATTAGCAAATTCCAGCTGTAATCAGAAACTATGAAACACCTCAAGTTCCTGCTTTCTTGATGCTTCACAGTTTGTAGGTAAGAATAAGAATGAGAGCTGAGTTCAGTGGGGTAAAGATCCTCCATAGTCTCCAGTGTATGAGGGAAATGAGGAGAGACGTCTTTTGAGCCAGTTCCAGACAGTAGGGCTCATCTTCTGGCACCCATCCAGACTATGTCAACCAATCAATTCAAATAAGTGAAAAAAGTAACACTGTCTTCCAGAGGACAAATAGCAATTCTTGGAAACACAGCAAGGAAGAGGCCACATGGAGCACCACAGAAAGACCCAGACCCATTAACCTTTCCGAGCCTCCAGGAAAGACATTTTTCTGTGTTGACAATCATGCCTCCATACTTCATACAGTGATTGAGGTAATCAACTTAGATAATCAACTTAGATGCCAAAATTAGTAGCCTAGGAAGTCCCAAGGTGTTTGCAGTCAATGAGGAAACACCCAGAGTGTGTAAAATGAGCTCCTCCAGTGCCATGCTCTGGAAGACTTTTCACCTTACTCTGTTGACTACAGAAGGATCATAGGTGATGAGCTGATTGACATCTACTGAGCTTAGAATAACTTTTCTTCTACTGCTGCTCTGTGCAATGAAGACTGTGAAAGAAATTCCAACTGAGAGAGTGAAATCAATACGGCGTTTCATAAACATTTCCACACACTCAACACCTTCTTCCCTCCCCACTCCTCAATTTCTCAAGGATATTTCAGAAAGCTTCCTCCCATCTCCTCCTCCAAGGAAAGCATATGAATGTTTCTCTTCCAGCAGACTGTCCTGACCTAACACCTTCTTCAGCAGGCCCCAGGACAGGAAATGCAGAGATTTCTCAAAAATGTCACTTTTTCAGACTGAAGAGCTTTTCCTCACAGCTAAGTGCAGCTGTTGCCCAGAGGACTCAGAGCTGCTGTCTGAGAGATTCTATAAACAATTACAGGTTGCAGGGAACTGTGAGTCTTACTATTTGGTTTCAATTGATTTCAATTTAAAATACATAATGCATAGTTTTATTTTAATGCACAAATACAAGAGCTGGAATTAAAGCAGAGTTTTCAAACTTCAATCTGCAGTTCCTTCCTACTTAAGAGTCTTGCTTTGCTTTAGTGTTGGTTTTGTTTAGAATAGAAAGTGCTGTCTCCTGCTTTGTCAGCTCCAAATTAACAGTTTAGACCTCTTTTTCCCACAGATCATATAAAAACCCTATCATATTGGTTTAAAATATTTTTTTTAATAACATTACATTATCTTTTCATCTGCCTTCTTAATTTCCAAACACTTAATGAGCCTTTCTCAGTTGGACAGGTGGCAAATTCCCAAATATGTTCTATGCTGGCTGTACTCCCAGGTGTCTGGGGTGTTAGGATTCACAAAGACCCAGCAAGGACAAGTTGAAGGTTAGGAATATAGCAAGATAAAAACAGTTCCTACAATGGTGTGTACTACATATTAGCTAGAAACACATTCTGCAGGTTTCACATGACAAAAGTTAAGACAGATCTGGGTTTCTGGAAGCTGTTGCATGTTTAGGACAACATCATATTTCCTGTTATCAGCATCTGCTGGTCTTGGAAAAGATGGTGCATAAAAGGCAATAACAAATTTCAAAACCCTGGGGCTGCTGAGGGGATTGGATAGCAAATCTATCTGAAGTTGTTTGTTTCTTTTTCAGGTATCTCTGAGCCTGTTTGGTTAGGTGAATGAGGGCTGATAATATTATAAAGTACCTCGCTAGCTACTGTCACCTTTTCTTAGGTTGTTCAGGCATCTAAGAGTGCTCTCTAAAACATCTTAGAAAGATGTGAAGGTCCTGAAACATGACCATGGAAGGATACAGATGATCATTTGGCATCCTTGCTATGCACTGCATGTCTCCCACAGTGCTGAAGCTACTTTCTGCAGTTTATTCCCATAAAGAAGAAAAAGAGGTCATTATAATGTGAACTATATCCTTTCATTTGGTTTTCTCTCAGAAAGGACTTTACCTGGGGCACTCAGGAAGTGTCCTAGAAAAGACTGTGGGACTTCTCTTTCAATCTCAGTTAGGACTGGGTCATCTAGCAGATACTGTTCCTCTGGGATGAAGCAATTCTTCCTTTTCCCAAATGACAGTTTGTATTAAATGGCCAAAATGACCCTCTATCACTAGAAAAATATAATGTGACTGTTCCATAGTATCCCATAATGCTATTTCTGGGCCTTGAAAAAATAGCAGATATACTCTGAAAAATATCTTTGAGATGAATTTTAGAAGAATTTTATAAAAAGATAAATCAAGAAGACAGCATTTGTCCATTCCATTTCTTTTTGACATACCCATGACAAAGAAAGAACTGTATCTCCTTGTCAAATATAAACACTTTTCTGGCACTGTCTGGCTTCCACATGCCTTTTAGGCTAGAGAGCATTTTTCCTTTTGTGAAATGAAAAGAACAATCTAAAATGACAACTTGTTAAGCAGAGCAAAAGAGGTTGTTACCTGGGTATTTTGACACGTTATATCTATGCTAAATTAGCTGTGGTGATACATAAATAGGTTTTTTCTTTTGAACTGTGGCATATTGTTTCCCTGTCTGCAGCATGTGCAGACTGAATCTTTTCCTAAAAAAAAAATAGGAAGAATCAAAAAAAAACACCCTGTAACAGTCTTTGCCCATCAATATTATTTCATTATTAACTTGGCCCTGTCTGATTTTTACAGCCGTGGTGTTGAGCTTGATTCTTTTGTCATCCTTCTTTATTTATTTCGCCAACAGTAGTTACTCATTGCCAGAAATTACATATGCTGGGCAGATGCAGAATCCAGATATTATTGTGAGTTTTATTTCTCCAAGACTCATATCTGATTTTACCTTTTGCTCCTTTCCTTGTTTGTTTGAAAGCCTTCTAATGCCCTTTTTGGCTGGCATCATGGCTTTGCAACAGCAATTTCATGTACAGTGCCAGCTTCTGGGGTCAGCTGAAAAGAATCTGAATGCTGTGACTCAAGATCATAGATGTAAAATATATATGTATAGCTGAACTCCCTGCTTAAACACTTTCAGGAGCAGCCATTTTAGGATCTGATCTTGTTCAGACTATAATTAAGAGAGAATTTCACTGCTAATTTTTGGGAAACAGGATGATCCCTGCATTGCCTAATTTCAAAATTTGGGGAGTTTACTTTCTGATTTAAAGAAATTTCAGAGGAACATAATTATGAAGGATTGGCACAGAGGAATTTAAACAACAGTCTTAGTAATCTCCAACTCTGTTCTTTCCTTTATGGGCTCTGAAACAGCATAAGTAAGGCACGTCCATATTCTGTCACACAGCATCTATGTGGTAGTGCTAGACTATCATCAGTATGCAAAAGAATCAAATTAACATCTCACATTATACTCTGGAGGGCATCTGAGACAATAAATCATCTTATTTGGATTTGTATGTGCTTGCAAACACGTTGTTTGCTCTTTATTAAGCAATATGGCTTACTTATAATTCACTGATATACTTCATCCCAAGTAATGGGTACTGTTACAGCAGGCTTATCCTTTGATACTATTTTTTCCAGCCCTTCTCCTTTCTGAATTCTGATGGCATTGTTGCAAGATGTATCCATGCTGTTCCAGAGTAAGAGCAATTCCACAATGATCCTAAAGTCCCACTGATTTTGACAGAGCTATTTATACTTATGCTGGCATATGCTTCGGTATCTTGCTAAATTAAGACTTTAAGTCACTACATTCCCCCATTGCTTTCTTTTACCCATACATAAAAACACAAAACCTATTAAATCTGGTATTTGAGCATAATTTTTAAGACACAGACATCTGGGAAAGCTTCTAATATAAATGTATCATTAAGCAGTTCAGTGACTGGAGTATCATGCAGTTATCCTATGCTGTTAATAGGTTTACTCAGCTGGTATGACAACCCATACACTACTTTTTACTAACTTTACTGCTGCTGAGTGAATATCATAAATCATTCATCTCTGCCATTGTCTAAATGATAAACAACTCATCTCCAAGGTGGTGTTCTGAAGAAGGAGTTAAAGGCTGAAATTCCTCACTGTATCCAGGTGTCTGGAAAAAGTTACGGCAAGATACACCTGGAAAAGGGTTATACAGAGAGGTGTGAGGAATGACTGATGCAACTACTGCATTGCACAATCCTTCTAATGCAATCCAATAACAATGCATAAACGATTTGTATATTGTACAGATAGGACAAGGAGCTCAAACTTAAACAGAAATTTAGATTGGACATAAGGAAGAAATTCTTTACTGTAAGGGTGGTGAGGCACTGGAATAGGTTGCCCATGGAAGTTGTGAATGCTCCATCCCTGGTGGTGTTCAGGGCCAGGCTGGACAGAGCCTTGGGTGACATGGTTTAGTGGGATGCATCGCTGCCCATGGCAGGGGGGTGGGAACTAGATGATCTTAAGGTCCTATCCAACCCTAACTATTCTATGATTCTATGATTTGAACAACAAATTTGAAAATTGTTATTATTAATGACATGTTTATAAAAAAGTAAGAACATAATTTTGAGCTTTCCAGATTTGTTTTAGCACAGTAACAGGTGTAACCATAGGTAAGTGCTATTGAGCTTTTCTTATGATGACTGAATCCATGATATGGAGAGGTCAATTTGTCACCAACAGTGATGTTAGTTTTCCTGATTCCCAGTACAAGCACTAAACACTGAAACAAATCCTCTGTGTTCTCAAGTCCCATTGTGGTAATCAAAGTAGGGTAACAGGTGCCTTGAAAAGGCAAGTGAGAATCACCCTCCTAGCTCCATCTCTCTCCTAAAGGACAAGGAATCCTGGAGAGACAGTGTGGTCAGATGTTCAAGTAGAAAACATTTTATATCACAAATAAACTATTAGTATTTGTTTTGTTTTATACCAAAACTTAGTTTAGGGTCTTCTAACTCTCTCTAGAAAGACGGATTCATCACCATCAGCCTCAAGAGCAAAGACATCAGACTTGTCACTACAAAGTCTCTTTTTAATGAAAAATATACTTCATTTTTTTTTCCTTTTTTAATTTTCGCAGAAATAAATTTATTTTGACTCTCAAGAAGATTTTTCTTCCCTTTTTCACTCTCTTTTTATCTCCTCATATTAGAAACCATTCCCTACCATTTTCCTTCTGCTGATTTGTTTTTACACAATGTTTTGCTGTGCCAGGAATTTTTCAGCACTTTCATACCTTTGGAAAAATATGTGAGTGCAGATCTGATAATTGTTTTAGAATTAGAGCAAGTTTGAAAAGTTGTAGAATCACAAAGAATAAAAGTATTTTTTGGGGGAAAACAAAACAAAAACAAAACAAAAAAAAAACAAACCAAAACCCAGCAACAAAATAAAACAAACAACACACCACCATCCCCCATAACCCCAAGTAAACCCCAATCTTTGTTCATTTTTTACTCAATGAACTCAATGGAGAAAAGTAGAAACAGGAAAAAATAACTATTTGAATGTGCTCTTCTGAAAGGTCACGAACATGTGGGTGGAGAAACTAAAGTCTCCATTCTTGAAGCTTGAGGATAAAAGATATTTCAGAATGGCAATATACATTTTGTAAAATTACTTTTCCATGGTTTGAACCAGGTCAGGACTAAATGTTCAATTCTGGACAAAACTCACATCAACCACTGTAGTAATGTTTCATGGTTAGAGAACTTGTATGAATCATACTATGATTTATACCTTATTATGTGCAGAGAAGTTAATAGGATGCTGGGGCAAGTGTCCAGAAACTGGTACGATATCTTTTGTGTAGCTTGCCAGCAGGACTTCAGAGTGGATGATATGTCAAAATACTCTTACTTTAAATTATAAAGATACAGTAGTAAGCTGAATAGTCCTATCCAAGAAAAAGAACTTCCCAAACAGATATTAATGAAAAAATAGTATTGTGTGTTCAGTCCCAAAATGTCCTTTTTAATGAGCACATATTTATGCAAGATGCGCAATTGTCAAACCCGGGATTTAGATTTCCTCAGTTTTGCAGTGTTTGAAATCCAGAACCAGATCTGAATTACACTGTTCAAGCCTAATAAAACTAACACAGGTGACGGCCATGAACCTGAAAGAAATGAGTGGACGTTTTATTATGTGCTCCAATGAGAAAGAATTTCACTCTGAGATGCACTTGGAATCAGGGAACCTCATTGTATCAAAGTTGCACAAAAATGTAACTGTTCATGACTGTGAATTCGTCCACAGTCAGAGAAATGGATGAAGAATGAAAGATACTATTAACTTTGCCATTAAAGTCCAAAGAATATGTGTATAGAATTCACCTGTTAGAACCAGGCTTTTCTAGATGAATGAACACCAGAATTAAATCAAACTAAATTTCTAGGTTAATTAAAGCTACATGTATATATGATGGCAGGAATGCCTCTAATCATGTATTTTCATTACTAAAAGGATTTTGGAGTTCTGCCATTTCAGAAGGTCATCAGGCAGTAGTATCCCATAAGGACAAAATGAAAACTCATATAACAATTATAATAATTCTTTAGCAGTTACTTATCATTATTCCTCATAGGAATGCACAGGTAAACAATTCTAAACACAATGTCTAACACAAAAAATCCATGGAAAAAATGAGAAAAGAACATTCTAGAAAACAAAACAAACTGGGTCTGGCTTTTGGTGCAAATAACTTTGTCTGTAATCTTCTTTCTCTCTTGTAAATAATAAACATATTTCTAACACTTGTAGGATTTGGATTCCCATTGATACAGAGCTCTAACAGCAAGCCATGTGTGACTCCAATAAGACATGATAATATTCTGTCAGCTCATCAGCTGGATCTTTATACTGGAAACACCTGGCTCAGTCACTGTGTGAGAAATCATGCCAAGGCATGAAAATAACGTGATTCTTTTAAAGAAAAAAGTTGTTTAAAATGTCCTATCCCAGTTTATAGGGCAAGTATCCAAGAATAATCATAATACTTTGGAACTATTGGAAGGGAGATAAGATGAAAGCATGTTTACTTTTAAATTGTATGCTATATGAAAAGCTTTACACATCTAGGTAATTTTGACACATTCCTGTTTGAGTAATGCCTTCTGCAAATTACTTTGTAAATGCTAATCAGTGTGATGTTTTGAAATCAGTCAGAGCCAATGAACCTAGCAGACAGTTTCAAACTGCCTGAGTGTCCATTTAATGTCATTTTGTGACAACACATGTTGTGCCAGAGCATTTTTTGGGAACACAATGATTCATCCTATTTACCTAGCTCAATGTAATAGCTAAAAACCAGTACTAAGACTGTGCAAGAACCACAGCTGTTGTAAGCAGCATGTGATGGGACCACAACTCAGCCAGAGTGTTAGTGTGAAGCTGTGTCACTGCCTGAGCTTTACCCAAAGGCACTGTTCAGATAAAAGGAGACTTGTACGGTATCTGCCCATCTCTATCTCATAAGACAATTCCAATTTGCACTGGAAAAACTAGATAGTAACCACATGGGGGAGTCCTACCTGAAAGCACTGCTAAACGAGACCTGACCTACCTCTGCCCTCTCCAATGGAATAGGTATGTGCTGGGAGAACCTGGTAGGAATGTGGAATGAAAAGGACTTGCTCCTCTTCCTCAAATGTCAGAGGAACACTGTCTGAAAAATACAGTTAAAAGCTATTTGTTCTTTTGCATTCACGGAAATTAATTGTTTTTTTTTCATTGTGCTTTCTTACATTAAAACAAAACTAATAGGGAGTAGATAAATATGGGGAGAGGGGTTGTGTATTAAAAATACAGTGGCTTAAATCCAGATTTCTTTGTACAGCTAGCCACAAAATCAGTAATACAATTCACATAAGTAACCTTAGCAGGATCTGGCACTCAATCTTCTGTACAGGTAAAACCAAGTTTGTAAGTGAGTAATGTGGTTCAGCAGAATATATTCTGCAACTACCCTGTGCACACATGTGCCTTTGACAAGGATGGGATGTGCTCACTGAAAGTAGAGCACGTAACAGAAAATTTCCTCCATAAAAGGTAGTTCTTTTTCACTTCCACGTAGTCTCACTGAAATGAAAGGAAATTGCACACAAGCAAATGGTAGAATATTTTGACTACAGCATCACAAGGAGGAATATCTTGTGAATGAGAGAGGAAGAGGATTAACTCTGCCAGTCAAAACATAATATTTAATTTAAGACAGTTACAATTTTTAAAGTATGTTAAAATTTGGAGGGATTTTTACCCCTTGTTCATTCAAAACTGTGACATTTTTGCTTGTTGCTTTTCTAGAGAAAAATCCAGCTATGGATATTTACAAGAACAATTACTCAACATATCATTACCAAATTACATATTTTCAGCTGAAAGCTAATGCTAAATTTGTTTACCAAGATAGCTTCTCTAGCAATGCTAACCCTGCAAAACCTCTTTTATCCACTCAGGTACCTAAAGTCTTAGAAGCGAGGACAAGATTTATCTCTCAAATTGACAGTTCTAGAATAACTGTAGTGTACATCCTGTACCTTCAGGTTTCAAGATATATCTTGCAGTGTACATCATCTTAACCTTGAGTACTAGCAGTTGCAACATGGGAGCAAGTGTGAGCATCTAATATGATGTTACTGTTCAGGAATGAGCTACAGGCCTGGGATGATGTTGGCATTAGCAATTTTTTAAACAGAAAAGGTCGTATTCTGAGAGGTTAAATAACTGCAGTTGTTAAAAGGAGTGACTTATTTAAAATAACTTAGGGTCTCAAGTGTAAATGAGTTGGAATTAGTCTTCCAGGTGGCTTGTGCAATATGAGTTATTTAGGTTACAGAGGTTTAGTATCATTTTAGTTTTTATGACAAAAACTGCTGTACCAGATGCACATAGGCCAGGATTTACCAGCCTGGAAAAGTGATGACAGAGTGGTGATAGCAGAACTGCGAGCAGCGGAAAGAGAGAAAACGAGTAGGAAGAGATTACTTGTGGTTCCTTGCCATACAAAAAATAGGGGGGATTAACTGAATTTATCAGCAACTTAAAAACACACAAAAGGAAGTAATTTTTAACAGAGAGTAAAACTAAACTCTGGAATACACTGTTAAAGGTTAATTGTGGACATCAAAGTAAAATTGGATTTAGAAAGGAATTAGAAAAATTCAAGGAAGGAAATGCATCTTACACAAGCATATAACTTCAGACAGGAAATATTTTGTTACTGAAATGGTATTTGCACACACTATTTTAATAAAGAAAATGTATTTCTTATTTGTGACTAGATTATAGTTGTTCCTAAAATTAACACTAGATATGTTTTTTTTTTTGTATCATACATTTCTGTAGATCACCATTTTTAATATCTAAAAGAAAATATATCTTAAAATTGCCTGTTGGAGACAGGTTATTTTCCTTTCTTCTTTCTTCATATTTACTACTGAATGTAAAGAGAATATTTCTTATTCTTTCTTCTCTCTGATTTTTAACATTTTATTCCCTTTATTCTTAGTTTTGGTTTGAGTTTGGGAGGGGGCTATTTTTTTTTTTCCCCAGAAATTTTTAACTGAGTAAAAGCTACCACAAGGCAGCTGTGGGTGGTAGCTGTGTTAGTGGGTTTTTTTTAGAAAGCTGAAGAAAATGACAGTGGAAATGAAATACAATCATACTGATGTCAGAAGAAAGTCCTAGTGGACCATTCCTAACTGCAGTCAGAAGAGAGGTGCCTAATTCATAGCTCAATCAGTTGTTGACAGAGAAGGAGAGGAGAGACAGACACAGTCAGGAAAACAAACCCCCAGAGAAGATGATAAAAGTCTGTGACCTGACAGGGTCCTGATCTCGGCCTCTCAGCCTTCAAACCTCTCACACTGTAGCTAGCCATTAGTAAACAGATTGCTCAGAAGAGGCAGAGGAGAAACACCACAAACACGGGGCCACAGGAGCCAGAAACACCATGATTAATGATGTTCTGCAGACATGCAAAAGCAAATGCACTCCATGTTCACAGCATCAAACTCAGCTGCAGTCTAACAATGATTCCTTAATTGTTCTCTTGGCATATAGCACATGGCTTTTCTTCTAAAAATCATTTTACATTAAAATTCCTGGTAAACTTTTTATCCAGACCAGAGTGAACTAAGCAGCAAAGCTTGTCCAGGCAAAAGAAAGCAAAACAGCTGGAGAAGTGGTGGAGAAGGCTCTGTCTGGAACAAAGACTAAACATGCTTTAGCTAACTGCGCCCCTCGAGAGAAGTGACAAAACAGTGAACTTTACACATGCCCTGTCTAAGGAGGGCACTGTCCTGCCAGAGAATATTTGTCACTGGCAAGAGCAAAATTTTCTCCTGAGGCAAGTGAAGGGTAAGGCAGAGAAGTGGCACAGCAGAACCTGAGACGCCTGGCCAACAGACCTACTCCTCTGATATGAAACCACAACAATGCTGCAGTGCTAGGTAAAGGCAAAGTCTGGTTTGCTGCCCCATGGTTGGGAGAAAGAATAAAAAGGCTTAGTCCTACATTTATAGCAACCCTTTCCCAAAACCAGAAACGTCAAAAAATCTTTCATTTTTGCCGTCCTTTTGGCAGTTACATACCACCAAGTCTTGACAGTTGGTGTTCATGGCAGAAAAGGTCTTTGATGTTTTCCTGTCGTGATCTTTGCCAGCATGGCTACCTCACTGTAATTTTAAGTTATCCTGGTGGTTCCTTTCGGAAGAATAAATTGAAAGCCCCATCACAGAGACCTCAAATTGAGAACTTTTACCTTTCGTTGGCCTAGCTCTTGGGGCTTCCACCACCACAATTTAACATAGAAAACTCTATAATATTCTGAAAATAATCTAGATACAGAATAGTCAGTAGGTTAAGCTTTCAATTGAATGGTTATTCCTTACGTATCTTCAGCTATTAGAGCCCTGGTTCAAAAAACATAGAAAAAAAACCTTGCTTTTCAATCTGCTGACTCCAGAGCAGGTTTTTGCTCGGAAGCTCTTTGTTTCTTTAGGGAATGTTTTGTCCAAACACTGCTTTCAGGAGCATTATTCTATTGTTTCAGCATGAAATCTTTTCCCTAGAATAGGTTTTCCCTTTCTTAAAGCATAATGTTGCATTGCTCTGCCCAGGACACAAAGGTTAAGAAAGTCTCTGAGGTCCAATTATGGAAGTGACACCCAATCACTCTGCCACTGGCACTGGCTACAGCTGGAGCAGGATGGAGGAAAAGTCACACCTTCTGGTAGAGCTGTACCTGAGATGTTTATATCAGAGGATGTTATTAATGGGCAGGCTGTAATCCTAGTGAAGCTGTGAATGCAGGTAGCTGCAGGAAGCAGAGGTGGTCTCTCACAACAGGAGCTGCTCACTTCTCTGCTTTTTTGAGGTGGATGCTTTGTTTTGGCATCTACTTTCCTCTTGGACTGAACAGGCATTCAGGATTGACTTTCTAGGCATGCTGTAAGATCTTGCCTAAGCTTTGGGATGGCTGTGATAGGGTCTGGAATTTACTGGTGAAGGTAATTATAGTTTGGAACTCATTTAATCTCAGGCTCATTGGTTTCTTATACTCATTTGTGAAAGAATAAAGCAGATGGCTTTTTCTTCAATGCTTTTTTTTTTTTCTCTATCAGTACAGAAAAGCACTTACAACCCAGAAAAGATCCATTTTCCTATAAATGGAAAAAGGTAAATAATAGATAAAAGGGTAAATTTACAATCTATAAACCAGTATTTTCAGAACAAAGTGAAACACCAACTAATCTTGCTACAGACATCAGCTTTCCATCCAGCACTCCTTAATGAAAATAAAATCCTGTGGCCACATCTAACTTATCAAATGGAAACTCAGAGATTCGATCAAGATTCTACCTGAGTAGCACCTGGTGACACACAGCATTTATTTTAGATGTGTCATGAGAACCACTCATTCACCACACACCCACACAGAGAAAAAAACATTCATTATACAAATAAGAGTAGAAATGGGAAGATTTATTCTGGAGACTGCTGAAAGCCTAACAGGAAAGCAGATTTTATTCTTATCAGATGGGAAAACAATTGCAAAATATAATCTTGTTTTGACTGGCTTACATTCTGCTCTCTCTCTTTTCGTTTTTAAGATGATACCAGCTCTGACTTCTGTGCAACTTCTTCGTTTCACAGTCTTTTTATTTTTTTTTTTAAGAAATTCTTTCACTGTGACCTTTATGTCACTTCTAATTTCTCAGTTAAGGCTTAAAATCTATTCTGTGGCACCAATATAATTAGTGGCTTGTTGACAGCTGTTCCTTCTTTTGTTTTAGTATGCTATCAGATATATTTTACAGCCCAAACAGAGACTATGGAGCTAAAGTATATCTTTTTAGAGCAGACTGGAAGAAATATATTGCTAGCAATGTTCCTGTGACAATATATATATACTGTAATAATAAAGCTGTATTTTAAAATGAGAGTAGTTTGTAATCAAGACCAAAGGTAAATGTAAAAAAACTAGAGAATGTTAGTTTTATGTAATCTGGACCTCTGGAAAGTATTTCTTAGTTTATGCACAATGAAACTGCAAAATAGGGGGAAAGAATCACTCAAACTAATCAGGGCTCATTAGAAAAGCTTGTTTCTACTTCCTTACAGGTACTGCCATTAGCCAAACCAAAAGCTAGACTTAGTGTGCCTCAATGTGCAGTTCATGGCACTGCAGTGTTCACAGCATCACATGCTTATCCATGTCCAGATCAGCATAATAATCTTGGGTGTAGGGAAAACTCCAGCAGTGTTGGTTGAGTTCCATTTTATTTGAAATCTGGTGGGTAAGGATATGCATTTAAGTCACACTTGCCAGTGACTGACTGCACACTGGTATCAGTGAGAGAAGCATGGACTAAACAAACTGGAGGTGAACTCCAACTACTGCTGCAGGACTGCTATAGACTGGTGGCGTTCTGCTGAGGCCACTGATGCCTCCTTGGTATTAATATACCCTCCTTGGTATTAATATAAGAAAGATAAGAATCACTTTTCCTATAAATGAGTTTACAAGTTAAAAAGCGGGTAGGGGGAAAAGTGACTGGGGACCTGAGTCTGGCCTTGACATGCTGAGAACAGATTAAAATTTCACTTACAATGCAGATCTTCCCTGTTCTGGCACGAGCCTGATGGCCTCTTGATACCAAATGCTGTTTTCAGTGGTTTACCGGCCCTCAAAGTTACTAAGACTAAAAGCATTTGGCTACACATCAGAACATCACAGGGATTTATAAAATGTACAGCCTTTTTTAACTTTTTTAAACTTAATTTAACTCCTATGTGTTAGGGTGAAAAAGGGACCTGCAAGTCATGTTTCAGTGCCTAAGTGATTCCATTCCAAGTAGCAAATCAGGGTTAGGCTGGTAAATCTTCCACTTTAAAAGTTCAAATTTTGAGGATAGAAAGGGCAGCATCAACTTTCTGGTATTTCTCATTCTGAACAGGAGTTGACCCTTAGAAATTTTTAGCAGGCTCCTTAAGTTTTGAAGCTGTGCAAGTGTGCAGCTGACAGGTGGAGAATGGTGAAGAGTAAATGTCGTGACTGCAGATGGCAAAGACAAGCACATCAGAATGAGGACATTTGGCAGCCATGCATTCAGCTATGAGAGGTATTATGCAGTAAAATTAGGTGCTTATCATAGAGGTACAGGATAGTAACTCAGGACAATTATCTATGGTTTGTGGTTACCTTCAGTGCACATAACAAACTTCAGATTTCATAAAAAGGCTTGCAGTCACTTGAATGGGGAGGAGAGGGATTTCAGGTAATTTTCAGTACAGATCATACACTAACTGGAAACAAGCATTGATTGCCTGGGGTGAGCCAAATTTCTTCATCATATCATATGAAGTCTATTGCCATAGTCTGGGTACCTTACAAGCCCAATGGAACTGACACAGCTCAAAGGTGCTGGAGATCCTTCCTTATAAAAGAAGCAATATAGGCAGTTCTGGCAATACCTCACTGTCCTGCCAAGTTCTTCTGATGCCATTTCATACTCATAATGCCCAGATGACTTTCTTGAGCTTTTTGGAATATCCAGGGTGGGAACAGATGCTGAAAAGATGTTCTGTTGAATACAAGCAAACTGAGATCTGTCTTAACATGGAGAAATAACCTGTTTTATGTGATCAATTGCTGTGTTTTGAAAACAATATGACTCTAAAGTTTTGTTTCATATCATTGAATATGTATTTATCTGCAGAAAATTTTATCTATCTGTGTCATAAAGACTGTCTTCAAACATACAGTTGATCATCCTTCCTTCTTAAAATGCTTTGAGTGATTCCTAGGTCAGACAGCTGGATTATTTCATTCATTTATTCATGAAACAAGAATGACTTTGATCAAGGCTAAATAGGTTTGATTTAAAATACTGGGCAGTAACCAAGAAGTATACAACAAGGAACTGCTTTTAAATTATTAAAATATGCTTTAAAATATTTTTATTCTTTTTTATCACAGCTCTGAACAGAGATGAGAGGACTATCCATAAATTACTTCTGAATTATTGATGATCAGTACCATCGCCCTGCGCAAGCTGAAAATGTGAGGAACTGCTTAAATTTACATACTTTCTGCCATTTTCTGCCTGGACCAGAGAGTGGTATTATTACTGCCGGGTGATGGTAGAAGCTGTTGGGAGGTACAGAAGCTTACTTCAGGCATTTCATAGAAGTGGAGTTCCTTTCTGCAAACAAAAACCAGATTATACATATCTTAACAGTGTGAATCACTACTGTGCACTCACCCCTTGATCATACAGAAGAATAATCCAGTCCTTAGCACTACCTTGTAGACTTCATTGACTCTGCACATTTTCTTTGAGGAGTGTTAAAAAAACAGATTTCTATCTACACTATGAAACTTAGCGAAGTACATAAGGATTACATGACAAATTTGTTACTTAAAAACACTATGCAGGTCTTGGATTTCTTCCACATTCTGACTTTTAAATGACCTTTGATAAACTACCTTGGAAATAAGAATGCATTATATCGAGGCATGTTTATTTTCAGCACTGTATAGTACTGCTATTGTTGTGTACCTGCTGAAAGGGCAACACAACAGGGTGCAAGAATCCAGGAAATTTCAGGGTATTAGATATAATTCTTCAATACAGATGCTGAATGGGTCAAGTGCTGGAGGTGTCTCTGCTTGATTCCTTACCCATGGATAAGGAAATACTGGTTGAAGTTGACTCAATGGCAATCTTGGCTGTAATTGCCATGAGAGGACAGAGATTAAGATCCCTTCATGACTGCTAAGAAGGGAGAATCTAAGGGATACCTGCTAGTCAGCCTAACCTCAGAATCCAGGAATTTTATGGAGCAAATCCTCCTGGAAACCACATCTAGGCGCATGAAGGCCTACCACACAGTATCCCACAGTATCCTTTTAGAACCAAAGCAAGACATAGACTAGAGAAGCAGACTACTAGGTAGTGAACAATGGCTGGATCACCAGGCTTCAAGGTTTGCAGTCAGTGGTACAAAGTCCAGTTGACAGGCAGTCAGTAGGTGCGTCCTGCAGGACAGACCTGAGGTCAGTACAAGGATCAATACTGGTTAATGCCCACTTATAATCTAGGCAAGGAGATAGCATGTATCCTCAGCAAGTTTGCAGCTGACAGCACATTGGTTGGCATATGGGGAAGTGGTGGAGGACAGTCAATACAGTGGAGGGCAGGGCAGCCATTTGGATTGGCCTCAATAGGCTGCCAGAAACATCATGAAGCTCTAAAGAGAAAAGTGCCAAGTCCTGGGATTCTGCAATGCAAGTGCTGCAGAATTGTGGGGCTGGGGCTAGGCTGGCTGAGGAGAAGCTCTGCAGAAAAGGACTTACAGGTCCTAGTGGCAGAAAGTGGAACATGTATGTGCATCGAGCCCCTGCGATGATGGAGGATCATCCCGTACTGGGCAGTATTATCACAGCCAGGTCAAGGGAAGGGGTTCTTGCCCTCTATCTATATTTGTGAGACGATGCCTGGGCAACTGTGCCTGGCTTTGTGTTCCTCAGTACAAAGAGAAAAGCAAAACAGTGGGAAAATCTCACAAAGTGTCACAATGTATGGTTAAGGTGACATGCAGACAAGGGACCTATATTTATTTGGCTTGATGTAAAGACGGTTACAGAAAGATCTAATTTCAGTCTTCAGTTACAGAGAAGGCAGCCCTATGCTCTTTTGGAGGTGCATAGGGAGAGGCTGAGAGGCTATAAATGAGCTGCAGGAAAAAAGGAGATAGGAATGAAACTGTATCTGCTATTTCTAAACCACTAGTGACACCTAGTTTCCAAGAAAAATATCAGTAGCTATACCAGCACTGCAAGTTAGGAAAATGTGTTAGTTTACATTACGATGCTACAGGTTCAGTAATTTGAAGGTCCTGGATAGCAAAACACCAAGCTAATAGACCTCTATAATAAAAATATATGATTTAAATCTCTGCTCCAATAAAGGACACAGAGCTTGGAGGTGTGGCCTCTCAGTAGAAGGCACTGATGCTGTAACCTATAAGAGACATTTCCAAGTCTGTCTGTGCTGTCAGGCTAAATCACTAATTTCTCATTGAGGACTGATTCCCTGATTGTCCACACGCTGTACATATTGTTGAGCACAGAGACAACCTTAAAGATGCTACCATCTGTCTCCTCAGACGGGAACTCTTGGACAGCTTCCTCACATTAAGTCCTACTCTCACAGCTAATAGAGATGCAGTTGAGCTGGCGCTGTCTTGTGCTGCTCTGCTTACAGCACTCCAAAGACACTAGAGTACTGTGAAGTCCATGAGCCTCCTTTCCGTCACAGTGGCGCCAGTTCAAATTAAAACAAAAGCCAAGTATATGGACACTTTGGGCCCTGGAAGACTGTCCAGGGAAGGGTTGGGTTTTCCTTTTTTGGGGGGGTAAGAGCAGATCTCTGGAAAGCATGTTAGTTTAGAAATTCTGTTTCCTGGGGACAGAATGTCACAGGTTCTTCCAGCCAGAAGGGAAATGCCTGATAACAATGCCTATGGGCAGCCAATCTCCCACCATTGCTACAACACTCTCAGCTACAGTATCCTTACCTTGCTTCCAAATTTTCCTCCCCCCTGCTCACCATCTCCCAAGAGAAATAAGAATCCCACTTCCATAGGTATTCCACAGGTTTTACTATAACTGGGCAGCAGCTGCGGCTAGATGTGACAGGACAGCAGAGTCACACAGTGAGAAAGCACATGGTAGCCTGGACCACTACCAGACAATGACAGCATGTCTGGTCACCACGTTATAAATCACAGGTGTCTGGAGAAACATGGACTTTCCATTGCATTCACAGCTGACTCTTGCACACAACTGCTTATCCATCACCAACTCTGACTATGTTTTGAGGCAGGTATGACAAAATGATGGCACAGAAAACAAGTACAGCAGAAGACTGTGTCGCTAACAACTACTGGCAAAATTACTGTGCTTGAGACATGTTACTGAAGATGTTGCAAGAGCAAACTAAGAACCTCTACTGCCTGCACAATCTTCCTTTATACATTTCCTCTCTTCATTTATCACTTTTTCCTCAAAAAGTGGGCATAAAACCACAGTTTTAGGCTGAACAAACAAACATCCCTTGGAAACAGCCACCTAGCATGCTAGCAATTCTCGGGTATACTTTCAGTGTAAGAAAGAGAGAAGAGCTAGTATGCATCAAAAAAATACATGGATTTTGCTTATGGACACCCCATTCATATGGGGAAACTGTGGCTACTGAAGTAATTGATGGCTTTGGCAACATAACTGATGGCTAGCATGCAGAAGATTTGGCTGATGGCTGTGCAGTAGCAATTCTAACGGCAGACTTTTCCATCCCACTCAGCCTGCTCATTGATCAGTAGGAGTTTGAGGGTAAGCACACTCCAGAAGACAAGTAGCCTCTGTACTAAAGGATCCAACTAACGTGAGCTAAGCAAGCTAAGCCCTATAGTGTAGATTTGTACTTGAACTTGTACAAGTACAGACCAAGTTGTACAAGTATATTGCTCAACAAATGTGAATAGTATAGTATAAAGACTTAATCTAGAGTACTACTCCACCGTCCTCCCTCTCAAAAGAGGGTGACGTGTAAGGTCAGACCAGGGAGGTCAAGGTTCTATCCAGCCGAGTCTCAAACATCTTCAAGGATGGAGACTGCAAAATCTTTCTGGGCAACCTGTTCCACTGTCTGACTGTCCTTGTGGTGAAAAAAACTTTTTCTTTATAATTAGTTGGAACCTTCCATTTCAGTTTATTCCCACTGTTTGTCAGACACTCATCATGCATGTCCATGAATCACTCTATTTTTTCATAGGTATTAGACAAAGCCTCCACTTCTGCAGATTAAGCAAGGCCAGTTTCTTCTGTCTCTCCTGGGTTCCATGCTTGAGCCATCTGACCATCTTGGTGGTCTTTTGTTGGACTTACTCAAGCTTATAAATATTTTCCCTACACTAGGGGAGGCCAAAACTGAATGCACTATTCTAGATGTGTTCTAATGAGTGCTGAGTAAAGGTGAGTAAGTGCTTCCCTAAATCCCTTGGCTATGCTTGTGGTAGTACAGCACAGTATGCTGGCAGCCATCACCTCCAAAACAATGAGCTGAGTACACAGTAACAAAAATCCAGTGTCTGCTTCCTACAGTCGAATAGTTTCTGGTACATCACATCCTCTACTGGATCACAAAGGTGAACCAGCCTACTTTCTTTGATTTGAAGTCTAATTTGAATTTTTGTTTTCCGAAGTTTCAAAAAGGTTCTTCACACAGTATATCAATACACTGCAGAATTTTCCTTTTCCTTGCAAAGATGACATTATTTATTATTAAGAATATGCTTTATAACTTTTATTCTGTGACTAAGATCTATATACACTCTAGGGCACATATTAATGATCCATTAATACACTGCTCGGATGTTTAAAATTACTCAGTCTAATGTTTCATGCCTTTCTGCACACCTGAATTAATACATACCCTAGAGTGCTTTCTTGCACAGTTACAACACTCTTTCTACTAAGGAAAATTGGGACTTGATTGCATCCATATATTAATCACAGTGTATGTTTACATAGTATGACTTCACTTAATAGCAAAATGATGAAGAAGCTGGATGTACAGAGCTGTCTGGCTGAATGCCTGACTGAGGAAAAAAGGAAGGCTTTCTAAAAACATCTTTACATCTCTACAGAGGGCCAAAGAAATCACAGAAATTCAAGAGAGGTTTTGTTTTGTTTTGTTTTCAATTGTACAATCTATCTTTCTCCATAAAATATGGGAATGCCTTGCTGGATCATATATATATATCGCAGTAAGTGGGTTTTGTTAATCTCCTAAGTAGCAAATAATTTCTGCCTTTAATGAATGACATTAAAAGGTGAAGTGCTTAGTGGCAGGAACTCATGTAAAAGAATAATTATTCACCCTGAGGGTTTTTGGCTCCAACAAGCAGCTCCTGTAAGTTACTTCAGTGGGCTTCCTTCCATTAAAGCTTTCTTTTATTCTCTGTCTGCAGGAATTCACACTGTTTCAAATTAGTATTTATTGGTTGATTAATAATTTCTGACAGGGATATGCTTCTTGTTATACAGATAACAAATAGGGTTTAATGTTTCTGAAGAAATTACCTAGATGAATAATTATTTCTCAGTCAGGAATCATTTTACAGCTATATTACATATTCTTTTTGCATTTCTCCATTTTTCATGCCCTTACCGGGATACGGGTAGTAGGATCACTTACATAGAATTGGGTTGTGAGATGCACAAGCATGTTGGACAAGTGGAAAAATAATTTTAAGCATGAAACTCCAGAAACTGTTACACTGAATGGATCAGACATTGGAACAATAAAAAAGAACTGATATGCCAGGGTTGTATTTCTGATATTCAGGTAGCAGTAGGTATGCTAACATAAATTCTCAGGCAGGAAACAAGTCTAAAGAAACCTAATTTCTCCTTTAATATTATTGCATCTCGTGGGTGGGACTGTTTGAGAAAGAGCTGTAAAACAAAGATAAAAATGCTGAAGGTCAGCCTCATTCAGAGAAAGCTCCGGTTTATTCTGGTGCAAAACCTTGTTTCAGCTCAAATCCCACATGGCTGATGAACAATGCATACTGATAAACCAGTACATGTATACATAGATCGTTTTACTACTCTGTACAGTAGTGTAAAATAAGGATTCCTAAACAATTCTAGTGAAGCAGAGAATATTCATAAGGATAAACAAACCACCCAGTTACATCTCTCAGCTTCAAGAGAAAAAGACTTCTAAAGGTGACAGCTGTTTGGTGGGAGTGCCCTGGAGGAAACAAAGTTAAAAATTACTTCAAGAGACCAAGACATGTTCATATCAACAAACAATGCAATTACATACATAGGATTGGTGAATAGCAGAGTAGTCAGATGGTGTGTATTTTTGACATAGTCTATAACTCTTGATTTTGGCAGGGAGAGTACTTTTCTGTACAGCATAACAGCCTATTCCCACTAAACTGCATGATCACTGGAGTACAGACAATGGCCAGTTTCATGTGGCTTTGCCTGTTTTCCCTCTATGGGGACTCTGTTAACCAATACAAGCTGCCACTTTTGCCATTCCTTTGGCCCTATCTGGGACAATCTGCCATACCTATTTTGATGCTGATCTCATTTTAAGTTTTGCCTTTTCTTGCCAGTTTCAGAGAAAATAACCTGTATTATCTTTTGTTGTCTTACCTTTCAAATGCTTATTGATAAGAAAATCATGCTCTTTGTCTTGTGGCATTTTCATTTTGATTATGCCTCCAAGTGTACCAGAGGCTAGATTTGCTGACAGGCAGTCCAAGAAACAGGGTTCAATGTTGTGATGATCAGCTGGAGGGGTTGAGGCACCCATAACAGGTTTATGGCTCGGAATGGTTGCTTTTGAGAGAGACCTCTAGTAGAGTCAAGATGCTGTGTGCCTTAACACCTCAGTAGAAGCAAGACTTCCCTTTGAATTCAAACTGGATAATAGAAATTCTCAGATATTTGGAGGAGAAAAAGCAAAGATGTGGATTGATGTGTTTTGTTGGGTTTGTTGTTTTGTTTTTTTTCCTTTCCTACATTGCATCATAAGTATTGCTAGTTTAGACACAGATTAGCCCTTCTTGTGTTTTAACACTTCCCAGGTCTCCCTCAAGGTAACAGAACTTTAAACCTCCAACTGCTACTAGGGATAAATTCCCCTCTTATGAAAAAAATTATTTGGATGTCCTTGAGAGAGGGGAACAGAGAAACAAAAAATCTGTGACCAGCACACGAAATAAGGATGGCATCTTGGTGACCAGAATCTGATATGTAATTACGTATTTGAACTACCTAGAGCTTCCCAGTCCCATGTTCTACAAAAACACTGACCATGTAATTTATTTGCAGTCATTGTCTTTTACACTTGCATTGGGCTCCTTTCTCTGGGAGTGGGAGAACATAGCGGACTACCACTAACCCATGGTGGTCAGACAGAAGGGAAGCAGTGCAGAATTTTACTCTTTGGAAATCTTAGGAAAGATTCTATTTCAGTTTGTACACAGGAATGAGTGGAAGGAAACTTGCCATTTGTTGGCAACTCCATTCCTGTGGACATGAGTGAATTTTTTAAAGGCAGGTGAATAATGTATGAATTTTTTCTGAATGAAAGCCAAGGTTTTCAAAGCTCCACAGCAAATGAACCCTTCATTGTGCATACCTCCTGTCTGAGAGGCACTTCACTCTGAATAAGTCTCAGGGTAAATCTCCATTCACTGACTGGATAAGAATAGCTTGTAAAATTAGATTACTGATGTAAACATTTACAATCACAAATTTAAAATGTGCTACAAAGATTTATGGGGAAAGTTAAATCTCAGTTTTGCTGTATATTATATTACACATGATGTTATGCACAGATGATAAATCACTCTCTTAGTATTATAATGTATTATAGTTTATTTCCTAGTATAGTTACTAGGAAAAAAATATCTCAGATGATTTATTCTTGTTTTAAAATGTCCTGATAATATGGGATGAAATATGTAGAGGAAACAGTAATGAACATTTCTACAATCATTACCAAAATTATCTACCAATTTCCTGCTCTTTCTCCTTATCTTTTTTTGATTTAACACCAAAATTTCATGTAATCTATTCTCCCACATAAGAGAAATGTTTCTTTTCCCATTGTTGCCCACAAGCTTCTCCTTCTAATATCAGAATATATACCTCTAGTAAATGGCATTTGAATGTTAGTTACAAGATTACCATTCCTATTTCATGTTTCTAATGTTTGCATCCATGTTAGCTCTGTCTTAATTTTACTTCATTGGCCAGTTCTACTTAATGCCATTGTCCTCTGCTGTACATGGCAAAAACAGCAATATATTGCAGGTTCTTTCACTCATAATGATCAAAATGAACTGATAGAAAAAGAGACTGTAGGGATCTGTGCAGCTTCTCACTTAATATCTGTCAAAAGTGTTTCTGCAAAATGCTTCCTAGGTCTCTCAAAATCATTCATGGTACAGTGATTTTACAAATAGAATCCAAGTAAAAAGCTCGTAAAACTCACAACTTGCCCTCACCAATATTTTATGTTTAAAGCGTAGAGCTCACTAAGAACCAATATTAAGAAAATTGCCTGAAAACAAACCTCCGGGACATCTTCTCTGAATGTCAGACATACGGAGAAAGATCTTTGTGAAGTTTTAAAAGGATTATTTTTCATAACAAGCTTTCTGCTGTTGGGTGAGGACAAACTGGATGTGTGAAAGGTTATAGGAACACTCTGTTTTAAAGGTGGATACTTGAAAGGTGGATAACCGTTGCCAGGATGTTCCAAGAGCATGGTAAATGAACATTTTTTTCTAACACAGGCATAATTTTATGGAAATATTAAAAATACTATCTGAGACAGACACTAAATGCAGTCATTAGCTACAGAAACATGATTCAGAATTGACCTGTAGGATTTAAGGTGGGCAGTTCAGTTCTCTGAAAATGTCAGTGAGTTGGTGATGTTTAAAATAAGAAATGATGTTAGGTGTTTTCTAGAACAGCAACAGGAAGGCCAGAATCATAGAATCATAGAATAGTTAGGGTTGGAAAGGACCTTAAGATCATCTAGTTCCAACCCCCCTGCCATGGGCCCGGACACCTCACACTAAACCATGCCACCCAAGGCTCTGTCCAATCTGGCCTTGAACACTGCCAGGGATGGAGCATTCACAAACTTCCCTGGGCACCCATTCCAGTGTGCCTCACCACCCTTACAGTAAAGGACTTCCAACCTTACATCCAATATAAACTTCTCATGCTTTAAGTTTTAACCTGTTACCTCTTGTCCTATCACTACAGTCTCTAATGAAGAGTCCATCCCCAGCATCCCTATAGGCCCCCCCTTCAGATACTGGAAGGCTGCTATGAGGTCTCCATGCAGCCTTCTCTTCTCCAGGCTGAACAGCCCCAACTTCCTCAGCCTGTCTTCATACAGGAGGTGCTCCAGTCCCCTGATCATCCTCGTGGCCCTCCTCTGGACTTGTTCCAACAGTTCCATCTCCTTTTCATGTTGAGAACACCAGAATTGCATACAATACTCCTAGTGAGGTGTCACGAGAGCAGAGTAGAGGGGCAGGATCACCTCCTTCGACCTGCTGGTCACAGTCCTTTTGATGCAGCCCAGGATACGGTTGGCTTTCTGGGCAGCGAGCACACTGCCGGCTCATGTTCATTTTCTCATCAACCAACACCCCCAAGTCCTTCTCCTCAGGGCTACTCTGAATCTCTTCTCTGCCCAACCTGCAGCTGTGCCTGGGATTGCTCTGACCCAGGTGTAGGACCTTGCACTTGGCATGGTTAAACTTCATGAGGTTGGCATCTGCCCACCTCACAAGCGTGTCAAGGTCCCTCTGGATGGCATTCCTTCCCTCCAGCGTTATCAACTGAACCACACAGCTTGGTGTCATCGACAAACTTGTTGAGGGCGCACTCAATCCCACTGTACATGTCACCAACAAAGATGTTGAACAAGGCCGGTCCCAACACCGATCCCTGAAGGACACCACTCATTACTGGTCTCCAGCTGGACATTGAGCCATTGACCACAACTCTTTGTGTGCGGCCATCCAGGCACTTCTTTATCCACCAAGTGGTCCATCCATCAAATTGATGTCTCTCCAATTTAGAGACAAGGATATCTTGTGGAACACTGTCAAACGCTTTGAACAAGTCCAGGTAGATGATACCAAGTGCTCTACCCCTGTCCATCAGTTCTGTAGCTCCATCATAGGAGGCCACCAAATTGGTCAGGCAGGATTTCCCCTTAGTGAAGCCATGCTGGCTGTCACCAAGCACCTTGTTGTTTTTCATGTGCCTTAGCATGGCTTCCAGGAGAATCTGCTCCAAGATTTTTCCAGGCACAGAGGTGAGACTGACTGGTCTGTAATTCCCTGGGTCATTCATTCATCCCTTCTTGAAAATGGGGGTTACATTTTTTTTCCAGTTGTCAGGAACTTCACCTGACTGACATGATTTTTCAAATATGATGGACAGTGGCTCAGCAACTTCATTCACCAGCTCCTTCAGGACCCGCAGATGGATTTCATCAGGTCCCATGGACTTGCGCACATTCATGTTCTTAAGATGGTTTTGAACCAGATCCTCTCCTACAGTGCACCTAGGGTCTTCATTCTCACAGTCCCTGCATCTGCCTTCCAAGACTTGGGTGGTGTGGTCAGAGACTTTGCCAGTGAAGATTGAAGCAAAGAAGTCATTCAGAACCTCAGCCTTCTCCCAAATCCAGGGTAGCCAGTTCTCCTGATAGCTTACGGAGGGGGCCCACGTTTTCCCTAGTCTGTCTTTTATTTGCAATGTACCTAAAGAATCCCTTCCTGTTACCGTTAACATCCCTAGCCAAGTTTAAGTCTAACTGGGCCTTAGCTTTCCTAACGTGGTCCCGAGCTTCCTGGGCAACATCCCTGTATTCTTCCCAGGCCACCTGCCCTTGCTTCCACCTTTTATAAGCCTCTTTTTCATTTGAATTTTCCTCAGGAGCTCCTTATCCACCCAAGGAGGTCTCCTGGCCCTCCTGCTGCACTTCCTTCTAGTTGGGATGCAACACTCCTGAGCTTGTAACAGGTGATCCTTGAATATCAACCAAGAGTCTTGGGCCCCCCTGCCCTCTACGGCTATATCCCATGGAACCTTCTGAAGCAGGTTCCTGAAGAGGCCAAAGTCTGCTGTCTTGAAGTCCAGGGCAGTGAGCTTGCTGCATGCTCTTCTCACTGTCCTGAGGATCTCGAACTTGACCATCTCATGATCCCTGCATCCAAGGCTGCCCTGGAGCGTCACATTTCCAACAAGCCCTTCCCTGTTGGTGAGCACAAGGTCAAGCATGGCACCTCTCCTTGTCGGCTCCTCTATTCCTTGCAGAAGGAAGTTGTCTTCCACACAATCGAGGAACCTCCTGGATTGCTTGTACCTGGCTGTACCATCTCTCCAACAGATGTCAGGGGGGTTGATGTCCCCCATAAGAACAAAGGCCTGCGAGCATGAGGCTGTTCCTCAGAAATGCTTACATAAATACTAGAAATGCTCTCATGCTAAGCAGCATACAGTACCTTCCATCTAAGAACTAACTTGGATCATTCAGCTTGAAAAATTACTTAAGATGATACAAGTCAAAATCTATGAGAGAATGCAAAGGTGAGCAGAGCACCGTTTTTCCTTGGTACTGCCGAAACAGCAGGTGTAGCAAGGATTCAACAGAGCTTTGAGTGAGCATGTTTGAAACAACTGAGAAGTATTTTTGCACATAATCTTGTCATTGCATGATACTGTCAATGCCATAAATGAGAAATAAAATAAAGGCTTTTAAAAATGTGGCCAGGCACATTTGTCGAGTACACATCCACCTGCAAATATGAAATACCACACATCCAGTGTCAGAGTTATTAACCTGCTATGGCATTTGGCAGAAACTGGCAGGCCTGGACTGCCTTGGGGACTTACTTACGTCTGTTTTTTTTTATGTTATTTCCCAGAGCAACATGTTGGTACACCTGCAGCTTTGCACCAATGGCTCCTAAGCCTGCTTCTGCTCTGCATGTCCTAGGGCCCCCAACAGTTCACTGAGAAACCTCTCTGAAGTCACTTGGTTAAGACTCGGCTGACCCTCACCAGCTTTCAGGAGCGCAGCCACCAGAAGGGATCTCGTCTGGGGAGCTAAGGGGTCCACCAAGCAAACCACAGTCCAGCCGCCGCCCAGCTCCCTCAGGCGGAGCGGACCTAAGGGCCGCACCACTGCGGCCGTGCGGAGGCTGTTCGAAGAGACGCGACAGGCCGCACTCGCTCTAACATCCACCTCCTCGGTCCTCGCTCCGCCTCATTGTAGGCCTCTGCCGGAAGTGGGGAATGAGAAGAGGGGAGGGGCGGAGCGGAGTAGGGCGGCACTCCGGGAGGCTCGGTTGTCGCCATTTTGTTAGCGGCGGGCTGCGGGGGAGCGCGGGAGTAGCGGCCGGCGAGACGAGGCGAGAAGGGCCGGGGCTCGTCCGGCTCCTCCCCTGCTGGGGTGTAGAGGCGGAGACTGAGTGCGGCCGACCCGGGCCGGTAGGGGCGGCGGCAGAAGCGAGGCTGAGTAGAGCGGAGCCGAGCTGGGCCCGGCTATGTCGGCGTTCTCAGAAGCGGCGCTGGAGCGAAAGCTGTCGGAGCTGAGCAACTCGCAGCAGAGCGTGCAGACCCTGAGCCTGTGGCTCATCCACCACCGCAAGCACTCGGCGCTCATCGTCAGCGTGTGGGAGCGGGAGCTGCGCAAAGGTGAGCCTGGCACTGGCGCAGTCACCCTGCTGGGCCTTTCTCCGCCCTTGGGTGCCGGGTGCGGCCTTCCTCGGGGGCAGCGGGTTTGGGGGGCGGTGCGGCGGGAGGAGGCCACTCTCAAGTGTGCGGCTGCTGCGGCAGGGCTCCTCGGTCTGTCGAGGCGGGGAGGAGGGAGGGCCTGCACGCCCCAGTAACTGGGGAAAGCGGAGCTACTGGGGCAAATGTTGAGCCCCGCGTCTCAGTTTCTTCGTGACTGGGGGATGGGAGGTGCTTCTCCTCCCTCTTTTTTCTCCGCTCCCCCGGCTTGTTTTCTCCCTCCCATTCCGCCTTCAGTGAGATGCCTCTGAGGAGGCCGCTTCTGGTGTTTTACTCCTTTTTTTTTTTTTCTTTTTAATGGAAAGTGGGAAAAGGGAAGGAAGGAGGCAAGCACAGGGCTTAAGGCTTTTTGTTTTAGTACTGGTAGTTACGGCTTTTCAAGATCACCCTTCTTAGGCCTTGTATTTCGTCATCTGTAATGATGGTTAGCTGTAATACCGCTTGAGTTTCCTGACACGGTGGGCTTTGTCCACTTATGCCAGCGACTGTTCTTGTAGGGCAGCTGAGGATGGGAATATTCTGGGGAAAAAACAATTTAGTATGTCCAAAGTGAGTTTTACTTCCTGTTTTTGCCAGATGGTTAATACAAATGTTAGCATAACAGAAATGTGTATTTTTTAAGCTGTATTGAGTATCTGATGTTGAGTGTGCAGATCTAGATTCTTATTTGGCTTTCATTTTAATAGGAAAGAACTTGCAGCTATAGGTTTAGGGACTGAAAGGCAGAAATGGCATGTGAAAGTTTATTTGACCTGACTGGAAAATTATATGATCTTCAGTTGTCTCATCTAAGAAAAAGAAGTCTCTTGCTAGAATTCTGCTTTGCTCTAGGAAGTGTTATGGTTTTACGGTAGTTTCCTTTGGAGCTCCATTAATATGTGGCTCTTTAACAGGGAAAGTAGAAGGCTAGGTTTTCAAGTGGAGAGGAAAAACAGGACTAAGCTGTTACAGGACTTAAGAAAGAGGAACCACTCAGTCTCTCAAAACTAGGAGGAATAGCTGACTTGCGGAAATTATATGTAATGGAATACAAGGAGTGCATGGCTGGATCACAGTGATCTCTTGGTTAGGAGGCATAACATCATAGTAGATGAGCTACCCTTAAATATCTTGCATATGAAGTAATAATAAACTGTACAATATAATATGGAGAGATGTTCCCATGAACTCTGTAGGTTTTCATGTGGGTCATTTTCACTATGTTTGTTGCAAGCATGCTTTTTTGTTCTGAGAACATCTGCATCTGAAACATTTTATGTTTCTGGGCCTTCTAAACAGCCAGCTCGAATGTTTGGTGTTTTGGATGATATCAGAAAGGTATCTTAAGCTAACTGGAACAAAGCCAGAGTTTTGGTTGCTCACCTTAATTAAAATGCACAATACCAGTTTATAATAATCTGTAACACTAATGGTCAGTCCTTAACTTCAATATTAGCTTAATTTGCCTGTTGTGCTGTTTGACTAATTGGAAAAATGAAATGTTTGAAACTTAAACAGGGATTTAATGAGGTTAGATATGAGGAAGAAGTTCTTTACTGTGAGGGTGGTGAAGCACTGGAACAGGTTGCCCAAATAAGTGGTAAATGCTCCATCCCTGGCAGTGTTTAAGGCCAGGTTTGGCCAGGGCCCTTGGTGACATGGTCTAGTGGAATGTGTCTATGCCTATTGCAAGTGTGTTGGAACTAGATGGTCTTTCCAACCCTAACCATTCTATGATTCTATGAAATATGGCATACATGTTCTAAGGTGGCTTTGAGTGGTAAGGGTAACAATCTTCTTAAGAACTCATGGGAATGCTTTGCTTTCTGCCAGCTTTCAATGTCTGGCTTCACTTTTAAGCCTGTTTTGAGCTTTGGATGAGTATAGCTGCTATAATTATTTTCCTCTTCAGTTTGTTGAAGTTGTTATCCAGCCTTTGCTTCTTCAGAGTAAGATTTTTCTAGTGACCGCTTTGGAAGCCAGCCTTCAAGGGTGTGTAGAAGCCGTTGATACTCTGTGTCAGGTAGGAGCAGCTTAGGTGATTTCAGGGTCCTGCACCTTTCCTTCTGTGCTTTTAAGCCTAGTGCTTTTTTCCTATGTTCCTCTTCCACTGCATTTTGAAGCTGGCATAGTTAATATACACAGGGTATGTTTTGATTTTCCATCTCTGATAAATAGTACCTGAGCTTTATAAATGTTAGCTTACATTGGCCCAGTACTAACTTTTTGCTAATTGCAGCATATAATTGTAATGTGGTTCCTATTCCCCAAAGGGGTTGATTTAGTGTTCTAAGCAGTCAGCATGTGGAAAATGAGAGGGAAAACCAGTATGCTGTGGTGAAGTGACTTGCATAAAACATCACAAAGTAGAATGCTGGCAATAAGGTCATAGAGTAAGTTTTAAGGTTTCTGACTTGCCCACCAGCCAAATCATAGAGACATGATTTTCCTCCTACATGAGAGAAAAATTATCTCTGGGGAATATGGACATAAAAATTATTGGCACTGTCTGCTGCTATTGCTAGTCAGTACTGTCTTAAAACTGAAAATGAACTTTGCCGTTTCAAATTTTATTTCCTTTCATTGTATTCATTTTTCATTGTCACCCCTGTCTCCAGACCTTCCTTCCAGCCTACTCTCTTTTGGGCTCATGGAATATTGTATAATCAAGTTGAACACAGTACAGTGTGATACTGCATTTTCTCTGGCTAAATAAAAAGATCACTTGCATCAGATCAGCTTGCATGAACCTTTTTGAAGACATCTTTAGTTATTCATGAGAACAAGTACTAGGATCACAGCTCTTTTGTTCCTACATATTTGGTTCTGATTCTTTAATTTTTAAGATAGTCATTGTCTTTGTATTATGTTAGAGGTGAAGAGGCAGCTTTTCAAATGCGAGTATAACTTGGGCAGCATAAAATTTTAGTCCCTTCCTGTTTACTTGGATTAATTGATTGTGTTCAGGGCCAATGTTAGGGCACTGTACAAATAATCTGTTTCATAAACCTTCATCTACAGTTGAACTTTCACTGATTTTCTTGGTGATCTCTTGCATTTAGGTGTAAACTTGGAGAACAGTCAGAGCTTGCCCATCTTTGTCATAACTTGGAGTGGTTACACTGGATTTGTCTCGCTGAATTCCAGTGTTGCTAAGGTTGCATCAATAGAGTTGATGTAACTCTGATTATTGAAGGAGCATGCATATATGCTTTTCCCCTAATACTACCATAACTTTAATATGTAGTTCCTAAAGTACTGGCATGTAGAATTCATAGGGTCATTCTTAGAAAAAATAAAAAAATGGAGGAAAGCTAGTGTAATGTATTCTAGAATTGATGGTATTGTGAAAGTACTCTTCAGATAGCTCTGAATTGGCCAGATGCACAAATATATAAGGAAAGGATGTCATCTTATATAGCCAACAGTTTGATGAAATTAGATCGGGAGTTGCAGATTATATGCTTCAAGAGACTGAGTATAGGGACATTCTGTTTGATGACTGACCCCAGATACGTGCTAATGAAAAATGCATGGGTGAATGGTGCCACAAGGGTGGGGCTGTGGCAGAGCTTGTGGTATTAAGTATTCCTAATTATGCATCTGTGCAAAACCAATCAGGTGTAACTGAAGATACTCCACATTTTAGTGTATATAGTGGTGGATTTTCTTTTCCCCACCATCTTTTATTGTGATTGATAGAGAATAGATTGTCATTCATTGATCTTTCGTTCACTGATGAGTAAAATGATGAGAAAAGTAGAATTTAACTTAAATTACAACTGTAATGAAATAACAAAGATTTCTCCTGTTTTGACAGATAAACAGAGGTCTCCAATGACAACAGAACAGCTCCTTTTCCAGTCTGCTGTTGGTTAGCTATGTCTTAAAATATTTCTGATGCTTTTTTTTGCTGACAGTATCTTGTGCTGTGCTGCTGCTGAAAACCCAATAATTAGTTTGAAATAGATGAGTTTCCTGATGGAAAGCTGGTGTTGGCAGAAAGGAGACTGTGAGGATAGTATCTCGCCTGTAGACTGCAGCCTGTATTAGCACTGGCTTATGCTAATCATTAGTTTGTGTTCTTTTGAATTTCATAGTTGACTTATGGAATAAATAAATTGGTGGGGAGGGTATTCTTCATTTGTAGTAAATGTCTTATTAAAATGAGATTATCATGCCGTTTGGATTTTTATTCTAGGAAAGTATTTTTTTCTTGTGATATGTCACCTTCATGATTGCTTCAAAGTAACTGTTGTGAATTAAGTTCTGTGATAATGTTGCTCCATAGCCTGGTTACAGAGACTTTTGAGTTAAAGTTAGGGAAAGCTTAGCAAGGCTTGAAAAGTGTGCGCTGAGGAAAAAGATCCTGTTCCAGCTAGATTTCAGATATAGGAAATGTAACACTTGAAGTTAAATAGTTACGCACTTGCTAGTTGTAAGCTTACTCAGTATTTAATTACTTAAGTAGTACTAATTAATTAACTGTAATGTAAATACATTAGTCATTCCCAAAATGCAACTAGTGGACCTGTTAAAACTGTTTAATTTTGTGTGTCTATAAAAGGGCTGACTTAAAGGGTTGATTTGTTTGTTGTTGGGTTTTTGTTTGTTTTGTTTTGTTTTTTTAACTAAGTAGTGGCATGACACATGCAATTTTGTTTTGTAAGCCTGCAGCCACTGAGGAAACCCTTAGGAGCTAGCCCCCTTGAAGAGGCTTTTCTGAGATGAAGACTGTTAAGACATATTCTTTTTAGAACGGATGTTCTGTTGCATACATCTCTTAACCTCTGGTTTCAGGATACCCTGCAGCTGTAGGGGTTTGTTGTTTGTGTGCTTTGAAATTTAAAATTTCAATTCCATAATTCAAAGCATCAACCTTCAAGGATGAATAGTAGGTGCTTGTTCAGTAGTCTTCATGTGGTATTTGCTGTACTGGTTTAAAGCATGTTCTTTTTAAAAAGTAAAATTTTTCATGTTCCTTCTATAAAGCAAGAAAAGTAAAATTGCTAAGTGTTTGAGTTTGGTAGTATGGGACTTTTTAATTTTAACTCCAGTAATTTTTCTGTACTACTTTTCCCGTCAACTAATTTTCTGTTAGCTTTTCCAGGTCCAGCCCTGTCACTTGTTAGGTATTTACATCCTCATGATATTTTAATAGTCGTTGTGTTGTATCTTTAAACCTAATTTCAGATTCAAGTATCTGTTTCCTCAGAGCCTCTCATGGCATCTCATAGATAAGTCAGTCTTGGAAACTGACGTTGAACCTGCCCTCTGTAATCACTTGACCTCTTTGTTTTGGCTGTCATCTGTCACCCCACCTGTGTTACACTGTGTCTTCACTGCAAAGCTTATCCAGGTTAGCAGAGCCATTGTATATTGTCTTTAAGACAGCTAAAGTTCTGTAACAGTTGTGTACATCTGGGCTGCCACAGAGGGACATTTTAGCACTCAGCCCTGCCAGTTTACATGTTGTTCCAGTTTATTATGGTTGAACTTTCTGTTGTTTTCCAGGTGTTGAAGTTGTTCAGTGGTATAAGAAGTGATTATTTTTAATTATTTATGGCTGTTTGTCTACTGCTGCTGCTGGGACATAGCATTATTGTTTATGTTGTCAGTCATTATAGCTGTTGGCATTGATGCAGTATGTTTTTCTGAAGCTAGTGGCTGTTGTGGCAGTTGCTCAGTGCTGCTGAAAATTGGAAGTTAGAGGCTCTTTGTAGGCAAATTGAGAAGATCTAGCAACATTAAAACCAGATTTGCAAGTTATACTACATCTGAATTACTCTAATACTCTGATTTGGAGCAGAACCACAACCAAAAGTAGTGGAAATATATTGCTCTGCAGATGTGAAGTGGATTTCAGGAAAAAAGTTCCTGATTTAAAACAATTCTCTACTATGTAGTGCAGTTTTTCAGTACTACATAGTAGAGAAGAAATCTTTCTTTATTGGTGGTTATAGATTATTCTACGTATTGGTGGTATAGCATCATTGGCCAATGTGATACACCTGAGAGAATAAATAGATTTGGTTTTCTTTTAAAAAGAAACATTTAAAATAAAACTATAGCTTACTGATTTCACTGGTTAGCAGGTGTTCTTGGGGAGGCCAGTGAGATACTTAAGACAGAGGTGCTTGTGCTTCCCACTTACCCACATGAATCTTCTCATCTATACAGAAAGGCTTGGAGATCAACAGCAGGCAACACTTCAGGTGAATGTAAGTTAAGTCAAGTTAGAGAGATGTATTTATTGCATAATGATTTATCTGTTGCTCCTGACTATAGGTAATTTTATGAGCGATGCCAGAATCTCTCACTTAAAATAGTCACGTTTAGATTGTGTAATCCAGCCTGACTAGTTGACTCCCTAATACTAGTCTTGAAAGAATGCAGTGTGTACAAATCTGTATTGATTTATTGCTGTACCACTTGTGTCCTCGCATCTTACCTGAACCTGCCTATGTTTCACCATTCTGCTTTTAAATACTTTGGTGTGGTGTATTTTTTCTATCCTAAGACTGTTATTGCTGTGGATTTATATTAATCTTGGCATTGTACCAGCCAAGCGAGGCAATGAAAGGAGTTGGTTTGTTTCATGTGTTCAGATAATTCAGGATATACCAACTACAGTGGGAAGCTTCTGCAGAGTAATTATTTCAGAAGGGTTTCCTTGGCTTGTGACCAAGTTTCTCACATGCCTGTGGTAATTTGATGCTGATGGCCTCTTTCCCAGCAGTAGCTGTATGCTGCATTTCTTTCGTCTACTAGCCTCCAAACTCACTTGGACCCTCAAATATGCACATTCTGTAGGCAGTCTCATTCCTGTCTTTGGAAAGGAAACACAGCAGTTCTTAAACCTTGGTAAAATTCACCAGGAAAATCAGGTGACAGTGCAGTGTTGAACAGTTAGTTTAACTTTTGTATAACAGAAGGTTAATGTATTTTAAGATGAAGTGCTTGTTGTACAACATGCCTTTTATGGATTATATTATTTTTGTGTTGTCTGAAAGGACAAGTCAAAAAGTGACTTTACAGCTGTGTTACTACCTTCAACCATGAGAGCTTGTCAGGTGTTTACAGAGAAGTCATTTAACTTCTTTTGTGAAGGTGTGAGCATGTCATGATATAGGAAATGTCCCAGGGATTTTTGGAAGGTGCTGAGACTCATATTCTGCTGTGTATGTATAAACTAATGTAATTGAAAAGCAATTGAGTCAGATCGTTATTTGAATCCTTGTTAAAGAACTTTAGTAAAAAAATAAACTGTTTAGTGCTGGTAATTGTTGTGGGATTTTAACCTACTGATGTTCACTTTCTCAAAACCTTCTGTTAAATGATGTTTCCATTCATAGCAGAGCTAGCCTGTAGAAAGTGAAAGCCTGATGTAAGATTTTCAGATGCATCAATAGACTATACATTTGTAGTGGGATATAGGTGAAATCCCTTATGCTTGTGTGTCTAAGACAGCAAATACATCTCAGCTCTAGGGAAGAGGTATAGATGAGCATGACACTGATGGGCATGTTTCTAGCAATCTTCATGGGAGCTCAATTTCCAATGCCAGGAGGTAGACCTGGAGAAGATGAATAGAGCTATGATGGCTTTGATTACCAGAGTTAACCTGAGTGAAGATAACTTGCTTACTGCCTTCCAAGGTAAAATTCTAGAATTTCTTCACTAAAGTGGTGGCTCATCAGCATTATAGTTCACTGAGTTTTGTGGTTTCAAGCATACAATTTTGATACATTGATACAAGCATACAAGCATACAAGATACATTTTTGAGACAGACTTAGTTTCGGTTGCAAGGTGCCAATCCTGGTTAGTCTCACTGTGGATGCTTAATATGGCCTTTATACCAACCAGCACCTGTTAAAGTGTTCAGAATCCAGTGCTTCAGGGAGCTGCTTTGGTGAGTAAATGGTAGATAAAACTGAAACAAGCAGAAGAGTTATGTGAACACTGCAGAAGAGTGTCGGAAAAGATGACTCAATCCAACATGGATGCATTCTTTGCAGTTTTGTGTTTGCAGACTGTCCTGTTAGTGTACCAGAGATAGTGTGGGCTAGCTACTTCTAACACTATACTTTGGCAGTATGTGCCTTTCAGATCATTGTTTAACCTAAGATCTTCCATTTCTTCTTTCACTTTCTTCTGACAGTAAGGGAACTTTTGCTAGTAGCCTTGCCATGTGTTGAAGACACTTTTTTTAAAATGGTCTGTAGCTGTTCTTTGATCCATTTTGGTGTTCTGAGGTATATCAAAGCCCAGGGTTGAAGAGCTGTTATAAGTGCTACTGAAGAGAGACACTCTTGAAGAGATGGGGTTTTTACTTATTTATTTTTTTATCAGAACAGATCCATCTAGTCTGGAATTTAATTTTGTATTTCAGACTTCTGTAGTTAATTTACAGTCATGGTAGTGGTAGAACACTTCATATTTTTTCAGCTAATGGTTGTCAACCTGAGTTGCTAAGTGTTACATTGCACCTTAGCCTCATGTGTAAGGCAGATTGATAGTAGGCCAGTATGTAACTCCTGAAGATTTGTGAACTGGACAGGAGCACTTCTTGAGAGCAGATAACATTTTAGCTTTGGAATTCTGCAGAGCATTCTTACAGCAACAGGAATTAAATTTTCTTCATATTTTCTCTGCGAACATAAGAGTAGAATTTTAGTTGAATTTCTGGCCAAAGCCACAGATAGAGTTAATAGTGTTTTGAGTGACTTCTGGGTTTTAGCATGCTTTTTCTAAACATGGTATATTGATCTGTTTAATGTAGTGAATAGATAGTCAAGGCTTTGTGAAAATCGACATCACCTGACTTCATGGCACTACATATATCTCCTGTTGTTACCATCAAGATGGTTACTTGTTGGAAACAAGGAAGTTGGCTTGTCACAAATGAGTTGCATCTCTGAGGTTTAAAACATGATTCTTTTTCTGTGAAATGGATCGGCAGGGATCTATCCTGCATGCAGTTCAGAGGATGTAGGGAACAGCCTGCTTCATTAAATTTTGAGTCCTAATTCTGGGCTTATTTAAGAAATGGGGGTAGGGGTCAGGGTCAGCTTTAACAAACGTTAAACATTTTGGTACACTCATGAGACAAGATATGTTTTCTAAGACTCTCTGACTAATTCAAAGCTTTCTATGTCAGAGCTGTGGTTTACCTGGAGGAATAGGTAGGAGATGTGTTGGTTTGTGTCAGTTTTAATATAGAAATTAAGTAGCATAAGTTTATAAAGTCTTCATTTTATTTTAGCCAGATTTTGACTCAAATAGATTAATTCCAAGGTGATTGCATGTAGTGACTTCATTATTTGGAGCAGATCTGCCTTATGTGCAGCAATTCAAAACTAATTCTTTTTTTGCCACTTTTTAGTTTGCCTTGCTTCTGAGAGATAGGTTCATTTTCAGTTGTAACCATTGTTACTTCCTCACCCTCCCCTTAATCCAGAACTATCTTATCTTGTTGGATATGTCTGTTCAAGGGGATGGAAAAATTCGGTACTCCAAGGATAAGTCCGTCAGGGAAATCTTTCTATAGTGCAAAATTTATTCTCAAAAGCATTTCTTTAGAATGGAATCATACCAACATTGAATTTTTTTCTTCTGTGTGAGGATGGTGGTTCTAAATGTTTGAGAGGTTGCAGTGGGAATTAACAAAATCAAATCATGTTGGGAGCTGAGCACCTGTTTAAAGAACATGTAAAGGCTTTACCACAGTGCTGCTTTCTTCAGGAGGGCAGAGAAACTTAAATCCGTCTTTTAAGAGAAATCTCTTTTTTAAAGTTAGCATGTGTACTGAGATTGTGTGGTTGGTAATGGAGCCTGAAATTTTTCTGATGTTAACGCAAGGTTAGAAGTGTAGCAATAAGAGTTGCAGCTCTGAGAAACCTGTAGGCTAATGAAGATTAGATGAAGTGGGGTGGAAAATGAAAGTCCGTGAGTAGGAACATTTAAAATACACAATAGATTTTCAAAAGCAACTTGTAAATTTGAAGCTTGTAATTTATTTAATGTTAATGGGAATGGGCTAGAATGCTTGAGATCCTTGGAAAAGAGATATACCCCAGAAGCCTAAAAGTGATTTTTGGAAGTGTTTTCTTAATCTTACAGCTGCACGCAGATGAGCGTATTAATGATTAGAAGATAAGGGAGGGAAGTATCTGAATGGTGTGGAGAGATTGAGTAGGGACAGACTGTTCAGTTTACTCAAATATGAGAATGAGGGGTGGTTTTATATAGGACTGAAATTAAAACTGGAAGGAGGAGGTTCTTCATGTAAGTGTTTGTGGGTCTGAAACTCCTTGGCAAAAGACTTCATTGGTGTCAGAAATTCAAGCTTAAAGGGAAGTTAAAGTACTGGAAAGAAATCCATGAAGGCTACCAAAGACACAAATCACATAAGGCTCAGGAAAGCATGTGAAAATAGTTGGGGACTGAAGAACACTATAGAGTGTCATGTTGTTTTCTGTTTATTTTTGGAGATGGTGCTAGAAGGAGCTCATATTATGAAGGAGGAAGAATCTGGGCAGAGTTACAGCAGAAGGGAGGGAAAAGCCAATGGGTGACCAAAGTCTTCTCACATTTTTAAATACAGAACTAGAGTGAAATGTTGTAAGCAGTAATGAGAATAGGAAAAACATGCTTGATTTGGTTTTTGTATTTAGCATAAATATGGATAAAGAGGTATTAATTTGTGTAAGTTTTCTAATTATTCTTGTTTATCACTCTCTTTATTAGCAAAACCAAGTAGGAAGCTGACATTCCTGTACTTGGCCAATGATGTCATACAGAACAGCAAAAGGAAAGGACCAGAATTCACAAAAGATTTTGCTCCGGTAATAGTGGAGGCTTTTAAGCATGTTTCAAGGTACAGTATACTGTTATGTGCAGTGTCCTTCATCGAAATGTATTTGAGGGGTAATAGAGAAGTCGTCAGTGCATCTCTCCTGACCCAGCTAGTCTTTGTGTGCTATTTCTGTACTTGGAAGTCTTGTTAATTTGATTTATTCAGTGTTCTTTTGATCTCAGTCTTAACGATATTGGATGAAGTTGCATAGTAAATTCATCTGCATTCAGTCCCCTTTGCCTTAGAAAGCTGTTAGCTGTATTAAGGCTTGTTTTCAGTCTGTATTTTATATGCTACAGCAGTTTGGTGTGTTTCGTTACTGGTGGTGTATGATTTGTTTTTCCCCAGCAGCCATTCATCTTGTTGCATGATGATTCTAGACTCTAGATACAGAATTATTTTCACATGGTACACAGCTGTTGATGCAACACAAACCTGTTTGCAGTGTTTGTGTAATAGGGCTACACACCTACAGATCCATGGGTCAAGCAAGCAAACAGAAAGAGAATTGGGTGCTGGCCCATTTTTTATGCTTACTAAGACCTGTTGAACTGGTCTTTGCTTTATTTTCTTTAAAATGTGATTTTGCTATTTTCTGAGATTGCCTTCTCATACTTTGATATTGCTAAGGCATGTCACAGTCCTTATGTGACATAATCCTACAGCAGTTCTGTACTTTCACCTAGTGCTGATTTTTGCTTTTCTTGTGACAGTGAGTCTGACGAGAGTTGTAAGAAGCACCTTGGCCGAGTGCTGTCTATCTGGGAAGAAAGGTCTGTTTATGAAAACGATGTGTTAGAGCAACTTAGGCAAGCTTTGTGTAAGTATTTTATGTGTGTATGAAAATTCAGTCTTTTCTTTAGAATATTATTTCCCTGACTGCTGTGCTTGTTTTTATTTAGATGGAGACAGAAAGGTGAGGAAGCGCACGTATGAACAGATAAAAGTTGATGAAAATAACTGTTCACCTCGAAGTTCTCCCTCTGACCCTCCTCAGGTAAAAACATGTTTGTAAAATTCTGTCTGCATATGTTTTGGCATAGAATTTTTCAGTTACTCTTGGTTTTTAGTGGTCTCTGCTTTTCTTTTGAATGAACGGTTTCTGAGCAAGGTTGACTAGACCTGAAACTCCTTCACAGTACTTTGGGTTACAGGTGGAGCATTTTGTAACCCTAAGTCAGTTTGACACTAAACCGGAGTGTATCAACTAGATACCCAGCTTTGTGCGCAGCAGGATTTCAGCATTAGCTTCTACAACGTTTCAAGTTCTCATTTGGTTTCCAGAGTGGTAACAAGTAACACATGTATTAGAATAAGGTTATTGTCGATTTAGGAGTAAAATACTTCTCAATGTTGCAATCAAGATGGTTGGGGAAAGTTCTTGTCTACCTAGCATTGTTATGGCTTTTATAGTTCTTGTGGTTTTGGTTTTTTTGTTTGTTTTTAGTGATACTGTCCCATCTCAAAAGGCATTTTATTATGGCAAGAATGGCTTCCTTCAAATAATCACAATTTAGTATGTTTCTCTGTAACAAACATCTGGGCTTCTATGAACATCAGCCCTACTTCCAAAAGAAGTGCACTGATCTAGTCTGGTACAATAGTGAAGCAAAGCTACAAAAAAAATAATGTAGAAAATGTATAGTAAAATGAAAGGTACTGTAAAATTATCACTAATGCCAAAAATAAAAGACTTGGAAGTAGTCTTGCATCAATAATTTAAATGAAGTATCTATTTTAGGAAGGTGACCTTTAAAACTAGGAACACTGCAGTGTTCTGAGAAATAATGGCTTGACTTTGTTTTATTTCCAGTCTGAGAGGGGATAAAATATTGCTATGCTGACATCATAAATGCTGCTAAAATTACCATCAAATTTATTCCATAAGCTTATTGTGAAATACTGTTTTGTACTAGGATCTGTTTATTTAAACTAGTTTTCAATCTTGCATGCTTCTTTCAGACCACAGATCTCATTAGAGCATTACAAGAACTAGAAAACGCTGCCTCTGGGGATGCAGCAGTTCATCAGAGAATAGCTTCTTTGCCTATAGAGGTCCAGGATGTGTCCCTGTTAGACAGAATAACAGGTGAGGGTTTGGGTCCCAGTAACTGAGATGTGGTTCTGAGAACTTAACAGTATATAGTGAAATACAGCTTTACTTGTTTTTCTCTGCTTGCTTTTTAGATAAGGAGTCTGGAGAACAACTTTCCAAAATGGTAGATGATGCATGTATGTTGCTGGCGGATTACAATGGCAGGTTGGCTGCTGAAATAGATGATAGAAAACAGCTAACGCGAATGTTGTCAGACTTTCTCCGATGTCAGAAAGAATTCCTTGCAGAGAAGGAACATAAGCTGGAAGTGCGTAATGTTTTGTTTTAGTCCATTCTTCGCTAAAGCTTGTTCTTGCAAATGTTTTTAGTTTGCCTAAACAACTTTTCTCTCCAAAAGTAAATATTTAATTGCCACTGTTAGATCTTTGCTTCCAGCACATTATTAACAATGTTCTTGTGTTCCAAATGTTAAACCAGCTCAACATTAGGTAATGTTACAACTGTAATTGCTTCAGTGTTTGTCTGTTTTTTTCCAGCCTATTTAGTTTTCATTATACATGCAGGCTTAGTTTTAGTAGTGCAGATAGAAAGCAGTATATAGTACCCGTAGCAGTCTGTTTTAACGAGATGAAGTTCTAGGATGTTGAGGTAAACTGCAAGAAAGTTTTTAGGCTAATCAGTGTGGTATAAATGCAGGTTATTTAATAAAGAACTATGAGCCAAGGTGAAGTCACCCAGGGTACTAGTAAAGAATTATGAACCAAGAAAGAACAAGAACCTTAAAATCAAGTTTCTAAACTTGTGTTAAGACAAGTAAAGTGGCTTTAAGCTCATTAGCAGTAGTTCCTTTTGTTTTGGGAATTTCAGGCTGGTAAACGTTCCAAAGTTTTGAAGTCTAAGATCAGGATGTCCTCATGGTACTGTCTGTAGGGCCAGCTGACTTAGTTTACCTTTTTTGTTTGTTTGTTTTGGTGTTGGTTTTTTTTTTTTTGTTACGTTAAAGAAATTGCTCTCTTCTGATGTAAATACAAAATACCTGTAGCCAGATGCATTTTCTGAAGCAAGGACTCTGTTTTTACAGTCTTAGAAAATATCATAGCTCAGACTGTGCCTTGCTTCTTGGCCTTTTTATTTAAAATAGCACTGGGAAAGGGACTGTCACCTAATTCTTTGAGACTCTGTTTCCTGAACTGTCTCTCCCTAGGTTTTGCTGTTGTAAGTTTAATTTCTTGTCAAATGAACTTGTTCTAGAAAAGCTTGTTTCATTTGTTAGACTTCTGTCAATTGACATTTTAGTATAAAGTGATCTCTGGGTTGTATCAGGACTTCATTTCTTTCTGAATTAATATTGCTAATCTGTAACTACATTGCTGAGATCCTACCTATTTGTTAAATACCCAGGTATGGAAAGAAACAAGTGGTTATATTCTTAGCAGAACGTAGAAATGTTACTTGCTGTTGATCTGGTTTAACAATATTAGAATTTGAATTCCCAGAGAATTCTTGCTAACTTTAAACTTAAGATGGGAGCTTTAGACCTAAATTTGCAGATACTTTATTTTCTGAAGAAAAATATTTACAGGTAAGTAACTTTGAATAACCAATCTTTCCATGAGTATTTTTTTGATAATAATAAGTTTCTCTAACAGTTGTTTGTAAACAGAAGTGCATGATTCCCATCAAAATCAAGGTAATGTATGCATTAAGTCTTGATAGAAAATTCTGACAACAGATAAATAAGAGCTATTATGTCTTCATCAATAACTAACTATATTTCTTAATTAGGTGACTTAGGTCTGCTCTGGGTAAGTAGTGTCATCTTTAACTCTTAAATGGTTTTCTTTAACATCTGTCTAGCTTCTGTTGCAGGTGGTGGACACGGACCTATCTTCTAATGATGTCACCATCCATTAGTACACATATCCTGCTAAAAATAAATTTAAGAATCAAAATCTTGTATTGTCTGTTGTTTTTGAAAACCAAACAGGAGCAATTCTCTAACTACTCATACCAGACCCCTGCTGTTTTCATCTATATTCTCACAAACATTACTGAGTTCATGCCCAAGATGGATAAGTGTTTATCCAGTGTCATGCCCCTTTTTTTTTTTCTTAAAACTTTCACATAGTTGTTCCTAAAACTCAACTCCTTTCAATTAGATCATTTGAAATTCCAAATGCAGAAGTTTGGCTGTCACTTGCATTGAAGCTGCCATTACCAAAAGGAAATTGCTGTGGAAACAAGATGTTTTCAGACTGTCACTTTGTAACTTACACTCTAGCTATTGGGTTTACATGAACATCAGAAGTGAGAAGTGATGGATGTAGGAATTGTCCTTCACAAGCACAATAAAGAACTTTCACTTTATTAATGTACATATATTTTACATTTTAAGTAGGTAACAGGGAAAATGTATTCTGTAATTGCTCTTACCCCTGTTTAGAGCCCTCCTCAAATTTAGGATTGTCCTAAAGAGTATTTTCCCTTCACTTTAAAACTTAAAATAGTATAAATATTTGAGGCTCACTGTACTCTAGCTCTATTTCAAAACTTGTATAGGATTTATAGATAGATGTCATTCTGTCGGAGAAAATGTAAATTTATGCAGAAAGATTTTTGTAGGATCCCTCTTTTTTCTCAAAACACTGAGAACTAATACCCTGTTTTCTACTGCTTTGGCTGACTCATCCCCCTGTGCTTTCTTATTGTGTCACCCTCCCCCTGCCTGCCCCCCTAGTTTTTGTACAGAAGTGTTGGCTGATCTGTTGATCTTACTGAGGGCTGATGAAAAGACCTTTCTGTTGTGCAGGCACAGAGGATTAGATACACATAAATGAATATCCAGGTGTGTTCATCTTCTTTTGATACTGTCTGTAGACATTCTAGAATTAACATAGACTTAAAAATACAGGGATGACATGAATAACAGAAGTAACTGATTTACTGTTTTTTCCTATTGCTTTGCTTTTGGCTCTTCCACAATCTCATTGATAACAGTAAACAGACATACTGAATTTCAGATAAAAGCTTTGATAGTTTGAAATCTTAAATGACTTATTAATGAGTGTGGGCAGGGGATCATATGGCCTTTGGAAAAACAAGACAGCCTCTTCTCACCTTCATTTTGATGCTTTGGAAAAATGTAGCATCACTACCCTTAGCATATACTGGATGACCCAATTTCCTTGCATAGTGTTTCTATCAACTTAGCATTTTAAATTGCTGAGCATCTTGTTAGTAAATCTAAATTTTTATGAAGGAAATGCTACTCTGGGAGGCCTTCTGTGTTTCAGCAGCTTGCATTTAATTAAGGCACTTTTATTGATGTTGCTATCTTGCATTCCTGATTTTCTACAGCTGTATAAACAATATTCATATTCTTACACTCTCACATCTGGTTATAATTGTGATTTCTTAGGATATTGAGAGAATATTATGTTCTGTGCACTTTTATTTCATAATTGAGCTTTATAGCTCAGTGTAGCTTGACTTGTCTTCCTGAAGGGTTTAATTTTGTCATGAGATTTTATGGGGAAACAGCAAGCAGTCATCCTAGTCTATAGCTCTGGAGTCAAAGGTTTCTATTTTTATTTTTTTTCCCCCCTCTGTTCCATTTTAATGGTTTTAAACACAGACAAAAATGCAAAGCAAAGAATTTGGGGATGACAGTACTATGACAGGCCTCTTGTGTTTGGATTTTGTTTCTTGATGCGAGGCTGGATAGATACTAGTATCTGTTGTTTCCCCCCACTGTGGCCTTTGTATTGTCACAGGGTGTAGTGCTTTTCTTGCTGTTTTCTTTTCCTTTAGACCCCTTACACTTTGTATGTCAGCTTCTTTCTTTCAATGCCAGATGAACCTAGGATAATAGATGCAGTCATGCTTTGTACTTTTCAAGTCCACTTGAAATAATTGGGATTCATTCCTTTGTAATCTTGCAGCTAAGCAGCTAAAGTATTTTGCTGATCTTTGGTTAAAGTTGAGGAAGGTGATTTGTAGCATGAATTCTGTACTGCTTTTTACTGTGGGTCAGAGTTTGCAGCATCATAGGTGATTTACAGCTCCCTAAATACAGAAGTATCACAGTAACTCAATCTTGAGGTAGAACTGAGCTGTGCTTTATCTGCTGCTAAGAGTGCAGTGATTACAGAACTCATAGCTGGGAAATACCAGCAAGTGGGAAATAAGGTTCATGTGTACTCGTAAGGATTAAGTATTTAAGATCTCCTGATAACATGCTTGGCAGCAAAAGACGCTCTGTAGGTAGTGGTACCAAACAGGCCATGTTGTATGGTCTTTTGGTGTTACGAACATGCACATAAATTTCTGCTCAGTATCAGAGCTTCAGAAATCAAAGCTGGATTGACCGTTCTTCCAGTTCAGGGAGGATATGTCCTCTACTAAAAGAGGTTTTTGAATTGGTACAGATATTTTGGGGCTAATGGAAACATAACTTTGGATCCCATGATAATAAAGGAGGAGAGCCTTTGCAAGAATTATTTCCTTTCTTTCGTGAGCCAATTGCAAGCAACTTTCACTTTGTCCAGAGAAGTGTATGTCACTCAATTATCAGGAGGGAAATGTATGCTAAGTTGTCTAATGGATAGGTTCTCTTCATTCTAATTCTCCCCATCCTACCGTGTATGAAATGGAGTATGATTCAGAAACGGGCCTCTATGTTTAGATTTGTGTCGATTGTGTCAAAGCCCTTGCTCGTAGGTTGGCTTTGAATGACTATTTGAGATGCTTTGTGTAGTGTGAATGCGTATTCATCTTAAAGTCAAGTTGCTCTGGCGTATTTCTGTCTCTTTAGAAAAGCACACAAACACACACACACAAAACCCACAAACAAACCCCACAAAACATAATCCCCACCAAAAATAAAACAAAACAAAACAAAAAACCCAAACCATCAAAAAGTAAGGTCAGTAGTTTGGATTATCTGCCTGCAGATGATGGGGACAATTAAGCAATCACTGCAATACTTACCTCCTTAAGGTTTATTAGATTAGAAGTTAAAGGATGTGAGAGGATGTTTAAAATGAAACACAGATTGCATCTTTCATCTGCAATAGAAACAGGCTTGCTAAGCATGCTTACAGGTTCCTAACCTGTCTTTCAAATGTGCAGGTTGTTTTTTCTTCTGTGAGCAGTTTTTTTTCAGTGTCAGGGATACAGTCGTAAAGGTCAAGTTTTGCAGGAGTAATTTGGTGGATTGGAGTGGAGAACAGCAGCCCTTACCTCAGAGGAAAGTCAAGTGGTCGGTGCATTTTGTTCCTTTGTGCTGCGCCCATTTTATGGCAATACTGCTTATTTGCCCTGTTCCTTTCAACAAGTTTATAAGCTCTCTGTACTTGAGCAGTAAATATCCATTTTTAATTGTGGTTTAACAACTGCAGCCTCAGCTGCCATGGGAACATAGTACAGTTTCTCAGTTCATACCTGAAAGAGTATTAAACTTTAGAACTCTGTTGTCATTCAGAGCAACTGAAACACTTGAAGACTTACCCTTTCTAAATTTAATTACCAGGCACTTGAGTATAAATCCTGACTTTTCTGACAGATAGGTCAGGTTCTACTTTGCTCATCCTTGTAAAATAAGGGTAACCTTTTGCTTCAGTTCATCACATTTTAAAGTATCAATTCTCACATTGAAGATGCTCTGGCTTTGAAGTGGGGTAATAAAAATGTTATTTTGCATTTGTAAAACCTTTTACTGATTACCCTCATTAATTTTGAAGGGTGGCTTTTTGTAATGTTCATGCTGCAACTTACCCATTTCTTTCTATTTGTGAACGAGATGAGAGGGAAGTATAAGATACTGGGTACTTTAATAACCCTTGAGGTACCTTTTGAATTCCTTGTTATAAAAATACTAGGAGAAGATGTTAGTCTTCTCTAGGTAGGACTTGCTGTTTGTGAGACTTTTAGATAGACTATTCCTGGCTGTTGCAGGCCAAAACCTTCATAATGTTAACCAAAACAAATGGATCCGTTTGTGTCATCCTCAGAAGAGCAAGTTTTGCAGGTATGTAATGGATTCATTTTTTGTGCGAACGTCTGAGATGACGGGAAATGGAAAACAATCATCAGTGCTTTATCTAGAGCCTTTTAAGTTTTTGAAGGTCAGCTGTAGATTGGCAGCTGACTTTGCTTTCTGCAGCAGATGTTCCCTTTGATCAGATGTTTGTTGGACGGGGGGGAAGCCCTACAACTGGATGTAAGAAATACCGAAACTGCAACACATTTTTATGTCAGTAGTAGCAATGCTTTTCAAGTTAAGGCTACACCTTTTCTACAAGCTTTCGTTTCCCATGGTAATACTGTTGCTGTTTATACTTTTTAAAATTTTGATGGTTTTGTCACTAGACCAATTAAATTTTAAGACCATACTTTTTTTTTTTTGATCTGTATTGTGAATACAGGGCCAGCAGAACTGTAAAGCCTGCTTGTATCTGTCCCACAACTAGAAACTTGCTTTTGGAATTGTTATCTTGTCAAAGCTACTGTAAACTCTAAATAGAAATGTAAGACTACGCTGGAATGACAGGTAGTAAGTACACTAAGTGATCATTGGACTGTCACATGCAGTTTTGACAGTTACAAAAGGAAATATCTAGTTTCAGAAAAGAATTGTGGATGGAAAGGAAAAAGGAAGGGACGCTATTGCAAAGCTTTGCTCCACAATTTGAGGTGACTCAGAGAAACTGATTAGAAATCTGTTGCTTTAGCTAATGTATTCTGGTAGTTTCCCTTAGCAGGAAAATAAGCCAAGGTGTATTAAAAGATAATTATGTTCAACTAAAATACTGTGATTCTTAGTGTTCTCTTTTAAACTGTGCCCTAATTAAAGCCTATGTTGTTAGGCTAGTGGCCAGACGTTGCACTTGGAAAATTTTTCTGCCATCACTAGGATCTAGAATGCTTATAATTTTTTTTGTCTAACAAGCTTCTAGTTAAGAGGCAGCACCACGCTTAAGTTACACTTTACTATGACATATTGGTAGTTAAATTTTTTTTTGTTCTGCATTTCTGATCATAATTTGGCTGGTTGGGTGGAAGGGCTGAACAGAAGTGCTCGTAGGAATCTCTGACAGAAGAAAGAAGAGAAATGGCTAGAGTATCAGCTCACTTTTTCTCTCAGCTTTGCTGAAACAACTATCTCAGTTAAAAATTTTTGATGCCTCAACTTAGAACCAGCATAGTGTTCGACAGAAAAGTGACTTGTGTAAAATCTGGTTTAGAATACGGTAGCAGTCATGCATTTGTGAACAGGGCTGATACCTTTTTGAAGAATTTGTGCACAGCAAGGAAACAGTCTACAAGTGGAGAAAAATTAGGTTTTTATGAGACGGCATTTAAAGAAAATTTGCATCAGTGCAGTTAAGGGAGCTGTTGGGCAGAGTGCTCCTATTTACCTCTGTCCTCACATATATGTAGGAAAATAATTCATCAGCTTCTGTGATAGTCTCAGGTGCAAATATTTTCAGAGTCTGTTAATAAAGTACGTTCTGTTACTAGGTGTATTTTAATGTCAGCGTAGGGAAAGTACTTACTGGAAGAAATGTTACCTGGTACTAACTGAATTAGTAAGTCTAAGTGATAGTTTTATGACAAAACCTGTTTGCGTTTTCTTATTTAAAGCAATTTAGGGTTAAATATTCTTGTTTTAGAATATTTCAGCATTTTGTGGTGTGTAAGTGCACTTTCCATGCTGATTTGGATTTTTTTTGGCATGGAGAGCTTGAAATACATGAATAGATGAATTTCATTTATTGCTAAGTCCCTCAGTTACAGGTAAAAAAATCACTAGAAATAGAACAACACTGAAGAGTTCATGTGAATTTCTCATGACTGAAAGGGTAGTTTTTATTTTAATAATTCTGTTGTCAAAACAAAATTCTCTGAGTTCATCCAAAACCAAATGAATGAGTTCATAGCTGAGCTTCTTTAATCAGGTACTAAATTATTTTTGTTTCTCTAGTTTAAATTCATAGTGTTTTTATGTAATGGTAATACTAAACCAATCACAAGGTTTATCATGATCATTTTCCACATATTTTATGGTGTATGCTTTTTTTTAAATAGATATTGATCTGAAAGACACATTTAGCTTTTCTGTTAATTATAAATTCTCCATCTACAGTTCTTAATAAAGATACAAGTAAATAGACAAAATGAGCCAACAGGCAGTTTTAACAGATTATGGTAGCGATGTCTTTTTGTTTAACCAGTAGCTCTCCAGTGTGCCCTTTTAAGTAAGCTCTGCTAATTGTGTAAGTAACAGATCATGGAAGTTATTAGCTTTTACCTCTCTTCAACTAAGGCTAAATATAGAGCGCAGAAATACTGTTCAGTAGGACTCTAAACTGAATTTTATAGATGAAAAATACCACACACCAGTGTCTTAAGTATAGTAAACCTATGGAATTTACTTCAAAAAAATTAAGTTCAGATATTCTATAACATCAGATACTCCTGGTTCTTAAAAATAGTTCAAAGAATAATAGGCTGTTTCATGGAGCAGGAGGCCAAGAGACCCAGCTGAGAAAAGGTTAAAACTTTCAAGGAAAATAAGGCTTCTCTTAGCTGGGCTGTTGCTGAAAAATTCAGTTCTTAAAAACTGTCTTATCTTTCTGTTAAAGAGTACAGGTGAAATAGAATTTTTAATAATGTTTCCTTTCAGCTAGTAGCAGCTTTAGTTTAGTTAATACTGGCCTGGTTATGAAAATCTCCAAGAATAATAATAGCCTTTTTCCCTTTAGAAGCCAAACTGGAAGGCTTACCTCCATACTGAAATACATCCATACACACACACTGTGTGTGTACTCTGAATTAGAGGGGAATAGGAGGAAGAGAACTGGGCTTTCACACCTTGCTGCAGCTACCTGGTAGAAGTCTTTATGCTTTTGTTGATTGGAATGGGAAGCTGAGATTTACGATCGTGTATATATTTATACACACCCAAAGACTTACTTTTTTCCACAATGTTATTTCAGAGTGGTGTATAGTACAGATGTTTGCAGGGGAGAACAGCTTGGAAGCTATGAATTAAAGCATGGTTAAGGACAATGTCAAAACACTAGATCTCATTATTGCCTGTCTCTTGAAGCCCTATGTGTTAGGTTTTTTTTTGGGAGGATGTAATGGAACAGCAAGAGAGCAATTGGGAGAGGTATTTCAGCATCATTGAGAAAACAATGTATTCCACATCTGTTGTGCTTGCTGAGAATTAGCTTCTTAGCTGGGGAGAAATGGAAGTTCTTTGTCACAGGAGTGCTCACTATCACACGATATAGGTGTAAAATGGTCCTTCCAAATTGCCTTTAATTCTAGACCAAAGGAATGGCCAGAGTACATTTACAGCTGCATTCAGTCACAATGTTTTTCAGTTCTGCCAGAAGTAAAAGGATACTGGAGTAGTCTACTTCAGAATTGGTAAAATTTTTCTGCTGCCAAAATCTGGAATGCTTTGGACTAGCAATGATGAAAATAAGGAGAAATAAAATGCAGGGAAACAACTCAGGATGATATATAAATCTTTTAAATAGACTAATTGTCTTGGAATCTTTTTCTGCTAATACAGTATGAAGATACATCTCTGAGATAAAAAGTGAATTAAGCTGATGAGAGAGGGCAGAACATTTTTCTAACGCTTCTCTGCTATTGCTGGCAGTGACCAGTGGAAGAGGGGGTGGTGAATTGCTGTTACTGAAAGCTTATAGGTATTGTGCTATTCTGATTTCTTGGAAGACTTTACTGTTGCAGTCATGCTGTTAGTCTATCAGTTCTTATTTCATTTATCAGGAAAACAATAATTCAGTTCCTTAGAATTCCAATAAAATTAATTTTTTTACTAAGTGGATAAAAGAGAGGCCAAAGTGAATGTTTCAGTAGCTCTTTTCCCCTCAGTCTGCTTATCCAGTCAGCCTCTGTAGCATGGAACCAGCCATAACCTCCACTGCCTTTTGACACAATAATAGCTGGGCAATGTAGAAGACATCAAGGGGTATTGGGATGGTGAGGGGAGAGATGGAGGGGGCAGACTGGGTGGGAGATACTGTGGGATGGAGAGTAAGACTAACTGGGATGGAGTTGAGATGTTTAGCCATTTCTTTACAAGAATCAAAAAGCATCATTCACTGAACACCCTTTTACCACTGTGCTGCCTCATCTTGAATAAATGCTACTATGGAGGATGTAAAATACTTGCATGTGATAATAGGATTGAAACAGTATGTCTCTGAAAGTATTAGTCAGAAAAGCCAATGCTTTGAGCTGTTCTCTCCAATATCACTAGCTGCTTTATTTTCTTGACTGATTCAGTATGAGAACTTGTTCTTCACAAGGGCACCTTTCTGTTTGATTTTCATCATCTGTGAAAGTACAGTGCTCCATCAAGAAAAAAGAAGAAAAATCTGCTGTCATAACTTTTTTCAAATTGAAGAAGAGCTTCAGCATTTGAAGTGGGATGGTACACATTTCAATGGGGATATTTGGAACACCCTGTTGTCTAAGTGTCAAAAAGGAATTTTAGTTACTTGTTCTTCCACTTTTACACTACCAATTTAAGAAAAAAAAACCCAAAACAACAGAACACATTTTTTAGGACCATGAGAATGGTATCTTTGAGGGGTATAGGTGGTAGAAGAATGTACTGTGACATTTGTGACAGAAAATTTAGAGAATGTAAGAGACAAATGTGGTTTACTTTTTTGTTCATGGACAAGATAAGGACTCTGAGGAAATAAATTGCTGTTAACAGTATTATTTGGCCACAGCCCTATCTCCCTGAATCAGGCTGGTTTCTTAGTGCAACAGCCATCAGTTCTCTCTCCATAGCTGGTTTTCTTTGCTGCAGCACATACATTATTTGTTAGTGGGGGCAAGGGAGGGAGCTGAGAAGTAGGAAGAATGGCACATGCTTTATTAAATAATTGTAGAAGTTACAATAGATGTGCACCAGAGGATTGGAGTATTAATTACTATTTTGTATGTTAGCACAAGTCCTGAAGTATTTGAAGCTATTCTGTGGGTCATTTAAGTGGAGGCCAGTGCTAACTAATAGAAATCACTGTAAAATGAAGTCTTTGATCTTCCTGCAAGTTAAATTTTTCACTCTGTGTTTTGAATCTTATTTTGGGGTTTTTCTTTCTGGTTTTTTTTTTTTTTTTTCCTCCTCCCCACCCATCCAAACTAGATTTTTGTATGCTGCTTCATTTTGAGTCCCTGTAAACCAGATGTGGAGATTCAGTTTCACAGTCAGCACGTGCAGTGGTTTTAAAGCTCTGCTGCATGCAGAGTTTTGGAGTAGGAAATGTGTAGTGACAGTTACTAATTGCAAGACAGAATAAAATTTTGAAACACACAGAACTGAAAGTTGGAGACAAGCATTTGAGCTTTGAGTTCCACCATTCCATTCAAAAGATTTTTTTTTGAGGTTGCTTCTGAAAATAGCACACTAACCACATGGTAAAAATAGCAATAAAACAATATGAAGAAGGCTGGAGAAGCAAGATTTATATCTGATTGTGGTCCTAGTGGTCAAGTAGATGCTTACTTTGCTCTAGTTGCTCAAATGCTGGGTTGTTATTACCCCTTTCCATTTTTAATTATGTATTTCTCTTCGTCCTTTGGTTCTCTTAGTTACTAGCACTCAGATAAGGTTAATTTTACTTCAGCGCAAATACTGCATTCATCAGACAGCAAAGGAGGTAGAAGGACAACATTGTGTGCAGAGTTGTGTCTGTGAAAATGTTCTTGGTTTTTCTGTGGAGTGCTGAGCTCCTTATAACTTCTTTAAAAACAAAGTTCAGCTGTCATGGTATCAATAAATGTGAACCCTGTGATTGTGGAGATGGTAGAAGGCAGAAGACTGAGCAGACGGTGAAACTCCCCCACGTGTTACACTTGGCAATGTTTCAAACGCACAGGGTTTTAATGCAACTTATTTCTAGGTTGCTAGTAACTACCAGAATAGGAGGAGTGATTGTGCAAGGGCAGTAAATGGGAAATCAGGCATTTCCTGCATCACATCCCAATTTGCTATTTGTAATCTCACCCATCAGTTTATTTCTTTTTTTTGCGCTATCACTTGCTCTGCTTTCTCAAACCACAGTCACTAAGAAAACACTGAGCACGTTGCATTTGTATAGAATATCCTTTCTTTCCCTCCCTTCATCCTGTCTTTGTTATCTTACACATCAAGACTCAAAGTGAACCTGAATCTGGTGCTATTTTGGTGCCTAAGACTTCAGAATATCAAGGTGAAACCTGCTTAAATTCTGGATGTGTTCTAGAAACATCATAAAATCTCCCATTTTAAGTTACCTGTTTTCTGATGGATATAATTGGCATCCATCATCCATAGCAAACTCTAGTCAAGAGGTGGTGGCTCATTTATAAGGTCAGCATATTTTGAGCAAACTATACCATCATTGTACTGACTTTATTCTGAGGTATTTGACCTGATAATCATTTGGCATCCAGAAAAAAAACAGGGGTTTAGCTTAACTGGTATTTCATCAGTAGTTTCCAGGCATATCTTTTTTAGTCTTTCACTCATCTATGATTCCATAATAACTATTTTAAGCAACATGTACTGTATGGATACCAGTAAATCATGTTTTCTTCTTTCCCTGTTTTCTGCCTTCTGCCCTAGGAAAACTTTTTTGGTTGTTGGTGATTTTTTGTTGCTGCTGTTGTTTTTTAAACCAATGGTACATTAAACAACCTTTGGTTTCAAACGATTTTGCTCTAGAAGCTGCACCACTGTAATTAGTATTACAGACACTAACTGTTTAGCAAAACAATTTAGCATGCTGCCTTGAAAGCCAGGCATTTCTTGGGCTGCTGTCACAGGTCATGTAGTGAATTGAGTGCTGTTTCCAGTAGAAAAACACGTCATTTGGCATAGGATGATATTAGATGCAGCCTCTGTAAAGAGAACTTGTTTTTTGTCTATGTGTGTACCTATTAATTTGCTCTTCTGGCAATAACACAATTACTGTGCTTAGCTTTGGCATTATCTGAAGGTGTAGGAGTCGAAAGTCCCTATTTACGATATTCTTATCTGTGGAACAAATCAGGTGTTCTTGTTCAGCAATGTTATCTCAAACCCTTTTTATCCTGAGGTTGTGGAATAAAGCACAAACAGTGAGGCAGACACAAACCCTGGCAGAAAGTACAGTCACTATGTGCTGGTTTGGTTCTGGGGAACCTGTGTGAACTTTTTCAGACAACATGTTCCTCTCAAAAACTAATAATTTCTGGTTTTCTGCATTTCTTCCTGTGCAACAGTGCTGTCTTAGAACATAGTAAGAAATATAATGTGAATAGGCTATCTTACAGAAGGTAGTCTTTAAACCACTACTTACTTAGGTTTCCTGGCTAGCTTCTTGCTTGTAATTTGTATGGATTGTCAATGCATTCTCCACCTGCAATGCCTGTAAGCCAAAGTCATCCTAATAGCATTCAAAATGTAATGGCCTGTTTCTTCTGCAACCATCTTGTACCCATGTTCTCAGCATTTCTAGGAAGAAGCACCTTGAAAGTTCTATTTTTACCTCCTCGCTGATTAGTTCCTTCTGCATTACTGGAAAGAAGAATCCAGGCCTATTTTGTGGAACACCGAGATCTTCCTTTATTCCCTACCTACTCTCTGGTAGAGCTGTTACACTTAGTGCTAATCCTTGAGTCACAGAGGGGTGTTGATTTATTACTGGGCTAATTTGTGTTACTAAGATTGGGCTCCAAAGGATCATACAACTGCTTTCAAGACAGGTAGTTGAAAATTCTTGTTTTGATGTATATGCAAAACATAAAATTATCATTAGCATTATTTTATTGGTTTTTTTTTTCAAATCTTATGGTTCAAGATAAAGAAGCTTGCTATCACTGTGCAGACTAGAAGCATCTCATGTATTCTATTCATGTCCTTGAAGCTATGCTGGATGTCAGTGGAAAATTAATGTTCTTCTCATGCAGTGTGATCAGAAAAGTTGTACACACTCAATAGCATCTGTAGGTTTTAACTTTGTGATTTGGTTAAACAGTAAGCAGTAACTTCTGGGCTTTTTTGAGGAAGAACTTTACTGTGAGGGTGACTGAGCATTGGGATAGGTTGCCCAGGGAGGTTGTAGTCTCCTTCCCTGGAGATACTCAAGAGCCTTCTGGACACAATCCTGAGCAATGTGCTGTAGGTAACCCTGCTTGAGCAGGGAGGTTGGACTGGATGACCCCCAGTAGTCCCTTCCAGGCTCAGCCATTCTGTAATTCTTAGGATAATTCTGTATGTGGGCTGTAGAATAATCTTGATCACTTGAACTGCAGTTTTGGAGCTACCTGTAAGTATTCTTTGTCTGAATAGCTAGCATCCAGTTAGGTAATAACTAAAAGAGCAAGAGAGTTTACAGAAGCTACTCTTAAAAATACCAAAAGTTATAAAGACTGAGATGTGTAATCTAGGCTTTAGCTATCTTTGTTTATAAAATGCTGAGCACAAACTGAACACAAACAAAAAGATTTGCATCTTTTGATAAAGATTTAGCATTTAAATATGTATTTGTTAATTTAAGAAATCATAATTTTATTATGTGATTTAAGATTTAGAGTAAATTCATTTCCTCTGTGTTTGTGTGAGTTGGTGTCCAAGTTTAGTAGGAGAAAGTTGCTGGAAAATACTGTATTTCGTTAAAGCTCCAATAAAAGCAAAGCTTTCTGTGAAAAGTGTAAACACACAGATGAACTGTTATGAGGGATAGTAGGCAGGCTTTCTGTGCTGTAGTGGAAGAAGGGACACTGCAATTCTGACAACTGAGAGGTCCAAAGCTGCACTAAAACCATTTCTGCAGGAGACATGTTCTACACAGCCTGCAAAATGTTTAATGGCAGAAAAGCTTTCTCTTATACTGCTGCATACAGGCATATTTGTTAAAGCACATTGCCCACCTTTCATGGCATGTGTGTTTAACAATACTTTTCCTTCCAGTATTTGAGTACCTAAGCATGCTTTCATGCTACATCACACAGCCTTTGCCATGTTGCACAATGAACTTTGTCCACCAGAATTCAGTTGATCTAGAAATGCAGTGAAGTATGTCCTACACAGTTGCAGATTTCAACCTACATTTGAATGATGGTGGGGAGAGGTTTTTGCTGGTTTTACTTAGCCGCGTTTCCTTGGCTCTTCTTGATAATGTAACTGCAAGCAAGTCCCTTTTCCTGAACAGAGAGAAGCATGGTTTTGTAGTTTGTTCTCTTTCTGCTGTGAAATGGGGGATGGTTGGGCTCTGCATCATCAGCAGTTACTTGCTCTCTCAGTGAGGGTTCCTCTTGCTATGTTCTAGTATCAAGGACATGCTAGAGCTTACTGGGAGTCACTGAGGGAGTCATTTTGGCTGCTAAGCTCCTTCAGCTTGTGCTGCCTGGCTAGCTTGATTTAATTTCACTTGCAGGTGTTTTTTTAGGGTGCCAGTAGAGAAGTTGGCTTTTGCTTTGCAAGATGATCCCTTTAAAAAGAAAAAAAAAAAAAGAAAATGAATGCATGGTGACTTATGGCCATTCTTTAAGATGGTTTCTTTAAAGTCTTTATCTTTTATTATAAGTCATGGTTAAGTCATAAACCATTTGCCATAACCGTACCTTGGATTTAGTGCTGTTTCTCCTCCTGCATGGGGGAAGTGTTGCCCTTTTGCATGATGGTTCATTGCAGAGTGAAAGCAAAGTGGCATACTGAGGCCTAATACTCAAGACCTCTACCTCATTGCAGGCTGGAAACATACACCCAGAGGGTGTTTATGTTGTTCATCATAAACACTTAGTCTACCCTGCAGCTGATCATCTCCAGCAGACCAGAAATCTCAAAGCATGTCCCAGCAGGCCAGTTTTGCTGTGCCAGCCTGAACTTCAGCTGCAGATTCAGACCTGCTGGTTTTGTTTCTCTTGGTGAAAGTCCCACTTGTCAGATCTAGGCATAGCTTGTTTTTGTTTTCAAACTTCATGTTGGTAAGAGATCTGGAGGGATGAACTTATGGACAGACCAGTCTTAACAGTTCACTGAACAAGTAGAAATGAGATGGACAAGTATTTTAAATGTTCTTAAATTGCCCAGCAAGCCATGTATATGCAATTTGTATTCAGTTCTATTTGCCACAATGATAAGCCGTTTTGGGTAGCAAGAAAATTCTATGGGAATTTGAAGCAGCTCACTATCAAAATGAGACAGATATAATTACTCTGCAATTTGGACATCAAATTTGATAAAACCCACGTTTCCCTGCTTTACTGAGGTATTGTAAGGAGAAACACAATTTTAAGAGAACTTAAACTCCTATTTTAGTCTGTCTCAATGGAAGTAGACCCTGAGTTTTTCTCTAGAACCTCGGATACAAATTTCAAACAGTATTAAGTGTAGGAGAGTAGATTTTATATTAATTAAAGAGAAATTTGGGTTGTCTGTCATACAAAAAAAAACCCAGGGTAATGTACCTGGTGAAAGTTTACCTAAGTCACTTGCATACTGATATGCAGGAAGCATAGGGCAAAACACAGAATTTTAACGTAATTCCATTTTCTTCAACACTATGGAAACCCAAATAATTTAGAAAATACAGCAAAGGAACTGATGAAGAAAAGAAATTGTGTTTAGATACTTTATTATGCCTATTAAATAGCCAGAAATCTCAGTTGTTGGAATCTTCATCAGGAATATCTAAAATGCTGTACTGTGCAAACAGTTATTCTTCCCTGTATTCTTCTCCATTCCAGAATTACACATTTATTTAAAATCGGATAAAAATTGAAATAATAAAGGAAATTTTTACCTTATTTCTTCTGTAACACCTCTACTGAATTACTCATTATTTCACATATAAATACCTTACTAATGAATTACTCTAACAACCTTTAATTTAATATGTTCTCCTGATGATGTGATCTTCACTTCATCCATAATGGGGTAAAAATACAGACCTGCAAAACAGAAAACCCCACAGGTTCTCTTAGAACTTACATATAAACCAGGATAATAATTTTAAAGACCTTTTTAATGAAGTAAAGATGGCTTGAAGGTATGCAAGTTGCTTTAAAAAGCGAAGACATTTTACATAGAGATGATTGCTAACCTCTGAAACATGTTTTCTTTTATCGGTAGATCAGAGAAGGGTGTGCATTTGCAGGGTTATTGCAAGCTGTAGGCTTTTGGAAGGAAAATTACTCATAGTGATAAAGAAAACCAGGAAAAACACTGTAAATATCTTTCCTTGTTCTATATTCTGCTTTCTCTCCAGACTTTCTTCTCTGGTTGCTTGTAATTTCTGCCCTGACAATCTCCTTTACACCGTTTTTATTATATAACTAGTTATTTGAGCAGTTCAGTATTGCATAAATAATGTAAAAAATGGGGAAGTGTGCAAAATTTCTACCTGAAATAGGTTTGGTAAGGGACTTTTACATTGTGAATTTTTCTTGTAATAGCTTCGTGCTCTCTATTGGTATCACTTCCCCTATGCAAAAGTTTCTCATCATAGTATTTAAATACTAAAGCTTGAGGGTAATTTTTTAAATGGTAGAATTAGTATCTACATGCATTGTTAGGAAATTAAGATTCTGCTCCTTTCTTGTTGGCTGTAGAAGGGTTGTGATTGCTTGCTTCATGCATGGTAGGGTTTTCATTAGAGATATTCCCACAGGACACAAGGGGTGGCAGTTTCAAGACGTTAGTCAGAATATCTACTGCTGTGTAACTCTTCCTCTCCAACTTTACTTTTCTCACACTCCCATCCCCATCACTAAATGGTGCATTTGAAATATATATTTCACACTCAGAAGAGGAGAGAAAAAACAAAATTACCATGCAGCATATCAAAAGTTTCTCATTCTCATTAGTCACGTAAACCACAGTTTCAATTCTCGAGTGACAGTGAGCACTTTCAACTACTATTAAATCAAATCAGGCTTGTGAATACTTATCTCTGAGCTGTTTTAAATCCTCTGGTTTTGAATTCATGTCTCTAAAATGAATGTTTCAACCTACTTAATGAAATTGTGCGAATGAGTTGAGAATGAGTTGACAAGCGTAATATGAAACTCCCTAACTGTTGCAATTTATTAGAGTGTACACACACTGGATGATCCCCTGGCATTTCTTGGCTTATTTTGAGAACCATTCTCTAAAAATTTCTTTCAAGAAGTAGCCGCATGCTCTTCAGGTAAGATTGCTTTGGAATTGTAAGGTGATTGTTCTTCACAGCTGTCTCTTCAGGTTGGATAGGAGTCACTTACAAACTGGGAAAAGAAATAAATAAAAATTGAAAAAATAGTTTGAAGAGCTTGTTCAAAATGTCCAAAGCAGGTTTTGCACAGATAGACCTGCACTGATAGATTACTTGAATGAACAAGGTCAACAGCCTGGGCTCACCTGTAGCATAAATTTGAGGACCTCCATCTGTATTATTTATTTCACTTGAAGTGTAGCTAATACCCAATTTCAGGTCAATAAAATACTTCTGCTTCAAACACTTCTCATTCATTTCCTTTCTTACTTACAGGTTAACACTGAGTGGCTCTACTGTGCAGTTGCAAAAGCTGTATACATTAGCCTGCTTTAAGTTCTCTATTGCTTGATTAGACTGCTACTAGTACTTAGCCTTGCTACAACAAAACTAGTTCTCATGCTTCTACTTTACGTAGATCTTTCACAAAAGAAGAAGGTCTGAAACAGTTGTCTCTTGACAAGCTCTAGATAAATCCCCTACCTAGCTACTTTCATTCTCAGATTCCCTTTTCATCTTCAAGAAGTCTTGGCTTTACTGAATATTCATACTTTCAGATGTGTATTTCACAGTATCACAGTATGCTAGAGATTGGAAGGGACCTCGAAAGATCATCTAGTCCAATCCCCCTGCCGGAGCAGGAACACCTAGATATTTGTCTGTGTTAAATGCTAAATGTCAAAGTCCACTTTTTTTGTGGTTCAATACCCACAGCATTAGCTTTAGAGAGATGAGTTGCACATGTGGAATTTAAAGTTGGAATTGAGACTGTTGCAATGGCCTGCGGGAAGAGTTGCGTGAAATGTGGAACGTGTGTCTGACGTACACAATTTTTACAGTTCCGCTGTTAGTTGAATCTGAAGACTTTACACAACTGTTCTTAAATACATTCTTCAAGTTGTTTTTTTTTATAATGGACCATCAAAATTCTTCATTCAGAGATTCCTTTAAAATTGAACCCTGATATCTTTTAATTTGTGTTTTCTTCAGATCATTTGTGAATAGGTGAAATTTTAAGCTATCATCTCTAAACCTGCAGCTATTTTTTTATTTTCTTATTTTCAAAACTGCTCTGCTTTATCCCTTGTGTGTCTGTACAGAGTATCAACTTAAATATCTGAGTGCAGTTGCTCAGAATTGTTCTCAAGTGCCTGATTGCTTATCATCAGAAGTTCTCCAAAACTTCATTCTGTCAGCCAAGATCTGAAACTTAAGAATTCAGTGTAATTTAAGCGTCTCTTGGAAGTGTGTAGCTTTGAGTTTATTAGGATGGCTAAATTTTCAACCAGATAAAAATGCTGTATCAGATAATAAAACACAAGAAGACCAAATTTAACCCCAAGCAGGCATCAGTTGTTAGAGCTGGTGCTCATATCTGCCATCCTTTAATCCTTTAAATGAAATCATCTTCCTATAGAGATTCTCTAATTAAATTAATATATTTTAAGTAGTAATTTATTTTATAAATTAATCACTGTGGACATTCTATGATTTAATGGAAGTAAGTATGAACTAAGTAAGCCTAGTAATACTCCTACTAATTAAGCTTAGAAGTCCCTGTTTTCTTGAACTTTCCCAAATATTGACCAACTTTTTGCCAACACAATCTTCAAGAATAAAGCTAAGGGAAAGTTTTGAATAATAAAAAAAATCTTTAAAAATTACTTTGAGATGATGTAATTCATGTTCTTTCTCAAAATATTCTGGAATAGGGAAATCCTTTCCGTCAGGATCATGCATTTTTGATATAGTAATGAAAACCAACCTGAATTTAATGGAATTGCAAGCCTTTGGAAACAATCTTACTTTAAATATGGTCATCAGAGATGTCTTAAAACATTACTATTTTCCATGAAGAGCTTCCCTGCTAGAGAGTTTTCCAGGTTGGGCTAAAGAAGACTTCTGCAATTGCAAATGTATACAGTTGTTCTCTAGGCCGACCATGGGCCAAGTACCTGGTAGAGCAGATAACTTCTTCCATGGGTGGGATGTCCATGGCTCCCATGAGTCTAAGCAATCAGGAGGTGGAAGCCGATGATTCTGAATGCAAAACTTGGACAAGTTCCCATGGAACTTGGCACCAGAGGCTAAAGAAGATAAAGAAAGGATCCAGGACTAGACATTACAGTAAAGAATGGAATAGATCAGCTGGCTGAGAAGAAAGGGAGTGACTGGGCAGAAAAGTGTAATGTCATGTAGGACTAAAATGAGAGGAATTTAAATTCCTTTGATCTGAGAGAATGGAAGCAAAAACTGGTTTGAGGTGATAGAGCAGATCTGGTTGAGATCTGATGATGCTACGTAGGCAGAGAAGAGAGACAAATTGAGCGTAGAACTGGGGAGAATTTTGACATAGCCAGAACTAAAGACAAAGTGCAGACCAGGATTGGAGAGGGAGGAATTCAGTTACTGAGCCAGAAAGGAAGGAAATGGGAACAGGTAGGCAAACCCCCCCCCCCCCCCAAACTGCTGTTGCATGTATGAATACAGACATAACAGGAGTATGAGAGGCATTGAACAGCCTTGCTAGTTAAAGAGGTTCGTTCTAAGAGCAGTGTTCAAGGAATGGAGATAGAGGCCAGGAGTCACGATTGGCATGAATGAGATTGGAGACCTATGTGTAGGCTGGAAGTAGCTGGACAAAGAAATTGCATTTTCAAGGATTGGGAAGAATAGTTTGTGACCACTGTGAAGAGCTTCAGATAGGGCATGTCCTGGTAAAATGCTTTGTTCCTATTTACTGCTGCTGTACTCAGGAATATGTGATTTGAAGATCTGCATTGTATTCCTGTCTGAACCAGAGCATAACAGTTGCTGGTGGACAAAATCACTTAATCAAGCTTTCCTATTGCTCTGCTGTACATTTTTTGCCATGCAGTATTTTAATGCATGCCATATGCTTAATGGTCATATGAGGTTTCAAAGTCATATTGATGTTCTAAGTGGAACATGTGAATTTCCAAGTTGTTTAAGCTATAGCTCTACAATAATTGCAGAAACTCTGTATTAAGATCTGTTTCAGCCTATTTCAATTGAAAGGGAAGCTATTCTCTGTAGTGCGCAGCCTATTTTGCCTGCCCACGTTTTTATTATTCATGATGATTATAGTGTCTAATCAAAAATTATTTGGCTTTTTTGCCTGGTACTTACTTGATAGAGAATACTGTTAAACTAGGTGTGAGTACATGTTTTGTTAGCATTGCTTTCACAAAATATCCATATTCTATACTGTCAAGTAATGGAAACTGTAGTAATCAGTGAGATTCTAATGAGAAAAATGTTCTTCTAATTAGCTCATAAACCTACTCTTATGTCTGGAAGTACAAAAAATTACCACTGGAATGTAGTGTTATCTTAGTCTGCTGAAGAAATTGAAGAGGCTTTTTATGCTGTACATCAGATTGCCCATATATCCCAAGAGTAAGATTCTCCACAGATAGCAAGCAATGCAAATTATGCTTGGTGTAGCAAAAGAAAACATCATACTTCCTGTCCTTTTCTGTTTGAAGTAAATAGCTTGGATCTTGCCTCATTTACACAGAGGTAATTTGAAGGGTATCTTAAAATCAACGTAATGAAAATGAAATTGAGGTTCTCCGTGAGGATTTCTGCAGTTTGAAGTGCCAGCAATGTGGTTAAATTGTTACTCAGTTGTATAGTATACAGTGTTTCTAATGGAACAACAATATCAGAAATAACACCTAGATATCCCCATTCCTGCTCCTCGGCTTTGTCACCCTCTTGCCTTATATGCTGAGGAAAATGGTTGTAGATACATGTTCATGCTATTATGATAAAATAATAAAGGCTGTGCATATAATGAGTATTGCTGATAATGAGTCCTTAGTGAGAAAAAGGAATCTGCTGTCAGTAATACTGATCAAGCTGATATTCACTAGGCAACAAGTTCCAGGCAAAATTTATATGGAAAATGCTGCATGTCAGAAATGTGATGTTATTATGGAAAATATTTATTATCAGCTAAAGGGAATTTTAATGGTGCCGAGCAACTGGCAATCTAAGGTATATTTCAGCTTTTGGAGTGAGGTCTTGAGAGTATATAGCTGCTAGGTGTGATCTATGTGTATTTGCCTAGCATCGCACTTCAAGCTTCTGGAGGGATACTGATCTGTCATATTCTCCATGGACAGAATGAACTGAGTCAGGATTAAGTTGATTCAAACACCATTTACAAGAATTAACTGCTGGAATGATATTATAGTTAATTTCTTTTACTGATCTTGGACCTTTTGAGTGTTTTGATTCTGCTTTAGTTCTATTCATCCCCTTCTCTACAGCAGTATGTCTTTCAAAATGGAGGCCAGAAGCTTGCCCGAAGCCCTCATTGCCCAATCTCCAGCCATTTTACTTCTGAAAATAATGTGTCTGGTCTATTGCCAAATTGATCTTACTAAACAATTTCCTGATACATTGAAATCTATGCCCTATTGTAATAGGAGCATATCTTTCTAATCTGGACCATAATAGTGAAAATGGCAAGAAGTATTCTTTATTGGCTTTTTGCCTACTGGCAAACAGCTATGACTCTTGCACAGAATTAGTTCACTGAAGCCTCTGGATATTGCTGTAGTATTAGATATGAAACAGTAAAATATTTGTGGTCTCTGGGCACTACTGTTAAGGATACAGCATCAGGATACAACCCTTCTATTTCCACAGCCGTGTCCTGAAGTCACTTGCGTCAGAGAGAAGGTTTCTACCAAGTGTGAGCAAGTGACAGTTTTCCTAAGACCAAGCGACTTGCTGTTGTAAGACTTTTTTGGTCATCTGCATCATAACAGGAGCACTGCTTCGCTCTGTCTACTGTCACCAGGTGTTCACAGTTCTGCTGCCCAGACATCCGTAGCACTTTCACTGTGTTTAGTACATCATAAGACTCTGAACTGTACTTCAAAAGTGGTATCGAGGAATTTATGATCCTCGTTCAGGGGCACCTTTTTCTCTCTTTCTATGTAAAGATTTAATTTTTTTTTTTTTTAAACTATGCCTTGCCTTTTCATTAAGAATTTAAGATTTCGTGTAGTTCTCTTACTGCCATTGGTAAGATGGCTACACTGCTGCTAATAAGTACAGACTTTGGTTTTGTGTGTGTTGGACCTTGTCCAGTAATCTTGATCATGCCTCTGGTATTTTACATTTGTACTACTGTTTTGGATTCTGCTACCAAAAGGTCATTTCATTACCCTTCCTTTTTACTCCATGCTATTAACAGCATAGAAAAATGTTTAAACCTATGTTTAGACCTTGTAAATAGCATGATTATTACCTTTTATAGACATGTGCAAAGTGTTTTTTATGCTTGCTGGAACGTTCAAGCGTTTACTTTTGGCACTTGTACAGGATGTTGTAGGGTTTTTTCCCCACTATTTAGAAGTGGTTATAGTCATGAGATCTTTGTTATCAATGGGCTGATTATCTGAGTTGTTAAATATTTGTTATTTCCAGCCATTCCGAGGCTGCAGCAAAACCTGCAGCCGCACTAGAAAGCATCTGCATTTGATGTGTTGTGAATTACAGTATATTTTCATGAAGTGCCTCTTTGCCTGCTAATGCTCTGTCTCTTCTGCTCTCCAAAAAAAGTGTGTTTCCAAGTTTTTGAAATGTAAATATTTCCATAAATTGTACCCTATTCCTACATTTTGGAATAACTTTTCATTTTATACAAGCTGGTATTCATTATGTCTCATACTCTTAATAGGTGAGCACTAACTACATTCTAGTGCACTGGTTTATGGTCTTAAATATTTTATCATGTATAATGTTGTTTCATGTGAAGAGTGCCTCATAATCATTAAATATATGAATTATGAGTAGTTTGACCTGTATTCCAACACAATGTGAAATCCTAAGTCCCCAGTTAAAAAAAGTTTCTGTGAGTGATAGTAAAGTACGTGTATCTATTATTCTTAATACAGTTTTTAAGAATAATCCCATTCTACTAGTTGCATGGAGAAACACATGTAGTTGTGTTGACTGGGCTTCTCTTCCTTATTTGGCATTTATATACTTGCAATTCAAAGCAAAATAATTCCACAGCTATACTTTCAAAGTCAGGTCCCAAGAAAATGCTGGCGCTGATGTCTCTGCCTCTCCTTCTCTGGGTTCTCACCTTTAAAAGGCTGTTAAGTCATCTACCATTCAGAAGGAATGCTTTATTTGGAAAATATCAAGTACAGTAAGTAGCAGGGACGGTATTAGCAGAAAAGTCTCATGTTGAATTCTTCTGCATTGCAGGAGTACAAACGGAAGCTAGCCAGAGTGTCCCAGGTACGGAAAGAACTCAGGTCACGCATCCAGAACCTGCCTGATCTCTCTCGACTTCCCAATGTCACAGGCAGCCACGTACACCTACCGTTTGCAGGAGACATCTACAGTGATGATTGATTACAAGAACATCCTTCCATAACCTCTACTTTTCTGTGAAATGAGGGGTAGGTCTGACTGATTGGTACTCTTGTAGTAGTATTTTTGTATATTGTTGGAGAGTGTCAGTAAAAATACTCTAATAATTTATAAAAAATGGTTTAAAAAGTTGATTTGTTTACTATTTTATTGGCAAGTGAACATAAGGGTACATTTATAAAAGTGGCATCTGTGTCTATTACACTGAAGAATGGATAATTATCTTATCTTTTGTAAAGATTTTAGTTGGGTGCCCTGTAAAAAAACCTGTTAAGATTTTTCTTATGTACTCTGTATTTAATGTAGGTCAACATATAATCAACACATACTTCTAACTTGAGACATTTCAGTTGCTAGTGAGGGAGTTAAATGTGGAAATCACAAGGTTATGTTTGCAAGAAGGTTGATGCAATTTAGTTGAAAGTTAAAAGTGATCTTATTGTCCATTACATATAAATTACCCACTCTCAAAACAAGTCAGGTGGGGTTTTTTGAAACAATAGTTTGTAACCAATTTTGTATTGGAAAATATACATCATGTTACACTGAGCAGATCTTTAAATTACTCAAAATACTGCAATATTTTAGTATCATTTAAAGCTCTACATAAGAAACTGTACGACTGACCAGTTCAATTCGCTTTAGAAATTGTAACTTTTTACAGCCGCTTAGTTTCTAAATTGAGGGACCATTCATTTGTACTCTAATCCCTTTCTGCAACATTCATCTCCCTCTAAAAAGGTTAATCCGAGAAACATGAAGTCATTTTACAGCTTTAATTAAATTGAAAGGTCATTCTCCAAACTGTCCCAATTGTTAAATGCCCATTATTAACATTTGACAGTGCTGTGTACTACATGCAGCAACACAATGATACAGCCATACTATACATCATCTTTCACTGAGAAACCCTGGAGGCCTGTGTGGACTTCCAGCCGCCACCTTGACCAGCTCTAGACTGAGAGATCTTGATTTTCTTTCGCACAGAACAGGAGAGACAATTCAGGCCTGTGTGTGTAAAAGTCAGACAGTGGAAAATTATTGCCCAATGTCTGGTTTTAGAAGTTTTTTGCATGGCTGGTACTTATACAAACCCCAAATGTGGTATTTATCTACAGGTAGCTGAATTTGTGTTATACTTGTTATACAATGCACCAGCTTTTAATTCACTTACAGATACAGACGGGAATCTAGCAGATTGCCAGCAACTTTAGCTTTTTCAGTCAATTAGAATTAGGCATGTAATTGTTGAGCAGTAGTTTTTTAAAAAGCCTACCCATACCGCTGGCATATAGATTATATCGTCTGTGTATTTAAGGATTGCAGTTTGTTCATGGGTTTGCACGTGGCAGGCATTATTTTGCATCAGTTAAATTCACAGTTTACAAGTTTTAATACTCCTCCTCACATGAAAGCAGGGTTTTTTTAGAAAAATCTATTCTTCAAAACTCAAAACAATTCAAAATAATCCTGGAGCGATATTGTTGAAGATAGTGATCTGTCACTTGTTATTGACTTCTGCAGGGCTATTCGCTAGAGTGGAGAATAATCTTTCTCTTTAAAATAGATACACTTGACATAAGCACCTCAGTCCAGTTATCTTTTCTCATGGAAGTTGCCGTGAAATAGACCTCAGTTAAGTAGGACAAAACCACTAAAAGATAAAAACAGGAGCTGTTGATTTAGCATTCATAGCATGCAATGTAGAATACTGATTTCATCAAAAATTCTTACTGACAGGTAGGAATGCTGAAAATAGTTCATCAGAGCTCACTAGCTGTCCAAAGAATGTTAAGTTTTGAGTGCCAATTTTCCACTCCATAGGAAAAAAAGAGCCAACACCGTATAGAAATGTTGCTTCAGTTTAAGTCTAATGTGCAAAATTAAATAACACATGCTAGCATCTTTTCAACATAGATTCTTGGTAAGAAAATTAATGTTCGGGTACAATTTTATTTCTTAAATATTTCTGTTCTGTTACATTAAATTCCGCTCATAAATTCCAAAAAACATGTACGTGCATTACAGTTGCAGTTAAACCTCAGCCTTGCTAAAGAATAGAGCCAAATTTGTGATATATCTTAAAACAGCATAATCTATTAAGACTTATAAAACAAGCAATAAGTCAAGAAGGATAAACAGTGAGTTCACAGTTGAATCCCATCCATAGAAAACTTAGATTAATTTGTAGCCAGTGGGGGTTATAAATGCAGTGGCATGGCTTGGTTAGAGTGTATACTTGGATACTCAAAACCATAGGGATTTGAGCTTAAACAGTCTTTTGGTACCATAATTAAAAATAAGTTGAATGATGAATTTCCTTGCTCTCTCAAGAGTATTAAAAAAGACATGACACTTACTTCACTAGACTTGTTTTTCCTATTCATAACTCTTAGTGATAATGTTGCTTATCTACAGATAATGTAGAACTGTTAAAAGAATGAGGAAAAATCTCAACTTCTTGATGTATATACAAGTTTTACTTTTGAGAGAGTGTTATTTTCTGGATATATTTTTCTTTATTTTACTGTGAAATTGTTTACTTCAAGGAGTATTTCATAGCTGGGATTTTGGAAATGATCCCTCACCATTTGTTTGGAAAAGAGGACTTGTGGAAGATAAAGGTCACTCTTACACCAAGTGTCATATATGAGTGGCTAAATGGTACATTGTTTTTTATTTATATGAGAAAGGCATCAGGTATCAACTAGTTAGAAGATTTATATTGTAACTGTAATAGTATAGCAAGAGATAACATGGTACGATACAAATGCAGCCCTGTAGTGTCAAAAAAATACCTCCAAATTCTCAGGTTCTAAAGCTTAATGTTCGTACTTCTGATGTCTCAGGAAGAAAAGAGGCTGGGTGGGGAAAGGAGGGGTGCCTAGGAGCTGAAAAGGGGAACATGCTTGGGTGGAAATGAAAAGCAAAACAAATGTCAACTTTTGTCAAAACAGAAGTAACAGTGTGAAACCGGGCAGCACAATAGTACTGCTCTGGGGCGTTACCACCCTGGGAAAGAGAATGTGAGGGTTCCCTGCCTGTCTCTTCTAACTTGGTCTGACAAACCAGAATGCCCACTTTACAAAAGGCACAATTGTAAAATATCTGAACATTTTTTCATCTAATAATAAAAGCATAATAATGAGATTATTTGCTTCACTGTATTGCACTTTTATTGAGCATTCTCTGAAAAAAAAAGCAGATTCCTGCAGCTCTTTACTATACAAGAATGCTTACATTGGAGGTCCCTGGGACTGCTTGTATATTCTAGTGTTTGCAGGCTTAAACTGTGTTTTTGCAGAATGTTTTGAAAGATATCAGGAACATTACCCCACTCCTGTGGTTTTAAAAATAAATGTGAAGTCCTTAGTTACAAAAATTACCGTGCTTAGAAGTGGTGTTTCATTTGAAAATTAAACTCCAGCCTGCAGGAACATTAGCTTGTCTGTTTCACTCTGTTAATGTTTGTATTAATATTTCAAAACACCTCCATAAAGCCATAGCAGCACAGCCCAAGCTACATGCCTATTGTATTTTATCTGAGTGGTCTTCTGAATGTCAAATAGAGAGCTTTCATTGTGGTAAAATTACATTCCCGTTTACCTGGAGTTTAAAAAGACAGTGCATTAGGACTTCTGCAGACTAATACTGCTCTCACGAGTCAGTGGTAACTCAGTCTGGTACTTCATGTGGTGACTCAAAATACAGACATAGGATGCAGATGACCATGGAAGACATGGAAGTCATCCATAGGCTCAACTGGCCCTCTGCAGAAGGGTTGGATTTCAACCTTTTGAAATGTAAGTGAACAGACTCATAGGTGTGGGTTTTTTTTTTCGGTGGAAAACATAGTGAACTAGAAAACCAGCATGTCTAAAATTTGACTGACATTTCTAAATATTTAGGCCAGTTCTGCTCATTACTCATGCATATAATCACAGTAGCTATTCCTGCAAGTAGAGGAAGCAGACTCAAATGTAGTGTCTGAAGTGGAATTTTTTTTAATGAATGACCAATTTTGTCTCGGCTTCTATTTCAGTGTGTCATTTATCTTGATTAAGTAGTAAATCTCTTCCATCTTGTTATTTAGAAATCTAATTCTGATTTCATCTTTACAGTATTTAAAGTATCCTACTGAGCATGATGTTTTTGTGGGAATTTGCAAAAGTTCAATAGCACTCGTTACTTGTTTGCAACAGAAATACTCATTTGTTAAAAGCTAACAAGAAAAGTTTGAAATGTAAAGATGTTTCATTATTGTGCTTTTCTGACAGAATGTGTAATACTTGTGTAATTTATGTCCTCAGAATAACACCTGTATGTACGCTCTTTCGTATTTAATAGAATAAAATGTTGTTGTAAAAACATCTTTGAAATCATTGTTTATTGCAAACAACTCAAAGTCTGGGTGAAATTCTGGCCTCATCGAGATCAGTGAGACCATTTCCTTTCCCTAGAGCTGTCCTTCCAGCTCTTCAACCACAAACCAGTAATGCTGCATGGCAGAGGTTTGGTGGGGAGGCTCAGCCATAGCCAGTGGCAGCCAACAATTAACCTTTCACTGTTTCAGTGAGTACAGGGATGTGATGCATTCTGAAGGGAAGAATTTGTCACATGGGTATATGTAGGGTATATATGTGTACATACATGCATCTGGTGTGTGTGTATGTATAAATCTATACACATCATATATAGGTATGTATATACATAGATACCTATATATGTGTGTATCTCTATACATGTCTTTCAATACATTGATTCTGTGAAAGTCTAGTAACGAAGACTGCATTAGAGGCTTAGGAATAACACAAAAGCACTTCAGACAGAAAATACCAACACTACTTCTGCCCAACATTTTGAAGCACACTTGTAAACAAGGAATGGCACTTACTGAATGAATCCCCCCTTGCCCTCCCCTGCCCCTGTTTTCACAATGAAGTCTGCTAGCTTGCAATAGTCTGATAGCAAGATCCCTTACAACAACATATCTAGACATGTCTGACAACTCTGGTAATTCCAAAGAAAAAGATGTCGCTTGGAGCATGACAAGACTCTGTCTACATTAACAAATAGTGCTTTATAATGGTAGTACACCTGGAGTGCAGAATGCCAGAAGCTCAGTGCCTGCCATCCACAATACGCTTTTTTTTTTGGAGCTGTGTACCTCAGAGGAGCTCTCCTGTGGTCCTATGGATAGATGGTGCCCATTAGCATCCGCAGCACACTGGTTGTGTCCCAGATCATGTTTTTTATCCATTAGCTGTAGTTTTCACCAAAAGGAATGTCACTCACGTACTCTGAGGCCAGTTGGTATTGCATAAAAAGCACAGTAAACATGGACAATTGAGAGATCTGCTTAAAAAGCATACTCTTCATTTGAGCTAACACAGTAATGTTGGGCCACCTTAAAACACAGCAGATGCTCATGCTGGTTTCATGTAAACCTCACAGGAAGCACAGCAGTAATGTGTGTACTTCTAATAGGAAAACTTATTGCAAAACTTGTTTTTCAAATACTTCTGTATAGTCCGTATTTTCCATCAACAAGATGATTGAAGTGTTTTTCCAGAAGACCGCATCATAAACACAGCAACAACAGGAGAATTAATGCCAAGTTCTACATTGGAAAAGGCGTAACTCTTAAGGTCTGTATGTTGATCAAATGTGTTATTTTGATTCTACACGTATGCAAGAAGCAATGACAGTGAACCTTTCAAAGTTATTGTGCAAGTGTACAGGAGATACAAAAAGGTTACATGCCAATCTTTGAGACTCTAAGTAGAATTTGCAGCAAACTCTTCTCCACTGCCCTGGATTGCTTTCAAGTCTGACAAGTCTTAATTTGCTGGCCCTATTTTGTAAGCAGTGTTCATTGAGTCTGAATACACTTAAAGGGACTATTCATTAGAACACAAAAATTTTTTTCTTTTTTTTTTTTACTGATTCTGTTTTCAGAGGGGAAATCTGAATGACCATTTGCAGAACCGTCACTGCAGACTACAGGCTATAAATTCAGTCCTGAATGGTGAATTTCTACTCTCCTTTCTCACCTTTGTGCCGAACTGAAAGTGTAAAATCTGGCAGTGGAGACTAGTTTAACCTTGACAATCATCTATTCGCATCAAAATACTTGGGTGCAATGAGATCACTACTGTTCATGGCAAACCTGCTTGTCCAGATTGAAGGCCAGGAAGGAAGCAACTCTTACATTTAAGAAAGGTTCTCTCCTCAACTCATTTCTGAACAAGACAGAAAGGACCCATTTTGGTAGCACCAGAGTAACTGGAAAGGAAGCATCCCGTCTGTTTTTTGACTGTGCCACTCTCGTATCAGTTTCACATGAGGGTGCTGATAGCAGCCTACCATGGAGCAGTCAGTCAGCATTGACAACATCCCACGTTAGGGTGTTGTTTTACAAGTTCTGCACTATCGTGATCTGCAGTCCAAATCACAGGGAAAACCCTTAAGAAAATGGAGAAACTTAATCTGGTGATACACTGGTTTAGTGCTCTCTGTATGAGTGCTGTTTTAAAGTGTAAATTATTTTGGAACCTTTGTAAAGGCTGTGTTAAAGGCTGCGCTTAAATTACCACAGGTAAATTAAAGACAGCAACACTACAGGACACTACGTTAGACCCTTGAAAATATTGTACCTGCAGAAAGTGCCAGTGAAAGTGTTGTTTTACTTAAACATCCAAAGCAGGGATGAGGTCTTCTAAATTCTGCTGTGATGCATTACCTCAAAAACAGGGGGAAAGTGAGGTGGAGCAAACTGCAGCCTCCACAGCCCCAAACTACTTTCAAGTCTGGCAACTGATGTGCTGGTTCTGACGGATCCAATATTGCCAGTTTCCTCAAATGACAGATCCTGGCTTTCAATTCTTGGGCCATTAGAGATTGCAAAACATGTTCAAGATTCCCAAGTGTATCAGACTGGCTGATTTCTCACCTCCTTCTCGCAGACAACCAGTCCTCTCAGAGAGAGCTTGCTTTTAAAACACATGCCCTACCCTTTCTCGGGGTACATGCTGTTAGCTTGGGTTGTAAAGAGATCACTTTGTTGATTTACTAAAACTGAAACAATGTTATTGCTGTAATTTTTATTACTTTGAAATAACTTGTAACTAAAGTAAAGTCAAGAAGGTTTTCAAATCTGCCTTCTGGCTTTTGTCTTTTTCTTCTAGCTCAAGCATCCGTTTCAGTTTAGAAAAGTGAAATTTGGAGTTTCGGGGAGTCCTGGAAGCAGAGCTGGAAGCAGAGCTGGTTGCTGCCCGTCCAGATACACGTGTTCTGAAAAACAGAAGACTCAAATGTTTTAAAGATGAGGAATGAGAATTAGCATAAAGTAACTATGAAAGTGCACATATATAATTTTAAAAAACCTGAACCTAAGTAGTGTATTTTCATGGGAAAGTCAGCAATCAGAAGCATAAATTTTTAATGCCAATTTTAAGCCAGACATTTCACATTCATGCCAAAACCAGAATTACACATTCCTTGCACAGTCGCTTTTCATTAGAATCTTTGATTTTAAAGGTCGGAAAGCTAAAACTGATCTCCTTAATCAGACCACTGAAGAAAAATAGCTATCAATTTAAAGTTTATTAAGTGACTGATCTGAAATCAGTACATGACACTCATTCCCACAAGACATAACTAACACACTCTACTCAGCAAAACACCCCTTTAAATAGGAGAGAAACAGGTACCTGGGAAATGATGACGGACTGTTCCCTTTAGATCCCAACCTACTGCAGTTTACAGGTGTCACTTTGTTTGCAGACTGAGTTTTTACACCTGGTGTCCTCAGGGTAGATTTAGTACTTGGAGTGCCAGAATTTTGCGTCATGGTAGCCAGAAAATCCCTGCTTTTACCATAATGCCTTGTTGTTTTGTTGCATGATTTGCAAGTAACCAGCTATGGAGAGAAGAAAGGAAGTATCAACTAGTTCTTTCAGCCTTTCCACCTTTTATGTTACAAAGCCATTGTGAGAATTACCCAAACTATTCTCCAAATATCATGATACAAATTAAATATTAGCTTGAGTGAAACATGAGCTATTAAAAAGCAACACATACTCTACACCTAGCATTTTCATTCAGGCTTTGTAAGTCAAACACATCCTATGGGCTTATCTAGAAATGACTCCAATTCCCTAGCAACTAATGTCAGGAGACCCATGCCTCTGAATGGAACATTGTACAGTGAAATACAGAAAATAATCCTGTCACAACAGAAAGATTAAACAGCACCTGAACTGGATAGAGGGTATCTTAAATATACATTAGTATTCATATTTTTCTAAAAACCCGTGACATCCAGTGTGATCTAAATTCATTAACGTATTCTACCACTGATGAAGTTATATTACACACTTGCCAGGGAGTCTTAAGATAAAATACTTAAATTACCAAACTCTCAAAACCAGTCATCCACAACTAATAGCAACAAATCTTAGTGAACAAATAACTCTGAGTTACATTCTGAGTCCCCTTCTGTTTGCAGTGAAAAAATACTTGCTACAACAAAGGTTCTAAACAAAGGGCACTTTCTCTTCTCTTCTGTTTACTTCTAGGCTGCAGGGGACTTCGAGCAGCACAGTAAACTGCAGAGGTGCATCAGAACAGATAATGTCAGACAGCCACAGAGACCATCAGATATTCCTAACATCTATTACTGCCATGGCAACTACTCTTATAAGGAGACATGAGAGTAATATTGTGAGACAACTTTCTGAGGCACGCAATTACACTGACTGAAAAACACAGTTACGTGGTGTTTCTGGTTAAATTAACGTATTTCAAAGAACATCAAAAAAATGTCTAAGCAGTTCTGAAAACATCTATACCAAATCACTCATTTCAGTGTGCATATTTCCCTAAATCCAGATTGCTTAGAAAGAATTACATCTAAAAATTCCAAAATTAAATGTTTTCAGTTGTGTTGCGACTGTCTCTAGGTGTTATTTTGTCAGCCTAACAAACCGAAAAAGAGAAAGATCGTTAACTTATACAGCTCAGGTATTGATGTATTTTTCAGTTCTAAATGAAATTCAGATGGGAAAAAACAAACAAAACAGCATCACATGATGATTTAGCACCCCACAGAATATAAATGGAGGCGAACACCTTATAATGCAGGAATTAATGAACTAATCATAGCACTGTCCCGCTAGTTTCCATTCCCTGAACTGCATATGCAGTTACCTCCAACAATTTTTAACAGCTCTGAAGTAGATCCTTTGTTATATGACTTTTCATGGCAGAATTATTCTCAAATCAAGTTCTACTTGCTAAGAAAGGTATCAGAGGCACAATCTGTCACACTGTTGCTAGGTTTAAGTTTTTGGCCACACTCCAGATTTTCATTTTTGCAAGCCTCAGGTATTTGATTATAGGGATCTACATCACTGCTAGTTTTGAAAGCTGCCAGTTGCTGATAGCGTTTTAAATACTTAAAACCATAAATACTTAAATCATAACCCACAATGTAAACGCAAGCAGAACCGAGCAAAACCCAAGTTTAGCAAACTGTAATTACATGCCAAGATTAGAGCATTAACCAGAGATTAAACAGGATCTATTTAAAACTGAATTTTAAACTACTCACATCAATGCTCAGTGTGTCCTACAAACTTCTCCAGCTACAGAATAAATCTAACAACCTACTGTAATTCCACAGGACAATGTCCATCAGTTGTCTAAAGAGACAATTTTTAACGTATGCTAAACGTTTGTGATGCCAGAAAAATAAAGCAAAGATTCCAGCTTCTCAGATGCCCTTTCTGCTGCTCAACTATGATCTATAATTTGGAGAGAGCAGTAGCAAAGGCACCTTTCTGGAGCACCTTATTCAGCCCCGACAGCTCAGAACCTCTGTGATATTTCCCCAGTTTATTTTTATGTTATTGACTCTAATAATTCTGGGTTCCACAGCTTTTACTCCCCAAACCAGCAGACTCTCATCTGAGAAAATGCCAAGTGTGCCAGCCAGCAACTGCCAGGCACAATACAGCGCTGTCCCATTTCTCAAAACATGCGTTCATATAACCCGTTTTAATAGTAGTGCATGGAGATTTAATACTAGATTAAATGTATACTATTATTCTTCAAATAGTAGTAGTTAGTATGAAAAACAGTAATTAAATCTTATATTCTGGAGTGATTTTAGGTGGAAGAACTGAAACCTCAGGAGCAACATTAACTTGTTTAAATTACCTGCGTGGTTTGGTTTTGAAAGACTTCCTATAAACAGTAATAGTCAGACAAATGTAAAAAACTCAGCTTGTACAGAAGGTAACAATAATCTGCTGTAGCTGTGTCAGTCTACTGAAATAAGTGAAGTAAAGCTCATTGAGCCGAAGTATTTTTACTGATAAAACTGGGGAAAAAAATTACAATCTATGAGTCACTCAAGCCCTTTAGAGCTGAAACAAAGGCAATAAATGGTCAAGCTATGCCTATTGGCAAAACCAGCCTGAATTCAGTCATGTTTTTCTTCTTAGGTATGTTTTGGGGTATTCAAAGCAATGGACTTCTAAAGATTCTAATGGATTTTAGGATGTACATTTGCTGTATTAAGGCTCTGCATCTTGCAGAGTTGAAAATTCATAGAAATTTAATAGAATTAATAGAAAAAAAAAAAAGCAACAGGCAAAAACCTGGAACTTCTGCCATTTTTTGCAGTTATGCTGATGGTGGAAGCCAAAAGCTTCCTGGCAGGAAAATATTACTTAATTTTCAGCAAGATGTTACATATCTGCAGACTCTCCACGCTGCTCTAAAGAGACCACAGGGCAGGCAGAACTGTTTGTGCAGCTTCTCTGATATGTGGGATTGGCCTGGTTTTGTGGGGAGGGGAAGCTTACTGTTCTTGTCACTGTACTCATGATCTCTCTATTGTAGGGGGGGAGAGTCTAAGAATTTTGATTGTGAAGTTGTCCCAAAAGAAAGGAAGAGTTACATGCTCCTGAAAAAAAAGAGAGAGATGTGTAGGTGTGCACTCATTTTCTAAGAGAAGGATTTCAGGGTTTCTGAAACTTCAGGTTTCAGGAAAATATCAGGTATTTGGCAGCACCAAGTAAATAGCCTTACCAGAATACTTCTTGACTCCCTGTACTTTTTCAGAAGCTTTGTCTGTTTCATATTAAGTTTGTGGTTCTTTGCCTCTCGTTTCAGAATCTTCTCTATCTGTGGGGTCGCTTTCATCTTCGGTTTGAGACGCACCCGGTGGCTATCAGGAAGCAGGAACTGGAAGCAGTAAGGACATACCCTTTCTAATCCATGTTCCTTACCTATGGATTAATAAAGGTAGACTTAAATTTACATGAAATAATTATGGTTTACAGGCAAACACTAAAATGGTATATTCCTATTTTAACATTCTCTAGGTTGATATGATTTTACGTTTCAGGTACAACTAGAATGCAAGAGCACCAGTATATGCACCAGTATGCGCTCAGCTGAGCACAAGTCGTCATCCTCAATTTACACAGTATGCAATTGCCAATTTTCCTGAGAAAAGATGCAATTCCTTCCTAAAAATCATTCCTGACAAAGGCTCACAAATCTGCAAGGAGCTCCACGCAGGCACACTCTCCTGCCAAATCAGCGACACCAAAGCCTCATAAAGTTGTCTGCCTAAGGGCAAGAAAAGGACAGCATCTCAGCCTGGGGTGGAGAAACACTCTGGGATAAATTTCAGACCTAACAGAATCATAGAATAGTTAGGGCTGGAAAGCACCTTAAGATCATCTAGTTCCATGGACAGTGACACCTTCCACTAGACCATGACGCCCAAGGCTCTGTCCAACCTATCCTTGAACTCTGCCAGTGATGGCGCATTTACCACTTCTTTGGGCAACCCGTTCCAGTGCCTCGCCACCCTCACTGCAAAGAACTTCTTCCTTACATCTAATAATAGGAGGCACGCTCCTCATCTACCTTACTACTTTCTGCCGCCAGAGCTGTCTGTACTCGAGTATCCCTCTCCCAACCTAGAAGGTATCACCAGGACACCTGCCATTCCCACCGGCAGCCCCGAAGCGCATGCTGGGGCAGGGGGAAGGGGGAGATGAAGAAGAAAGGAAAGCCTGCTCTCTGCAGACCGCGCTGTCCCGCCGCGGCACAGCCGGGCAGCCCCTCTCTCTCCTCCGCTGCGGCCGGACCCCTCACTCGCCTCGAGACTTGTGGAGCGTCCACCTGCGCGGGAGAAGGCAAGGCACAGCGTCACCACGCGCCGCGTCACGTCACGGTCAGCGGCCACGCGGCGGCGCGCCACGGCAGGCGCGAGGACACGGGGCGGGACTACCCACATGCGTCACCGGTTACCTCTGTTCCCACCCCCTCCAGCCTCGTTCCCTCGCCGCTTGGCGCCCTATGGGAAACGGTTCCCGTGTTGCTGAGCCGCTCGTGTCTTCAGGTGGTGAAAGTTATTTGTTTTTTTTTTTCTGTCGGAAAGAAAACTTTCACCTCAGGGTAAAAAATTGGATGTCTTGTCAGGAGTTGTGAAAAACCCCATCCCGCAGCTCCGGAACCCCGCTCGATGGTCAAAAGTGCCGAACTTCAGTGATCTGCTCTATTTAGGTGCCCTCTGATGAATTTTGGCAACTCCATAATAATACCCGACTTGCTTGGACCATAAAGGGTTAATCTTTACGCACTGTGCTAAGCATGACAGGCAATGAACTGAGCTGTCTCCTACACATGGTGCTGTTTAGCAGGAGTAGACTAGGTGTCCCTGTAAACAAAGTAAAATAGAAAGGCGTCGGCCTTGGCCCTGTTGAGCAAACTGGTAAAACATTGGTAAAAGAGAGACGTTATCCATGAGTTTCAAGAAATTTAAATATATATATATAGATATATAACTTTTAGGGGAAATTTTATGAATATGTGTGTATTATTGTTGTATAATGCCTGCTTCTGAGAACCCCAGGCAGTTTGGTGGAAGGATCCCCTGTGTCTCCAAGTGCTGCAATAAAGAATGCCTGCTTTCTAAGATTTGAACACAAGTCTGAGAGAGTGTTATTTACCGACTTTTACAGTATCAATGCTTTGCTTTATTATTCTGGATATGTGCTACTATTAAAAAGAAAAAACACCCTCAGCTTTTCAACGTTTGATGTGTGTTTTATTAATTCCCTCGGCCCCATTCATTTGCTAGACATTCTTCTTCTTTGATCTGTTGGTAATGGTGCTCATTTAGGAGAGGTATTCATCTGAGCAGGCTTCAATATTCCATCAAGGAATTTGAATAAATATAATTATTTCTTATTTTCTAACATGGAGTAGCTGAGGGCATCAGGAGTAGAAAAGCATGAGAAGAACTGAATCTCTGGACTTCCTTTAATAAGAGAGCATTACAGTGCAGTCAGTAAATCTGGGCTTATTAATGAAATGTTCATAATAGCTACAATTAGGGCCTCTGCTGACTTTATTTTTGAACTAAAAATGAGTTTTCCAAGGGTCCCTCCAACATCACATTTTTTGTTGCCAGGTTGCTGGCGTTGTTGGTGATGGGGTTTGTATGAACTCTGCCTTTCCTCAGTGGGAGAGCAGGGATGGCACTTAACAGCTATTTAAAACACAACCAGTGTTTATCGGTCAGCAGAATTTTGGCAAAAGAGAGATTCCCATTTACTAATAGTGGTGGGGAAAAAAACAGGTGTGCTTTTTGCATACAAGTAAGCGACAGTAATTTCAACACTTTTTTGGGGGGGGGTGGGTGGGCCTGTTTCTATCATTTCTTAACTATGTTTTCCCCATAGGAGAGTTGGTTGTAGAGTCGGAGGAATGCTGAGGCAGGATAGTGCCAGGTACTCTCCCAGCAAAAGAAAAACATGCTGGGGATTTTAGTATTGTTTAGAGCTGGGACCTGACCTCTCCCTGCCCCTAGGGGTGGTGCAGGTGGGCCACAGCACTTGCACCAGCACCTTGGGATAACTTACTTTTTGTGAGAGCAAGTGCCAGAGTGACTTGGTTAACAAGCACTGTACCATGCTAATTAAGCAGTAACTAATAGAAGGTAAAGGATGCGGTTTTATTCCCCCCCCCCCCCCCCCGGTTTTCTTTCCCCCCCAGTCTCTTCCAGTCTCTCTGAATGCTTATGCATTTTTTTATTCTTCTGTTCCTGGAATTATGCTGGGCAATTCTTTATGTTAGTTCACTGGTTTCTCTGTGCATTATAGATTATTTTTGTCCAGCAAGCAGTGCACACACCACCTCTCAGTGCCATTTGTATACAGCATGTCATGTGTGTTGTCCTGGTACCTGTCTCATAAGACAGGAAAGGCAGGAGCCGTGTTTCTCATTTTAAGTGTGGTGCTGAATATACAAAGCACATAAAACTCTAGAGACAAAGGGAAAATGAACAAGAAACCGTGGTCACTGATTCATGGCTCTGTGCGAGCCCCCTTCTGCAGAACTCCCATCAAAAGTCAGTATTTCTGTGCATCCAGTGCTGGCAGGGCCAGTCCTTTAAAACCAGATAGTCCTCAGCTTCCTGGTACAGTATTTACGACAGTGGTGGGGTGAGTTCGCCCACATTTCAAGGCAGAATGTGTTCATCTCTACTTTTTCCTGGCTTTTATTCACAAAAAAAACACATTAGCAGACCCGTGTTACTAGCTGCTTCCTGCTTCTGTTGCTTAGTGTTTTGTAGCTACCACGGCTAGCCAACAAGCCGTAAATCTTGCCTGGTGTTTTGTAACAAAGGAAAAAATAGAATGATTTGTGTTGACTTTTGGTCATCGTGTATCATAATTGATTTGAGGGCGGGCGGTGGAGGAAAGCATACTGTGTTATTTGTTGCTCGCCAGTTCTCCGGGAAGGCGGTGTTAGCAGGCAGTCAGTAGAGGGCAATAGAGAAATACAGTTTGTGGTACCTAAAGGATTTGAAGCACGGATTATGTGTTTACAGAAAAGAAAAAGAAGAAAAGAAGAGCCAGGAGGATAGGTTGTTCAGTTTACTACTGGAGACCTGACTGTGACAGACCACCAACACAAAATTTTGAAGGAGAGCAAAGACAACCTTCTGCAGCATCCACGACTCTCTCCTGTTTTCTTTGGAGTTATGCAGGATAACTTAGCCAGAACTTACTGATGACTGCATATTCAGTGGGCTCGGGAATGGACTGGGAGATGCGGGAAGGCACTCTTTGGGAGGAACAGAAGAGGAGGCATTTCAAAGATCCTGCAGGTGAATGAGGTGAGCAAACTCACAGCTTCTCTTTCAGATGAGATAATAGATGTCAGTCAGCTGTAGGAAAGTCATGAGCAAACTGAGCAAGTGATTGAAATTATATGAGAATTCTGCTTTTTCAGGCATGCTGGTGCAAGACTAATTTTATCCTGGGGAAAAAAGAAAAAAATAAAAAGACCAGAAAGAGGATAGTGATGCTACAAGGATAAGCATTTCTAAGCATATGTTATTTTGGAGACAGGCTAAAGCTAGTGAGTTGGGTTATGTGTAATATTTTATATTGGAACTGTTTGAAACATGCTTATCATTTTAGAAGGTTTATGTGCTATAGCTTTGAGACTCTACAGATAAATATATAAAGAAGATGTGGCTAGTGTTGTTCCTTTCTTAGACGGGGATTTTTGCTAAGCTGTTAGACAAATGTGACTTGGAGGTTTGCAGAAATTTATTAAGAGATTTTGGATGCATGGTGGGAATGCCCCGAGATTCTTCAAAGGCTTTATTATCAGAGAGATACTGAGAAGTGATAACAAAGAATATAGCAATAACAAAAGGAGTTAAGCCACAGAAATCAAGGGGTTGACAGAGGGCTGGGAAAGCAGAAAAAAAACCCAAGAGACTAAGTTAGGAAATAAGCATATGAAACACTTTTCTATTGCCAAGATTTCAGCTGGTGTCACCATAACACTTAGAAAATATCCTCAGGATGCTGGGAACCATTAAAGCAGTACAGATTATCAGAGGATAAACTTCCACTTCAGCTGTCACCAGTACCAGAGGTGACCAATAAGAAACGTTTGGGAAATAAAAGATGAAGAATTGAAGCATTGACATTCAGGGGATATCACAGAGAAAGTGCAAGGATATCTAGAGGTCAGTCAGACAGTACCCATCTGAAACAAGGCAGGCTGATAAATAAAAGGAATAAATCATATTCTAAAAAATACAAAGCTTTGAAAAGCTAATTGAAGGGAAAGTTATCTAGCGTTCCTCTTGAGCCTGGTTTTATTTTGTAAGTGGTATGATAGATAAGACCACTACACATTGAATTTTCTGTGCTTCAAGTGCCCAAATATATGAAAGATTAATATGATGATTGTTTAGACATTGTTTAGAACGCAACTTCCTTGCAGTATGTACCTCAGGAAAGTGAAAGATAATATATATATAAAGCATGTCACCATTTTCCATGCGTTAGCAACATCCATCTGACAGAGAAGGGACTCAATGAATATAAGAACCCCCCTGAGCTTGAAAGCTAGAAGTTCTAGTTCCAGTCTCCAATATTTTCTTCCTTTCTTTCCATTTCAAGTGCTCTAAATCTTGTATACCCACAAATCAATTCTTTCAAAATGTAATAGAAATTAAAGGTGGTATTGAGCAAAACCCTCAGAAACATGCCTGCAGTTTAAGGAAATCCATACTTGAGTACCAACTCCTCTTTAAAGTAATTTCTGGTAGAAATTATTAGTTCTTTATCTCAAATGTGAAGCTCTAGGGCAGTAAACATTCTCTTACAGCTGATGCCTATTTTCAGTGAAATTAGCATGATTGCTTTTTCATGTTTGTTAAATTGTTTCCTCACAGATTATCTCTCTACAGATATAAAAAAAGGATTTTTGTAGCGGGGAACCACACAGGTCAGAGGCTGGAGCTGAGAAATCGGAGCTACTGCTTGTTCAGGTCTGGGTTTTGCTCTGCCTCTGTGTGACTTTGTGGTACCATAGGCCTTTTATGGTCACCTTATGAAGTGGCCAGCCTGGCATCTTTCCTGTGCTGAGGGCTAGGTTTTGAATGGCAGGCTGCAGACGTTGTACAGGATGCCCTCCTTGCATAGACATTCTGGGAAAAGCCATCGTCTGGTTGCAGTGTTCCTCAGTACATAGACCAGTCTACTCCTATGCCAGTGCTGCATATGAGTCCTTCTCAACTTGAGTTATAGGAAGCTATTCTTTCTTTTTCACTCATGAAACAAAGAGAAAAGGTTCAAATCTCAAGCCAAAGTTCCACCTGTGAAAAAGATGCTGTTAATAATGTGTTAATTGTCATGTAAACCTCTGGCTTAAGGAGATGTGAAATAACCCCTACTGTTAGGAATATCAGTGTGCACAGGAGTTTGTCCCAGGCGCTCAGGGTCATTTATTGCTGTGCTGCAGTGCAACCCAGGGCTGCTGTTTCAGCCTCTTGCCAAAATAGGAACATTCACTTTCTGATGAGTCATCTGGGTTTCACTTCGATCTCGAACTCACAAGGTTCCCCCACCCTGTTGTTCTTTGCTGTATATTCCAGGCCCTGCCCTGGAGGCCTTGCTTTCCCAGCCCAAAGATGAGGTGGAACCCTCTTCAGCAGCTGTCCTGTAATTAACTTGGAGGGGACTGCTAATGAATGAATGATATGGAGCATTTTCTCCCTCACTGAAGCTGAATGTGCAGCATTCCTAGCCTTTTCTGGCCTGGAGTGTGGCAGAGCAGTGTTGGCAACTGAGTCGGTGTTTGCCACACACTGCTAAATGTTACCTGCAACAAGACAGAAAGGGAACAAAGTCAACCAAGGGAGGCTAGATATTTTCCATATCGGTCTTATTTACTTATGAGCAACACAGAAGAGCTATATATTTCAGGAAAACTTCTCTTGCTTTTTCTTTTTTTCCTCGTGGTGCAAAACGGGGATGGGGAAGTCTTATTTTTTTACTTATTTTTGCTTCAAATTATTTTCTTTTAATTCTGAGTGATCTGTTCTCAGTTGGCACTGGGTTAAGCATGAGGCTGGACTAGATGACCTCTAGAGGTTTTCCAACATTACCCTGTAATTTTCAATACTCATGCTGTTATTTTGGATTCTTCCTGACTCCAAATTACCCGGGAGAGAAAAAAGAAAACACAGCAAAACTCATTACTATTTTATGATAATTTTCTTCCCCCCCTATTATTATTTTAATTCATTTGAAAATGGACCATAGACAATAAACCAACCCCAGGTACATTCAATAAATGTGTCATGGAATAGTTCTTTGCAATTGTTGGTTTCAGGGTTTTGTGTTCTGGGTTTTTCCATAAAATGCTTTAGCTATCATGTTCAGGCTGCTTAACAGAATTGCTGTTAGTCAGCTGAGGGCTAAACCATTGGAGGGCTGTACTCCCTGCTGCAGTCAAAAAGTGGCTTCTCACTGGTTATAGTATCCAAAGTTGGTATCACATCTAAGAAGCTGGCATCATTGCTGGTTCTTCCAGTTTTATGCTTGATAAGTTAGATGTCAAGAAGGGGTGGAATATTTATTGCTAAAGTATGTGGAATAATATGAACTTGAAAGATTCATATAATTTTTTTCAGTAATCAGTTTTGGATAAATTAATTCAAAATTAAACTGTTTGCTCAGCTGACATCCTTAATTCATCATCCTTGCCAAGACTGAGATCTTCAAGGCCATTTCTAACAGCTAAATAAATGTAACTTCCATTAGCTATGATTAGAAAGCCTGATGAAGCACGCAGAAGATCTGAATCTTTAGAGATGACAGTGATGGATATAATCTAGACAGGAGTGGTAACAGAGTTGAACTGGTCCTTATCCTGAACTTTACACCACTTTCACAGTTGAATATGGGTGGGTGGTGCAGTGCTTCCTGTCTGCTTCAGAACTGCTGCTGAGGCATTGCGGTAGCACAGAATACCTGCACTGGGAAGAGAGCACTTGAGTCTTCACTGTTGGTAATGTGGCATTGTCCCCAGAACTTAGTCTTTTAAAGGAAAAACTGGAATGGAGGGAAGTAACTACTTCATAACCTGAAGCAGCTACAGTAAAGAGGAAAAACTTCACATGACACTAATATAATTAGACTCCAGTATTATTGCCTCGACTAGTGATGGAAAACAGGAAACTTCTTCCGTGAGGGCTGTGTTACAGCTGCGTAATTCCCCAATACTGAGAGGAGCCAGCCTTTCTAAAGTTGGCCTGCATGCAAGGCCCTCAGCTTTCCTCTGCTCCTCAGAGATTTTGTACAGAAAACAGAACAGCAAGGGGTAGATGATTCAAAAGAATATCTTTTTTTTTTTCCTAAAACCCCATAGGTCTCTGCTTAAGCATCTCAAGCCAGAAGAAGCTCAAAGAAGTTAGATGCACCTATGTTAAACAAACATCATCAGAGTTGTCATTAACTTGCACCTGAAGTTTGGGGAGGAGGGGATGATGCAATCTCCAGGCTTTTTACAGAAGACCTACAGCCATAGGTTTTCATGTATTCTTTTAGTTATTATCAGTAATGCTTAAAAGTAGTGTTCATGTATGGTCTGCATCAGTCTCCTGAAACGTCATTTTGGCCCTTAGTGAAGAAAAGACTTGTTTTCCCTCTTCAGAAAAATCATTTTAAAGTGGCCAGACTGATGGCATGGCAAACATAACAAAATTTGTCAATTCACAGTCAATTTGTGTAAATGAAAAATACTTTTTTCTTTACTGTGTCTTTAAGCATTTTCCTGCTGAAAATATTTGTGGGTTTGGTTGTTGTTGTTTGGGTTTCTTTTTTTATTAATCTCACCCTTCTCCCTAGGCCAGTTTGAGGTCTCTGCATCCCTTAGCACTGTTTGAAAAAATGATCTGGTTCTCATAAGAACATGGTTGAAAGTTAGGACAGTGGAAAGCCTGAAGGAGTAAAGGTCCAGATAGAGATGTACTGGCAGGTGTAGGAAGAGCTTGTCAGGGTGTCTGTTGGCTCTATGTTACTGTTTCATTTGCTCTGCTGGTTAATCATTTGCTTGAATGCTCAGGTACCATGGTGATGGATACGCTACCAGTGCCACAGACCCTGCATGCTGCATATTCATTAAAACACTATTTTTGAAAGGAAACACTAAATAAAATACAACTTTTGAAAATCCTCAGCCTAGCAAACATTGCTGTTTACTTTCCTCTCTTAACAATACAAATTAGCATGGTAGGATGTAGGCTTTCTCCTTGCCTTTTAGGTTTTTTTCTTCTGCTGTTGATATCCACAGCTTTCTCATGAAAACATAAGTGATTTGAAAGGCTTCAGACTACTTCTATATGTTGAGTAGGGCATGTTTATGCATCGGCCTTTCTGTGCAGCTATTAAGGTGTTTGTTTTGTTGTCATCAATATTAAAATCGAAGAAAGGGCCTTGGAATAAAGGCAAAACGCATCTTTGTTAAGTCCCAACGGTTTGCTAGTATGACCTTCGTGAAACTAAGAGTATCATGTGCAACTTTCAAAATCCTGGCCAGCAACTAACCACTGGAATGCCAACTAGCAAATTGTTCTTCCTTCTTCTCCAAATATGAAGCCTTCTGCTGGAATACCTTCAATGCAGCATCTCTTCTGCAGTGTTACGTTGTGAGGTCCGATCCTCATGTAGACCTCTGTTGCCCTTGTTACTTTTTATAGCGCAGTGCTATATATGTATGGTGCCTGCCACTGGAAAGTTATCCCTTAAGCAATCGTTTCCCACAGAGGACATTACTGTGCTAGCATCCCTTCAAGATAACTGCACAGAATGCAGAAACAAATGCTCTCTTATCATGACTACCTTATGAGTTTGCTCCTGGTTTTGGTATCTTGGATTGCTTCACAGCATTGCTCTCTGAACAGTGGTGCCTGGAGCAGATTGAGCTAGCATGCTGGCAGTCTGTGAACCCCCAGCAGATGACATGCCCAACAGGCAAACTGAGCCACAGAGCAGGGAATCAAATAGAGCTAGATGTAAGGTGTGCATTTGCAGGAGCTGGATAATTGTTCCTCAAACTCCACTGGTCATAAAAGCTCGCTTTAACTTTTGTTACATCCCTCAGGAAATGGAAGCGACATCCTTTCCTTCTTACATTTCTTTCATATGATAAAAAAGCAATGATTATTATTAATTTTTTTTTTTTCAGGTCTATCTTACCATCTGCTCTGACAGCAATTAGCTCACCAATTGGTGTGGGCCGAGTTCCATTAATATATAGTAAAAGCATGCAGAAAAACTCAAAGCTCAGACAATGATGCAAGGATGCTCTTTATGTCTCTCTGGCATGAGGTAGGAAGCACCTGTGATGCACTGCTTCCCAGAAGTCAAAGACACAAGCAGTGAAGACAAAGCAACACAATTTGATCTCCCATATCACTGGATTAAAAAAAAAAAAAAGTAAAATATAGTAAAACCACTAAATATGGCACTTTTGTTAACATTTCTGAGCAAAGCGTGAGTGAGATTTGTGGAACTTGTGGGTCAGGAGAGTCCCTAGCCTTCTTCCTGTGAGATCTGAGCTGATGTTGCAGGGGGGTGGGAGAAAAACAAGGACTTACCCTTTAAGGATTTAATTTGGAAGGCACTGGAAGCAGGATTGCTTCTTCTCTATCCTTCTGCAGTATGGGACTTTCCAGCTTGGCATCATCTGGTCCTTGAACTCTCTAGGGTCTACCAATCCTGTAAAATGAACAGGTACAGCAGCTCTGCTCTGCTCTGGTGTTTTACTGGGGAGAAAGAACAGCCCTTGAAGAAAGTGGAAAATGCCTCCTGTGACTCCAGGACCCAGCCACCTGACCCAGGTGGAGGTCAGGCTAGACCACAGAGGAAGGCAGCAAACAGGGTTCAGGCTAGCATTGTGGGGTATCAAAGTAATACTGTAACAGTTCTGTCACAAAACTGGGCTGTGGCATCAGAATAGACACTACTACTGAGATGGCAAACATCTACAGTGAAGAGTCTATGAGTTGTCCTTCAAAATGCTTTTGTTGCTGTGATGTTGCGGGTGATGGAGGCAACCCTTCGAACCATTTCCTTTGTTTCATTAATCTGCAGTAATTTCTTTGCTGTTCCTTTGCATTAAATCATTCATGGCATTCACAGGTATGGTTCAATTAAATCCCTCATCCTTCTTTTCCCAAGGGTGTTCCATTTTTGAGATCCACCCTAGGAACACATGTGAGTTGAGCATGGATAGAGGCATCTCCTGCCAGCAGACCTCTTTTCCATGGACTATTGTCTGGAACTTGGCAAGCCTTTGGAATCTTTCCTGGATGAGCAGTTCTGGATTATTCACAAATTTTTTTGTGAGCTGAAGTGAAAATAAACATGAGCTTAGGACTCTGAGCTCAAACTGAAACCCGGGTTTCCCAATTAAGCCCAGAACTGAGAGTTTTAATTTGGCCCTTTGTGGATTATGATCTAGTGACAGAATTAGGTTTTCAATCTGAATGGCATCCAGGTTCTGTGATACTCATGTAAACACACTAGCTTAGTGCTTGCAGTATGTTTACAGCCTGCTATTCATTTCTAACCGGTGGCTTTTTTGGCCACAGTGGGAGAAGCCTTGGGCTTTACCGTTGGTATTGGGTTTGGTACCTTCTGATGGTAACAAAATCTGCAGATGTACAAGTATGATAAATGCTCAGATATGAGGGTCAGAAGTGAGTCCATTTCTAAACAATCTTAACATCTGTTGGAATGGGCAGAGAAAGAGTTTATGTAGGTTGCTCATCTGCAGCCATTGACTGTTCACTTTCAGAAAATCAGATGCCGGATTTTTCTGTCCTTAAAAACATGGTCATTTTGGTTTAAAACAATAGACCCAAATGCAAACTGAGTTCAAGTTTTCAAAGTGTCTAATTAGCAACAGGTATTGGTACACCAGGAAAGCAATCACCTGGTGTTGTATTGAAAGGGTTAATGAGGAATTAAAGAGAGGAAGAAAAAGCTGCTAGAGTTGTGTTTAATTTTTCTGTCTCTTTGCTGTCTGCCAATCCTTTACATGAGTGCTAAAAATTTCATAAAAAAAAAAAAAGTATTTTAAAGGCCAATTTAAGAAACTGAACACGCAATACTAACTTTGGAAAATTGCAGCTCTATTTTCTGACACAATTTTACATTTGTGACTAAGGGAAAATTTGATTATTTCAGTGGATTGCTGGAGAAGGAGATGGGAATCTCACTTTATCCATTCTCACCTTAACAGATTAACTTGGAAACCTTCCTTTTCAAAGAAGATAAAGGTGTCAGAGTGAGTTCATATGGAACAGATGGGTTTTCTGGAAGAAGCCTTCAATTTGATAAACTTCCAGAAAACATTCACATGACTGGCAGGAGACAAAGTACCTTTGTTGTGAATGTTTGCTGGTCACACTGAAATTGATTCTGCCTTGGGAATTGACTTCAAATGAGATTAGGACTTTGGTTATAGACTGGTGTGAGTGTTAAGGATGAGGACACTGATCATTAAAGCTGTGTCAGCTTCTCAGCAATGAATTGATGATCTTTTTGGCTTAAGTTCAATGTTCTTTGAGTGAGAACCTTTGATTTACATTAAGTGTTTCTCAACTATTCTTGTGGGGGTATTAAGCTGATGTCGTGCTACTGTTTGTGGAGCCACCAAAGAAACAAAAATCAAAGAAATCCCACAGAAAATAGTTTAGTGGCTTCTGTTGAATGAGCTTTTTCTTCCCTCTTGCAGCTGTAGAACATACTGGCATTGCAGGTAGGTCATCTGCTAGCTCCCTTTCAGACCTTTGCCAATCCTGCTTCATGGATCAGCCAACAACTGCCTCCCTGCCTCCTGAACTGTGCTTGCACCTGTTTCCTCTTCTGGAATAAGCACTTTTGTCTGAAAAAGAGCATTGACAAAGGCTAAAGTTGCACACCCAGCCTGGCCTGATGTAAAGGAAATAATATTTTCTTGATAGCTATAGAATGAAAGCGGCAGCTGTTACCATGGAAATCGTCAATTTATGAAAGAAGAGATTTTGAGGAGGCTGAACATCACCACTAATCTAGGAGATTGCAGTCAAGACAAAAGGTTAAAGTTGGAGATGTGATGATTAGGAGATAGCCACATTTTTGATAATGTGAGGATGGATACAAAGGAATTCTGTTTGATAAAAATACTGTTGTCCTGGCTAATCCCTTGAACCTATTATTTTGGATACACAACATGGATTAGACTAATCCCTAGTATAAATCCAGTGATTTGTTTTCAGACACATGTAAACTTAATGGGTATAAACAGGCACTGTGTCCTGGAAAGGTTCTTTCATGTACTTTCTTAAGATGTATTTTAAGAATTATTGTTTTACATTCCCTTCTTGGAGACATTTTCCTGGGTTTTGTTTTGTATTTTGCAAGTACAAATGTCTTCTCTGTCCAACACATTTTCTGGGGTGTGGAAATTACCATGCTTCTTCACATTTCTCCTCAAATGTGCTAAAAATGTTATCATCAAATAGAGAATAGGCTTTGTTATTTCCGCTGCACTTCCTCTGTTGATTGACTGTGCCAAGACAAAGTGAATAAAACATCATCTGCAAACAGGAATGTTTTGGGCAGATCCTCTCTACTCATTCAAAGTGCCAAATCTTCACTCTCTTCAGGATAAATTCATCTTGCCACAAGTTCTGAAAATGCAGCAATATACTATTTCTTTTAAATTTCTCAGCTTTAGAGCACTGAAACCCCATCTGCCAAACTTCATCTGAGCAGCTAATAACAATTCTAAAGCAATTCCACAGTTTGATCTGGATTATTTCAAGAAAGACTTAATTATTCTTAATTGAAGCTCCTGTTGATTGTGTTTGTGTGAGCCCTAGCTATTCAAGTAATCTTGGGCCATACAGTCTTCTATTTATTTATTTTCACTTACAAGTAGCCTGCATTATCACAGAAGCCTTTATCTGTGTAATTAGTTTTACATGGATTTTGTAATGAAGACTCTATGTGAAAAATGGAATGATAAATGTTTTTGGATATGTCCCCCAAGATGGCACCAAAAATGTCAAAGCAGTAAAAATATCAGTACAGTATTCATGGAAGAGCTGAAGGACATTCTGGGACCAGTAGAAACAAGCAATAGGTCTAGGCAATTGTAAAGAGCATTATGGCATGTGATACTGCAACCACATGTAGTTTTGCCTTAACTCTTCTGTCTGGGAGACTGTTTAAGAAACTCATAGGCTTATTGTTAGGTCCCTTCTGTATAGCCTAGAGGAAAGCGTGGCATATATACTGCCTGCCCCCCTCAGCTCCTGCCTCCCCACCTCCTCCCCCTCACTGTTGTTGCTCTTTAGCATAACACTTTTTCTCTCACCTGGAGGCATCTTTCTCCAGGCGTTTCTAGTTCTATCGTTACTTAACTCTTCTATTGCTAGGCTAAACAACTTAGCTCTGTTAGGGTCTTTGCAGGGAGGATCTCCGTTTCTTCACTAATTTTAGAAGCTACTCTGCATTTTTCCTCATTTGAATTCATCTTAATTGAATGTATATAGGATTTCAGGTGAGGCACAGCCCACACTTTGGGCGTGATCACAGATGTCTCCCAGGTTCTGCTGAAAATCTCCATCCTCATGTCCTACAGTCTCACTTGCATTTTTAATCATGTTACCTGTTTAGTCATCCTCTCATTGGTAACTATGGTCCTCGTTTGTCTCTACCTGGTCATCTCCCAGGTTACATTTGGATTTTTTGCACATACTACCCCATTTCTATGGCTCTCGGCTTGAAGCAGCTTTATTTGTATAGTTCCACTGCTCTTCTGGATTGACAATATAGGAGTGCTCAGGCACTATTGTACCTGGGTCACAATGATCAAGAACTATGGAAGGACAGCAGAAGCACCAGGATGGATCCTGGTGACCTTCACTGTTAATCTCAACTGATTTGACTCGTCCCTCCTTAATGGCACTTATCTGTTACTATTTCTTTAGCTGTTTTTTAACCACCAAAAAAGTCTTCTCCTTAGTCCTTAGATTTCTTAATAATGTATAACATGGGGTCAGATTCCTTCCTAAAGTTCTGAAAGATGAGCTCTATTACACTTCATCCATTCAGAAAATCACCTCATCCAAGAAAATTATATGGATAGTTTGTATGTTGTTCCTTGCTACATTTCATTCAATTTTTCATTTCTATCTGTATCTTTATATGTTGTCTTCCTTAAAATGTATTTTAAGGCCTTTCATGCTAATGAGGTCAAATGGAAGAGTTTGTCATTTCACAACTGCCTTCTCCTCTTATATTTCTTCACAGATTATTTATTTATTTAAGTAAAGAAACCATGTTTATTACTTTACAGTTTCACTCCTAACTTGATGGTGCTATTAAAAATATTTGTCACTGAACCAGCATTACACATGTTGAAAGATTTTAAAAGTCAGAGATAGTGATAAACCAGACACCAAGACTGATGCATTTAAATTTTTTGAGTCAAGCTTTTAGCTGTGGTAGTTTCTATTTGCATACCCACGTTCTCATTGTTCACCCTGTCATTGTCTCTAAATTCAACTGAAACCTTCTGATTAAAGACTGTGGCAAAATATGTATTCGAGGCCTTTCTTTGTGTTGTCTTTAATCTCTACTGCATCTGTCCTCCACAGTGGCACAGCATTTTTCCTTGTCTATTTATTTTTTTATTTATACTGCCAAAGAGCCTTCTGCTATTTATTTTCATATTTTGCAAGGTACAACTCAGTTGTGTTCTTGGCAGTTAAGACTTTATGACTTCTTAGATATTTCTAGTTTGTGGACACTACCGTTGGCATTCTGTGTGGACTCTGCTTATTTCCAGTACCTTTACTTTTGACACCGTTACTCACTCAGGTTAGACCTGGGATCTCTTCTTACAATGTCCCACTAGTTGCTGGCTTCAGCTTTGTAGAAGCTACTTGTTCAATTTATTGTCCTTTATCTAAACTACAGAGTAGACATAACTTGAGAGAGATTAAATGCCATTTTTATTGACGTTTTACAATACTTTACTGTGTTAGTGCAATTCTTAAGTTCCTATGCCTATCTTGCTTCTCTCTTGTATAAATAATCCTACTCATGTCATAATAAAAGCTGTGAAGATTATTTGTGTGAGAAGAGGGTTGCAAATCAGGGTCTGCCTTCCTGAAAGTACTTTTACCAGGTGCAGCATTTTAACACAATGGTGCCTTTGTAGCTGAACTGTAAAAGCTGTTGAAGAGATGCATGTGCAGTATCAAAAGAAGTGCTTGGAAACTGAAGGATGCAGGGATTTGTCCAGATGCCCAGTATTTCTTCAATAGCCTTTTTGCCACTTGGATGAAGTTTTATTTCTGGTTTTAAAGTATTAATAGATTTTAATGGGCACCCTGGTGATTTGCAGATGTACAAGTACTGTACTGAGTGCTCAGGAAAATGGTCTTTCACACAACTAAATTTTTGCATAGAAAGAGTTTCTTGGTAACTACATATTACTTGGATTTTTGTCTGGTCTCAAGTTACATCATGGCTGTATTGCATTAACACTGGAAAACCATATTCAGCAGCAGACACTGCCCTGAAGAACTAGCAGCTGAAGTACATAAAATACGTTTGGGCCAAAGGGAGAAATCATCTTTCTATGATCACTGTGAAATGTGGGAAATAAGCCAGTGTCACCCTCTAGGGCATGACCAGTAGCTGAACCCAGTCTCCTTGACTCTCTTCCAATCAGTTGCAGGGAGATTTTTCCTATTTTCACCCACTACAGTCATTAGTAGAAGGAAATATCAGTAGGATATTGGGAATGAAAAGAGACAAATTTCATTTTGTTTTCTTACTGTTTCACTTATTTTAATAATCTGTCACTATATGACAAAGTAGTTGGTAGAAGGAGAAAGCATAGTATGCTCTCTACATAGTGTTTTTTAGAATCATAGAATAGTTAGGGTTGGAAAAGACCTTAAGCTCATCAAGTTACAGCCTGCCTGCCATGGGCAGGGACACCTCACACTAAACCATATCACCCAAGGCTCTGTCCAGCCTGGCCTTGAACACCGCCAGGCATGGAGCATTCACAGCTTCCCTGGGCATCCCATTCCAGTGCCTCACCACCCCTGCAGTAAAGAACTTCCTCCTTATATCCAATCTAAACTTCCCCTGTTTAAGTTTTAACCCTTGTCCTGTCACTACAGTCCCTGATGAAGAGTCCCTCTCCAGCATCCCTGTAGGCCCTCTTCAGATACTGGAAGGCTGCTATGAGGTCTCCACGCAGCCTTCTCTTCTCTAGGCTGAACAGCCCCAACTTTCTCAGCCTATCTTCATATGGGAGGTGCTTCTGTCCCCTGATCATCCTTGTGACCCTTCTCTGGACTTGTTCCAGGTTTAGCCAATCCAGTAGTGGAGTATATATTAGCCATTCAATCTGTAGCAAGGAGAAGGCAGCGGATGTGTCAAAACCTGATCTGGCTGTTAATTTACAAATTTTGAACAATAGCATGAAATGACTGAGAAAAGCAGTAAATGACAATGTCGAAAATATTTTTGGTACATAAAAACCTTCCTTTTAGATTGAGCCTATTCATAAGTAATATGACACACAATTTGGAGAAGATATTAGGGAGTCTCTTGTACATTTCGATTTTCAGATTAGCTGGTGAGCTGCACAAATGTGACCTGAATTACGACTCTCCTGTGGTTTCTACTTACAAATCCTTCTACTAGAAATAAATTATGAAATACATTTAAAGTAATGAGGTCATGAAAAAAGAATGTTGGGGTTTTTTAAACCTAATGGACATAGCTACTTTGAATAGTGTTGTGGGGTTTTTTGCTGTGGAATAAAAAAAAACCAAAAAACCGTTCAAGTCTCTTTCACATATAAATACATGCATTTACTTCAGCAGCATCTCAGTGAATCTAAGTTTGACCAATAAAACTTACCTGGAATGTCACTCCTGGGTAGTCAGAAAGATTCGGGGATGATGAGTGAGGAATCTGGATGTGATTCAGTGCTTAATGCTGTGTCAGCTTCACAGCAAGGCAGGATCCTGGGTCATAGGAAAGAACAGCGAATCAAATTTTGTTTTGAAGAGTGTAATTTCATGTATGTACAAAGCTATTACTTACGTCTCTGGCAGCAAAGCTATGTATTATATTTACCAAAAGAGCATCAACAAATCTCATAGAAGTGGTCACATAATGGTATATTAAGGAATTTCAAAGAAATTCTGATCAAGAAGGTACTCAGGCTATGAATACCTATGGAATTGTCAGGTACCAGCGCAGTGTTGTAAAGAGCACTACAAGAGGGTTTCCGCTGGCACGAGTGTTGCAGTTACTCACCCAACAAATCTTTTGCTCAGTAATTCTTATCAAAAACAACAAAAAAATCTAAATAATTATACCACTGGTAATGTTCTTTCCCCAATCTCTGTTCTAAAACAGCCAACACAAATCTTTGTTTTGTTCTCTTTTTCTGATTGTTGGGTTTTGGTTTTTTTTAGGGAAGAAGTTGGTATCCAAACAATTAGAAACTTTTCCATCAAGGATGTGGATGGAATAGGTTAAATGAGGATAATAAATCATGGTAATAAAAAGCTGCCCCTACCAGTATATGTGTTGACTTTCTGAGCAAGTTTTTCAGAAAACAGGCTCTTAGCCTTAGTATTTTTACTCCTCCATGAACTTCCCAGGAAAGCAATTCTACTAACATTAAGGACACTCCCTCTGTTAACAGCCTGTTGTAGTGGTGGGTGTTGATTTAAAACCAAAGAGGCAAAAATAACTGGTTTAATATTCAGATGTGTGAAATGTACAGATCACTAGTTGGGAAAACACGTAATTTCTTTTAATGCTTATTTGTTAAAAATAATAGCTATTTTTGACCTAGCTTATATATCTGTGTTGATTTTTCTTAGCTCTGGAGAAAAAGCTGCAATATAAATAATGTGGCATAGCTATTTACTCAGCAGTCTGTCCAAACAGACTGACCTGATTAAGGTGAAACTTTTTCATTGCAGCAGTTTCATATTTGTGCATTAGGAGATTCGTAGTGAAAGGCATGTTCTTTTTGCAGGTTTATTTCAATAAAAACAAAGCCCATCTCAAAACCCAAATATTCAACCACAAAATCAGATTATTTTTAATTCCAAAAAGGTTCCATAATACCTTCTGAGTATTTATATGCTTTTTACTCCTGTTCTACTTTGGGGCCTGTTTTCCTGTCTGGACCTAATCTTCTGTGACGTGTTGCTATCTCTGCTTTATGGCTATGGACATAATCTATTCTCTGATGAATTGAGGGAAATACAGTGTAATAACGTAGCTACACGAGGGAATGAGAATATGAGTCACTCAAAATTTAATATATGTGAGGGCCAAAAGCTCGTATTTAAAGCTCCCCTGGAAAATTGAATTCTTCTCTGAAAAGGGAAAAAAAAACCCCCACAAATATTTTTAATTATCTCTAGACACCTAGTTCTCATTTACTATTGAATAGGTATGGTGACTTCAGTAACATTAGTTCACAGGAAATGAGCTTAGAATTTGAGCTGAGCAGAAACTTCATGATGTGCGTGAAATGAAAGGCTCAGTCTGAATTTATATACAAATGACTTAAACTGATAGGCAGAAGAGAAGGGTAATGGTGAATTAAGATCATGTTGGGCTATGGGTATTTTTCAGTCGTACTCTACTTGTACAGAGAACTTTTTTGCTGATGGCTCTGTTAATCCTTTCAGTTTTTAGCATTTGAGAGAGAAAGCACAAGTGGTGTGTATGTGGCATGGCCCACACGACTGAAATTCATCTGTGAACTACAGTGTCAGCTTGACATCTATTACTGTCTGAGACTCTAGGATAGGTATCTTTAAACATTGAATAACAAGCAGAAGTTGTATTTCAAAGCCTTGAAACTAGCTGCCAGTCTGAAAGCTTTCCAATTTGGCTAGAACATTCTCAGCTTGGATTGCTTAATCAATGCTCTGTTTTCACTTCAGCGGCAAAAAATAATACAAAAATAAAGCTTCTCTATTAACAAATTGTTTGTCATTTCCAAGCTGGCTGCAGAGGTCTGTGCAGTCATCTCTACTGAGTCACTAAATCTCTTATGCCTCCTCCTCTTTGGAGAGTCATTAAGCTAGAAGCATTAGCCTCTACAGGGCTGACCAGGATGGCTTGTTTTAAAACAGATCAAAACTGTTGGCTGGCACCTTGTTGAAAACTTCCCCATTATGGATCATTCTGATTGACTGAGCATAAATTAGTGCCAGTTCTTTTGTTATTTTTAACACAAGTTGCGAAGATCATCATAATTTAGCCTTTAGGCTAGGGTTGGCACGGGTATTTAGTGCATGTGAGCTCTTCCAATTTTTCTTTTTATTAACCCAAAATCTCTTGCATAGTCTGTCTATTAATTAGAAAGCTGAGTAACTGTTATTCAGTGCATCTACAAGACTGTTGAGAAACTGGGTTTCAGAAAGGCTGTTTGCCCACTTCTTCATTAGTTTTAGCTCAAGTCAACAGTGTCACTGCTTCTGAAGCCTGGATTCATACAGGGTACACCACAACTCTGCAGTTAACCTATAGTTCTGCAACAAGCTGTTCACTACAAGTCAGCTCTGCAGACCAGCACTTCAGATGAAATGTGTTTGCCAGAGGTTCATGTCCACACGTAGAGCAGTGTGCATAGATTTGCACAAGTGTGCATAGATTTGAAGGGGTTATGGAGCAGATGCACGTTTCAGCTGACGTGGCCTCTGACAAAGGGGCAAATGCGGACAGCCTTTTGAAATCCTCTGTGCTAGAATTCACTTGAGCTTGTCCCTTTGGTGAGAACAAGGGGGGTGGAAGAGAGGAGAACTATCCTCTTTTCCTCCCTTGTAATTCAGGGAGATTAGTTCCTATCAGGGAGAAAGAAGGAACAGTCCTTGCCCCCAGGAAGAGCTTTGTATGCATCATGGGAGGGTGTTAGCTATGTCTTTCCTCTCATCCCCTCCATTATCTCACAAAGACAGACTCTCCTCTTCTGTAACTAGGTTTTCAGAGCTCATCAGCAAAGGTGCAGGTCCACATTTTCACAGAATATGGCTTGACTTTTTGTTAGCGTCAGAGAGAATTGAACTCTAGTATCCAAAGGCAGCTTTTAGGTCTTTTTTTTAAAGACTACACTCCAAATTAAATAATTTTGCTGTCTGACCAGTTCACAGGGACAAATTACATCTCTGTTTCCTGTCTTGTATGCTATAAATACAATTTGAGGGTATTATATTTATTATACTTTGAACTTTAAGTATTTCCTGCAGTTTAAGGAAAACTTCATTTAAAAAAGCACTAAGCTACTGACCATGATGTAGAAATGATTTAGCAATTATTTTTAGTAATAGAGAAAGTCCAGGGGAAAAAAATTCATGGCCTACTGGGACAATTTATAAGGAAAAAAATAGGATGAAAATCATCCGATAAATGACATCATACAGTTCATCCTGGCCTAATTTGTGACTTTCAAGTTTTGAACATTTCTTAATTTGATTTGCAGGTGATGATCTGCTGTCAGAATAAATAAATCTTACAAAGTGCTGAGACTGCTCAGCCTTTTGCTGTGGTATCGCTTCCACGTGAGGGACCTGTATTATCATCTTTCTTCAAGTATCTTCTCTCCTGTGGTAAGTTTTTCTGACATAAAATCTTCCTTCTGTGTCAGGAGTTTTAAGAAGAAGGAGTGAGGCGAGTTCTGGTCCTTGATTTTGTTGGTAGAACTGGAAGCTACAGTCAGTAAACCTAGTTGTACTCATGTTGAACACATGTAAGGCTGTGGAGTACAGCAAATACCACAGAACTAGATTACAGGTGTCACTAAGTGTAGTTTGTATTCACTTTGTCCCCATTAAGTGGATCACATTTGCACAGTGTGTAAGATTTCTCTACTTGTCTTATTGTTTGCAGTTATCTTTTTTTTAAATATTGGCATCTGTATTTGCGACTTTCGACTTTCAAAGTGATGTCAGTCCCTCTGAATAATTAAAAAAGAGCCTGTCATCCAGTATTAAAAAGAAACAAACAAAAATCCATGAATAATTCCGACAACTAGCCTTTAGAATGGAGAAGTAATTAGTTCTTACTGAGCTTGGTCCAAAGATCATCAAAGGAATTTGGAGTCTTTCCATTAAAGTTAATTGACTTCAGAGCAAAGTTCTTTCTTGGACACACTGGCTTAGCTGCACAATCACCCTGCTACCTGTCAGCAACATCACCCACAGACAGGGTGTGTTAGGTGTCCTATTTGACATTGTTTCTGGTAAAGATGATGCCTAAGTTGATGATGCCCCTATAGAGGACGTTGAAAAAACTTTGTGCCCTGAGTACCTGTTTATTTGGCAGTCACCAAAGCCTGCAGCTTTCGCTCATTCCAGGATCACTGTGGAGCTTTCATCAGAAGTGTCAACATTAACAAGATTTTAAACTGCAGGCGAATATAGAACATCGTTTGATCCTGGCAAAGAACTGTTTGCCTCAGCACTTGTGGGATAATGTAGAGTAAGCAGCAAATCATTGATGAATCTGTAATGCTACACCAGTCTCAGGAGTGCTCAGGCAAAATTGCTGCAAAGAAGAAGGAAAGACACCAAAAGTGATTAAATGTGGCGGTAGATTCAGACCTTGGGAGACCTCTAGGGAGACTCTTCTTTTTAAAAAAAGAAAAACAGAAAGGAGAAAAGGAAAAGGGGTACAAAATTATGTGTTTAACCCTTTCATTCCGGCTTAATAAAAACCAAAAGGAAAGCACAGATGCTGAATGTTTACTAAACTTTAGTTGGCCTGGAATCATCCTTGCAGTTGACTTCTCGCCATTATCCACAAGTTTCTAGTGAAAATGGCTATGAGGCCATTAATTCTCATCACTGTTATTTGCTTTTGCTGTCTATGGAGATAAATAATAAACATAAAATCTGTGCAACACTAATAGATCAAAGTGTTTAATCTTTCTTTGCTTTTTTAAAACGTGGCAAATTCACTGACAATATTCAGCAGTACTTGAATGGTGATGAGAGAGCATCAGTGGAATTGCACTGTCAAAATGCCACAACACATCTGTCAATGCAGACAGTTGGTCCTCGGACTAACATTTCAGTGGGTGCTTACTTGCTCTCCATCACTGTTTTGTCTTGTATCTGGCTGACATAGTTCAAGTATAGAACCAGTGGGGTCAGTGGAGGTTCTTCTGTAGTCATGGCTCAGTTTCCATCCCTGTTATGTATTTGCTCTTGTAAAGTAGGTGAGTTGCACCTGGGCCAGTCATACTAGGGTTTACAGAGCTTCCTTTCTTACACCCTGGCTTCTTGGATAGTCTGCTTCGTGACAGGGCTTTGTTTGCTACCTAGCATGTTTCTGTGCCTAGGGAGTAGGGCTCCAATTTCATTTGGTGCCCCAGGTTACTTAGCAAACAAATTTAATTTAGTCAGTTTCAAATAATGACATCAAGGTAAAAAAACTCCCTATCACATTAATTATCCTCAGAGTATTGCACTCCCTTTGCAAATTTATTTTGGAGACTAAGAAAGGTTATACTGCAGTATTAAATACAGTCATCTGTTTGGATGAAAGTAGTTGCAAAGTTCCAGCTGATACTCATGTGAAGTTTAGATTTGAGCATACATTCCACCTACTGATACCAAAAATACCAAGTTAATGTACCAAAAATAAACATTCATGTCAAGAAAACAAAGTTTTTAAGTGATTATTCTGAAAATTTCAGTAGCATTTTGCAGCCATTTGCATTGCATGATTCATGCTTGAAATATTGTTTCTTACCTTCTCTTAAATATACTTCTCTATTGTTTAAAATGAAGATGCCTTTTATTTTCCACTAGCTGTTGGTTCTGGAGGTAGATGGGGATGATTGTTAGTCTTTCATTGTTTGCAGCAGTGGGGATATCACTTCAGACTATATTGGGCTTAGATGATGTAAGGATTTTTAGTTTCATGCTAGTGGGCATGCTTCCAGGCCAGTGAACATCCAAAAGAATTTTAGTCTCTAAGGTACAATCAGAAGAGTGTTGGCATTCTGGATGGGCAAAGCAGCCCATAAATTGGCAATGTAGGTCTGCATGTTCCATGAAAAAAGGGCCCGAGGAGGCTTTTAAAATCTGTCATAAAGCACATGCTCAAGGGATTCGGCAGGTCTTAAGAAGAGAATCTACAAAAAGGAATAATTATCTTGGGGAACAAACAAGAGGAATTAGAGGTGTGTGGACTTCTACAGGGGTATAATAGGCATCACAGAAACATGGTGGGATGGCTCCTATGACTGGAGTGTTGGAATGGAAGGTTACAGGCCTGGCAGGCGGGGAGGGGGAGTTGCCCTTTATGTTAGGGATAGGCTGGAGAGTATGGAACTCTGTCTGGGGCAGGTGAGCAGTTAACAGAGAGTTTGTGGGTCAGGGTTAAAGGGAATATAGCTATGGGAGACATTACTGTGGGGATCTGTTACAGACCGCCTGACCAAGGAGAACCTGCGGATGAAGCACTCCATAGACAGATAGGAAAAGCCTCACGCTCACAGGCCTTTGTTCTCATGGGTGACTTCAACCACCCTGACATCTGTTGGAAGGACGGTACGGCCCGGCACAAGCAATCCAGGAGGTTCCTCGATTGTGTGGAAGACAACTTCCTTCTGCAAGTAATAGAGGAGCCAACGAGGAGAGGTGCCATGCTTGACCTCGTGCTCACCAACAGGGAAGGGCTCAGTGGAAATGTGACTCTCCAGGGCAGCCTTGGATGCAGCGATCATGAGATGATTGAATTTGAGATCCTCAGGACAGTGAGAAGAGCATGCAGCAAGCTCACTGTGCTGGACTTCAAAAGAGCAGACTTTGGCCTCTTCAGGAACCTGCTTAGTAAGGTTCCATGGGATACAGCCCTAGAATGCAGGGGGGTTCAAGACTGTTGGTTGATATTCAAGGATCACCTGCTACAAGCTCAGGAGTGTTGCATCCTAACCAGAAGGAAGTGCAGCAGGAGGGCCAGGAGACCTCCTTGGGTGGATAAGGAGCTGCTGAGGAAAATTCAAATGAAAAAAGAGGCTTGTAATAAGTGGAAGCAAGGACAGGTGGAAGGAAGAGTACAGGGATGTTGTCCGGAAAGCTAAGGCCCAGTTAGAATTAAACTTAGCTAGAGGTATTAAAGATAACAGGAAGGGATTCTTTAGGTACATAGCAAATAAAAATCGGACTAGGGAGAATGTAGGCCCCCTCAGGAAGCTCTTAATAGAACTGGCTACTCTGGATTTGGAGGAGGCTGAGGTTCTGAATGACTTCTTTGCCTTGGTCTTCACTGGCAAAGGCTTGACCACACCACCCAAGTCTTGGAAGGCAGATGCAGGGACTGTGAGAATGAAGACCTTGGGCCCACTGTAGGAGAGGATCTGGTTCAAGACCATCTTAAAAATATGAACGTGCACAAGTCCATGGGACCTGTTGAAATCCATCCACGGGTCCTGAAGGAGCTGGCAAATGAAGTTGTGAAGCCGCTGGCCATCATATTTGAAAAATCATGGCAGTCAGGTGAAGTTCCCGATGACTGGAAAAAGGGAAATATAACCCCCATTTTCAAGAAGGGGAAAATGGGTGACCGAGGGAATTACAGACGAGTCAGTCTCACCTCTGTGCCTGGCAAAATCTTTGAGCAGATTCTCCTGGAAGGCATGCTAAGGTACATGAAAAACAGCAAGGTGCTTGGTGACAGGCAGCATGGCTTCACTAAGGGGAAATCCTGCCTGACCAATTTGGTGGCCTTCTATGATGGGGCTACAGAACTGATGGACGGGGGTAGAGCACTTGATGTCTACATGTACTTGTGTAAAGTGTTTGACACTGTCCCACATGACATCCTTGTCTCTAAGTTGGAGAGACATCAATTTGATGGATGGACTACTCAGTGGATAAAGAAGTACCTGGATGGCTGCACACCAAGAGCTGTGGTCACTGGCTCAATGTCCAGCTGGAGACCAGTAACGAGTGGCGTCCCTCAGGGATTGGTGTTGGGACCAGTCTTGTTTAACATCTTCGTCGCTGACATGGACAGTGGGATTGAGTGCGCCCTCAGCAAGTTTGCCAATGACACCAAGCTGTGTGATTTGGTTGATACGCTGGAGGGAAGGAATGCCATCCAGAAGGATCTTGACACACTTGTGAGGTGGGCAGATGCCAACCTCATGAAGTTTAACCATGCCAAGTGCAAGGTCCTACACCTGGGTCGGAGCAATCCCAGCCACAGCTACAGGTTGGGCAGAGAAGAGATTCAGAGCAGCCCTGTGGAGAAGGACGTGGGGGTGTTGGTTGATGAGAAAATGAACATGAGCCAGCTTCAGTGTGCACTCGCAGCCCAAAAAGCCAACCGTATCCTGGGCTGCATTAAAAGGAGTGTGACCAGCAGGTCGAAGGAGGTGATCCTGGCCCTCTACTCTGCTCTTGTGAGACCTCACTTGGAGTATTGTGTGCAGTTCTGGTGTCCTCAACATAAAAAGGACATGGAACTGTTGGAACAAGTCCAGAGAAGGGCCAGGAGGATGATCAGGGGACTGGAGCACCTCCTGTATGAAGACAGGCTGAGAAAGTTGGGGCTGTTCAGCCTGGAGAAGAGAAGGCTGTGTGGAGACCTCAAAGCAGCCTTCCAGTATCTGAAGGGGGCCTATAGGGATGCTGGGGATGGACTCTTCATTACAGACTGTAGCGACAGGACAAGGGGTAATGGGTTCAAACTTAAACAGGGGAAGTTTAGATTGGATATAAGGAGCAAATTCTTTCCTGTAAGGGTGGTGAGGCACTGGAATGGGTTGCCCAGGGAGGTTGTGAATGCTCCATCCCTGGCAATGTTCAAGGCCCGGTTGGGTGAAACCTTGGGTGGTATGATTTAGTGTGAGGTGTCCCTGCCCATGGCAGGGTGATTGGAACTTGATGATCTTAAGGTCCTTTCCAACCCTAACTATTCTATGATTCTATGATTCTATCTCTCAGACATAACCAAGATGGAAGTCAGTGTCTTACTATTAGAGAAACATATATGGAGCACCATGATTAGTTGGGAGTGTTTGTACTTGTTTCATGAGAAATACATAGAGCCTCTTGATAGTGCTGGATGACAGCAATCTGCCCTGTGGGCAGATGTTCACATGATAGATGGTGCCTAAGGCACATTTTTCTACATTTGGTGAATTCTCCTTTTGTGTATTTTCCTATATGGTTTAGTTTTATTATGTTAACTGTTGAGAACAGTATCTCCTTAATGTCAGAAATCAATACCTTATTTATAAGTATCCGGATTTAATAATGCAGTAACAGTAATGATTTTTTTATAAGTGTATGCTAAATATAGTGTGTTGCTATTTTCCTGTGGTTGAAGATACTTCAAAATTGGTGGACTGGTCATACAGATTTTGAAATAATCTGGTTTTGCTGTTGTTCCAGATGATGTAAATTTGTGGAAAATGGTTACAGAATATGTCTAGGCAATGCTCTTGCTTGTTTGAGAGTCTGTGCACTATGTTTAAGAGTCTTGCTCTATGGTCTCAGCTGAGATTAGACTAGGTCATTTTCTTTGAAGTTTTGTTGTTAAGGTTCCAGATCAGTACAGGGCTTTTGTTTGCATGTATTCAAGTACACAAGTAGTCTTTCTGAAATCACTGAATAAGGATCTGACTGCGTTGATGTCAATGTCAAAACTCCCACTCATGTCAGTGAGGCTAATGGTGTTTTTCAATGGAATAGTTCTGGTGCAGGGAAAAGGAGGGTTGTTTTATTATTTACCAGTGAATGAAGGGTAGTCAATATTTTAACATTTTATAACAACATGGTGCAGATATCCATGGAGAACTGTCAGAAATAATTATTTCAGTTTTGTAAAATCTTCTGGTTTAGTAAGGCCATTTCTTTATCTTGTCCTGACTTCTACATTATATATTAATGTTAAATGGATTGCTATGGTGACATGAAATGTAATCTAAAGTGGTTTAGATAGCATTTAGATACAATTGATGTAAAACTTACTATGTCAAACTAAAACCATTCAATCATATAAAAAAAATAGTTTTGTTATTATCAAAATGCTCTTGTTTTAGATTCATGAATTTCTTCAAGACATTTGTTCAGTGGGAAATTCTGAAGTAGTAACATTCTTTCTGATGTAGAGCATAATCAGATTCTGGAGGGTCGTGATTTCCTGCAGAGCAGAAATTTCCATTTTGACCACAAAGTACTTAATTCACTGTGACTGTTTGCCAAGTCAGTGACAAGCTGGATACTAAAGTGCTGTGCAAATTTGGAGCTTAGCAGGTTAATGTTATTCCTGATCAAAATGACATGAACATATGATCATACTGCTGGTCAAATACGTTGTGATGCCTTGATTTTTCAATGATAATGTCAGAAGATAATGACTTGTTATGATTGCTCTTAGTCAGACATTCCTCCCCATTTCTGGTTGACAAGATTTTTTAAATAGAACCAAGCTTTTGTAAAAAATATCACATTTCTTTTACCTTCCATCTGCTCTCAGAAAACAACTTTGTGACCTATAGTCAGAAATAAGTTATGGTCACAGATAAGTCGTAGTTTTACTATTGAAACTTTTGCAACAGATAGATGTGCAATATATTCTCTTTTACTGACCCTTTTTTCACTTCTGCTGATTTCTTAATCTCTTGGTAGTCTTCGTTTCTTGGCAGAGCACAATACACTAACAATAACTCTTTATCCACCTACCTGGTAACTTCATCTACAGAAGCACAGTGTTGTCTTTATTTTGGTGTAATGATGATTGGCTGTGGTTGACTCAGTCTTTACATTATTTTATACAAATATATGCCCTTCAGTGGCACACACTGCAGTTTATACATGTGGCTGCAAAAAAGGACTTCTGGAGATTTCATCATGTATTGAAGGTGCTGAACTCTGGGGTAATACAAATGCTTGGTTGGTAGTAAAATCCTTAAAAGGTTTCTGCTTGTTTCCTAAACAGCTGGCTTTTCAGAAGTTTTGCTCACAGACAGCCGTGGAGTCTTTTGTTCAAACAGGGCTGACTGTAGTTTAATAACTATCTCCAGCTGTTTGAAGGGAACCTTTCACATACAGGCTGGAGGACATAAACCTTCCTCCACTGTTGTAATGGCTCTTGAAAATCTGTTAAGCCCAGGAGGACAAGGGAGGCAAGATGTAAGAAGTAATATTAACATATCATAAGCGGAAGCAAATATAGTGAGAGTTTTGCATTAAATGAAATTTTATATACTCACAGGAAGCATCATCTAGTGCTTAAAGTATAGAATTGGGAGCTGAGTGATGCCACTTCTATTCTTGGCCATGCTGCTACAGGTTTTGTTCCAAATAGAGAAGAGCAGAGGTCAGAAGTATACCTGTATAAAAGAGCTTTCCATTTTTAATAATAGCATGAGATAAGGCCATATCCCAGAGCATTAAAGAGAATCAGAACTTTGATTGTAGATAAGATTTTTATGAAAGCCAGCTCAGAATTTCAAAAAAGGGACAGATCAGATTTAAATGAAAATGAGTATGACAGGAAAGTCATATTCAGTCTGAAATCATGTGAAGAGAGGTATGTACATATAGTCTGGGGTCAGCAAATGTAGAAAGCACCAAGGGTAGTAATAGCACAATAATTAGTTAAGGGGTCATAAAATGTGGTTATCTCATACACCCATGAAATTTGAATAGCCGCCTAGCAAAGGATATTATAAGCGTGCTTTTGTAAAAATGTAAAATTAGTTATATAGAGAAATTTGTACAAAATTCATGGTAGAATTCATGGTCTCCACAGGGTTTGTACCTGCAGTTGAATGGGAATGGATTCAGACAAGTTCAAGTCCAGCTGTGCTCAGCTGCACAGGTAATGCCTACATGTGAAACTGCCATATGATGAAAAGAGAAGCTGAACTGAGAGAGTTTGGAAAGTTTGACCCCAGGTATAGAATAATAGAATTATAGAATGGTTAGGGTTGGAAAGGACCTATGCAGAGCTTTGTCTTAATTTTCTATCTCATAGCATTCATGCCATCACTAGGTTCTCTGTGTAGTATCTAGAATTTTATTGAGCAGTTGAGATACTAACTTGCAAAGCCCAAATTAATATACCATAGATTTCTCTTCTGCAAACAGCCTGCTGCTTTCTGTTCTAGATTTGGAAACTGGTGCTGTTTGGACATGCTGGAAGTGTGAAGTTACATATTTTCAAGATAAGAATATATAACTGTCTTTGCAATCACATATGTGCAGAACCACTTTGCTCTGAATATCAGGTGTAGTCTGCCTAATGTTAAGATGTTCCTGACGCGCCTGAAGTCTTCCCTCCGTGCCCAGTGTTTCTAGCTTTGACACTGCTGAGCTGTCCAGCATGTGTCTTGCACTGCAAACCTGCTAGGATTTCAGGCTTAGAAACGGATGTCTCACCTGCAGGATCAAATGTTATAGACATTCTTCAAGCATGATATTGACACCCTCAGTCTGGTCTTGTAGCATTCATCAAGTAGTTGGGAGATCCCACTTCCAATACCACATCTGCCGGAGTAGGTACGAATTTGCATTTTCTGCCTCACAAGGGAAGCAGTTTAAACACCAAGCTATAGAGTAAGCTTTGAGAAAGGGTAGTGGGATGTGGAATCATTATTGTCCTTCCCTCAGTTGAAGCTCTTCCAATTTTTAAAAAGTGAATAAATGTTCATTGGTTTGGAGGGCCAGAAGGACAGTGAATGAACTGTATCAAGGACCAAGGGATAGAGGAGAAGGGGCCAAACACCTTCAGATATTTCAAAGATTTGAAGCTGGAGTTTGAGATCCCAAGTGAGAGCTCCAGGTAGGTTGGAGAGGATCTTCTATCTGTTTTGTGAGAAAGGGATGGCTTAAGTGACCATCTTCAGAAGAGTGTTCACTATGAACTGCAGGAGAAATGCCAGCTGCAGCTGTTGGGAAGGAGGGAGGAAAGAGACTAGCACCTCCATCTTCAGCACTGCCACTTGGCCATCCCCAGGAGGTTGGCCTACCATATGTCCCATGCTGAAGCACCTAACTGTCCCCATGCATTATCTAACAGCACATCAGTATCTAAGTAAGGATATGAATTGTAAAGCGTCAGAGCGTCAAGGAATATTTGTCTTTCTGAGAATGTAGTCCATTATAAATTAGGAATCCTAGTGATATCTGAACCCAGGGCATCTCTTTAAAATCTCCAAATGAAAAATGAAATGCTAGTAGTTTTTCTATTCTAAATGGATTAAAAATCTAAGAGAGGCAAGGTTTTAGAGGAAAGGTTATCTTTCCTTAGGTCATCTGCTATACTTGGAAGAAGCAGGCTAGCTTTCAGGCATAAATATCTTTATTGTAATCTTTGTCACTGCTCATTACCACAGGGTTTTGCAAAGTCAACCTCTTAGTTTGTATCTCTTCCTGGTTTTATTGCAGGAAGTTATTTTTTTCCTTTCTGTTACTGATTTTGTGATTATTCCAGTTAGTCATCTTGCCTGAAGTATAATTTTCAGAAGCTGGACTGCATTACCTTTTACAGCTCCAGGGACTTCTTTGCAGCAGCAGAATACCCATCTGCCGTGTTCCATCTGCTTTTCACTTCTATCTCTGCCACCTGAATACAGAGAGCCAGAGAAGTGGGCACAGCATTTTGTATTTTAGCATGCAGGCAAGCAGGAAGTATATTTAACAATTAATAATTAATAAATTTTTTAAAATGGAGCTCTAAAAAGAACAGCTGGTGATTAATTTGTTGAAATTAAGTTACCCCAGTGCACTTGGGCTCATGGTTAAAAAAGCCCTAGGTCGCTGAGGGTTAAAAAGAAGAAAAAAGGTGGGGACAGAGAGAAAAAACAGCGCCATCATTTTTTTCTGTATTTCCAAATGACTGTCAGCTTTTAGTGGAAAGTCAATCTGCAGTGCCAATCTTGCCCTTCTTTGACTTCAGAGATTCTAGTCTGGCATTCACTGGTTTCTGCAAATGCTCTGCAGAGGTGACTGAAGCTGCTTGTTTTCTGGTTTCTCTTTAAAATCTTCATCAGGCTTTCAGAATTTATACATGGATATACATTAATGAGAAAGCAGAAGCTGGGTGAAAAATAAAGTAGGTTTTCAATGGAGTTTGGATGTACCATTTATTCCCAGTAAACTAAACATGCTGTTGTGCTCTAGATGTCCCCAGGACCCAGTTCAGTTTTGTATCTGTCCAAATTCAAGGGGTTCTGAGAGAAGCTTTTTTCTCAAGCAGAGTTCTCAGGCTGGGGTTCAGCTGCTCAAGTGCTAATGTCCCAGTGTATTTTTACCTTGTAGACAGCTTTCCTAAAGTTTTGGCTGATTTATTTTCAGCTTCACAAGACAAACAAGTCTTCTCCCAATCCCCAAGGGTTCATGAATACACTGGTTATATCCATATGAGGCTAAACTGTGACAAGCTAACACCTGTACTTTTACAGTGTGAGTTCAGTGAATTATTTATGGAGCAAAGTATTATTCATAGATATGAGTAACGGTAATGACAGACTGGCCTTTCGTCTTCCCATTTTCTTTCTGGTCCTTCTAATAAGTATAAGAAATATAAGGACGACTTCAGGAAACTTGACTTTATGGGAGGAGTCAAAATTAAGAATTGTGATGATACAACCTGAAAATTGCCAGTGTGCATAACAGGGCATAAAAAGTCAATTACTTGCAAGGTGCTGGGAGCTTGGGAAGAAAGTATCATAACAATATCATGTAATGGCTCCATTATAACACCATAGATGCTTTGCAGAGCAACATTAATGAGCTCCTCTAAAACTTTGGGGAAGGTTATTCTAAAGTCACTTGCTGCCTTTGTCTAATTTAGGCTACATTAATGTCTTTACAGTCCCTTGATGCTGAGTAGTGGAAGGAAACCTGCTATAATGCACTAAATATGCTGTCATGTTGTGTTAACAAAACTATCAAAATCAATAAAATACTCTAAATCTATCACAAAATGAGTATAAATTGCAAAATAAAATACAATAAAACAAAATAATAGCAAAGGCAAGTAAGTGAATGATAAAGTGGAGTATTACATTTAAAAGATACTGAAACATTAACATTTTAAATTGGGTTTATTTTTAGAAATTACAAAAATCATGATTTAGGATTTGATGCAAAATTTATCGGCCAAGAATTGTTTCTAGAGTAAGGCATCGCTCTTTCTTCTAACAACAGTAAATTCATTGCAAAGAAGCATGAGTATACAAAATTTCTTGGTATTACAGGGTACTCTGAGAATGGATAGTATTGCCAGTAGAGCCCTCTCCACCCATTCTTCCATCTCCACTCCTTTCAGCATTATAGATATGCTTCTGTACGTCACTGGAACATATTAAAATGTAGCACATTTTTTAAAAGCTATTCAGTCCCTTCTCTTTTATGCAGGTACATGAAAAATGCTTTTATTGTCTCAGCACTGATAAAGTAATAGCAATTTCTGCTAGCTTAAATATTCAATTTCATTATTTATTTGGAGAAATTTCATGGAATAGGGCAGGGAGAGTGGAACTGAGGGAAATTTATTGCAACTTAAAGTTTAAAGAATTTGGTAATCAGCATGAAACAAGCAAAAGAAAACAGAACTTTCCTGTATTCAGTTACTGGTGAGGTTTTGTTTTTTTTTCATGTGAATGTCCTTTCCTTTCACTTAGCAGATGTTTTTAATGTATGACCCATACCTATCTGAGAGTGTGACCACCACTCCTAAGGTGTCTGTAGAACTTCACTAAGAAAATAGTCTATTAAGTAAATTTTAAGGAGGTGCAAGCAAAAAAAAAGGTTGAAAACTGATGCTATATGATAATATCAGTAAGTATCAGTAAGAGCTTAATCGTAATTAGGCTCTTAAGATCTTATTCCAAAAACCTTGAATTCAATAGAAAAACTGTTACTGACTTCCAGGGGCTTAGGACCAGAATCTCAATTTATTGGAGTTTTGTTTGTGTTTAATGTCTAAAATGTGTGTAAGGAGATGCTCAAATGGCAGTCATTAGAATTTCCTAACTTGGTCATACAGCAGACAAGGGTAGGTTGCTAGAGATTTGCACTACTCTTGTATTGATGCTTTTCCATTGACTGGCTGTATGACCTTTGCACACTGACTTGCTCCTTCAGCCCACAGTTAATTTATTGTGACGAGCCAGAAAATATGAAGAACCCATTTGTTCCCTTTCAGAATCCAGCAGCTGTGAAATTTAAAATAAAGTGTCTTCTGGGGTTCTTGGACAAGGAAGGAGACAGAATGCTTGAAGGCAGCAAAGCAGAGGTTTCTGTGCCTGCAGACTGATCCACAGGGGTTGGTAGCTAAAAAGAGGGAAAAAAATCGCATGTGAAGATACCTGCACAAAAAGATATTTCCTCATAATAATATATTCTTCCAGGTATAATGTATAGAATAAGTCCACTGAAGATGATCCTGTTACTGAAGAAAAGAGCTCAGTTTGGTCCATGAGGAGCAGACCTCTTTCCTCTTTTTCCTTGTGGAAACTGCCATTCACTGGAAGAAGTAGGGAAGAAAGGAGAATGAAGGAAAAAGGAAGTTATAGGAGTGGGAGGCTGCCATGGTAATGACCAACCTTCCACTGCTGTAAGTCCTAGATTACATTGTGCATTCTGGGTTTAATTATGGTGCTGGAGCATAGTGCTAATAAAGCTGCACAGGTTTGTCTTCTCCCTCTCTCTGAGGCAGAGCTAATTAAAATAGGCATTAATTAATATGTGCTTTGAGGTCCCTGAACTTTAAGTGATTAAAATATATAAATAATATATTACAACTTATAGCATGTGGATCACTATGAAAGAGCTTGGTGTCACTGACTGTAAAATGTGACTAACCTTTAAGGCCCTGCATAGCAGGGAACAGAGCAGTTTGAAGTAGCCGCCTACATCTCCATGTCCCTGGAAGAGGTCAATTTAACTGTCAGTCCCTGGGCTCCTTTCTCAAGCCAGCCATGGGGCACATTAATGGCAGAAACTTTCTGTCTTTGATCTCACTACCTTTTTCTGAAGCAAAGACTCTGGCTTTTAGTCAGGTGCTTAACAGGCTATTGCTGGTTTTATATCTGCTCTAGGTAAGTTGTAGGTTTTGAGTAAGGCGTTTTTTTATGTCTTTATTGTTTTAGTTCTCTAATTATCCCTCAATGTCTTTGTCCTCTTGTGGGTGACACATAGGAGGTATTTAATTAAATATTGAAAACATTTTTACTAGCTTCACAATGGCTCTTAAAAGTTTTCTCTTTGCATCCATTGCTGACTTTTTATGATGATTATAATCAAGCATGTGCACTGTCAGCAAACAAGACCTCTTGGTCTAGAATACTTATTTAGAGTATAAATTCAATAGGCAGTAAATGTAGCAATGAATGTGAATAAACTCTATTACGACTTTGTATATGCAAGAGTCAAGACTACCTTAGTGCTAAATAGGGAGGTCCTGGTCAAATGGGACAGCTTTAAAATGATCAGCACAGTGGTGCCACCTTTACAGCCACCTTAGGGATGACGATGCCTTCTCCTTCACACCCCTGCTTAGAAGAAGAGGTTCACCTCTGTGTTAGGAGTGATCTCCTTTAGATCTCCCTCAGATAAGTTAGTAAGTTAGACACTCCTCTTGGTTTCAGGAAAGGGTTAGAGATCTGCTTTTCAAAATGACCTCTCTGGTGCAGCTTTCCGCCCCCTCCATATGTGAGTTAGAAAAGGACTCAGATCAAATACCCTAGCTACTGAGAATTTTGAGTCTGTACCCAGATTTCTAGGCCACTGGTGCCAATTTCATCTTATAATCACCATGGCAGCAACACTTAACTCATTCTGTTAAAAAAAGAAGCTTTTTAGATGCTTTGTCTATGAAGCACCATGCTAAAAAAAAAGAAAAGGGGGGGGGAAGGGGAAAGATAATTTTTTGTAATTTATTATATGACAACACAAAATTGGAAGGCTGAATCAGTGGGAAGTAAAAGCTTTCAAAAATAAAGCTCCAGGTGGTAAGTTAAAATTGCCGGTTGTCACATCTATCCTACAGCTTTCATCCATAACTGCTCTGTTCCTTACGTAAAAGCCTGGCTTTATTAGCACCCAGTGGAGGCCTTCATATAAGCCCTGTGGCTTATAAGCCCTGTGCATATAAGCCCTGTGGCTCTCAGGTTAATGACTGGTATTAATTACTATCAACATAAAAATTTCTAAGGCCACATACCAGTTACTATGTTTTATCTCTGGTGCATGTAAAAATCCAGTCTCTGACTTGATTTAATGTCATTGGCTTCAGCACTGAGTGTAACTCTAAGAAAAGGCCATTTACAGGTGCCATGAATAGCTATATTTGTATTTGACTGTAAAAGGGTCAGAGTTCATTGCAGCAAAATGGGCCTTCACACAGGTTTCAAAGGGAAAAAGGGAGCTGCTGTTTTGGTCTAGTCTCTTTTGTGAATTCACAGTCATTCCAGATCTTGCAGAAATGAAGGAACAGGATGATTGATCACTTACAGAAAGGATAAGGAATAAAGGTACAACTCTCCAGACTTCTTCCTGGCCTAGCAGTATCTGTCTTGCCTTGTATTTGAAATTCAGCCCGACACTATATTGCAGTGCTATGTTTACAGAACCACCCATTCTGGGAAGGTCTGAAGCAGCCATAGGTGCCATCTTCCTGCAAGTAACCCAATAGATTGGTCCAGCCTATAGGCCATCTTCCATGGTTGCTAATGTTTGCGAACAGCCACTTCCATGCTTTCTCCTCTGATGTCCCTTGTGTGGGGGGACTACTCTCTGCAAATACCCATCAACATCTACTACTTCATCATCATGCTTCAAAACTATTTTCCTCTGTAGTTCCATTTATAAGTTACCAACAGAGCACATGACAGCACTGACAGTCAGTGGGTTGACTCCATAACTTCCCACTGGCTAGGGCTGTCTCATTCTGTTTTTGCCACAACAGACAGATGACTTGTGAAACTCCTTGCCAAAGGATAGGTAGATACTGAAGATTTACAAGGCATGCCTGAAGCTCACGAGTATTGCGAAATACATGAAGTGTGAGAAGCTAAAACCCACTATTGGTTTTAGGTATTTTGTCCAGTGCAGTACTACCAGTAGAAATTTAATAGAATCATTTTTTGCCTTTGAAATACCAGATTCCATATTGATCTTTCTCTTTTAAATGCTGTTATTATGGATTTTGATGCCTCCCTGCTTATAACAAGACACATGTTGTAAAGCATGTTTCTGTATATGTTTTGTAAATGAGAGTAATTTTGAGTGATGGAGATTGCTTTTCTTTTTCATTTGGGTTTGAGCTAGAAAAACAGTATTTACAGGAGGAAGAATTTTTTGTATTTTTGAACCCCAGAGAAGGCTTTTATTTAGTAGTTAATTTCTCCTTTACCTGCATTCTTTTATGTGGGACTACAAAGGTGATCTGTCTGAATACTAGAGCACCTACAGGGGCTAATTTTACCTCTCTGTGGCCTCTTAAGGAGAAATAAAAGTCCTCATTTACTGAATACTAGTATTCCCTTTACTGTAGGGTTTTTTTGTTGCTTATAAAATATATTATTTTACTAATTTCCCAGTCTCCTATCTTCTCCCACTTCTATAAGCAGTATTTCCCAAGCTGGAGATGAAGACTTCCTTGCATGGACTGACGGATGACGGCAGTACACTGTTTTTACACACAAATCCTCAAAGATAATTTAAGCACATATTCTTCTGTTGAAGTTGACAAGAGGCTGGTGCCTGGTGGAATTTAGCCCTGCTGCACTGGACTTCTGGCAAAAACTGAAGCAGTATAGCTCACCCCCAGCTCCACCCCAAGGGTCAGCTTTCAGCATCACATTCCATTTCTGTGTTATCATACACACCCACAATCTCGTGCTACCTCTCACACACAGACACTCCAGACTACTGCAGATGTCTCCCTGAAAACTACCAGTTACTCTTGCTGTCTCTCATATATGCATAGCTGTAAACCTCCAGATCTGTCTTCTCATCTGACTGACTGTAGAAAATGTGCAGAGCTCAAAAGTTCATTTTGCATCCAACCAGAAACTTCTCTGCTGTCCCTTGGCATCCAGCTCGACTGTATCTGCTGTCACTGGACAGTGTCTGCTCTGGAGCTCAGCCCACACTGAGCCAAGTATTCTTAGCATGCTCTGGTCACCCTTTACTGTCTTTAAATTGATTTAGAGCCAATTCACTTGAATTAAAATCAGACCACATGCTCTAATCTAGATTTACTCGGAGAAACTTTACACAGATGGCACATTCATTCTCTGTAAATGTATGATCCTGATTAATTTAAGCTATTTTAATTAACTTAAATACAAAGTCCAACCAAAATATTTTCTGTTGCAGCTGGTTTTTATTAACAACATTGGAGAAGAGCTAGTGGTACCTGTAGCTACTGAAAGCTATACTGCTGAATGATTCCGTTAAGGAATGTATAGAGACTTGATTCCTTTGTTTTCTGATTCCGTTTTCATAGAACCATAGAACAGTTAGGCTTGGAAAGGACCTTAAGATCATCTAGTTCCAACCCCCCTGCCATGGACAGGGACACCTCACACTAAGCCATCTCACCCAAGGCTTCATCCAACCTGGTCTTGAACACCACCAGGGATGGAGCATTCACAACTTCCCTGGGCAACCCATTCCAGTGCTTCACCACCCTAACAGGAAAGAATTTCCTCCTTATATCCAATCTAAACTTCCCTTGTTTAAGTTTCAACCCCTTACCCCTTGTCCTGTCACTATAGTCCCTAATGAAGCATCCCTCCCCAGCATCCCTATAGCCCCCCTTCAGATACTGGAAGGTCTCCACACAGCCTTCTCTTCTCCAGGCTGAACAGCCCAACTTTCTCAGCCTGTCTTCATACAGGAGGTGCTCCAGTCCCCTGATCATCCTCGTGGTCCTTCTCTGGACTTGTTCCAACAGTTCCATGTCCTTTTTATGTTGAGCACACCAAAACTGTACACAATACTCCAGGTGAGGTCTCATGAGAGCAGAGTAGAGGGCCAGGATCACCTCCTTTGACCTGCTGGTCATGCTCCTTTTGATGCAGCCCAGGATACAGTTGGCTTTCTGGGCTGCAAGCGCACACTGCCGGCCCGGGTTTTCTCATCAACCAGCACCCCCAATTCCTTCTCCACAGGGCTGCTCTGAGTCTCTTCTCTGCCCAACCTGTAGCTGTGCCTGGGATTGCTCCGACCCAGGTGTAGGACCTTGCACTTGGCATGGTTAAACTTCATGAGGTTGGCATCAGCCCACGTCACAAGCGTGTCAAGGTCCCTCTGGATGGCATTCCTTCCCTCCAGCATATCAACCGAACCACACAGCTTGGTGTCATCGGCAAACTTGCTGAGGGCGCACTCAATCCCACTGTCCATGTCAGCGACAAAGATGTTGAACAAGACCGGTCCCAACACCAATCCCTGAGGGACACCACTCATTACTGGTCTCCAGCTGGACATTGAGCCATTGACCACAACTCTTTGTGTGCGGCCATGCAGGCACTTCTTTTTCCACCAAGTGGTCCATCCATCAAATTGATGTCTGTCCAATTTAGAGACAAGGATGTCGTGTGGGACAGTGTCAAACACTTTACACAAGTCCAGGTAGATGACGTCAACTGCTCTACCCCTGTCCATCAGTTCTGTAGCCCCACCAGATTGGTCAGGAAGGACTTCCCCTTAGTGAAGCCATGCTGGCTGTCACCTAGCTCTTTCTTGTTTTTCATGTGCCTTAGCATGCCTTCCAGGAAATCTGCTCCAAGATTTTGCCATTTTCATTTCCCATTTTCATTTCCATGGCTATCTTTGGGAACCTTGTATTCTGTTTATTTCATACCCAATATTTAACTCAATGCCCCCAAAAGTGCCCAAAATTTGAAGTTTTCCACTCAAAGCACCTTTGACTCTGGGAATTGGGGAAAGCATTAAATGATATGCAGGAGAACAAGTTCAGTGTCTTTGATCTATCTGCAGCGCTTTGAAAAGGTTGTCTACAGAGTAGGTGCAAGGGTGACGTCTTTTGCCTCGTCTTCACCTCCTTCCACGTGGCTGTCTTGGGGGCAGGCAGCAGGCTGTGAAAGCCATGCACTAATGTGCTAGTCTTGCTAGGGCACATGTTCTGGAGGGCATGTCCCAGCTGTACCAGGAAATGTGCTTTCAGGCTCACCCCTCTACAGAGGATTTATTTAGTTTTGGGAATATTTAAGCTTTGATGCTTCCCTTGCCAGACACTATAGGCACAGTCTCTGGGACCTCAGACTAGTTACTTAGTATTTTGCATGTCTCTTCTTAGTTTGCAGCTGGCTGCAAGAATAGTCATTGAAGTATATGAAGGGCTCAAAGACTCTACTTCAATAGTCTGAACTTCAAAAGATGCCTCATATGTTATCCCTTCCTTAAGTGAGTGCATTTGTTCTCGAGAGGGCTGGATAACAGAAGGACATCTGTGGACAGAATGGTAACATAGTCTTTTATGTTTTTAAGAACTGGAGTGGACATACTTGTGCTCGGTCAGAGTCAGAAGCACATTGCACAAAAATTTCATTGAATTAAAGAGTAATCAAAGACATGGAGAATACAGCAGGATGATTCTCTGGTAGCTCGTTTCATCAGGCTGTATCCGCCTACATCCTTCACTACCAAGCAAATGGAATAAAACAGGAGTTCTGTGCTGAGCAGGCAGGTCCAGTGCTGTTTCCTACTGACTTTGACCCTTCACCAACATGGTACAATGAGACCCCTTCAAAAGCAGATACTGTAGTCAGCTGTAGTATAGACACGTTAGTAAATGGCTATGCCTGAGTGCATGACTTAGTACCAGTTACAGCCTAACATGCCTAAGCAGCAACCAATCTAGAGCTAATGTGTGCCCTGTAGGTAGGATTCCAGGTGCAATACTTGTATAGTGTAATAATTTAGTATAATTTTGTATGTTCCATTACTTGTTATATTCCCACACAGTTCAGCATGGCTGGCACGAATGGAAAACAGAAGGATGTGAGCTAATGGTGCTCGATGCTATTGCACTGAATTTGGTAGCAGATATCCACATCGGTTTGCCATAACATTGCTGGCAAGTCATTGTGTAAGCAAAAATTACCAGCAGGGGTTTTGTTCTTAATTGTATTGATTGGTACATGGCTAAACACAGAGCCACAATCTGAGATGTTTATAGGTTGGACAGGTCTAGGGTGGGGCATGGCAGGGGAGTTGGAACTAGATGATCTTAAGGTCCTTTCCAGCACAAACCATTCTATGATTCTAAGAATCTACTGCAGTGAAATAAGAGGATGGGAACACATATGCAGCAGATCACCTCCTTGGTGGGACATTTCCAGCTGATAGACATTCCGCAATCCTAGCCACACTTTCCAAACTGGTGAACGAAGCACAGCTTAGAGAATGGAGTTAGCCTTTTTTAATTTAATCTTGTCTTTTTCCCTTATTTGTGCATTTCTGCAAGAAAAGTATTTGCAGTCCCAAGTTTTGGAATGGATCCAGCTTTCAAAGTTCAATGGTATAGTGGCAACTAACTACTTTAATTCAGTTTGAAGTTAGAGTAATTTAGCAAGAAGGGAATGTATCACAAAGAGCTATTGAATCCCACACATACATTAGACAGCAAATGGACTGTACATTATTATTATATCATTTCAAATTTCTGTCACTTGTGCTGTGGGAACAGTTTTTTCATATAGAGTATTTAATTCTGGAAGCAATAGTCAGTGCTTAGTACTGGAAGGAAGTAGCAGTGGACAAAACCAGCTACAGACCGGCAAATTTAGAACATCTCTAAATCCATTATTGGCTCCATTATTCACCATGTTTTAATTGCATACCACAGGCAACACTGACAGGGGCTCATCAATGAATATGGAAATCAGTTCCTGGGGAGGTGAAGTTTACAAGCGTTATTTGCACTTCAGATCCGGGGGCTGGCTGGGAGGAGCTACGTGGCAATTGCTGCCTGAGGCTGATAGCACCTGGGAGGCTTGTTGTTACGTTAGTGTAGCACACCAAGCATGCTGTGTCCAACCCTATTTTGTGGTGCCCTCAGGACACCAGCTCAAAACCTGCAGAGAATTTTTACATCTCCCAGCAGATGCCTGTTCAGTCCCAGCTTTAAAATTGTATATTTTCACTGCTGATTCTGCCCCACACTGTCTGTATAAGCATAGGTAAGCTAGTAAAATATCTCTAATAGGTGCCCAGTTCTCAACGAAGCAGTATTCAGTGGCACGTCTCCAGAGATGTCATGTGGAGATATTTGTCTGAGGGTCTCTGTGTCAGTGAAGAGTACCACTAGATGAGACTTTTATCAGTCCACGATTATAGTCACATGCCTTTCCTCAGTCCTATTTCATTTAATGAATTAGGTTGGTTTTAATAAGTGACTGCCTAACTTGGCTTTGTAAGTTGGTACCCAGAAAGCAATGGAAAGACTGTGTTAAGTGCACAGAAGCAGGTCATGGATGCTGTTACACAAGCACATTTCTGTGGGAGAAGGACAGCTCAAATCACGTCTGAGTAAGAAGTGAGAAAAAAATCATGGCCTGTCATAATGACAATGACAGTCCCCTCGTGCGTCCTCATGCTGCAGGAACAGAGAGACAAAGGAGCCTGAACCATGCAAACCACAGCATCCCCATGGGAAGGTGTGCACCTGTGGCAGCAGGCACATGCTGGTGGCTTTCCAGCAAGGAGAGCATGGCCAGGCAGAGCAAGCCCATGGCAGGACACCACTGGCTGACAAGACAGGGCTTGTGGTAACAGCCTTTCTCCCAAACTCTGATCCTGGCATCAGTTTGGCAGGATCTTCTTCTGCAGTGAGTAAAAATGCTGGGCCTGCTTCCCCTCTCTTTTCCTTGATTTAGGAAGAAGACACTTTTTGTTTAGGAATTAGTGCTTGGATCAGTTTTGGTTTTGTCTGTGGACATGGGCTTTCTCTGTGCTACCTGAGCTGCTGGATAATGAACTGCAGCCTCCTCACAGCATAAGACAGCTCTGCCTAAGGAGGGAATGCTTGCATAGGGACAGATTTGCTAAATACTGATGCTGGAGAATTGCTAGCACAGACATTTTTACCTGGACCCAATGCTCCGCCCTTCTGGACTCCTGAAATAGCTGTGATCTTGACTAATTCATGCATTTTATGCATGTTTACTGTACAGCTGGAAAACAAGTAACACAGCTTTTAACTTTCAAACTTTCCTTGGAGGTTGATGCAGAATTTGGACAGATTTTCCAGAAACACAGTGGCCAGGGTGATTGGATGCATCAAGCATAACAACACAAAGAGATATCATGGGGATATGATGCAGACTTTCTCAGTTCAGTGATGAGGGCTGTCAGCAGAAGCCTCAAAATAAACACACGATTTGTTGAGACTGTGGGCTTTTTTTGGGCCTCTTTTCAGGACTGAACATATACAATGGAAATAGTCAAGCAACCCCCAAAACTTTGCAAAGTCACGATGTGTGAACTAATGAGAAAGAATGGGAAAGCTGACTTCATGGAAGACAAAATGTTTGGAAAATCATAATGGATGCAGGAAAGTAAAAGTCTTTCCCAGACAGGAGTACATCTAAATCAGCATAAAACAAGCATTAGCCTTTAGTATCTTCTCTGGTAGTGCCTCAGCTCAACGGAGTGTAAACCATGACAACCCATCCATGGCAACCGCAGGCCATCTCTGTATCACAGTTTGTATGTTCTAGTAGAGACAAGGCTTGGTATCTCCCAAGTTAACACTGTATCACAGTATCACAGTATGTTAGAGATTGGAAGGGACCACAAAAGATCATCTAGTCCAATCCCCCTGCCGGAGCAGGAACACCTAGATAATGTTACACAGGAATGTGTCCAGGCGGGTTTTGAATGTCTCCAGGGAAGGAGACTCCACAACCTCCCTGGGCAGCCTGTTCCAGTGTTCCGTCACCCTCACTGAGAAGAAGTTTCTTCTCAAGTTTAAGTGGAACCTCTTGTGTTCCAGTTTGTACCCATTACCCCTTGTTCTATCATTGTTTGCCACTGAGTAGAGCCTGGCTTCATCCTCGTGACACTCCCCCTTTATATATTTATATACACTAATAAGGTCACCCCTCAGTCTCCTCTTCTCCAAACTATAGAGACCCAGCTCCCTCAGTCTTTCCTCATAAGGGAGATGCTCCACTCCCTTAATCATCTTTGTTGCCCTGCGCTGCACTCTCTCCAGCAGCTCCCTGGCCTTCTTGAACTGAGGGGCCCAGAACTGGACACAATATTCCAGATGGGGTCTCACCAGGGCAGAGTAGAGGGGAAGGAGGACCTCTCTCGACCTACTAACCACCCCCCTTCTAATACACCCCAGGATGCCATTGGCCTTCTTAGCCACAAGGGCACAGTGTTGGCTCATGGTCATCCTGTCGTCCACTAGGACCCCCAGGTCCCTCTCCCCTACACTGCTCTCTAACAGGTCGTTTCCCAACCTATACTGGAACCTGGTGTTGTTCCTGCCCAGATGCAGGACTCTACACTTTCCCTTGTTATATTTCATCAAGTTATTCCCTGCCCAACTCTGCAGCCTGTCCAGGTCTTGCTGGATGGCAGCACAGCCTTCTGGCTGTCAGCCACTCCTCCCAGCTTAGCGTCATCAGCAAACTTGCTGATAGTACACTCAATTCCCTCATCTAAATCATTGATGAATACATTAAATAATACCGGTCCCAGTACTGATCCTTGAGGCACTCCACTAGTTACAGGCCTCCAACTAGACTCAGCCCCATAGACTACAACTCTCTGGCTTCTCTCCTTCAGCCAGTTCGCAGTCCACCTCACTACCTGATCATCCAGTCCACACTTCCTCAATTTAGCTGTGAGGATGCTGTGGGAGACTGTGTCAAATGCTTTGCTGAAGTCAAGGTAGACCACATCCACCGCTCTGCCATCATCCATCCACCATGTTATTTCCTCATAAAAGGCTAAGAGATTGGTCAAACATGATTTCCCCCTGGTGAAGCCATGTTGACTGCCCCTCATAACCCTCTTATCCTTGATATGCCTTAAGATGGCACCAAGGATAAGATGTTCCATCACTTTCCCAGGGACCGAGGTGAGGCTGACCGGTCTATAGTTACCCGGGTCCTCCTTCTTGCCCTTTTTGAAGACTGGAGTGACATTTGCTTTCCTCCAGTCCTCGGGCACCTCTCCCATTTCCCAAGACTTGGTAAAGATGATGGAGAGTGGTCTAGCAATGACTTCCGCCAGTTCCCTCAGCACCCGCGGGTGCATCCCATCTGGACCCATGGATTTATGGATGTCCAGATTGCTCAACTGATCTCTAACCCATTCCTCATCGACTAAGGCAGACCGCTCCATCGACCGGACTTCATCTAAGGTCTCAGGGGTACAGGGCTCTTCAGGACTGCCTGCAGCAGAGTAGACAGAGACAAAGAAGGCATTCAGTAACTCTGCCATCTCTGTATCTTCTGTCACCAGGGCACCCATCCCGTTCATCAGTGGGCCTACATTGCCTCTGGTGTTAGTTTTGTCTGCCATGTATTTGAAAAAGCTCTTTTTGCTGTCCTTGACCCTTCTCGCCAGGTTTAATTCTAAGGATGCCTTAGTCCTCCTAGCTGTCTTCCTACATTCTCTAGTAGCAGCCTTATATTCCTCCCAAGTGGCCAGCCCCTCCTTCCATGACCTGTAAACTCTCCTCTTCCACTTGAGCATACCCAGCAATTCCCTATTTAGCCACACAGGTCTCTTGGCCCTCTTCCTTGACTTCCTACGTGTCGGGATGCTCCGATCTTGAGCACAGAAAAAGCAATCCTTGAATGTCAACCAACTATCTTGGGCCCCTTTACCTTCAAGTAGCCTTGCCCATGGGATTTCCCCTAGCAATTGCTTGAAAAGGCCAAAGTTTGCCCTGCTAAAGTCCAGGGTTGCAATTCTACTTGCTATTCTACTAGTCCTACCACACAAGATCCTGAACTCCACCATCTCGTGATCACCAGATCCTCCTTGTTAGTGAGGATGAGATCCAGCAGTGCTCCTCTCCTGGTCGGCTCATCCACCATTTGCAGGAGGAAGTTATCATCCATACACTGGAGGAACCTCCTGGACTGCGGCTGGGTTGCCGAGTGGTCCTTCCAGCAAACATCAGGGAAGTTAAAATCCCCCACGACGACACGGCCTGTGACTGTGAGGCCGCTCTCAGCTGCCTGTAGAAGGCCTCGTCAACTTCCTCACCCTGATCTGGTGGTCTGTAACAGACACCTACAACAGTATCCCCCCTGCCAGCCTGCCCCTTAATTCTCACCCACAGACTCTCAACTCGCTCGTCATCTGTCCCCGGACAGAACTCGGTGCATTGTAGTTGCTCCCGCACATAAAGAGCAACCCCACCACCCCGCCTGGCTGGCCTGTCTTTCCTGAAAAGCACATAGCCTTCCATGACTATATTCCAGTCATGTGAGCTGTCCCACCACGTCTCTGTAATTGCCACCAGATCATAGTCTCCTGACTTAACACAGGTTTCCAACTCCTCCTGCTTATTTCCCATGCTGCGCGCATTGGTGTACAGACATTCCAGGGAGCGAGCTGAGCACACCGATTTCACCCTAGGATTATAGGAGGCCTCCCAGTCTTCATTAATTCTGGAGCACTGCACCACTGGGGCAAGCCCAGCTACAACCCCATCCCCCTTCGAATCTAGTTTAAAGCTCTCCAAATGAGCCCTGCTAATTCGTGCCCCAGCATCCTTTTGCCTCTGTGAGACAAACCTTTCTCACTTGTCATTGTCCAGACTGGTGCCCTATAAAACCAGCCGTTATCAAAGAATCCAAAGCCCTGCCTGTAGCACCAGTCTCGAAGCCAATTGTTCATGAACTGAATCTTCCCATTCCTTCCCACATCATCAGTGGAAGATGGAAGGAGTAACTGTACTGCAACTCTAGAGTAACCGCAGTGTTCAACAAGAGATATCGAGTATAAAGCACGAAGGGAAGGAAGCTCCTTAAAATAAAGGCCAGATGAGACACTTACCCTAAAGCTGCAAGAGCCATTGAAATAATTGCTAGCTCCTTAACCTTTCAAGAAAAAAAATTAGCTGAACTGTAAAAAATGAAGAATTAAAAAGTGAGATGGGGGAGAGAGAGAAAACTAGGAAAAGAAAGACTCTTTTAATTTGCAAGCTGCTCTCTTCATCAGGATTACTTCAGGATAATCAGGCAGATGCGGATGTTTCTTGGAAGGTAATGCTTGAGTGGTGAAGGTAGAATGCGATGGTTGGATAAAACATGCTTGCAAATTTGACAGGTTACATTATCTTTTATTGACATCAGAACAGAACTGCCAGACTCTGGAGGCTTTATTTCTGCATCAGCCTCTTTTTTTATGGCATCTGCCATCTTAAGAAATTAAACAAACTTTTTATTGCTGAGTTTTAGCAGATTATCTCAAGCAGTCTTGACTGCTTCTTGGTAAAGACTGTGATGTGTGATGTGCTTCTGACTTCAACCTGCATTTTTTTCTCCTTTTTTTTTTTTGCTGTGAAATCATTCAAAATAATTTATGAAATTCACTCTGTGTTATAATCTACCTTTGATGTGTGGAGACAATACCAAGGTGAAAGAGGAAAAGATGGATTATACTTCCTACATTAATAGACTTGCACAAAAAAAAACCTTACACTTTATGAAATGAGAAAGATAAGAACATGAATTAATAATGCTTTAACAGTGGCGGCACAAAATCCTTGAACGGTAATGCTCCAAAACTACTCATATTGATGTAAAATCTATATTTAAGACAGTTAGGTCTAGAAGGCCCCCTTCAGCCACATCAGAAATAGATTTTCAATTTACAGGATTATTTTAAATTGCAGTCTTTAATTCAGAAAATATCATGTAAAGCCCTCCATGTTTAAAAGTAAATGCCTTCCTTTTACTCTCTCAGATTATGCTAGTTAAACAGTCACCATTGATAAATGCTTCTGTGTGACCATGCCAAGGAGAACTGCCCCATGTGCTGCAGATGCCTCGTCCAAGTTGCATGGTTATAAGGCTTTGGAGTCTGGAATGAGAGAGATTTCGCAGTGAATACAGATTTGAAGAAGATTGGGCTCATGGAGAGCATAAGGTCACTGAAGGCCAAATTCTGCCTGAGCTGATGTGTACCTATTGAGTACAACAAGAGTTTGTGCTCATGCAGGGGCAGAGTTTGTCAAACATGTTTTACTAATAATAAACAGAGATTGATGTTCTTAAAAATAAAGTCAGGCAATTCTTTGTGTTATATGGAAGTAACAGCAACAAGAGACTTGATTATTGCTTTCTTACATTCCAAAACAGTTCTTGAGGGCTTTGCTGGAAGTGTGCACTGTTCATTCAAAGGGAAATGATTACAGCCTGCAGCTACATTAACGTGCTAATATGTAATTAGTATAGTGTCACCTTAAACACCACATTAATTCGCAGTGGTTAGGTAAATTATAACACATTCTCACATTTATTTTTTCTATAAAATGACTGAATTTTTTAGTGTGCCCCAGTAAGGCTGCCCTTCCAAAGAATAAGGTAAACTGGTATGGAACAGATGTGAAATTTAATTAGAAGAACAAAAGGGCATTTATCACAAACTCAAAAATTGTAACAAAGAATGGGGGCTGGAAAACAAACCTGATTCCAGCAATGGCAAGAAATGTCTCCCTTAACTAACAATCGTAATGGGCAGAGAAGGCAGTATCCAGATCTAAAGGAAAGTTCTATTTTACATTTAATGGCTGGAAGATGAGGACAAATTACACTGGCTCAAATTCAGATTCATATTCTGTGGCTTCAGCATCCCTGTGATATGTTTCTGGAACTGGAAAATAACACCCTTCCCATTTTGGGTCCAGCCACACCACCAGATTTTAAGGGCGAGTTTGGTGGTGAAAATCAGAATTCCTCTCAGACCTCCAGCTTAGAGTTTGGTTTGATTCCTGAGTCTGGAACAGCAGCTCCTTACCTTGGGGAAGGACCCCTTGTACATGTCTGTAGTCATAAGAGCACATTATATCTGTTCTCGTTCCTTATGCAAACCGTAGAAGTAATGACTGTCTGGCTAATGATAATTGCCAGTGATTTTTCTCACTGTGAAGATTACACTGACCAGCTCAGCTGAGAGGCTAAATTTCAATGATCGTTCACTGCAGCTTGCTGTACCAGCTTCCCACTCTTGTCAGGGAAGAGGGGAGGGAAATGCCACCCAAGAGATGATTTGTAAAGCCCTCCCTCACCCTCCATCCCATCAGTATTCATTCATGAGTCAAAGTTTATAACCATGGAGTGAAAGACGATTGTACGGTCAGACTAGGGAAATGAATCCTGAGGAATGAGCAGGTTTCCCATTTATCCATAAATCGACTCACCTCTGTTGGCTTTATAGCAGGTAAAAGGATGCATTATATAGAGCAGGCTGGAGTGTGAATGCATCCTGCTTCCTATTTGGGGCGTCACATGGAGCAGACAATGAGACTGTTCCAGAGAGGTTTTCAAACTCGAGAAATTCCTCTTGGAAAACCCTTTAGTGAATGAAAACAAGGAGACACAAAAGAAGGAAATATAGACTAATTAAGCAGAATCTTCTCTAACCCAAATTATTTTCATGCTTTTTCCATAGGGCATCAGCAAATCTTTAAGAATGCAATTTCAGAAACCTTGAATTTCCTTGCTGTAATAGGGATGCAGTAAATCCTTTAGCTTTATCTGAACATTTTTTTTCTGTAAAAAGCAGATTAATTCTGGGTCCCAAGGTTCTAGTACGTTGTGTTTTGATTTCCTTTTACTGCCTATATAGGCACAGTTCAGGGAATTGGTAAGACAGATGGAGATTGGCATGATTTTTTTTCATGCTGAATGTAAAAATGGTTGGGGTTTTTTTTGCTGTGCAGCTGAGATAAGAAAGACAGGTGGCTGGAAATAACTGATTTCTATATAAACCCTATAATTTATAGCAAAAATCTCAGAATACATGTGCATAATGATGGGGGGGGGGGGGGCTTCAAGTTGCAGACTAATGGCTCAAAACTGTTGTTGCAGAGATCATTAGATAACTTTAAGAGCCATGTTATTGTGCAGAACACCGAGAGCATTTCTTTTGATGTGCTTGTACGGAGAGATCTTTTAATTCATAGCTTTGTCCTTTGCCTAATATGAGCTAGGACTGGTCAAACATACTTTCTTCCTTGCAAGATAAGTCTGGAAACGAGCAAAGCTGATAGCTGTGTGTTTTATTTGAAGTAGATAGGAAAGTTAAAAAAAAAAAAAAGGTAAATTAAAAATCTTTTGAAAAGAAGTTCAACATTTTAGAGCAAACAGCCTATATAATGTACCAAATTCTATTAATGTGAGTACTTATCATCAGGGTGTCTGAACAGGCCTTCCTTGGGTCATCTTCATCAAAATAGCAGCAAAGTACACCTCATTTTCTCTCCTGCTTCTTTGAGTTTGTTTGAAGAAGCAAAAGTAGCAAACAAAGTAGTGACAGCACAAAAATTATATGTAGAGAGTCAGGAACAAAAAAAAACAATAAATCTGCCAGGGGTATTTTGAACACAGATAGTGATAATCTGTCTTATATACCTGGCTCCAAGTTGCTGATCTTTATTGTAATGCACAGCAATGTACAGTACTGGATTGACATTTATATATATTTTATACATATATAAAAGTTTTTCAAGCTCTGCCTCTCAAAGCATTTCAGTTGGGAATGGTTTGTAAGTCCGGAGGGAAAAGAACGCATACAAGTAAACACTGCGCTTATAAGATATTCAACAACAGCTCTGAATATTTTCATTAGCATTAATTTATGACTTGAGTTGAGCAAACAGTAAAAAAACATACTGTCTTGCGAATATCCACTTGGGTTCATAAGTGAATTTCAGTTTAGCTTTTCGAACCATTTCTAGGCCTTGTTTTCTGTGAATATTTAGCATGGAGATTTGTTAGCAAGAACTATTCTCTACAGGGCTCATTTTAGATTCAGAAGTCTGAATGCTTACCAAAAGTGCTTTCTTGACCACAGTGTCAGTTAATTAGACAACTAACCTCATCAGGAATAAGTTTTACAGGGTTTATATAATTAAGAAATGCAGTGCAATTTGCAAATGTTCACAGCTTCTTAGGAGTGATCTGCAGACCTGGAATTATTAATTGTGAAGGCATTCATAAATAATTCTGCATAACAAATTTGGAAATGTTGTGATCTGTGTAAGGGCAATTTGCAAACAAGAAACAAAAAGCAGAATTTTTTTATACATGATCAGTTGTTAATTATTTGCTCGGCTTTATCTGCCATTGAAAGATTAGGTGCTGGCAAACTTGCCAAAGAAACGCTTTCAGTCATCCAAGTTCTAGAGATCATGCTGGAAAGGCAGTAGGGTTAATTCAAACCACTGTGAGCTGGCATGTCTTTGTTGAGGTCAAGCGAATGGCAGCTTTTAACTCCAGCTCTGAACTTGACCTTTCTGCCCCACATTGGCAGCTGCTTGGGTTGTTTTTCCATTTTCAATGTTGACAGTGGCAATAGCACATAGTGTTATCTGCATGATGTCCACAAACACCTGATTTCCATTCTTTTCCCCTTCTTTTTCGCAGATTGACACATAGGTTGAATTCAAAAGTGCAGGAAAAGAGCTCTGCCTGCGAAAGGAGCCTGCACTCCAGAGGGTTTGCTCTAAACTATTGTGAGACCTCCGGCTACAACACAGGACATGGGAGCTTTTCTGAACCCTCGTGTCTTGTGTTGCAGCCAGAGGGGCACATCTTTTCAACTGAGTCTGAGACAAGTAGAAGAAACCAACATGAAAGAGGTGTAAAGAGAGAGTGAGAGACGGGTACAGGCATGGGACTTCACTGAACATCTGAGAGAAGCAGACTTGGGAATGAACGTGATCCTTGGCATTAGCCACTGAAGCTTTCTGCTAGATCCAAAGATGTCAGATTTCTGCCTGTTCCTAAATGCAGATTGAAAGATCTGAATCAGGTAGTAAAAGTTACCGTGCTTACAATGCCACTGGCATTGGTCTTTTGGTTTCTCCCTGTAAATTTGACTAGATTCACTGAATTAAACACTAAATTGTTTGCAAGTATCTTATGATCTGCCTTTTTAAAATTCAGCAGTTTTGCTTCTGTACTTCAGCAGTTTAGGTGTGAGTTTTCAGTAGAAATAGAATTAAGGTCCCTCAAATATTTTGAGAAGAAAATATGCATATGGTTAGCATTGATTTTCATTTATTTTTCCACTGGGACAATTGTTTCACTTCTTCAGCAGCTGACTTCAGGGTGAGCCTCAGCTTGAACAGGAGCTGCAACACGATTTCTTTGTTTTGGCTTAACTTTGCCACATGTTTAAAACATTGCGTGCCAGCATGTGCCATCTAATAAAGTATTAAGGGATACTCAACTGAAATCTTCCTCTTTAATACTGCATTAGTCTGGATGTACTGGGATATAATGTTTTGAATGTCTCTATTAAAAAAGTGTGTGTGCCACTGAAACACTCCAAAGAGGACTCTGGCTTTTTAGTTTGAGTTGTTAAAATAACATGGGTGATTTTTAATGTTCTAATTCTGGTCCTTCCATTTTAACTTATTTTAGAAGGCTGCAAAGACATGTCTCCTTGTGTGGCAATAAACACAGTTAAATTCTCGGGTAAGATCTGAATAATTTAGACTACGTTTCCAAACTGTCTGTGATTATTCAGACTTTGACCCATTCTGTGTTCATTGATTTCAGAGGCAATACACACAAAACAAAGCTCTGCTCAAAGGATTAAGAATAGCAGGAGCTGGTTCTTGGATCATCACAAGACAGATTTTTTTTGCAGATTCCCTTACCTGATAAATATTGTGGGTTTATAGTCCATTTTAGGTTGCTGTTTCCCATAGGAAAAATAAACAGTTACAGGAAAGATGAATAAATATTCTCACCTTCACTTCTCTTATCTGTTTTTCCTGCACACTTGGTGTAGCTGTCATTTAAATGAGAGTGCTTTCATTCAGAAAATGGCCTTCTGGGTCAGTACTCCTGGCTTAGTTTTCAATGCCATTTACACTATTCCATTTGTCCTCCCAATCTTTGGTGCAAGTCAGCAGAAAGAAGTAGCAAAATAGCCCAGGAGACCGACGCTCCAGCGCCATCCATTGTCCTGTTAATTCCCATTGGATTGAATAGCCCAGTTGTTGCATCTCTGTGTATGTGTGTCTCCACCTCCAGCATTTCTTTCAATCCCAGGAGCACAAAAGCTGATAATTGGAAAATTCTTGCTAGAGAAGCTCCGTCTCCCAGTATTCTCACATACAAGTCATGTTCAGATATTTTTTGAGTGAAAAGGGAGTGAGAAAAATTTCCCAGTCACAGTGGAAGACCTTGGAAGGGACAAAACTTCATAAGAAAACACTTATGTGTAGGAGTGGAGGTCTGGGTATAAATCTCTGCAGTTTACTCCAGCCTAAGCATTTTACATAGCAATTTTCCCCTTTCTTAAGTATCCCATACGGGCTAGTAAAAATTACAAGATCTTTCTAAAATACTGTATGTGAGCGATGTACTTGTTTTTTTTTTAAGTGAACTTTATTAAAATTTCTTGCTTGCTGTCACATACGTTAAGTTTTATACTAGAAAAACAAAGCAAATGATTCAACATAAAAATACGTCTGTACTGTGGGTGAGGGGTGGTTTTTTGCTCTGGAATCTACCAGCTAGACTGTACCAATTGGGAAGATCTTTGCAGGTAGTTAGCCATCAAACTGTAGCCCAATCCCTAGTTTAAAGAAAAATGCCCCCAGCAGTTAAGTGTAGTTTAATTGTATTTTTTTTTCCAGGAAGTATTGTCATTATAAACTGTAATTAGTGGTTTTAAGTCAGCAATATTTAATTTCAGTTACAGGAGAAAAAGCTTCCTAGCCGAGCATCTTTGTTAGAGCTGTCAGTGTCTACATTCATAAAAGGAAAAGAGCTGTGATCAAAAATGGGTAATTTCTTGGCAGTTTGGATGCACACCCAGCCAATCAAGAAAGCCAAGGCTTCCTAATGATATTAAAATAACAGAAAATGGAATTTTGTCAAACATTCAGGTGTTTTTTGGAGAACCCATTTGCTCAAGGGAGAAGTTTATTTGTTGGTGAAGGCTGAATACTTAATTAGAGTAGCTGTGCTAAATATCACTGCTGCTGCTTGAGATATATTTAAATTCAGCTCCCTCTGTCTCAGAAAACACAGCAATTAAAATGCAGCACTGTAACATAACGCAACTGATAATAGGTATAGGGCTGAGGAAGGTTTAAGATGTTGCCAAATCTGCTATGGAAACCATAGATGAAGCGTGAAAACTGTGGGAGATTTTTCTTCCTGTGCTAGTCAGAGCACTTACTGCTCTCCATCAATGCAACGTACATCAGCACAGGGATTTTCAAGGGAATCTGAAGGAGTTAGGTGCCTTTGATGGTAATAATCATTATAGCGTTAGTCTTGCTGTCTATAATTTGTCTGTTTTGGGAGATTTGCTTCAAATAATGGACCAAAGCTTAGTCCTGAACAGTCCTAAAGTATTCCTTCAAAAGGCTTTTTTCTCTCTCCTCTCCTTTCACATGAGGTGTACACATCTTTTTGGTCCTGAATCGGACCTTGTGATTCCCACCTGGTCTGGTTTCTTGCACAGATCAGCACAAGTTGATGCAATCATCCTAAGCTCTCCTCACAGGGGCTCTGATTTCATCTTGTGTTTCCGGATGGTCATAGAGAAGAAGACTGAGTATGGGATACAAAATCTAATAGTTTATCCCAAACATGCCAGAACCTTTTGTGATTTCATCTGTTTTCTGCTTCCCCTTTCTCTGAGCAGCCCTCTCTGATTAAATGAGCACTTAGGTTGTTGAGCCCTATTAAGGCTCAGATCCTCAGACAGTCCTAGCAAAGAGCTCATAGCAGAATTCAAGCTCTAATATGTAATTCTGACTACATTTTTAACAACGTGTGCTATGTGCAGGAGCTCAGGCACAGTAGACCTTGAAGGACAAAATAGGAAGGCATTGTCTGCTTGGCACATACTGTTTGAGTTTGCTGGAGAAAACATGCTTCGCAACATGTATGGAAAAAGCCTACACTCTTGCAGGCTCTGAACTTTCCAGGAATTGCATTAACTTTGACAAAGAGATGCAATAAAGAACTATCCTTGTCCTCATTTAAGCTGTGTTTATGTTTTCAAAGTCTTAAGTAGCTCACTGAGTTTCTCCATCCCTCTTCAAAACATGAACCGATACGGACAAACACTGTATAAGTTACTTCAGCCAGTGAGTTGCTTGGAAAGCAAAGGGGCTGTTCATATTTGCAGGCTGATTCAGTCTGTGATCACTATGTAGAGCATGCAAACAAAAGTGGCAATTCAGTCAAGCCACAAAAAATTCTTACTTCTTATCTGTCATTTACAGCATTCTTTAAAGCTCCTTTCTTTCAGTATGTTTTCTAAATTGAATTATTATATGTATGGTGTACGTGGTTTTGTATCACTGCAAATTTAATTGACAAAAACCTCATTTTTGACTGAAAAAGACAGCTTTGCTGGGAGCATAATAATCCATGTACCATTAGCCTTGATTATAGTCAAAAAGGAACAGTAAAAATGTCACCTTCTAGCTCAGGTCAGCTTCCTGAGTAGATCACAGGTGGTGTTTGTTCACTTTACTGACTAAAATAAATCTTATTTCTCTTGGCTGCAAGAACAATGCAGTTAATGGAGATTGAGGTGGGCTTCAGGCTGTGTCGCATATATTCAGCAGAGATTAATTTAGTACTTTAATGAGGAATGTTTTTCAGTAGTCATGATGCAGCGGAAACATTCATTAAGAGCCTTGGGTGAACTTCCAGTAGTCAGGAAATAGAGTATCCCTGTAAATTAAGCTGAGGCAAAGCAGCACAGTGAGCATGAGGGTCCCCATAGTGCTCCTTGAATGGAGCCAGACTGGGCAAGACAGGACAGTCAGGGGACATTTCTTGTCCCTGCAGTTGAAGCAAGGGAGCAAGGCAAGATCTGGCAGAGCCATCCTGTCACTCTGACATAGGGTTGACTCAAAATCCCAGTGGGAGTGACACCATGAGTCAGATTGGTGCCTGTGGCAGCAGAGAGGAGATTTCTTCCCTCTTCTCACTGCCCTGCAAAGCTAGCTAGCTGTGGGAGGACATTTTTCCCCACTGCACTTCTGATGCTTTTCTTTCCTCTTCTCCAAAGACGAGGCAGAGCCAGCAGCAACAAGGATATTGGTAGGATTTTCTATGTGATGCCATTGCTGAATCTTTTCCTCACCATCACCGTGCCACAGAAGAGGTCTGAGATACACGGGGCCCTCAGAGAGGGTCTGTAGGTCATGCAGTGCAGCTGGAGCAGGAGAGGAGTGTGCTGGGATTAGGGCATCCACAGCATGGGAGTGGGCAAAGCCCCTCAGCACAGTTTATACTGCTCTAAGAGGGGTGGGAGGGAGGGAAGAAAGGAAGGAGGGAGGAAGAGTCAGAGACTGAGGGAAGAAGTGAGGAAGAGGAGGCACCCAGACCCACAGCTTCCAGGACTGCATTGCTTCCTCCTCCAAGAGGTTTTGCAGTCTGTACTTGTACCAAGCTACTATTTCAGTATGAACTTTACTGTTTGGAATGCCACTGGCCCTCAGCATTTGACGCAGAAATGCAAATCTACCATCTCTGCTGTAATTAAAGAAGGAGGCTGGGACTGTTTTGAATTTTGAAGCTATGACAATCAAAAAAGGTTTGGAAAGGAGAATGGTGCAGAAAAAGAGACAAAAACAGTGCATGTGTGGGTGCGTGCAGGTGTACTCTGGATCATGGCCTGAGGAGAGAAGAGGTGCAAACATTTGGGAGCCGATGCTATAGATGCCTGTTAACCCTGGTGTTCATCCAGAGCAACTCTATCAACTTCTGCTGAGCCACCTGGCTTCCCGTTTGAGTAATACGGCATGGAAGTTTGTTCCCAGTCTTACATGAGCCGTTTTAGTTTTTCAGAGGAGTTGCAAACCTGCAAGCTGAGCTTGAATTTCACTCACAAAAGCTGTCCCCTGTACCTCTTCCTCCTGTGTGGTGTGTCGCACCAAGGTTACTCAGGCAGTGCTACAGTTCAGTGCTCTGCGTTTGAATTTGATACACCAGTAAAGGCAAACACGGTTCCTCCCACTCTGATAGCAGGGGAAAAGCAAGCATGGAAGTGAAAGACATAACTGCACATGGAACACATCCACCAGCTGATGGACAAACGATACCCAGAATAGATGGAAAATACTTTCAACACTGTGGCAGGGCAGGCTTCCCACACATGGTGTGCAGTTACAACTGTGGCTGTCATAGGCATCCTGAAGAAACATCAAGTCCAGCTGGCAGAAGATTCAAAACTTTCCACGGTGTCAACCTCCGCAGAATGACTCCATTGTACGTACTGGGGTGGCACCAGGCAGAGAGCTGCAGGGTTCCCATGACAGCCCTCCAGCTGAGTATTAAGCTGAGTATCCCCCGGGGAACTGGCTCACTGCAGCACACTACCCTGCAAGGTAGGAGATTTCAAGGCCCAGTTGGTGGTAGCAATGTCGTCCCTATACACTCCCTGCCAGCAAAAGCCTCTGTGTGGTGGGACCGCAGCCTAGTTACTCTGCAACCTGCATCTCTCTTCTGCTGGTGCGAGGTAGGGGACTGGGGTGAAAGGAGGAGACTTGGTTATCATTGCAGGTTGCCACCACCCAAACCACTGCTCCCAAAGGGCTACCCATCTGTGCAGGTGCTTCTGCCCTCTGTGAGGAGTGGGAATCCTCAGAGATGCTGGGGATACTGGGTTGAATGGAAGCAGCTACCTTTGAAGGGTTTGTGGAAATTAAACGCTCTGCATCTCCTGCCAGGCTGTCTCCAAAGCCTTCTCCTCAGGTTTTTTTTACTTGTGGATTACCCAATTCCCCCCCCCCAACATATATGTATTCATGCAATAGAAATTAACACTAACGTGGCCATTTTTAATCTGATCTCTTCCTTTTGCTTAATTTGTCAATGTTCTAAAAATAAAAACTAAATTCTCTTTCTTCCTGGGCCTTATATGGGCTCTGTCCGCAACAGGAGGCCTGTGCTGAGGAAGCAGCGGAGGATGCTGGGTCTTTTGCTCTTTGTTTAGCAGTTGACTCCAATATAACTAAGTTAACTGGCCAAATATGTTACATTGCTGCGCAGGCTAGGTAGTATAGTAAGGCCTGAATATAGTAAGGGCTAAGAAAAGGTTGCAGACTATTTAAAGGGAGAGTCAATAATTCTTGTTACATGTTGCCTCCTTCTCTGCAGCAGATCCATCCACGCATAAGAAGAGCTGAATCACCTCATTATAAATAGACTCACTACGTATTTTTTGCTCCCTAAAAATTATTTCAAACTGAACATGCCTACTCTATTCACTTTGAATTACTGCTTCTAAGAAAAGAGAAGGAGAGGACATTTTCTAACTCTACTTTCCCTATTAGTAGTCTGACTGTTAAAAAACCTTGACTATCAGCCTTTGGGATGCAAACCTGCTCCCATTTAAGTCAATGGGAGTTTTATCATTGACTTAATTGGAAGTGAGACTGAGCCATTGGGCATGTGAGTGCCTTTGTGTAGAGCTTAGAAAAAAATAATAAAGGGGACTGAGGCAAAATGTAGTGCCAGTTTTTTAATCACAGCAATAACCCAGCTTTGCCCAGCCTGCCCATAGCCATGCTGGAAGGGAAGCCTAGCCTGAAAGGAAGCGCTCATAATATTATAGCTTAATTAGTTTATGGGGGAAAAGTGCTGAAAGGGAGTGAAGCTCCTGTTGTTAAATATTTTACCATTGCAACATTGACTAATGTTGTCTGCCAGACACTAGCCAGAGTCCTTGCCCTGTTCCACAGCAGCCTGCCCGTGTTTCTGTGGTGCCTCCTCAAGCCTCAATTTTGGTTTAATGACAGTCATTCCGGGTACTAAAAGAACAGAAAACATTTCTGTGTATCTAATTTGCCCATTATTAACATTATCCTCAATCTTTTAAGTAGCTGATTATTAAGCAAAGAAATAGCAATGAAGCAAGGAAAAAATGTGATAGGGAGATTTACTGTGTGGGAGGCAGAGATAAAATTAGATTTCTTTAAGCTATGTAGTACAGTTATTAGGAACTTAGGCTAATTTTTCAAGGAGCTGTCACTTAAATAACCTCATCTTATTATTCATGCTGAAGTATTTACTACAGAAATTCTCTCCCCAGGTCATCATTTTTTTCCAGCAGCAGAAGTTGGGAACTCAACAATTGTTTGCATGCCCAAATAATGCAATGCCATGTTATGGTAATGCAAATAATAGATTATTAAAGGACACGATTTAAAAACACTCTGCTGGTTCTAATGGAATTTGTTTGTTTGGCCTCTTTTAGTATTTTCACCATCTCTCTCCAAGTTTTCCATCCACAATCTCTCAGAAGAGAGAGCAGTAAATTTTTCCCACCTTGATTTGTTCTTAATGCTGTTTCTCATTACCTGCTGCCTTTCCTAAGGGTGCCCCAGCATCAATCACACCGCCTGCTAGTGGCACCAAGTATCTCCACTATCCCAGAGCTCCAAAGTGTATTTTCTGTTGTTTGCTTTCTTTTTTCCCCAGCTCTTATTTGTTGCTCCCACCTCCCTGTTACTCCTCATCTTGGCCAGTGTATGAATTAATCAGAATGACTTTTAGGCTAAACTATGGGCTCTTAAGAGCTCGTGTAGCTCTTAACACAGACTACATTTTCTAAGCTATGAACTGAGAGGTAGTCTCAAATTGTTTGTGGGTTTGGCAGTCCCACACTGCTCAGCAAAAATTTCCACTAATGCTCCTTTTGACAGTGTTTCCGGCTCTACTCTTCTGTTTTGTTTTGCTTTACAGGACTACCTCAGCAGGTACTTCTAACTCCAGGTTGCTGGCATGCCACCCTGAGTGTTCCTGCTGACATTCCCAGTGAACCAGGAGAGTTCTGCATAAACCCATGTGACTCTTCACTGTAAAGTCAACCTCTCAAACCTCAAGGGGACTTTCAGTCTACAAATGAGGAAGCTGATGGGCAACAGCAGATTATCATTTTTTATAACAGAAAACATAATGAAGGTATTGAGAAAGGAAACAAAACATATACTTTTGTCATGCTTTCATTATCTAAAGCCTCAGCATAATCTCTTGCAGCTGGTGGTTTGCCAGTAAAATGGGTCCTTCCTTTTTTAGAGGACACTTTTTAATCATTGCCCTCTGCTGTGTGGTTGGCCAAGTGTGATCTCACATGCCAAATGCTCAAGGTTTGGAAAAACAGCCAGCCCACCATTCAGAGCTGTGCTAGCTGTGTTAGGCTGCTCGCAGCATGCGTGGTGTAATTTGAGCAGAGGAAAACAAATGATACTGAAATGAAGATGATCTGTAGTCCCTCAAAAATAGCTAAGATCTGGGAACCTCCTGAAAGTTGCAAATCCATATGAGCCGAAGACCTCTCCAGCTTAGGCAGGGAAGAGACACTCTTGTTTCCACAAGATACTGGCTGCTGCTCTCCTGCCTCAGAGTGCATGTTCCTCTAGGAGAAATTTGGAGAGGTTGAGGCTACCACACATCTCAATTTTCAAGAGAAATGCTTGCAGTTTAAAATGAGGTAGATATGAACATGAAGGTGAGCAAAATGTGTCTTTAAAACATGGACTCTGTTCTACTAGGGGAAAAGGAAGATCCTAACCAGCAACTGAGGCCATTACCTCCAAAACATCAGCATTTGGGGAAAAATCAGCTTTGATTTGTGAAAACAGGTGTAAAAAATGCTGAGGAAGCTCTGAGGTAAGAAGAAAAAAGATTAATATGGACTGGTTGAGGCTGGGTGAGAGGTAGTGCATTTTTGAAAATGCTGAGACTAAGATAGAATGAAAACAGGGTTATTGGGAGATGTATTTGTCTCTGAAGCTTGAGAGACTATGCAGCATTTAAGCACCCCAAGGAACTTATTTTCAAGGCAGGTACAGAACTGGTGGAGTGCAGAGACATGGACAGTGTGTTGGTGATGTATATACTGTTCTCATCTCTGCTGCTAACCCCTTGTGCTGCTCTTGGTCCACATGTTTCCTACCTTCCTCTCTTCATATCTCTTCTTCTCTCTTTTTTGTTAGAGCTGATAGGTTAGGAAACAGAGGTTGAATCTGCCTGGCAAATTTGCATGCCAAATTCACAAGACCATCAGGATCTTCTCATTCTCAGAAGTATCTGTCCTTAAACATACTTGTAACAGAAATGACACTGTCCCCAGTGGGTGAATGAAGTTTTCAGAACTAAGTTTTCAGTAAACACATCAGCATTCAGTCAGTTGTTTTCTTAGCCTGACTATGGCATTGCTCTTCTTGTAACAATAAATATTACATTAGTTTTGTTCTTTTATAAGAAAAGTGGGAACTATATAAGGAACTATAACATGGGACTGCGAGTACAGGCAGGAAGAGTGTAACTGGGACATGGATTCAAGGCAGAATATTTTGAAAACCTTTCAGATTTGTTTTCCTCTGTCTTAGTGACCTTGTTCAATTACTTTAGTTTTCTTCCTGCCGCACATGTGACTGCAGGATATCAGGACAAACTCCCTTTTCCACCATGTAAGAACAAGAGACACTTCCTCCCAGTCTCCAACACTCATTTGCATGCATCCCTGCACTGGACTCTACGTTGCATCGACATCAACATGTGCATGTGTGCCAGAGCACAGGCCCACTGTGACTTGGTTTGCTCGCTGCATGCAGGTGATGCAAGTCATGTTTGACATCCGGGTTCCATTGGGCTTTGCACTGTGACTGCCTTGCCAGGGCTGATGCCCACCAATGGGTGTTGCCTTCCTGTGTTCCCTTCATCGAGTGGCACCTTCTCATCCCAGCCTCTCAGCTGCAGGAATGGGGATGACTCTGGTTTTTCTCCAGTCAAGCACAGCCTCATAAGCCTTAGTGAACAGCCCTGAACATGGAGCAGACAGTTCAGGGCTTGGCAAACACCCATCTGTGTTTCAAATGACTGCTCATTTCCAGTCTCCTTCTCCTTTGTTTGGCTCTTGTGGTCCTTCAAGTGCTGTGGGATTCCTTCCCCTGCCCCAGATTTTCCTTTGTGTCCCTACACAACTCCTGAAGGCCAGAGGTTCAAAACTTTGAGCCAGACTGTTCTGTTTTTGTCTGAACCCTCTGTGAAATATGCTTAATCACATATTTACCTAGCTGAGAGGCACATTGTAAGGCCTAATGAATGGCTCCACAGTACCTGGTATGATGTGAAAACCTAGAAGAGCCTGATAAAGAGGTGAGCTTTACTTAATTAAGTTAACCTTCAGATTAATAGAGCTGCTTTCTGAAAAATGCAATGTGAGAGCGCTCAACTCCTCCAGGGCTCTAATTCTGCAGGGCTCTAGTCTTGTTTCTGGGACTGCACTCAACAGAAACAGCCAAACACAGTATCTGTCAGAGAGTATGTACATTGCTGGGGGAGCATGCTGATCCTCCCTGCTTATTTATGCTTTACAAAGTATAAATTTCAGAAATAAATAGTTGATGCACTCTGCATGCAGGGAAACTTTGCCCAAGGCTGAGCTAGTGATGGTTTTTCCTGTGTGTCTGCTTGCTCCTTTGGATGATGCCCACATGCTGCTATTTCAGTTCCTAACCTAGCAATTATCCAGCTACATGTATGTGCAGCAAGCACACCAAACACAGCTGCCCCCCCCCCCCCCGTAAGTTCAAGGAAACTTAGGTATTTCTTTGCCTCCTTTTATTGAATTGACCCTTTGCATGTTATCCTGTAATTCTTTTTCTCTAGCAATTTATAGCTATAAAGGAATATAGTTTTAAACCTCTCTTTTGTATCTTGACAGATTACAGTTCTGTTTTTTTAAAGACTGATTGACCAGGTCCTTTGTGGGTAAGCTGCTGACTTTAGTGCCTCACTTCAGGGGCCTTCCTATTAAGTGTAAAAGACAGAGAGGTCACCATAGCATTGCTCAGCACAAATTCCCCTCCCATTGGAAATCTGCCATCCCCCTTTTGACATGAAAAAAGGAAGAAAAGAAGGAAAATCATGGAGAATCTCTGTGGTGTGTTGTCTGGCAGTCTGACGTGTTAATGTTTCTTTTGCCAGGAAACAGCTGAAAAGAGAAAGGACTTGCTGACTTGCTTCTCTGGCCATCCATGGTCAAGCAGAAGGAGCCGCTGAGTGGGAAACTAGAGCTGGTGCAGCCAGTATGCTGTGCAAAAGCAGCCATAAATCCCCCGTCAAGGTACAGATGAAGCTCAGTCAGCAGAAAGTTCTCAGGAAATGCTGGATACCAGCCTGGGTGGAAGAAGGCAGAGGACAAACAATGTCACCCAGTGGAGGTGGGGCAGAGGGGAAGGGAGCCCTTAATGATAGGGGTGTGATGTGGGGCCCCCAAAGTGCCTCAGCAGAAGACCAAGAGCATTTCTGAAGAGGGAACTGCAACAGGGGCCCCTGCTAACTGGGACTGCTGGGAAATTCTTTAATACTGCGTAGCAGTGTCTCTTGGAGGGGGTTCTTTTGTCTTCCTGGGGTGAGAAACGTGCATGGAGCCAGCACGACTCTAGACAGTGATACCTGGTGTCAGCAGGAGCTGCTTCACATGTTTAAACTGTTTAAGCCTATTGAGTAATCAATAGCTTAAACATTAGTTGAAGACAGTTAACAAAAATTACTGGCTTTTTTTCCCTGTGAAAAAATAGAATTCCAAGAAATGATGAAGACTGCTTGAGAATTGATCTGAGTATCTCTGGCTTTGGGTGATCTGTTGAATTTCAGAAAATATTATGGTCTTTGAAAAACCAAGCAGATGTAAAATGGAAAAGTGTTTTACCTTTAAAGGAAAGATCTGTAGTTTAGTCTTGCAAACAACTAATTTATGTATGCATAATTTTATGAATTTAAGGATTATTGTTTTCAGTTCATATTTATCATGCTTTTAAGATGTATTTCAGGGGACAGAAAGCATGTAAGCAAGGAAATAAACTGAAGTAACTTCTTATTTGTTGTTTTTGATCACTTCAGCTAGGAGGAAGAGTGCTTAGGAAGAAATCTACCAGAAATATTTGCAGAGGCACGTCTGACACTACACAGCCTGGGTTTTGGCTCAGGAAGTGAGATAGATAGGCAGACAAATCACTTTTTCTTATTGGAGTGAAAAAAAGTACATTAAAAGGGGTCTTTTAATGCATACTATAGTGGTAGAAATGTGGGTTTTGGGGGGGGGACACCACTGATTTATTTTCTTAAAGCCAATATACATCACTGCAAGCCACCCTGCCTGTTTTATTCTGTGTATCTGTCTATACAGCCATTTCCTATTCTAATTTAATTTCAGGAAGCTGAACTTCCATAAAGAGATTTATTATGGGTGTTATGATTTCAGACTTTAAAAAGGAGCCACAGGTGATTTTAAAACATGAGATAAACTTTCAAATACATCAGATGTCTCATTGGATGAAAGATTAAGATGAGCTTGATTTTATCTGGATTTTCGGCAGATGCCCAAATTAGCTTTCAGACTGTCTGAATGGAGGTAGAGACCTAGGGTTCGCATTTGTGGATCTGAAGGATGAGGCTGGCTTCGTGTCTCAATGGGAAACAGGATTTTTTTGATTTTGGATGCAGACCTGATTTCTCTAGAAATATGCTCTTTTCAACCCAGAAATTTTGTCCCCACACAGTTTGGAGACTGGCTGTTTGTCAGGAGTTTGGGTGCTAAACAGAGCTTGCCGGGGGACAGTGCTGCACCTTGTGATGCTTCTCAGCTGGGCTGGGGGTCTGGGGCTTGTTTGAGTTTTGCTGCATGTGTGCTCAGGGAGCAGTCTGTGAGTCCCAGCTTAACCTCTGCTTGGAGACTGTCTCTTGAAGTCCCACTAGCTGGGACTGGACCCTCTTTCCCATTGCCTCTTCAAGTGTATGGATAGCTATGAATGCCTGTATGAGAAATATCCATGCTCCCTACACAGAGAAGCTTTCTGTTCCCATTTCTAGCCAAGATTAAGTGACAGCGTCACGCACAACTACAAAAGCAAAGGGTCCAGGAGGGAGTATGTGGTCTGTTGCTCCCACCTCAATTCTCTGCTGTTAAATCAAAGCTATCTCTGAAAAAAAAACAGGCTACCAGGATCTTAAAGAGAAGATCTTATTCCCTACTTGCTAGTGCTTGTCACTTAGTGGTAAGGTTTATGATCTCTGATCTTTTCTTCAATGCCCCAGTTCCTTGAGTCACACAGCTTGGAGAGAATTGTTTTTCTCATATGTTAATTTCTAGAGAAAAGCCTGAAGATGTGACCTGAGTCCTCCTTCTACAATGAGAAGTGAAAAGAAAAATGGTCAAACTCACTGTCCTCAGCAGACATTTTAAAATTTCAATCTTTTCTGAGATCTAGCTTGTAATTTTTTAAAGCCTAGCTGTGACAACAGTGTGTTATGATTATCCAGCACAGTGTAACAATGCTCAGGGTTTCCTACCACCATCACTACCTCCTTCCCTTGCTAAATCTGACAAATCCTTTCTGCTTCTCCATCTCCTTCCTCCTGGAAGCCCTTGGGTCCCCTCTTCCTTGCCTCTTCCAGACTTTCCTCCCTCCTCATCACCTCCCTGTCCTTCTCCAGTCACTGCGAGCACCCAGTGAGCACCATCACAGCTTTAGTCCCTTGGTCCCCTTCTCATGTCCCCTTCATCGGGCGGCATCTTTCTCGCCCCAGGCTCCTGGTAGCTTTCAGGGGTGGTGAAGACAGCACGACAACTCAGCACTTGCTGCCTCCTTCAAGCCAAACACAGACCTGGCAGAGGGCAGTTTTCATGCTGAGGGTTTGGTGATTCTGACAGATACTGTTCCTAGTATTATGTTGTATCCCTTTAGAGTGTTCCACCTGTGTGATATTTTAACGCGATATTGTCCGTTCACTATGTCATGTATTGAGCAATGATTTACAGCATTTTCTACATATGATGTAAGAGTTGCGAATAATCATAACATATATTTTATCAACACGTGTTTGGGTTTTAAATATCAGGTTTGTGTCATTGTCTGCTTAATAGCAAGGTGGCTTATCTATGGTAACACAATCATTATTGATTTTCTAATTGATGATTCAATTGAAACAGGTGGGCATTTCTGGGGAAGCATTACCAAAAACTCTAACAGCAGCAGGATGATGTATTTTACTTTCATCTTTGAGAAGACTGCAACACAAAAAATGTAAAGCAGACTTTGGTCTTGGTGGGGTTTTCCAGACAGGTTACCCTGTTAGAAAGAAGGAAAATCTGCTGTGCACTAATTCTATGTTTTGCACTGCTGTTATCAGCAGCTTCCCAAGTGAGTGGGCCATAAGGTTTAGTTAGAGTCATAGCCACAGTTCCAATTTGGGGTAAATTTACCATAACAGGTTGCCCTGACTGTAATGCCATCAGATACCTTCTTTCATTAGAAGGTGGAGCATCAGGTTCAGTTTTTGCAAAGAATGCTCAGCTCACAGAGCTCCCAGTGGATCTATTCCAGTTATTCAAGTGGTGAAGTTCTTTGGAAAGTGGAGTATCTCAGTGGCTTAAGGCTCTTTTTCAATAATGCACTAGCTCTTTCCACCATCTCAGTTGACTGGGACTAATATGGGGTGTGGAACACCCATTGAATTTCTTCTTGGCTTGCCCATTCTTGTACCTCCTTGGAAAAGAATTGCCAGCCATTATCACTTTGGATGGTATTAGGAGTTAGGTAGACTGAAGAACCAAGATGAGAGCCCTCATACTGTATTTTGTAAACCAGGCATTTCAGCATTCAGTTGCCATAAGTAAGCCAAAGACTATTGCTACTCCCGTGGGAATGTATCAATATCCTACAGACAGTTTGAATGACATGATATAATCAATTTGCCATGTAGGCCAGAAAGTTTTTCCTTGATTGATATGTAGGGGTGGTGCTTTAGCACAGTGACTTTTGTGTAATTCTTATCTACGTTGAAGATATTTTGTGAGAATAATTTCACAAGTTTTCCTGTCTAGGGGCCAACCCTTGCTTTATGCAGCAAAATAAATTGCTTCTATACCTATGTAACCTAATTTTTGTTGTAGCCATTCTCCTGACTGCTACCACTCAGGATTTAAGGAGCTCCATGTTTTTTTATCTTCCTAATTTTAATCAATTAATCCACCTTTTGATTCCAGTTTGTGGCTGTCTCATTATCCTTTGTGTGAGCTTTCACCCATCCCATCTTGAATGGTGTTATTCTGTATTTAATAATACTTGCCAGTCTTGAGTTCTCCAAACCGGAGATCTGTTTGCTTCCCAGTTCAGGGGTTCCTATTGACAGAGTCATTGTGTGGCACCAGGCCACAGAGCCTTGGAGTCTACATATATGATTTTTGCTCCAATCCGTGCCGCTAAAACAACTGCTTGTAATTGTCCTACTTGTGCACTATCTTCATCTTCTTCTATTATTTGTTTGCCAGTGGTAATGTTTAATGCAGCAGCCTTGTATTACCATTTATCATTTATCCTTTTTGCTGAGGCATAGGTGAACAAAATGCCTTCCGTTGGTGTTTGCTCGGTGAGGGAGGTGCATTTAAAATTGGTGAGGGTTTAAAAGGTTGTTGTAATGCTGTAGTATGTCCTCTGGTTAATTTAATTTCCTCTGCAATTCCTGTCAAGTAGGTATATACCATTGTCTGACCATAGGTTTTTGTGCAAATCCCTCTGGGTGAGCAGTTCCCTTTACAGCTGCTTCTAGCAAATTAAATGGTCCTCTGGTTTGCACAGGCTGTTCCTGGTGTGTTTCTCAACTTGTTTTACTGTTCAGACTAAGGACAAAAGTCCCTTTTCCCACCCAGGGTATCTCTGTTCTGTCTCTTTAAATGCAGTTGAGCTGAATAATAAAGATCTCTTTGGTCCCCCAAGGCCAGTTTGAAGTAAGTTACAGTAAGTACCATATTCAACAAAACCCCATTCTGCTATAATAGGGTCGTGGGGGTGTACCGGTCCCAATGACTGATATGTTTTTCACTCCTGTATTAGTGTTGACTGCCTCCTCATGTTCTGGGCTACATCTCCATGGTTTTCCCTTTCGTAAGAATGAGTGCAGTGGGCGAGCAATGACAGAAAAGCCAGGTACATGTTTCCTCCAATATCCTAAAGTTCCCATTAACTGTTGTAATTCTTTCCTAAATTAGGACATCTGCAGCTGTTCTATTTTTCTTAAGGTATCTGGAGGAATTGCCACACTGCCTGCTATCCATCAAGTACCCCCAGATGTGACTTCTCTTCATGTTCCCCGACATGTCTCAGATGGGATCTGAACTTCTGCTTTATGCAGTGCTTGCCACACTGCTGTTGCCGCTTTCCCTTTAGGGGAAATCTCCTTCAATTAGAATATTATCTACATGTCGGTACAGTTTCACGTTCTGAGGAAGTGAGACTGTTAGAAAAAGTTCAGCAAGCGCAGAATGAGCAATTGTGATGAACTCCCCGTGGGAGTCTGTTAAAGGTGTATTGTATACTGTCCCACATAAAAGCAAATTTCTTTTTATCCTCCTTTTGTAAGGGGAACATAAAGAACATGTCTTTTGCATCTAGTGCTGCTATCCTGGGGCGTGCAGCTGCTTGCAGTGGCTGTTAGGGTTGCAATAGCGGGTACTGCAGGTGTTAGTGGGGCTGTGTTGGCATTTAAGCACCAGTAATAAATTGTTAGTTGCCATTTCCCATCTGGTTTTCGGACTGGCCAGACTGGTGAATTATATGGGGAGTGGGCTCTGGAGATGATTTATCATTTCTCTAAATCAGTTATGACTTCAGAAATTCACTTTCCTGCAGCAGCAGCGGAAACCGAGTGTTGTGGTACATTAGTAATCTTTGAATCAGGGAGTGCAGGTGCTGTGTGGAGTACATGCACTGTAGCCTCTCAGTTTCTATTTAGGATTAGGGTCCATATTTGAACCAAAGGACCACATGCCGCTGTCCAGCACATACCAGGTTTAGCCATTCAGAACATCATAGTGCAAAATGTTTTCATTGTGATCCTTAATTGCAAAGAGAGTAGACAGCATGTGCTTCTCGCCCAGGAGCCATAAATTAATTTTTGCAGTCTGGCAAATAGCACTTGCTCCATTCACTCCAGTGACTTTAAGTCTTTGCTGTCTGGGTCATACATCCCGTTATATTAATATTGAAATTTGTGCTCCAGTACCTATTAGAAATTTCATCAGTTGTCAAAGGAACAACTGGACTCAAAATATATGGGCCATCACTATCTATCCATTGAGAGAATTCCATTTGTCTGGCAGGGAAGCCCAGTTGCTGTCTTGGCATTACTTGCTATTTGGCCTCATGCTTTGCAATTCTTCCTTAAGGGGGAGAAAAGGGTTATTGCTCTTCGTTGGAGCAGGTGATGGCACTGGAGTATTTGGGGCGTGTTCCCTCCATTTGCCATCGTTGTGTTTCTCAAACACTGCAATTAGATATAGGGTAATGCCAGTAGGCTGTCTCTGAATCCCATCCCTGGGAATGCTAATTCCAGTGCTTTCTTCCACAGTTCATTTAGGCATGTTCTCCCTTAGTCTAGCTCCAGCTGTTACACTCGATGATCTCCTGTTTGGAGTTTTGGTTTGATTTTCTGGCTAGCAGATCATCCCAGCCCATTTCACAGGCATGGTTTATAATGCCATGCATTAATTCTGCCCAAGTAGGGAGTTGGTTATGTAGATCATCATCGCCTAATCCCTCATTGTGTTCTGTATCTCTTTTCATTTCATTCCATCTTGCAATTGAGTAGGGTTTAAGAACTGCTGGGGCTTCTCTAAATAGTGGGTTTAGCATTGTATAATCAATTGCAGCAGATACTGGAATATCATTGGGTTCTCATTTATGCATGGCTTGTATGCAGGCAGCTTTTGTGATGGCTGTGGAGAGCTTGTTTAGAGATCTGACTGGAGTTACAAAGGGTTGGTCGCACTCCACAACTTTATTCCCCCAGCCCAGTAAACTACCCTGCTGGTGATAGAATGGGATGCATTTGCCAGGTCTGGTCCTAGATTTAAGAAAACTCCTGTACCACAAAAGCTGTTTGCTTCATTGCTACTCGGTGTTATTCGATCTCCGCCGCTTAGGCAGGCTTGCCACAAATACTGTTTCAGTTTCACCTGGCTTTCTGTTAAAGCTTTCCTGTAAATTGCCAATTGTAACAGATCCCAGTGAGTGACTTGTACAATATATTGAGGAGCACCACCCCGAGGTCCTTCAGATTGTTCTGCTTTAATGACGGGTCTAGGCTCACATTCAGGGGGATTTGAGGGAGACAATGAATTATCTTCCCCCAGTTCGCTATTGTCAGGGTTACCCCGTATGTTTCCATCACATTCTTCAGGGGGTACAATTAATTTCCTAATCCACAGAAGCATAATGTCAACCTTTTCTCCCAACTTTGGGTTGTTTTTTTTTCCCTTTTCTTCCTGTAACTGTTTCTGCAGCTGCTCAATTTTCAAAGGCAGTATTAATTCAGCTGCCTTTCTGCCTTCTACTTCTTCCTTTAGGTCCTGTTCCTTTTTATTGTTATTCTTCCTAAACTGTCAAGCAGCTTCTAGGAAGGTGCCTAGCATTTTGTAAATAAGTCCTTTCCTTTTCCATCCTTTATATGTCCCCTTGGCACCTTTAGCTGTTCTTCCATGACTTTCCATCCTGCCAACTACGCCAATTTGTCATGAACCCTGATTTAGGATCCTCAGAGAATCACCATCAAAGGTATTAGCAAGAGTGGTTTTAATATGAATTTATAAAAGTGTGACTTTTATAAATTGCCAGTTCGATGGCAAGGTTCACTCTATTACTTACTACATGAATGAAACACACAAAGGAAAATCGAGGTGGAATCAAGCTAAAATGATTCACACAGAGACCAAAGATGCAAAAGGGTAAGGGACACCCTTCTGTTCAGTCATGAGGTTCAGAGCAGTCCCTCCCTTGTTTTCTATATTCCTGATGGAGTATCCACCCCTAGGTGTGACTACATCCAATCTTATTCTCAGACTTGGACCATGGTGTGTGTCTAAAGGAGCTAACTCAAGGATTTCACTATTTAGCATACTATAACAACTTAACGAGGATCTGTTGCGAATAAGGGGTTGCTCCACCTTGGGTAAGGAAGGATCTCTCAGTCTCAGATAAGGGATCTCAAACCTTGAGAGGCATCCCAGCTCAAGGGGAAAGTCACGGTGTCATGCAGTCCAACTGCAGTTCAGAGAGAACTGAGATTTGACTCATCCAAAGATCTGTTGTTAGTAGACAGGTCTCTCTGCCTCGAGGAGCAACCTTGAGAAGTGTCCCAGCTCAAGGGGAGATCACCACCATGCAGGCACTCAGCCTAGTATGTAGAGCTCAAAGAAGGCTCACTTATGTAGGCTTTCATGTAGCCTTATATTTATGGGATAAAATGGTCGGCTTATAGTCAAATTGTGCATGATGTGAAAGGTATGCATGAAACTCCTTGTACCCACAACTTTCTTTGTTCCTTGATAAATGAGTTTTAGAAAAACCACCTGCCATCCATGTGTTAACTGCATAATTGGTGTTCCAAGCTCATATGCATCAATGATCATTGGGTCATTCTGCTTCTTTGTGGGTTTCCTGGCGGAGTTCTTGGCCTGGTTACGGCTCAAGCCTTTATGTTGTTTGGAGTGCATACCAAGCTACTGCTGGTTGGTTAAGGGGGTAGAATGCATCCATCACACTCAGCAAGGAAGAAGATACAGGGGTAACAGATGGTGCTGGTGGTTTATAAAAGGAACAGAAATGGGGGGTGGGGTGGGGAGGACGGAGGGAGAAAATGGTTGGATTTTAGACCTAATGTTTTATAGTGTTTTACAATTTAGGCTTCATTTTTTATCCAGTCAGTCTGTGGGACTGTAATTGCTGCCTGCCAAATGGAAGGCAAGCGGGGCAGCAGCACAAGGGAACTTCTGCCCATGGTGGCCTGTCTCCCTGGGGTCCCCTGGCATTCAGTGGGAAAAGCTGAACTCCCCTGCAGGGCAATTCAAACCAGAAAATTACCTCCATGTTCTCCTTTTTCCATCCAATGCCAAAGTTCCCCTTTCTGAATAATGCCCTCCCTGCTTTACTTAACATGTTGCTTTGTTGGATTAAATGGGACTCGGCATGTGAGTTGACCTGGACAACTGTTGGTGAACGTGTATAAAAGCTACACCTGCAAGGAACAATTGCAAGGAGCACTGTCATGCAGCTCCATAGGCTGCTCTGGCTCGGATTAGAGCAGGACTGGCATAAAGAGCGATGGCTTTATTTGTACACAAGCTTCAGGTGTAAACAACAACTGCTTGATGCAAAACCTTCTGTCCATAAAGCTTTTCTCTTGCTTACAGAGCCATTTAGCCATCACCAACCCCTATTCAGGTGCAGATGCTGTTTTTATTCTGAAGATATATGTATCTATTTCTTTTTGATACCTTACTGTTCCTACTAGCAGCTATCACCAACATCTGCTTGAAATAACTCTTCTGGCCTATTTCTCTTCCCTGCTCTACGTGTTTTCAATCCTGCTGATTTTCCATGTAACCATGGGCAGTATTGGCTTGTGGTGCTGTACTAACTGTGAGTCAAGCGTGAAAATGTGCCTGTACACAGACAAGTAACGGTCACGTATACCATCAGGTACAGCTGTAGAGGAAGATTAGCTCTGTGTGTCACCACCACAGGAGAACCTCTGCTGATACTCAGGTGTAACTCCCAGAGGTTGCTGAGGTGAGGTACTGATCATCTTTAGTTTTCAGGAATTCCTATGGCTTGTGAGGCCAGGAGGCTTTATTCGCCATGGAAGCTTTACCCTTTGTACTACCCTGCTACCCCAATCCTCTTCTATGCAACTTTTGCGAATCACTCTGAGCCACAGAAAACAGCTCCAAAGGGGCAACCACTGGTGTGCAAGCACTGCAGGGCTTAATAGTCCTATTATGAGGGCAAGAGTTTGCATTTTCTTTATGCATGCAAGAAGTACCACCTCCACCAAGGCCCATTAAGGTTTTCCTGTCTCCAGCTGATGCTAAATCTGTCATTTAAAGTAGAGGTGACTCTCTCGAAAATACAGCTTATGTCCTGGGTAATTTCCTTAAGTGGCAGCACAAAGCCCCTGGAGAGCAGCCTTCCAATTGCTTACAAATCATCCTCACAGCAATGCATAAGGTCAGGAAAAAAAGGTTCCCAAGCTCAGCAGAGGTATGTCCATGCTTATAGGCGCTACCAAGGGATACCATAGCTAGGCACAGGCTATACAAATGATGGTGGGAGAATGAAGGCAACTCAGCTGTGTGTCGGGAGCCCTGTGTTCATTTGCCAATTCAGAGTTGAGTTCAGCTTGCTTTGGGGGAGGAATGGAACCCACATCCAGAGTGAGGCATCCCACCAACCAGCCTATTTGAGAATCTCCAGATCACATTTGTTCACACCATCCTCTTTTGAGCACATGAGGAAAAGCTGCTAGGGCATTCCTACTGTTCCAGACAGTGAGTTGATTATCTGATTTGGCTTCTCTTTCTGGCTGTCCCAGACAAGACAGAGGAAGGGTCATGGTTCATTCAGCTCTGAGCCGCAGGTTTTTGAGGACTCTTCCTCATGCCACCTCACTCATCCTTGCTTTAGGGGTCCATACCTAGAGCTTTGCATTCCCATATGTGGTTAGTGGCCACTGCATGGAGTGGAGCTCTGGCCAGGTGGCACTGGCAGGGACTCATTTGATAAACCCTACAGTGAGAGACTATTGCCAGCCTTCTTCCCCTTTTTCCTTCCCCTGGACCTGCCCCCAAAGCCATTTGCTATTAGTAGGCTGCTGTTGTCCCTGCAGCAACATCAGCACAATGCATCTGAAAACCTCCCAGTACAAGGTGGATTTTTGTAAACCACAGCACTTAAACTATGATATAAGCACCAATGTGGGTGAGGAGTGGGTGTTCAGTACCCTTTTTTCAGTTCTTTCATTCCTTTGGGAAGGAATGCCATCCAGAAGGACCTTGACGTGCTTGTGAGGTGTGCTGATGCCAGCCTTATGAAGTTTAACCATGCCAAGTGCAAGGTACATGGGACCTGTTGAAATCCATCCACGGGTCCTGAAGGAGCTGGCAAATGAAGTTGCAAAGCCACTGTCCATCATATTTGAAAAATCATGGCAGTCAGGTGAAGTTCCCGATGACTGGAAAAAGGGAAATATAACCCCCATTTTCAAGAAGGGGAAAATGGATGAACCGGGGAATTACAGACCAGTCAGTCTCACCTCTGTGCCTGGCAAAATCTTGGAGCAGATTCTCCTGGATGGCATGCTAAGGCACATGAAAAACAACAAGGTGCTTGGTGACAGCCAGCATGGCTTCACTAAGGGGAAATCCTGCCTGACCAATTTGGTGGCCTTCTATGATGGGGCTACAGAACTGATGGACAGGGGTAGAGCAGTTGATGGCATCTACCTGGACTTGTGTAAAGCGTTCGACACTGTCCCACACAACATCCTTGTCTCTAAGATGGAGAGACATCAGTTTGATGGATGGACCACTCGGTGGATAAAGAACTGGCTGGATGACTGCACACAAAGAGTTGTGGTCAATGGCTCAATGTCCAGCTGGAGACCAGTAACGAGTGGTGTCCCTCAGGGATCGGTGTTGGGACCGGTCTTGTTTAACATCTTTGTTGCTGACATGGACAGTGGGATTGAGTGTGCCCTCAACAAGTTTCCCGATGACACCAAGCTGTGTGGTTTGGTTGATACGCTGGAGGGAAGGAATGCCATCCAGAGGGACCTTGACACGCTTGTGAGGTGGGCTGATGCCAACCTCATGAAGTTTAACCATGCCAAGTGCAAGGTCCTACACCTGGGTCAGAGCAATCCCAGCCACAGCTACAGGTTGGGCAGAGAAGAGATTCAGAGCAGCCCAGTGGAGAAGGACTTGGGGGTGTTGGTTGATGAGAAAATGAACATGAGCCAGCTTCAGTGTGCGCCTGCAGCCCAGAAAGCCAACTGTATCCTGGGCTGCATCAAAAGGAGCGTGACCAGCAGGTCGAAGGAGGTGATCCTGCCCCTCTACTCTGCTCTCCTGAGACCTCACCTGGAATATTGTGTGCACTTCTGGTGTCCTCAACATAAAAAGGACATGGAACTGTTGGAACAAGTCCAAAGAAGGGCCACGAGGATGATCAGGGGACTGGAGCACCTCCTGTATGAAGACAGGCTGAGAAAGTTGGGGCTGTTCAGCCTGGAGAAGAGAAGGCTGCATGGAGAGCTCATAGCAGCCTTCCAGTATCTGAAGGGGGGCTATAGGGGTGCTGGGGATGAACTCTTCATTAGGGAATGTAGTGACAGGTCAACGGGTAATAGGTTAAAACTTAAACAGGGGAGGTTTATATTGGATATAAGGAGGAAGTTCTTTAGTGTAAGGGTGGTGAGGTACTGGAATGGGTTGCCCGAGGAAGTTGTGAATGCTCCATCCTTGGCAGTGTTCAAGGCCAGGTTGGACGAAGCCTTGGATGACATGCTTTAGTGTGAGGTGTCCCTGCCCATGGCAGGGGGGTTGGAACTAGGTGATCTTAAGGTCCTTTCCAACCCAAATTGTGCTATAGTTCTATGATTCTCTGAAAGTGAAGGTAACCACTAGCTGAAGATGGCTGGGGGGAAGTAGCATCTTACATGATCGCAGTTTGAAGCTAAATGAATAGGAGGTAAATCCCTACATATCTCTGGGGTTTAAGCTTAAAGTGCTTTACATGCTTCTGGGAAACCAATTTTGTGTTGCTGTTGGCAAGTTTTATAGGTAAGTTTTTAATCCTTGTTCTGTTAAGGAGTCAGCTAATGCACAGAGGGTGAGATCTTCCCCTCTGTTGTAAGATGTACCACCAACCATGCAATATGTCCCCAGATCAGAATGGCAGTGTCTTATCTGCACCTCTGAGGATGATGCATGCACAGCAAGACACTTGGCTGTGGATAAGAAAGGCCAGAGAGATGTGAAGCTTCCAGGGACCACACAAATTCCTGCTGATTTTTGTTTGGCATGGGATGTTTCAGGAGTGATTTGCCTGGGGCCAATCTATCTGTGCAACTCTGAAACACATGACTCGAACTCTGGTCTCTGAGCCCTGCTTCTGTGCTTGGACTGGGTTCTGCTTCCCTTAGCACACACAGAGAAGCATATCAGGCTCCATTATTCTATTTCCCCAAGAACCACATAGTTAATGCTGGAAATGCTCTTTTTGGAAAACATTTGTAATTGGCAGCTCCTGCCAAGTATTAGCAGGCCAGTAAAATCTTTCTACATAAATTGTGTTGTAATTAGTGTGATTTGTTTAATGTCACCTTGTCTGGCTGGCTGAGAAACTGTCTCAAAATGTAAAAGCACCGCACTTTTCAGTTGAGAGAGTGGAGTCTCACTGCACCAAGATGTTTTATTTCTCTCTATTATTTTACAATGGCCTTTTCAAATCACTCAGGTTGGTGAACTTAAGCCAAGTTAGTCAAGAATTCCCAGGTGAGGAAAATTACAGACATAAGACATCGTAACAAGAAGCATGAAAATAAAGGTAAAATGCTAATAATAATTAATGGCTACTGAGGTCAGTACACAAGGCAACACAGTAAAAACCTCCTAATACCCCCAAAATACTTGATACATGTGCAAATAAGCCATTTTAGGGGGAAGCGATGGAAAGGGTGAGAGGACAAAGTAGTTTGCTTGCTGAAAAAAAAGGTATTAGGAACTGACTAGCTTCCTTGGTGTCCTTCAGCTCCCTGAGAGTCACACCCAGGTCTAGAAGGCAAAAGTGAGTGATGGCAGTTTTCCTGGTAGGTGGAAAAAAGGGGAGTAACAGGAAAGCAGTCAAGGGACACTGATAAGACCAGAGTGCAACAGGGGAGCTGCGCTGTGCTTCCCTGTGGACTTCAATACATTAAATAATGCCACAGCTTGAATGTGGTTCCATCATTGTCCATCAGTGCCCAGAAAACACTCATGACAGGCACAGCAGGAGGAAAACCAGTCGGGTCTTACACACGCTGGGTGTTGCAACCTGATAAAATGACTTTTACCTTCTCCATCCCATGAACATGAGCAGCAATCTGAGAAACAGAAAGAGAGAAGGAAGAAAAAAAATCAGGGAATCTTTTAAAGCTTAAGAAATGGTTTGGGGTGAGAAAGGTGCAGAAGGAGCACTGGATGCCCAGCTCACCACTAGCATTTTTCACCTTTAATCTTCCTTCCAAATGTTCTGCTTTTATTCCAGCTAATTGAACGAATGTCTTAGAATTCATAACACAAACTGAATTTGATTAAATCTAACTTGGTTCATATGATAAAGCACTGCAGTTAGAATGCAGCTAGAAAAATACATTATGCTAGGACAAATAAGTATGGTTAACTTCAATAAGAGGAAAGGTAAATTGCTTTCTGTGTGAAATGTGCAATTTCACCTCAGTATAGCTTTAATCAAAGTAAAATATTATAGGACACGGGGGAAAAAAGCCCCTCACAATGTAACATTTTGTCTGCTAACCACTCAGTAAGATTTAAGGTAAAAATTGCTAAATAAAACCAATGCTGTATGCTGTCTGTCCCTAGTTAGTATGTAAACAATTAGGGCAATATCTGGCTATAAACTAATTCATATTTATAACAGATCAAAACTCAGTGGTAGTCAATGTGAATGCAAGCTGTTCATCAGAAGCTTGTCTGACACCAAAAGTTTCACTGTAAGGGAAAGAATGGAACTAAATTAAAGTATTTAGTGGAATTTGTATTTACATTTATGCCAGTGTTTTCACTCTTTTGTCTTTGCTCTTCAGTGTCCATGGTTGATGTTATGTTACCAACACTGAGTGCTCCAAATTCCCACTTATGGCTTATTGCAACCTGCCTTCTATTTGAGAGGACCTGCTCTCTTCTGAGGGGCCAACATTACTATGCTGCTACCATTCCCTGTTTTGGCTGTATGGATGCCTTCTTGTGTCAGAGTGGGGTCACCTGTAACCCCTTTCTCATGGGACCATAGCTGAAGTTGTACCACTGTTTGGGACACAGCAGGAGGCTCTGACACACTGCAGTGCAGCCCAGATGCTGGAGAAAAAGCTTGATGTTTGATTGCATCTGGGCCTTCTCTGTGTCCAGGATGGGAAGACAAGGTAGGTTTCAACAGAGCCTCAAAAGGGTTTCATGATCCCATATTTCTGTGTGCTACGGGAATGTACTGCCTAACATGAGGAGACCCACACTCTCCAAAGGGACAGCTGACTGTATTAAAAATGGAAGCCACAGAAGACACAGGCTTCCTTGTTTATTGCAAGACTCCTTTGGCTCCAGCATACCCTCTCCGTGAAGGTTTCCTCCTTCGCTTGCCAGCCGGGCACCACAACCAGCCAGCGTAACTGTAGAAGAGGAAACAGCACCGGACAGTAGGAGTCATCAACCCTTGTGCTGGTGAATCAGCAAGCTGCAGGCTTCTGAGACCAAAAAAACCTACCAGACAAACCCCACATATCTGTCTGCCTTGGAGGAAACCGAGGGAAGTTCTGTGACACGGTTCATGATCTGTACATGCTGCCTGTGGGCTGCCTAAGTGCATAGGGAGTGCTGAACTAGCTCAGACCTGAAGGTGAGCAGAGCTTGTGCAAGGATCAGGTGCCTGCTGCCCTTGTCACTGTGGTCAGTGTAACTCCCCTGACCCCCAGACCCCAGTCCAGCTGAGGCACGGCAGAGGAGCTGTGTTTCAGCCACCAGTTCTGAGAGCGTCTGCACTATGGGTAACGCAGCAACCTGGAGAGACATCAGAAATGCCTTGAGAAAACTAATCAGGTAGTTCTCCTCCACACCGTGTCAGCTGGGGTACAAACAAATTAAATCAAATGTGCAAAGCTTCAAGTTTAGTTAAATGTTTGGTAGAGGCAGAGATGAGAGTTCATTAGATAGAAGACATCATGGACAGTTTAGCACAAAGTACCATATACAGTCATTACTCAGAAGACATAAGGGGTTTGTTGTCTCATCATTCAGCATGCTTTTTAATAATTATACAACCAAAACCATCTTAGCTTGAATTTTATGTGAGAATTTTAGCTTCTTGGAGGCAAGAAAAAGAAGCACATGTCACCCTCTAGTCTCTTCAAGTGCAAAACTGTTTTATAGAATCATAGAATCGTTAGGGTTGGAAAGGACCTTAAGATCATCTAGTTCCAACCCCCCTGCCGTGGGCAGGGACACCTTACACTAAATCGTATCACCCAAGGCCTCGTCCAACCTGGTCTTGAACACTGCCAGGGATGGAGCATTCACAACCTCCCTGGGCAACCTATTCCAGTGCCTCACCACCCTAACAGGAAAGAATTTCCTTCTTACATCCAACCTAAACTTCCCCTGTTTAAGTTTTAACCCTTTACCCCTTGTCCTATCACTACAGTCCCTAATGAAGAGTCCCTTCCCAGCATCCCTGTAGCCCCCCTTCAGATACTGGAAGGCTGCTATGAGGTCTCCATGCAGCCGTCTCTTCTCCAGGCTGAACAGCCCCAACTTTCTCAGCCTGTCTTCATACGGGAGGTGCTCCAGTCCCCTGATCATCCTCGTGGCCCTTCTCTGGACTTGTTCCATCAGTTCCATGTCCTTTTTATGTTGAGGACACCAGAAGTGCACACAATACTCCAGGTGAGGTCTCACAAGAGCAGAGTAGAGGGGCAGGATCACCTCCTTCGACCTGCTGGTCACGCTCCTTTTGATGCAGCCCAGGTTTTGCACAGAAACTAATTCTGGTGTGATGGAAAGGTGATGTGTGCTCTCAGGTGTCCTTTACACCAAATGCAGAGCTCAAAAGAGACCTTTGCATGGCCTAGCTTTGGGCATCCAGCTTTAAGCTTTGGGTGTAAGGCTGGACTGGCTGTGGAGAGAGACAGTCACTTCCTTCCAGCACCAAGGGCAGAGTCCTGTGCTGGGTCACTTGACAGCCAGAAACTCCAGCCTGGGAATCGGGCATCCTCCCCAGCAGATAGTAGATATGGAGATGTGAACAAGTTAGTGCCTCCATTACACGGGGAGGTCCTCCTCACCAGCTGGCGTAAACCAGGGCTCACAGTCTTGCCAACAGACTGCTGAATCTCCTTTATGGCTAGCCCTGGCAAGAAAAGCGGTAGGGGAAATGTGACCAGCAGTCTCTTTGCAGAGGCAGGTGAACAGCTTCAGTTACCTCTTACCATCCCCTAAAGCTGTGGCATAGGTCTGGGGACCCTGGAAACCAAACGCACTTCAGCAGTAGCCTGAGGTGAGGTCATAGGCCATCTGAGAAGATAGGAAAGCACTGAGGTGAAACAGCCCATTTCTGCTTCGAAGGAGACTCTCCCTCCTTTGAAATGGACAGAATGCGCCTTCATGTGACCATGTGCCCCTGATTTCATAGGGACTCCTGGATCAGTTCCCATGAAGGCAATGGCATTTTCTCTGCTTTCCTTCTCCTGTTCCCTGTGGCCACATCCCTGGCATGTTGCAAAGCCCAGCCCCTGCCCCTCTGTGTGAGAACTCCAATAGGGGGAAGAGACAGGAGGCGCAGGAAAAGCATGGTCTTCTGATGCTCTTGGGATGCAGGCTGAACACATCTAACTGACCATGACCCTTTGGACATGATCTTGGCTACATTTACCTGGCCAGTACTTTGCCTTGAGGCATGAAATCATCCCACTCTGAGGGAAGCGTTCTTGCACAAGGACTTGGACTCATGCTGGAACATCCCACCTTGCTTCTGCTATTTTTGGAGACTGTCTAAAATAGTGAAGCATGTGACTCCGGCTGAAATTCAGCAAATCTCGCTAGTCTTCAGAAAATGTGCCTTGGTGCCTATGGGATAATTTTTAATTCACCACATCCAATGACTCAGATGCTTCTCATGTCAGGACCAAGAGGTCTTGAATGCAGAGATGAATGTTCTCTTCTGTGTAGCACCTCCCTTCTTCCTCCTCAGCCACCTTCCTTCAGCAAAGGATCTACCATCTCTGTCTCTTGAGGTTTTCTGCTCCACATTTTCAGCTGTGATTTAATTCACATCCTTCCTCTTAGACCCAGAAAATGAATTTTTCTCTTTCCAGCCCCTCAGTTTCATTGGCGCACAAAGGTTGCACAGAGCCTTGAAAATGATGTGATTTAACTGGGAGTGTTTCACCTGGCTGGATCAGAATTTACCTTTTCTTGACTGCACACAGATCAGTGCCTCAAAATGCAATACTTCATGTAATTTTGATTCTGTCAGTAAAGGCTTCATTGAAAATCTCATCTGGGTTTGTCAGTGATACATTGACTAAAAATGCCAGGTTTAAAGGAGGTTAGGAAAACAAAGGAAGAAAGACTCTAATCTCCCTCTGAAACTAGTCCTTTCAAGAGAGAATGAGAAATTGGGGGAGTAGAAGTCGTTTCAGTCCAAGGGAGACAGATATTGTGTATTTCAATAAGCCAACATATTCGTTGTGGATACTCCACCCCTGGCAGTGCTCAAAGCCAGGCTGCATGCAGCTTAGAGCAACCTGGTTTAGTGGAAGGTGTCCCTGCCCATGGCAGAGGTTTGGAACTGGATGAGCTTTAAGGTCCCTTCCAACCCAAATCATTCCATGATTCTATGATTTCTGGATTAAGTAGTGGTATAATTATTCAGTTTCTAGTAGGTGTTGTTAGGCCACAGTAGGTGTAGTTCAGGCCACAGTCTAAAACCACATCAGTAAAAACTGATCACTTACCTTAAGCTGCAAGTCTCAAACAGTTTAAGCTATGCCAATTGTAAAACAGCTTAGATAATTTCCCCCGTGCAGGCAGGCTTGAAGAATCATAGAGTTGTAGAAGAAAAGAGTCTGTTGCATTTCATGTAAGTGAAAAACATACGACATTCAGTTGCTCACCAGAGCCATTACTAAATGAATAATGGATAAAAAATGTCAGTTATCCCCATGCCCTTAACTCAGGCACAAGAAAAACCACCAGTGGTTGAAGGTTTCGTTCAGCCTGGTGTGAAACTTCCCAACAGGAGTCCCAGGAAGAAAAAGGTATTTGTCCCTGCTTTATATGTAGATTACTTTCCCCATGACCACTCACTCCACTGTAAATTTCTTCTGCTCTGTGGATTTATACACTAAGAATATGAAATGGGGAAGGAATATAAACTCTCACTTTGTAGTATCGCTGGCTTGCACATTGCAGCTCAGCAGTCATGGACAGCATCCAGCATTAACACTCAAAGGGAGCTGCCATATTTATGACTTCTCCAGCCTCACAAGAGCAGGGAAGGCTGGCGAACAGTGACTGAAGCACAGCTGAATGAAACGCATAATATAAAGAAGGCAAAAGTCAAACATGTTTTGAATCTGAATTCCTAAAAAATGCAGTTTATGCAGCCCTGGGTGAGGGGGTGTGTGTGGCAGGTTGCTCCTTCCACAAGCCCCACATCAGAGTTTGGTCCTGCTGACCTGCTGATAACTTTTGACAGAAGGTTTAGCAGCCTTTGAGGAAATTCAGTTTGTCCATGCTGGATGGAAACAGATGCTTATGCCTCACAGGTGGAAAGGCTAATAAACTCACCCCTTGTTAGGCATCAGATTATGAAGAGAGGGCAGAGGCTTTTGAAAATTACCCACTTGTTCTGCAGCCCACAGAAGTTCCCCTCCATGGCTTAAACTCGGTATGGCCAGGATGAAAAATATTTCTGTATGTATTTAAGATGCGTTTGCCAGGTTCTTCATAAAAAAAAAAAAAAAAACAAAACATTTCTGATGTGCAGGTCACCTGGGAAGAGGTGACTACAGTCAGAGTCTGATTCTGCCACCCACTGGCTTCTGTGAAACTATTGCAGATGCAGATGCTTGTCCGTGGGAGCAGGGCTGCCATCACCCAGCCCAGGCTTTGCTAAGGTCATTATACATCACATGGGGTAATAGTTTCTTCTCCGACCAGATAATGCAGGCAGCACTCGGTGTGCACTGCTTCTTCTGAATTGCACCAGTTCCTGTGCAATGTGAAGTGGGTACTTGACTCTAAAGTGTCTGTTCTTTCATTTGTGATGGTAAAGTTCAGGCTCCTCAGTAAGTGGAGAAAGTGTAAGTGCTGAATCTACAAAGTGGACAAACAGCATTGGAAAGATTTTCTAAGCCATGCTCTGCCACATAGTGAAAGAAGTTTGAATTTTGGGTTGGCCATATTGGATTTTGGGAGGGGGAGAAGCTCTCCAAGATCTACATTTAGAAGAATGTTTTGCAAGAGCTGTGATTTTACACATATCCAAATGGCACTGCTTCCATTAAGATCCCCAAATATACTGATTTCCACAGCTGGCAAAGAAATTCATAATAATGGATGCAATGACATCAAAGACAGTCAATTACCTGTGTTTATAGCTAATGTGTTTATGTTGCAGGAGTGGTAAGTGGACATTCGCTGCTTCTTATTGCAAAGGGTTGCAGTGCTTAGTTTTTTGCCTCCATGTTCATAAGATAGCAAGAGGGGACGATTTTCAAAACAGTGGCTAATATCAAATGCCTCCATCCAGAGAAGGGTGTGAGCACACTGTCTGATGTTCAGAGGTGAAAAAGCACCAGCAGCATTCATTTCATCACTTTGAAAATCAGATCACTAGCTCTACGGCTGCTGTGATTGATGTCAGCACTTGCTTCAGAAATGTCCATGCTCACACCTCTGAAGAATATCCAGAACAGAAGTCCAGGACTATGAAAGAAGTTTTGGCCTACAGTGCATCTGAACAAAGCAAAGCTCGCACTGGAGTACTGATTATTTCAGGTCTGTGGGATGGAAGCAAGCCCTCTCTCCCCACACGTGGTATCAGCCTCCCCTCAAAAAACCTCCCAAACAGTAAAAACTTTTGACTTGATTGCAACCACTAAAGCGAGATTAAATGTATAACTAGTGCGTAAACTGAGATCTCTCTGACTCTGAAGAGAGCCTGAAGCAGTGATTACATGAACTTTCAACTTCAGCTCATTCAGGGCTGTGGGCTCTCAGTTGTGAAGCTGTGTTTTTTAAAGGGTATTTTTTCTCTCTCTGTCTTTTTTTCTTTTAGCTACAGGGTTCATTATTTTGCAGAGGATGGGTCTTTCTGCCCTACAGGGATCTATCTATCACTGCTGACTCTCTGCATCTTCTCCACAGGGAAGAAGTAATTGGATTGTACTTTCTGCACGTGATGAGAGCTGTAGGCTGGAGAACTAAGCTGTCAAGAGGGTAGGAAACCATATGATGCCTAAGAAAACTAAATGTGTGAGTGTAACTGCAAGACCTTTCCTTTCTTTCCATAGAAGAGCTGGAACATGCTGAACTGCACTCACCAAACTGCGCTAGAACTTTGGGAAGGTCCGTGAAGCTTTAAGGAAGCAGAGAAAAACATAACCACCCAAATAATCCCAGGGGCATTAAATGTCTGTGAATATATAACACAATAAGCCATACTATGAATATGAACAGCTAGGGACATTTCTTAAAGAAACATTACTGCAAACTGCAATGGTGTTTTCGTAATGTTAGAGCCTCCATGTCCTATCACATAGCTGGGGTATTTGATAATGTAGGAGCAACTGCAACCCTTCAAAAATGCAATTATTTCATATATATCCAGATAGGGTCATATTTATTGCTATTCTGTTACCGAATGCCATGCTGTAACCTTAAGCATTGTGCCGTTTCTCTATTGTTAAAGACACCAGAATCCTGACATCATAACGTTCCTTGGAGTGATCTGGGGAAAGTGACAATATTGCCAAGACTTTATGCTCTAAGTCTTCAAGCACTTAGCTGATTTATACTTTTCCTTCAAACAAATGCCTGCTTGCCACTGTCAGCCCTGCACTCCTCATCCCCACCTCCACCCCCTTAGATCCAAGCTTAAAAAAGAAGCTGTTTGGAGCCTGATGTGTTTCTTATAGCTATGTTAGAGAAACTACTATTCTGGGAGCAGTCATGCTATTCCAAACAGCTTCTCCAGCTGTAGCATCATACATGGTTTTCATCTCAGCCATAAGAGCTTTCACTGGTCTCCTACCAAGCCCCACCAGCCAAAACTCAAGTGCTGGCTGATCGTCTGCAGGGCCTAAGGAACATATGTGTCCATGTGTGAGTGTGTGCACATGGGTGTATGCATACACACTCATTTATTCATGTGAAGGAGAGGTTTCATGGTCAGCTTGGATACTACCCCAACCCTGTTACAGCAAGATTCATCCTGTTGGTCTGACTTAGACCAGTGGCTGGCTTGTTCTAATGTGCAGCACTGACATGGATTTGCAGACCTGAACAAACCACTGATGAAAGGCATATCAATGGGATGTGTTGCTTTGCTCTGGACAAGCCATCATTTCCCTCTGCCCCTGCAGTGGAGGCAGAGGAAGGTGGTACATGCCCATATGAAGGTCTGTGCCTTGGGAGAGCCCCCACCCAGGCCGTGCCATGTTAGATAAACATGAGGACTGCTTAGCATGACTGTGCTACACCAGAATGGCACCCCAAAACTTGTGCTCAGCAGCAGGGTTTCTTATGCAGGCTGATTCTTGCATTTCTCCTCAATAAATATTTGCATCAACCTTGACTGGAATAAAAGCACTGACACACAGGGAAAACTGTTTGCTATTATTTTTTAGTTATAAAAATAAACAAATCTGCAAGACGAACCCAATTCTCCTACTGCAAAGATTATTTGTTACATGAAACAGCTAGAGCAGAATGGCTGAAAGAAGCCATTCCTGAAATTTACGAGGAAAAAGATTGTTCTTTACAGCCACAAAACACCCCATTGTCCCACTCAGTGCATTAACATTCACAGTAAAAAATGGCAGTTGCAAAAATGTGGCAGAGTAGGATCAAATCAGTATTTCTTAAATGGTTTTGGAGTGTGCAAACTGATGTTTTGGAATAATAACAGAGATAGTGCAATGTTCTGAGTTGTCAGAGTTTCTGAGGGGTTAGATTCTAAGGTCTACCTCACTTAATGCCTTCCAAACTCCATCTGAATGGAAGATGTTCCAACAGGACAGCTCAGGGTGTTGTACTTACAAGTTGGATGAGTTATATTTTATTTCCTTTTTTATTTTTAAGCAAACCCATGATTTAATAGGTGCTGTGATGGAAAAGTAAAATTATGCAGTGCCATACACTAATCTGCTGCAGATACAGTATGAGTTGGTGCATATGTGCATGCCTGTATTTGTGTTGTAATTTAAAACATAACGTCATCCCAAGCTAAAAAGGTTTAGAGACTTTCTCTGAGAGAAAATCTTTTCACTTCAGAAAGAGAACCCAGGGTAATGAACGTCAGTGTGGCAGCCAGAAACAACACTTAAACCTTTACCAGCAAGAGATAGCAAAGAAGTTAAATAGATCTCCCTACCTTCCATCCCAAACATCACTGCACCAAGACCAGCCTCTCTTTCTCTGCTGACAACTACACGGTGTTTCTTGTCCCCACCAGCATATACATCATGCTTGCTTTGAGACCACCCTCTCCATCTCCATGTGTCTCAGCTGCAGTAGGTTTGGATTGGGCCGTGGTGCTATGAGATGCAGCAAAAACAAAGAAACACAGACCTTTAGCTCGTGAGAAGCCGCAGACACCAGGATTTCAGTATGCAGTATGGCTGAGGCTAAACTTGGTATCATAACAAAATGTGGGTCTAAATAAAAACTGTCTTAAACTCCCAGGAGGTTTGCTTCTTCTATGCAATGACAGTTGTTAGAGAGTAGCTCTCCTACAGAAACAACCGTGCCAAATATAACATACTGGAGTAAAAGCAAGACTGGAACACTGGAAGTAAACTAAAGATACTTTCCTTGCTCTCTGAATGCAACCCCGTTTCTGCAAGAGGTCACGGATGTCACATCTGAAGGTAGCTAGCCCTCTAGCTGTGTGATTCCCTCAATTACTAATACAACATAGCCAATCTTAGTCTTTCTTGAGGCCACGGTCTGAGTTGGGAGACTCCTTTATGCTCCAGACCCAGAGAAGCTGGTGAGCAACTTTTTCTCCTGGTTGACTGCCAACTGCTTTGAAGGGAGGCCATTGGGAGATCCTTTGTATGTCACTTTTTCTGCTGGTCTGCTATTGATCAGTCGCATAGCTAGCCTTGATTTAGACGCAGGCAGCAAGATGCAACTAAGAAAAGGAAGAAACTAAATGCAGATGTTTGCCCACTTTGCCACATTGATGTATTTTCTGACAATTTCTGTGCTGCCTCTCTCCTCCTGCTCTGCACAAGGTGGTGTATGGGTCCCTCATGCAGCCTCTGGGACCTGCAGGAATTTTGCAGGCATGTACAAGCTGCAGGACCTGGAAGACAGAAAAGTGATGACCTTGCCTGGAAACTTAGAAACACCAAAGGCAAAGCTTCCCCTTTCCTCAGAAGGCCTGGATTTCCAAGCATCAACAGCACTTGCAAGAGAGCTTCTAAGAAGATTCATTCCTTGACCTTTTTATTCCACAAAGGCTTCCTCCTCTGCATCTTTTTTCTGATTATTTGTTTTAATGTTGGTGTGTTTGTAGCTGCTCGAGCTTCAGCACACAGAGGACAACTTCACAAAGCCCCTTGTATGTAAGTTCAAAACCCCAGCTAGAAATGGTTTCGCCTGAAACCAGGCCGGCTTTCCTCTGCCTCATCCATAGCCCTTTCAGCTACCCTGAGGAGCCATATTGTGGGAAAATGCTGCAACAAGACGAGCCTGGTGTGGCTTTTTGTCAGGTCAGATGAAAACACAGCCGCACCGCTAAGTGCTGCTGCTGGGCTGCGTGAGGGATGAGATGTTCGAGCACTTTTGTGTCCCCACAGTACGTTACCACACTGCAAAACGGGGGTCTCACTTGCTATGGGGCCAGGACAGAAACTGCAGCCTGAGTGAGAAATACCTTCCTTAATGATGCCTGCTATAAAATTCCCCTATGTGTGCCAGTGGGAGTTTTGCCTAAATGAAAACTAGACTTTGGACTGCTACAAAATGGGAGATGTCCTAGGGGAGTTTGCATGTCTCTAAGTGGTGGCTGGGCAGCTCATGTAGCCTGTGGCTGCCAGTGCTGTGGAGCTCGCTTGATACTTAAAACATAATCAACAGTCTAGGCTATAAGCCTGCACCATTTAATTTTAAAATTAAAGTCATTTTCTGAGTAATAGGAGCACATTTGTGCTTGGAAAACATGGAGCACTTAGCATCTTTTTGATTTCAGTGCTAGAAGAAAGAAGGGGGCACAGCGCCAGGAAATATTTTTTCTTGGCTGAACTCTTGTAGACCAAATTTTAGTCCAGAGTGGGGTTTTTATTGTGACTCAGTGGTAAATTTCTGAACAAAAAGCTTAATGATGTAGAGGCAATACTATAAAACGCGTTTAACTCTAGCTGTGCTGGTGTTTTTGATAACTCCTGGCACCAATTCTTTCCTCTCACAGCAGCGTGAGAACACTTGTAAGTAAGTGGATTGAAACCTTCCTTGGGGATTTCTGTAACAAAGTAAAAATTTAAGTGCTTTGTAATCTCTGTGGGAAGACTTAGTATCAGGTAGACTAGATAATTTGAATTACTTAGAGGAATCATGCTTTTGAAATCTTTACTTCATTCTTGCGAAAACTAGTTTGCAGCAAAATTACCTTCCAAAAGCTTCTTTACATGCTCCCCTAATGAAGTTCCAATTTACATGTAGTTTGTAGATATGACTTCTCTTTGCTAATGTAGTTTTCTTCCATTTATTCAAGGCAGACTTCTGGTTTAAGGGGAAATATTATGTAGTGTGGATAGCTGTTTTTGGAGGAATTACTGCAAATATCTCATTTGTAGTGCTTATGTTCTTCCACTCAGAAATCCCACACCTCACTCCTCCATGGAGGAGAGGATATTGTGTTTGAGTTATTACAAAGCCTAAAGCATTCTTAACATTGACTACAACTAGCGACATATATTTTATATGCCTTCTCATTTTGGAAATGTTATGACTCTTCAACATGGGAAAGGTGCTTCCTACTTCAAAATCTATTTAACCTCTATTTTTTCCCCACAAAGGTCTGGGCCTGTGCTCTCTCATCAGCATGCCCATTAATGTCACTAAGACTAAGAAAGTGAGGAGGATGAGACCTCCAGTGCCTAACAGCAAAAGCATGGTAGTGCAAGGGTCGAAACCAAAAGTGACCAGACTTCAGACAATGAGTGAGCAGGGAAGCTGCTGAGGTCTCCACCTAGGTGTCTGACACCAGTACCACCAAGGTGGATGTAAAACTGTCTCACAGCTCAGCCTCTTCTCCCCAGTGCCTGAGGATGCAGCTTCCACCACAGCACATCTCATCTTTGCTTCTCCAGGTAAGGCTGGGATATTAGTATGAGAGTTGTGTAATTTTTGTTTTCTTTTGACATACAGTAACTTTGTTATTTTTTCCATTCTGGTTTGGGTCCTTTTGTTTTGGTTTGGTTCGGGTTTGTTTTGTCATGACAGCAAATATTTATGATGCAACTTATTTATGTAGTGTTTTCAGATTATACAGGACTAGGGGCAGGCATGAGTATCTTATTAAAGGATAATGCTGAAGAAAGGGACATCAGATACCATGCTGTGGTTTAGAAAACTGACCACTAATCTAAAATTATTTTCCAACGAGCCACTCTGAGTTACAGGATGGAGTAAAAGTGGTCTCAAAAAAAGAAGTGAAATAAACTTGTGCTTCAGGGCATAAACAAGCTTCGTAAAAGGTTGGGATAGGAATACTATCCCCTTCTGGCACATTCCTTTATAATTACAGAATATGGGACTGCTTGCATCTTTCTCTGAAGGGTCTGGTGCTGGCACTTTTACACACTAGGTAGGTAATTTTTCAAATGTATGGATCCTTCAATGTCTTTCAATGGAAATACAGGCTCTCAAGGACATTTTATAGAGGTCAATTGCTGTGTAGAGACCAAGAACTTCATTTCCTCAATCACATTTCATGACCACATTAGAGGTAGTCCACAGATGCCCAGGGACCGATGAACCACATGGTGAAAACCACAAGACAGCTCAGACCAGGAATCAGATTTTGTCTGGCAGTTTTCTAACACCTTATGTATCTAAATCATGGATGGATTTTTTTTATTTAGTTTTTCCCTTTCAGAAGGCATGCTTCAGTTCAGCTGGGATATATGAGGAGACAACTTAGAAGTCTGTTTCAAGCCTGTAAGGACTGATGTACAACATGATTTTAATGTTTAATTCTTGACTGAAAAATCAATGAATCTACAAAGTTCCATATTTCTAAGAAAACAAAGACATAAATCTACAGCCATGTTAGCAAATGATGTGCAGGCTTCTCCTGAGGAATACCTGCAAAGAAGTCCCACATACTGGGAAGGGTGTTTCTAGGATGACAGTACTTATGTGTATCACAAAGGATACACATCTCCTTCACTGATGAGGGGTTTTGATGATTGCCTCCCATTTATTCCACAACATTTAATTGCTGAGTAACTTGAGACTTCTTCACATGGTTTGAGGCTGATGGTGTGTACCAGTAATGCAGAGACCTTTCTTTCCTGGGGGAAATTAAGAAAATAATTCATTCTTTCACTCAGTTATTCAGCTGAATCCAATCTGAGTTCATTCTTTTAGGAAATGTGTTCGGCTAATTCTGTTAAATTAAAATATGAAAGGAAAAACATCAATAATATTGACCATCGTAACATTATGATTCTTAGTTCTTCCATACCAGTCTTCCTCTACTGAACATTTTATTTTGCAGAGGAGGAAACTAGCATAAAGTCTTAGAAGGATTAAGTCACATCTGTGATTTCTGCATATTACTAAACACTAGCATGTGTATATGTACATGAAAAAAACCCTCAGCAATGCACATTTCACGTTGATTTGGCTTTTTGGTTTCATTTGTGAGCTTTTATTTTGATTCTTTTCCTTACGTTTACTTTAGTGTCTATTTGCCAGATGCATTGTATACACAGAAAAAGGCCTAATATGAGAATGGGAGTGTCAGCTGCACTCTGTATCCTTAAGAGAGAAAGAGCAAATATTTGGGAATTTGTACAGTACAGAGCCTCCCAGCAGCTACCGGTCTCATTCCCATCCCTCACATACGGGTGTTAACACAGGGACACATAAGGGAGCAGCCAAGGACTGGAGAGAGCACGACCAAAGTGACTATTGATTCCCTTCTTCCTCTGTGGTACTGGCTGCTTAGAAAACATTGATCACTTCAGCAGCCTCAAGAGAAGGCTGGATGAATTCATGTAAGAGGAAAGCCACTGAGAGCTACTAAATAAACAGAAGAGTCTGGCTCAGGATGTGTCTAGGCCACAGATGCTTGCAAAGTACTTGGAGGAGAGGGGGTGTGCTGCTTGCGCCTGTCTGGTCTCATGCTGCCCGCTTCAATATCAGCTTTTGGGTGTTGGCAGTAGCTTTTCTTACTTCATTATGCTTTTGTTTACTGTTGGAAGGAGGCGGGGACTGGAAGCTTCAGAGGATGCTGCTGGCTGCAGCCTGCTGGGGGACCCCTCTTTCCCCAGGGCTGACTACAACACAGAGTATTGACTGGCATTGCAGCGAGCTCCATTAACCGGAACACATTTTTCAGTGCCTAAATAGCTTGAAACTGCAGGTTCTGCGGGCAAAGCTTGAGTGACTTGCACATATTGGGAAACTGCTACCCGTTAGCTTTCTCTCTTTTTGTCTCTTTCCCTGTGCTTGTGCATGTTCAGTTATGCAGAAATATGCCATTAAGCTCAACTTCTCTTTATTTAAGCAGGTGAGGAGCAGCGAGCTTCAAAATTCGACAGAACTTCACAATACTTTGCATTACTTTAACTCAACCCACTTTTTCTCTGACAGAAAAGCACATATTTCCTTGTTAATTCTCAGAGTCACATTAACTAGAGATCCTTTGTCCCCATAAGCATAGCACACTAGATGGATAGACTGCAGCAAAATGAGTTACATGTTGCATTTAGAAGCAAGTATCACCTTTAAAAACTTACCTTCCTGCCAAAACTTAGCAAAACAAGAAAGTAAGTTCAGCTCAGGTCACAGAGAAGTTCCTTGCTGCCTGGCTCTCCTCTTGGCTGCTGGGAATGCCTGGGATGTCAGGTAACACATGGTGAGCAACAGCCAAAAAGTACTTCGTTGCTTGTAAAACTGAAACAAGCTCCTTATTGGAAAAAGCTATTTTCTGAGGTACTGCAGCTGTGGATGACATGTAGACATGCTGCTCAGCCATCACGCAGAGGGCAGGCACACAGCAGAGGCCAGGTTTAAGCAGTGTCAGTAGATATGTGTGTAACAGGAACCTCTGCAATCCCCAGGAGAGGTCCAGCTGCCTTGTGACCGAGCATCCTACAAGCACCTTTCCTCACATATTTGTTACCCCCAAAAAATAATGTTAACAGCAAACATTAACATGAAACAAGTATTAAGAAATCTACCTATTCAATTGTTCACAGCCCTGGGATGCCCTGTGCTGTTTTGACCTCCAGTTCTTCCCTGAGTCATCAGCTACTCTGTTGTTGGTGAATCTTTCCATTTTGGCTCTGCCCTGCTGGTAGCATCCACAGCACAGATGCTGTTCTCTGCTGGCTGGACTGCAGCTGGCTACCCCCTTATGAGGAAGAGTACTGTGATGATCTGGTGTTATAGGTGCTGTACAGTCTCAGGACGTCTCAAATAGCAAAGTCTCCTGTCTGTTCAAGACCTTCCCAGCTCAGTCTCTTTGTTATCTTCTTCTCTGGGACATGAAGGTGGCATCAGCTGCTTGGGCTCTTCCATGTGACATCTGGCCAACGCCATGGGTTATAACAGTAGACGATACTGCTTATAACAAACATGTCCAGGGTTTTCTTGGACTTTTCAATCTAAATGGTTTTCAGGCTTCCTGCATGCTGTATCTGTCTATACCACCTTAGAAATTACAATTCTGGTGATTTTGGCATTGAGGATTCTTGTAAGGCTGGTGCAGAGGCTGCTAAGATCTGCCCTGACTCTCTGGGCCAGGAGCATCACACCACTGTGTTTGGACTGAAACTGGAGAGGCTTTAGAAGGGTCAGACAGACATTCATATGATCTGGTTTCCCTTTGTCTCACGGGACTTTGTGCGCAACTAAAAATTATAGATGTACACCTATAACTCACACCAGGCTTCTGACCTGTTGTCTCACGCTATTTTATACAGTGTATCATACCAACGTGACTGTAATCTGTTTTCTGGTTTACTCAGACCCGGCTCTGCCTCCAGCTGTTTTAATTCCCCTTGCAGGAATTTCTGCTAGACAGACTTTTCCTTCCATTCTTCAAGCTCAAATCGTATTTCATCACTGTTTTGCCCCATACCAAAACCTGCAACCTCACTCCCTTTTCCGCTATAGCTGCTAGAAGGCTGTTTTGAGGCATCTGTTCTCTGCAGAGCTGAGGCAATGAGTACAGTGGCTGTACATGTTCCTTTCATTAAAAGCAGTCAGACCTATCCAGTCATTGTTTTGTGTTGGTTTGTTTTTTGTTTGTTTTTTTTTTCCAGGGGTCAGGCTACGCTGCCTCCCTACCAGCTTGCTCTTTTTTCTGTCTGACATTGTTCACCATGGGCACTCATGCTTGGCCGGAGGATATGCTCTGTGGGTCTGCTCGGGCAAACCTGTCTCCCATATGTTTGGTGTACGTTGGTGAAAAGATGTCAGATCTTTGCTGGAACTACTGCATGGCTATTGAAGAAAAAACGCTGAGCGTTAGGACAGGCACATCCTGCAGTGCTCATCATGGGCAGTAAGTTATAGCAATTGCTGGAGCTTCCCTTCTGGGCTGTAAAGGTTTTGCAAACAGACGTTTGTGTGGTACTCTGCGCAGCATGCCCTGCTTGGTGTATTGCCAGAGACATTGCTGGGCAGTACCCTGTCCTCACCTGTGAGCTTTGGATTCCCAGTGACATGTGTTATAGTTGTCTGAGCACTCAGCAGTGACTTCTCTGTGATGCTGGCTAATTTCTCTAGGGCTGGATCTGTTTCTCTCAATAATTTCACTTGCAGGCTGGAATCCCACAAGCAACTCTATTTTTAATTAGGAGCTCCATAAATGTCTCCAAAGACATGCATAGTGTCAGAGATCTTACATGTGAAACATAAGGCTCTATTGCCCTTTATTTTTATTCTCAGTTTCAAGCACAATTACTGCATCCCTCTACAGTCTTATTCTGTCCAGGTCAAGTCTTCAAATAACTTTCTCAATGGTTCAATTGTTCCAAGTATTATTTTGAAAATAGTCTCTCCGGTCACTTCTTGTCCTCCTTGCTCAGTGAGACAGTAAAAAGTTTTACTTTCATGATTTTTCACTGTCTTTCATGGCTAACTCCAGGTATCAATTCAGTTCTTCCCTCTGCTGAATCCATGCCCACATGAAGGCTTCAGACTGGCTATTTGAGCACTCAGTGACCTGAGTCCCTTCTGGCAGCTTGCCTGCTCTGTTTCCTGGCTGTCTTTTTCGCCTGGACCATGGAGCAGTTCACTAGTGAGGCTACTACTGCAGTGATGCACATACCACACTGGCTGATAACATAAGCTCTGTCCCATATGTTATAAAGGGACAATTTATCTCCAGGTGCAGGTCACCCTCTTGCTCTCTGTGTCCTGATGCCTTCTTTAAGGGCTTCCTGCATAGACCCTGTGCCTGGCCCTCCCTCCTTCAGAACTGAGCATATGGACGTAATTGAGTAAAAGAACTCGAAAACAGTTTCTACCATCCTTTATCAAGTATTGCTGCTATTGGCCTTAATAAAAGAGAAGTCCTGCTATGGCCTGTAGCAAACACCCCTCAGGTAGCTGTGGCAGATTGGAAGCATTTAAAGATGGTCTGTGTTCTAATACAATCTTTTGGAAAGGACTTTATGTTCCATATATTTTGTGTTATTGCCATGAAAGACTAAATGAGGAAGCACGCTACCAGCTGAAATGCTTATGGAAATTAAATCCATGTTTAAATGAATTTAATGAATTTAATGTGAAATTCAGCAGCTAGAAATTTTGCACCAACTTCTTCTTAATTAAAATGAATAAGGTCTCAAAGAGTTTTAGTTGGGATAGACCAGGAAAGAATTTGTCTTTAAATGTGTAATTAAAATACAATTACATTGGAAGGAAGTCATTACTGAGGTTGTACCTCAAAAGCATACCTAATGAGCTCTCAGGAAGAAAGGTGCACCAGATATATGATATAAAAGGATGTAGTCAGAGAAAGAGGTATTAGTGAGATCATTTCGGTAGACAGTAACAGTTCTTTTATGGTCAGATCCTTCTGGATATATTCAGCAAGCTATCTGCTTCATCTTAGCTGGGGGTGTACAAGGCACTTCCACAAGTTTTCCTTCTGACACATCTAATTGTTTCCCACCCCTCTCCTGGGAATGTGAGCAAGGAAATCATCTTTCAAATAGACATCTCTGGATGAGGGAAACCTTAGCACAGACAGAGCTCAGTTGCCCAATTTTGGGAACCATTTGACAGAGGTATATTCAAAATATATTCATATTCAAAGGGCCTAATCCAACCTTGGTTAAAACCAGGGAGGGAACTCTTCTCTTGGTCCCTGCGCCAGTCTGTATGAAGCCCTGAGAGTAGCACCCAGAAATACGGTGTTAGAGTAATGCACATCTCTGCAATCTCAGGTTTTGTTTTTTACTTTATTCCTATAGCAGGCCTATAAAAGCAGAGTTTAAGAAAGATGACATTCCACAGGGTGCATAAAACAGACAGGTTTGGGAAGTTGGGTGGAAGTGTGAGCATAAAACTGAAGCCACTTTTTGCTCCCTGAAGCCAGAACAACCAGTCATTTCTTTGATTGTTTTGTTTTGTTATGTTTAGGTTTGGTTCTGTTTTTTTTTGGTAATGTGGTGTGTTTTGGCTCAAAGTCCACTGAAGTCAGTGATGAAGTTCCTGTTGACTGTACCGAGGTTTGGGCTAGGTTCATAGCAATAAATGCATTAACTTTTGTAACAATCCATATAGGTAGTCAAAGATGGAAAGTTCACAATCCCATTGGGATCAGCTCTATTTCAAAGGTTCAGAGTCATGGATTGATTTGAACGATCTGTAACACCTGGATGTAACTCTGAATTCAAATCGCATCAAGAGAATTTGCTTGTAGGTTTTCATTTAACTTCGGCTCTTCAGATAACTTTCTGAGGTTTTTAACTGAGATTTTTACAAGTACAGTAACTCTTGTAAGAGAAATGTGGGAGAGGAAATGTGAATCTGCTGAGCAGTGTCCCCTTTGATACAGTACAAAAAATGATCTAAGTAGCCTCATGTTTTAATGAGCAGAAATATGTTCCTGACAAGGAGGTGAATTCAGCACTTAGTGAAATGCACCCTGCTGAACTGGTGACATTCAGTTCATAATCAAAGTTTTATTGTTAAAGAGAAATTGCGGTCACACCCTTCGTATTGAAGATTTAGTTCAATAAAATAAAATCCTGTGACAGTAATTTCTCTATACCCTTAGATTCCCTACAGCAATGCTTGTTAAATGGATAAGAAACATGCAGAGCTTGACCTAGCCTTTCTCACATGAAAGTCAGATGTCTTCACTAATACTCAACAAGGATGTTTTCAAGCAACTAGTTTTATTTTTAATGTGATACCAAAAATGTGTGATTGTCAGTGTTTTGGTACTTCATCTAAACCAGTTTCTGTATCAGAGCTCCCAGTGAAGCCTGCAAAGGGGTGTTTCATATACAACATTAACAGCACTTGTCAACAGGGCATGCCTGAGTGAAGTCAGCCTTCTGTAGCTACAATAAATAGCACAAGTACTTCTTTCCCTTGAACAGTTTCTTTCTTTCCCCCCAGGGTCTTGTATTAACTCACACCTGAAAAACCATCCTTTATATCTTCCTCAAGGTAATTAAAATAAAGATTCAAGCAGATGAGCAATGCAATATTTCTAAAGTGTCCATTTGTTAGCTTGTCAGTCTCTGAGGAATTTCCTGTTTCAGTCGTGACTGGAGTAAGTGGCAGCAGAGTACTTAGCCATGGAAACCACAGCTGGAAAAAACCTCACCTCTTGAAATCACAGAACTCACAAGGATTGACATGGGGTGACATTAACTAACAGAATCAAATAAATAGTGTGGAAACGTGCTCCCCATCACAAAGGTTACTGAAAGGCCACACTTTTGGCTTATGTGAGTTTTGCTTTTTTTTACCAATGTGAAGTGGGTTTTTTAATACTTTAGGGGTGGATGGTGAAATTTAGCAGAGAAACTAATGGCTTGAAGTATACAGCTGAGACAAGGGGCACTGCTCACGTTCCCACACTATCAATATCAACATATTGTGAGTGTGACTTACCGCTGCAAGCCACCACCACTGCTCCTCTCCAGCCAGAGACACTGGTAAGACAGGTGCTGTCAAACAGAGAGCATCGTGATGGCTGAATCCTGTGAGGTGTGGACAGAGGCTGGATGAAGCCATTCAACCCTTTTCACTTGTACTTTACACCAGGTTTGAAACTATATAGCTATTCACTGGTTGACATCTCTGCTAGTCAACTCACAGGATTGCCCAGGTCATTTTGACTTCTATTTTGTATCCTGTACGCAGCTTTAAAGATATATCTTCTGTCTAGGCCATTAATTTGTAGGCTGTGTAACTAGAATGCATGAGGGGTTTATGTCCAAGAATTTCAGGATCTGCCATCACTTTTGCATAGGGACATGGGGTAATGCCCATTTCATTTTTCTTTTTTTTTTCTTTTAGCCATTAACAGCAAAACACAAATCTGTGTGTTTTAAAGCAGCTCTGAAATTGCATGGCCATGTAATTGCAATCTATCGGACTAAAAATTAAATCTAAAATTAGACATAAAAACCACAACATTACCAGTCCTGGATTTAAAGCTTATAGTGCTTTGAATTTCTAGGAAAATAATTAAGAATCAATTTAAATGCTAATGGACTGGTTTGCCATAAAACTAGATAGTAGTCGTACTCAATAACTGCATCAGAGTCATAGTATTGCTCTTTCCTTCGTCGAACTTCACTTGTGACATTGTGTACATAAATTCACAAGTACTGCTGTGTATCGTGGACCTCTGTACAACACTGCAGCGAAAAAGGACTTTCCAGAAATCCTACAGAAACCAAGTTCTCAGAAACTGATTGTAGAGCCAATTGTGGAAACCTGAGGGAGGGTCAAGGGCAGGAGTATTTGTTTCTCTCCTCCCTTACCTGGTGGCTTGCTGTGTTCCCCAGCTTTGCCTATAGGATGTCCCCTATAGTTTGGAGACTTTGAAACCATCCTGCTCAGACCCATCTGCCAGTTTTGTGCAGGCCCTTTGGGTTGCACTTCTTTGGGGACCACAGGTGCTTCCCACTGTGGCTGGTGGTGGGATTATAGTCCATTAGAGATTCTACGATTCTGTGATTTCCATTTAGATTGGGGTCAGCTTCATTATCACTTCTGAAAGGCACCAGGACTGGGCCCTAGACCATGTTATAGAGGTGATGATGAGGCTGCCTCTTTGCCCAGCACACGACCAGTGGCTTTGTTATACGTTTGAAGTGAAGGCCTGGGAATAGCACTTTCCCACACATTTCCTGAAGCAGCCTGTACAGTACTGTACAAGCAAATGGCCCTGCACAAAGCTATCCACATAAACCTAGAGCCTCTGCTCCACTCAGCCAGTCGCTACCAACTTATTCCTGAACTGATGAAATACAGTTTGTTGTGGAGTTGTGTCCTGGGGACAGGCTCTCCAGTGTCAGAATAAGGCCTGGTGCAGATTCCTAGCTGTCTTCTATCTGCTCATCTCTGTTCAATTTGCAGGCATTTCCATTTGGTTACATCCATCCTAAAAAACTAATCCATGTTCATGGGCACACTGTCACCTACAGTGACAGATCCCAGATCCCAGAGGTCACGATGATCCCTTGCTCCATTCTGGCCTATGCTGAACCAGCATGCTGTGGAGTCAAGCCCAGAACCATTCCCAATACACAGACTGGGGAGAACAATGTTTAATAACATGGGCAAGAACTGTTCTATGCCAGGGAACAGCTCCAGATGCATTTAATTCTTTGCTGTATTCATAGCATTTTAAGCTACTTCCATTTGATCAAACTTGTTTGGAAACTACCTAGCAAATCCTAAAGTTATTTCAGGGAGCTGGCAAGGAAGAAAAGAGGGAATGAAGAAGCAAATAAACACATTTTTCCAGTAGTATTTTTTTGCTAAATAGCTGGGCTGAAAAAGAAAAAAAAAAACCAAGCAGAAAATGGTAGTACCATGCTATGTGCAGTGAGACAGAGAAGAAAGCTTTCCTCCTTGAACATATGGATTGGGTCAAAATAGGGGAACCAACTGCATATTCATTATCTACAAAACATGTGCAAGGGAAGAGAAGACCCAGGAATGACAAGTTGAAGGAGAGTAAGAAGGTTGTCCCAGTGGAGCTGTTGATGGAGGAAAGATGTTCATGATGTGTCTCCACATAGCAGAATGCTTTCACTGAGCCTACTGAAATGCCACCTGGTTTTCTGCCAGAAGGTGAAACATGATTTCAGTTGTAGTCCAGCCTGAATGAAGATGGAGGGGGAAGACAAAGACTCAAACCCTTGTTAATCTCGTGGAAATATAACCTGTAAAATAAAGAAAATAAGACAGTTCTGAGAACCAGGGACTTCACAATTCCAACAGCTGTGCAAGGCACAATACCATCTTGTTTATTCTGTATTTCTGCTGAGGTCATGTCCAAGAGAGCTGCATCATGGATATGGCTTCCCTGTGCTAAGTTTCCAAACACAGCAGGGAAATGCGGTTCTTGCCAGGAAGCGCTTGTGCCAGAGAGCAGAAACACCTCTGCTCCCCTTCTGTGGGCAGAGGGAGGGATGGGGCATGATGGCAGTCACCTCCTCAAATGTCTTGGTGAGCTCAACAGCCTCGGATGGGACCGAGGTGTGGGGACATCTGCCTGCACCACTTGTGAACAATCGGAAGCTCATTTTCATCATGCTGATCATTCATCATGTTGATTGTTAGTGGCTTTGGAATTTAAATATTAAAGGACAGCCTCAGAATTAAATAGGCAGAAACCCCAGTCCTTTTTCATTAAGAAAACATCTGGGGGCTTTTTTTGCCTCTCCCCTGAACAAGTTTGAAAAGACAAGTTATCCTCATAAAGTCTTATAAACGCCCACGAGACAATTTTGCTTTGAAGTATCAATGTGACAGGGCAAAAGCAGAACAATTTGATACTAATGATTTCAGTCACCATCCTAATGCTTCATGTTTTAAAGATCATTTTGCAATAAAGACATCATGATTTTACAGTCACATTAGAATAATAAACCATAGCACTTATGGAGTACTTTTCCTCTAAAACATGAAATAAACTGGAGCAATAAGTGTTTTTCTCATTTTAGGGTTAGAGAAACTGAGGCCCAAGGACATGACCTTCTCACAGTGCAGTCTGGGAGAACCTCACCTGACTCCTGGTTCTGGGGTTGCGTTTTGGGCTGTGATGTCCCTCACCTGCTAGTCCAGACAAGATGACTGATGACAACTCTGCAGGAGAGAGCAGATGCAGATTGATGTTTTTACTTCCTTCCTTGTAACTTCATGCACTTCACTAAGACATCCCAAATAGCAGTGTTGAAACTCCTATCAGGAAAAAAATTAAAGCAGAAAGAAGAAGCGACAAGATCTATTCACAATAGACAAGATGAATACAATTCACCAGACCTGCTGATAATCTCTGGAGGGAGGCGGGGTGGCCACAGAGTCACCTTTCCCCATCATTTTTGCTAGCACATCCTCTGCTCTTTCTTCTGCATGAGAGAGGGAGCAATGTCATCCCCAACCCAGGTGGCTGCATGTCACCCTGGTCCAACGAGAGGCTCCACTGCTGGCATTATGGCCACCACACAGTGGCTAGCAGGCATCCCTTTGAGTGCAGGGAGCACAAAGATGAGAGGCTGCCAATATGTCAGTTTCTAATTAAGATTCACCAGCTTCCAACCTGGCTTGATTCATTATTCATCCGGAAATTTTCTTCCCTAACTTTTTTCTGTTCTTCCGCTGTCACCCACTGAGCGAAGGTGTGTGTTTCCCTCCCGGAAGCTCCATCGATACCTCTGCAGCTCTCAGATTGAGACAGAAGAGAAAGAAATAGTTACAAACCAAGTCCTGGAGTGCTCATCAATATTTACAGGCATCTGACAATGACTTATCCTAGACCATCTACATTTAAACTACAGAAATGCAAACGAGGTGCTATTTGCATTCTGAGTAGTAAGGATGGGATATTTTCACATACGACTTTGCTAGTAGAAGGCTGTTCCTCCTCCAGAAATGTTTCCTTTCAGTGCTGTCCTGGCATGTCACTGTAACATATAGTCAGGAAGTCAGTTAGGAAAGGCATTAAAAGAGACAGAATGGGTTTCCTAGCTCAGAGACTGGTCTTTTGGCAAAGGAAAGAGGAGAAGAAAAAGTCTTTGCAGCAATCATTCACCATCAGATCCTCTGCTGCTCTCTTTCATGGCAGTCACCCAGCGAGGTGTAAGGACCTAGCTGATCTAAAAGACTGATTCAGATAAAGCATGTGGGGATTCACATGATTACAGATGCAGGGTTTGAAGTGAACATTTCACCCTCCACCCTCCTTCTCCAAAACACAATCCCATGTGTAGCACACTGGGGGTGCAGTGGGAGGGGAGGGTGAAAACAGAAAGCAAAATCCTAAACTAAAGCGTTCAGAGAGAGCTCTCCTCATGAGACTTCAGAGGAAAGTAAGCTCGTACTGATGGGGATGTGATCCCTGAGGAGAGGTTTCACTGCAGGGTGCACGCTGGTGAGGAAGAGCACTGGCTGCCTCCCTGCTGCCCTGGGGAAGGACCCACGGGTGCTTTTGCTGTGATAGCTGCGCTCCCTCACGGCAGCAGCCTGGCTCTGGGACACTTGTTGAAAGCCATCCAGAGCATCAGATGGCACATCAGAGAGCAGAAAGCAATTTCAGCCATGGCATTGCTTCTGGCAGCAGTGCTCATTGCCAGTTCAAGGTTGTCAGCTTCCCAGACCGATTTTTACTCTCTCCCAGGCAATTTTTTTAATTTATTTCTTTTTAACCACAGCAATCTTTATGCTAGGCACCGTCTGCAGAATTAGCCGGAAAGATATGGATCATCATTTCATCAATTTGTCTTCACATGACTCAGGAATGCACTCCATCTGGGAGTAGAGTCTACCCTCAGGAATAAGGAAAAGTCCCATGGGTGTAGAGATAATTTCACTACATGTTGGATGTGTGAGATGTGGGAGGACAGCCCCCCTCTTTTTTGCCTCTTGCTTGTGATGCTGTGTATGAAAAATTATTTCCAAATGATGAAAGTGCTTACCAGGAGTAGACATGTTGTTATGAATGGCATTGCCTTTGAATTTAGCTTATAATTAGCCTTCTTTCTTGTGCACGTTTCCCTCTTTTTTTTTTTTTTTTTTTTTACTTTTTATTTTTAGGGCCCATATCTAGTACATTTCGTTCCCTTATGGGAAAGACTTAATAGTACATTGCTTGATTTCCATGTTAATTTAGCACGTGGTTTCTCACAGTAACTGCCACCTCCTCGCCTACTGAATATGTACTTTTATACCCTTAGCAATGATCTGATAACACTATCAGAGCAAAATACATAGAACAAGAAACCATGGGGATTAGATATCAAGGAGGACACTATAGGGACTATGTTAATTGAGGTGATCAGCAAGATTAAGATAAGTCTTGCTGCTTCCTTATATTGGTCTTAATAACACAATGCAGAGCCCAAAGCACTTTACCTACTGTACAATGCAGTTAAGTCCCTTTCTTCCCTAGGGTGTATAATCTAATCTTCTAGATAAAACACTTAGCAAAGTGAAACCAGCTGGTGTTAAAAGCTGTATTTCTAAGATACAGCACCTGTGTAAGGTTTTAAAAACTACTAAAAATAGTGAAGGCCAATAAAAGTTGTAATTTGATGCGTATGTACATACATAACAGAGGTAGACGGAAACGTGTGTGTTTGTGTTGTGTGAGTGCACAAGCTGGCCTGAGCTAGGTTGATGCTGCTCCAACTTCAAGAAGGAGGTTTGCCCAGGCCATCTCCAGAGGTCTCTCTAAACAATACTTCCCTGATTTTCTGATAGAATCCGTGGGAGTAGTGGTGCTATAATTTAACATTATCCTTTTTTAAAAGATTATTCCTGCTTTAAGAATATTAACTTTTTTCTTCATTTTTCTTTTTAGGACGTCTCTCTGCAATTAAAATGAAGATACCTCTGCAGGAACTGATTTTACATAAATAGACTTTAAATAATGGAGCTGTTGTCAAGAAAAGAAAAAAAAAAGCACTACCCAAAGCTTTTTCAAATCAGTTCTTGACAGAGTTCTTCAAATGGAGATAAACATTGCTGGTGTAATGACTTGCCACATGACCTTGCACTTGAAGTGCCAAGCAAAGTGAAAAATAACACACTCAAACAAGAAAAAGTGCTGATTTTGATTCCCAAAATAATATTTTTCTAGATGAAACTATTTCTGCTGTGGGCTAGCATGCACATACAGAGAGAAAGCTGAGGTTTTCCTTCAGCAATATCTGACATTTCCCTCTCAACTAGATAACTGAGAGGCTATTTGGGTTCACTAAAAACACTTCTGCACATCTGGGAGCAATAGAGCTCAAAAGCAATTTGGGAGGAAAGATAAGTCTTGCAGTCAAGGCAGAGGATTAAGGAGAGTTCAGTTCAACTCTGCCCTGTCTGACCTCTGAGTCAGCCTCTTCCTCCCTTCAAGCATCCCATTTTCACAGGGTTATGCGTATCAGGAGCTTCCCCTTGGCTGGAGACCGTCTCCTACCTCCTGCATCACCAGAGCACTTGTTTCCCAGTGGTTTATAGAGCAACGTGAGGAGCCTGGGAAGCAAGGAGGAGGAACTGAAAGTAATCCCTAATGGGAAGATATTCGATATAACTGGCCGACTGAAACCTGGAAGGCTTTGTACAATGGCAGTCTTAAAAGCACCAGCTAAAACTTGCCTAGGCAGGGCACAGGATGTAAAAGGGGAAGTGGCACGCTCTTCACCATTACTGGTTTGGGGACGGCAGGCACCTCAGAGGCAGCAAACCTCCTCTGCCTATGTATCAGAGAACTGCTTCATAAACTGTACCCACCTTTGAAACCAAACTGGTGTCCTTCAGAAGAGTGAGACCCTTTGCAGCCTAGGTCTGGGTGCAGACTGGTGTCCTCCTTTGGCATTGGGCTCTGTGTCAAGGAAAATTGTGCTGAAGCAGAAAGCACAGGCTGCCTAGGGAGAGCTGCCATTACTACCCTGATAAGCTGTGTAACTCCAAGTAGCGCATACACTTGGTACTTAAAGACACTAGTTTCCCAAACTGAGGAAAGTTACAGGTGAAACTGAGTGTAAAAGTTATTAGGAAGAATCACATATTAAATGGCCAAAAAGCCATTACTTCATGGTAAAGGAGCTGAATAATATTGGTGAAAAGCCATTCTCTTTCAGCGGAAGAATGGAGGTAGGAATAATGAATTAAAAAGCAATATGCAACATATGGATAAAAGGGGGTGGTAATAAAAATTCATATAAATAAGAGTTTATGAAGCGTAGAAAATTGATAAAGAATACTAAAGACATCAGAAAAAAGTCCATGGTTGCTCAGGCTTTGCTTAAGATGAACAGTTTCTAGAAAACTTAGGAATAATAGCAGAAAAACTATCAACGCCATAGACTCATTGCTAGTTGGAGACAGCCTACTCGTTAAAAGCAACAAAGAAAAACCCAGAGTTGCTCAACAATTATTTCTGCTTTCTATTTGGAATAATGTATTTTCTGACCTGTTACTAAAGAATAAAGAGATTGAACAACTTGCACTAGTGATATGATATCACAACACAATATCTCTCCTGAGCGTGTGAAATTGGCTTACTGCATGCTGGGCATGAATCCACTTTTTGGACAACACAAGGGCTAATCATTTTTGAAATCTGAAGGTCCACAAAAGTGGTCCCCAAGACGCAATGCAGGGTATTTTTAGCTTGTGTGTTTAAATTTTTAGTAAGTCATGAAATAATGGGGAAATTCTGAAAGGTTAATGTCAATATTGAACAAGAATTCCAAGACAAATGAAACCACACTGGCAAATATAGTCCAGTTTACTTGGTATCAATCCCAGGCAAAGTGATGGAGAAATTGATGGAAGATTTAATTAATAAAGAATGATTGATCACCTGAGATGGGAAATGTAATTGCTTAATGTGCAAGGGTCGAGTGTGCAGAACACTGAGGATCAAGGCACCAAAGACCAAAGCACCACTTCCCCTTGGTGGCCAAGACAGATGGCATTATTTCCCCCTTCGGCTGTCCCCTAATCCTGCAAGGGGTGGGTAGTCACCACAACTGAGGCCATGTGGTGATGGGAGACACAATGTAAAAGCTGCAAGAACCAAAGATAAGGAGTCTGAAACATCCCAGGGGGGTGGAATATTGAGGAGCCTCGTGGCTCCTGGTGGTAGAGGTGGTCTAAATGGCCACAGTAGTCAATGCAGGGCTGGGACTGTAACAAAATGAAGGACAGTGAGATAGGGACAGGGGGTTATAGAATCGTGGAATTAGCTAAGATCTTACCTTTAAGATCATCAAATCAAACCATTGCCCCAGCATTGCCAAGTCCACCACTAAACCTTGACACTGAGGGCCTCATTACATGGTTTTTTGGACACTACCAGGGATGGGGATTCCACCACTGTCCTGGGAAGCCTGTTCCAATTCCAATTCTCCTGTGAAGAAATTTTTCCTAATATCCAATCTAAACCTCCCCTGGCACAGCTTGAGGCCATTTCCTCTTGTCCTATCACTTGTTACTTGGGAAAATTGACCAGCCACCTCCTTTCTCTATCTTCCTTTCTGGTAGCTGTAGAGAGGGAAGTTGGTGGGGCAGGAGGCAGGGGTGAAGGCAAGAGCAGCAGAAAGGCAGCTGGACAGTGAACTTAGAGGTGGAATAAGGAACTTCTGACTTTGGCAGTAAAGTAACCTTTCTATAACAGCTGTATCCTGAGCAAGGGGTGAAGCAGGGTCCCATGGGAAAAACAGTCTGCTGCTGTGCTTTGGCCTACTGCACTGTTACGTGCATGTAGTTCATCCAAAAGGTAAACACTGAACTTTGACCATTGATTTTTACAATCAAATGGCTTTTCTGTTTTGATTTGTTGTTCAGAAACAACAGAAAGTCATTCAGATAAATAAATAAGGTGATTATGCAGCAACCTGAAAAGAAACAAATGCGGGGAGGCAGGAAACAGGGTGCCATAGACTGCTTCAGAAGTGAGGGGAGCAACTGGGCTGTGTCTTCAGCTGGGAAAGAAACAAAGAATGAAAATGAGGGAAGGAAAGGGACATGCAATATAGACTTCAGAGGCTTCATCAGATGTCCTTAACCAGCTTTCATGAAATGATGAGTGTGTGACTGAACTACCCTCCTAAAGGAGTGCTCCAGCAGATTAGCAGGGAATACAATGAAGGATCATTTTTCTCTTGCAGCTGTTGAATTCCTTTTATTGAATCAGTGAATTGCAGATTTTGCCTATCAAAGGTCCAAGTTCCTTTGGAGCTGTTTGATGATGAGCCATATTCTGCCTTGACTTCCATCCCAGCCATCCCCACCAAGTTCAATGGCAGCTTGTGGAGAGTAAAGCAGGACAGACGTTAGCTTGATGTTTTTAACAATGTTGTGGCTGCTAATGAAGCATGATCTGATCTGGTACATGTTCAGAGGCTGTTGCCAGTGTCTGCAGCAGAATAGACTGTCTATAATGTGAAGATGCAATTGATTCGTCAGTATGTTATGTATACAGGAAAGTACAACAAGTGTTCTATTTGATTTTGTTTCTGTTGAGAAGGAACTCGGATAAAACATACAAGAAATAGTGTGGGCATTTCTGGCAATGAAAAGGTTTTCTTTTTGCCTGCCCTTGGCCACCCAAAAGTAATGGAGCTGTCCAGCTTGATAGGTAGCATGGGCAAGTTTTAAGATTCCCATTATAAAATAAAGAAAGGGAATTTTGCTTTTATAAGGAAGAATCGCAGAATTGGAAATGATCCATATTTGGGACATAAATGCAAGCTGTTATGCAGATCAAAGTATCTATTTGGAGCTGAATTACTCAACAGCATCTATCTATGCCTCTTCAACACCTGCAGATTAGCAATGTAATCGTGTGGAGGTTGCTATAGCTACATCTCTAGAGCAGGTGGAGTTCTTCGTCTCTTGGAGCATTATGTTCATTCTTTGCAAATAAACCATATAAAGTGTATTTAAAATGTCACCCTAGCGCGTCAGCCCCTCTCTCTAGCTGACACTGTCATGTCATATCCGTCCTTATCCTATTAGTCCTGATTGTTTTCACTACAAACAATGCCATTTCCATCTAAGCATCATGCCTTCACCAAAACCTACATGTGAAGGGGCACCAAGGTCATAAAGCAAGTGCCTGAGTTTAAGCTGAGAAGAGCTGTTCATCTAGCAGAAATGTAGTCTTGCCTTGGGGTTGATGGCATGTAAGACTGTGAGCTGAACACATAATAAAACTGCCAGCCTTTGGCTACAACACTTTCCAAGGTCTGACCAACTGTTCAGACAGTGGGAGTGCTGCTTCTGATGGTTTTCAAGCTGGTTGTTTGCCTAAGTCTTTTCCCAAACAAGGGAAATATTGCATCAAATACTTTAGCCTGCTTGTTTGGGCTCTTCCACTGTTTACTACAGCAAAGGGTTGCTCAGATGACCCTTCCTTCTAGCTGTCTGTCTGCAGTGACTGGCATATGCTGTAACCCTTAACCCTCTGCCAGTCAAGCCCACAACACGCTAACCTGTGTGAAAACTCAATAGCAATCCCTGTACAAAAAGCCAATAGCCTAAAAGGAGAGCCCTAACAAGTAGAAAAAAATAGACAAGAAGGAAAAGTACCAAAGAGCAAACAAACAAATCAGGATGATTTGACTTGCCTAATTTTGTAATTTTGCTCTAGGTCTGCAATCTTTTCATTGCCCAATGAGGGCAGGTGAGGAAAGATTTATAACTAAAAATTGTCAACAGCACCTACAACAGAGGATGTTTTTTCTCCCTGGCAAATTTCAATTTCTGCACTAGAAAGGTGAATATCAGAAAATAGTCCAAACATAGTTATACTTCAGTAGCTTTTCAATGGAGAGCTTCAGTTCTCCCCAGACAGCTTTTGAAAGGGTATTCAGCAAAAAAGCAAAAAAAAAAAAAATGCCAAGAAAAGTAGAATCTCAAAGTTTGTTCTTAGCACAGTTTTCACTTGTTCTGTATCATTCCTGTTTGGTTTTGTCCTTTAAGTTGTGTCTCTGATACAGACTCTTTAGCTTTTTCCAGATTCCTGAAATATGTATGCTCCTTGGAGCCTGCTAACTTTTGTGTGCCCTGAAAAGCAGTACTTTAAAACTGATTTCCATAAAATCAGGCAGATAAGAATATGTCATGTTTCTCTGAGACAAATCCATCTTCCTATCAATTGGTGCATTACATGTCACAGAATCATAGAATCATTTAGGTTGGAAAAGACCTTTATTTTTCACTGTCTTCAGACTGTTACCTTTCAGGCAGTTTCTTCTATATGTTCCCCAGACTGCTGGTACAGATGACAATAATGAAGAGGCCACTCAGTAGAAGAGAGGCTTTTTAGTCACTGGTCTTTCCCCTTATTTTGGGAATGGCTGTTGAAAAAGGTGAGCTAGACAAAGGCAGTATGGAGGAAATCACATCAGCCTTGCCTTTCTTCCTATGCCGTCTTGGTCATAACTGCCAATCAAAATGTTGCCAAAAGCAATGATGTATATTCTGGCTTTGAAAAGGGTATAGGTTTAAAGCACAGAAATGAAGCCAGCTACAGCACTGTGTGCTGCAAGAGATGGCTCCTTCTATCTAGATGCCAAATTCCCATCAGCACTGAGTCACGACAGAGGAGGAATTAAGCCTTGGTAAATGTGCAGCTTGGGGAAGGTGTACCCAATAGACAGCTGTGAAAATGGATTAATTTGTTTTTCAAGCTTCAAGTCCAGAATAGGGTGTTGGGGTTTTTTTATTGCTCTTTGAGATGTTTGTTTTTATTCTTCAAGGTTTATTATAATTTGTAAACCCTTGATTTTGTACTACACCAGATTAAGAGTAACAGTTGTTCGTGATTTAGCTGCCAGGAACTTCAGTTTGCTTTTTGTGGCCTGCCTGGCAAACAAAAGGTGCACGCAAATTTGCTATAATCGTTAGGAACTGATGACTTCCAGAAAGATGAATGCATTGACAGAGTTTTTTTGCGTCCTGTTGTTCATGAATCATCCTGTCACATAATAACCATGACCAAAGTTTTCAAAAGCAGCTGGCAATGTGGGAGACTGTGGTCCCCCACCTTGAGACTCCTGCACTGGACTTCCTTCCCTGAAAGCATCCCTTCCTGAAGACATCTCCAATCAAGCAAATAAAATTTCAGATATACCCCATATCATTAGGCACCTTTGAAGCAAGCAACCTTAATCATCAGAAATGAAGAATGTGGTCTTAGTAATTGCCAGTGTGATCCTATTGCCCATGGCATCTGCAGAGCTCTTTCTGAAGGGTAAAAAATCTTGCTTGGAAGTCTCCTGGGTGATTCTATTATAGAGAAAATAAAAGAAAGTCAGTCCTTTTAAAGTGATAGCAATCAGAACATAGGCTGAGGTATGATCTTTTTTCTTGCCTAAAAGGAATGCAAAAGGAAGAGAAAAGACTACAAAATAAGGCATCTGCTTCTGTCTTAGGCTGGCCAAGGTTGGGGAGGAAGCTGATCTCCATCTCACAGTACAGCACCATGCTTGCAGCCCCCAGGCTTGACAATGGACACAGCCTGTCCCATGCCCTGCCATGGGGGTCCATCAGTGTGAGAGCAGTCCCGTGCTAACCTGACACATCCACCACTTGCTGCTGGCGGGAGCCTTGGGCGAGAGCCTCGAGCACTTGCACCTCACTGCTGGCAATTCAGAAGCTGAGTATCTGTGATACATCACCCACAATTCACCACACAGCTTCCCATCTATTCCCAGTGCTATGGAAATTGTTTCTTGAGGCAGCCCTGATTTTCCTTTCATCAATCAATTAGGGGCAGGCTTAGCACTGGGTTGTCTGTTCTCCCAGCACTGCACCATTTGATATTATTTTCTCCATGACAAATTAACCACAGCTGGACTGAAAGAAAAAAGAGAGAGGAAAAAAAAAAAAAAAAAGAAGGCACAGTAAGCACGAGAAGCAGGAATAAAGAGATATTTTGAAGGGGAAGGAATGGCAAGAGCAGGGACTTGACAGCTGCCCAGGGAAGAGGGTGTTCTCTGGTTGCCCATCTGGTCAGTCTCGCCATCTTCCAGGGTCAGGGAGGCTAACAGTGTGGTGCAAAATCCATAGCTCCCAGGTGTATTAGTGGTGATACTCCTTGTTATGCTGAGCTATGTAACCAGCTGGGAGCTTTGTGGAAAAGTCTGGTAATGAGGCTCTCCTTTATCCCTTTACCACAGACTCAGTCACACCAAGACTCCCATGTTCTACACAGGGATATGTTCTCTTAGGGAATAAAGGAAAAAAACAAAAAATATTCGTTTTGTTGTTTTCTTTTTTTTTTTTTGCTACTATAACAATCTGGTATCAGGAGCTTTGAAATTCTCACATCTTCAGCTCCTATAGTTCAAACAAACTTATTTTACATTTTCCCTCTGCTTTCCCCCACCTTCTACACTTCATTGCTGCAACAGTCTCCCATAACACATTCACAGATTAAAAACAGCCTTCTGCCACCCTTCATCTACTTTGGCCAGTTTAAAACTAGGCAAACTACCCTAGGCACTGCAGAGTAGAGAAAGCAATGTGTGCATATGGACTCTAACCTAAAGGGAACAATTCTAATAGAAAGAAGCAGCAGATTATTCGTATTTCCAAGATTTCTGATTTTGCACCCCCCTTTTCTGCTGCTTTTTTTTTTTTTCATTATGCTAAAACAGTCAGCCAAAGGTCCAGAAAAGCAATAATTACAGTTACTGTGTGGTGGGAACAATGATTCACGAACAACAGGACACAAGAAAATCCCATCAATGTGTTCATCTTTCCTGAAGCGATAGGGTCCTAATGATTAGAGCTGAGAGAGCAGCAGGGAGAGTGATGCATGAAGAGCAGAGCTGTGTTTTGAATTGGCCCTGAGTGCAGATGTTTCTTGAATAGTTCTTGGGCTATTAACTGCCAGCTTGAGCCATATTTTGGGAGGACCTTTGACTCACAGACATTAGCGAGGAGTGAGCACAGCATCATATGCAGTAGCAGGTATGACCCTGAAGCAATTGCAACCTGTATGCTGGCTATACCTACCTGCAAGGAAAGGTGTAAGGAATCCAAGGAATACAAGGTCCTGAAAATACATCTTAATATCATAGATGTTCTTGACAAATGAACTGTAATGACTGTATGAGAGGAGAATGTTGGACAGGAGCAAAAAACCTGTGGGGTATGGGACAAAAAGCAGCTGGGAGATGCATCTTCTGTCCAGCCAATGACTGAGGGCTCAGGTGCCTAGACAAGAGCAACCACAGCACCCCACTAGTACACAACACTCACCTGTAGAAAGGGCCATGTAGTTGGGCTGCGTAGCTGAGCAATTGCCATCCCAGCTCACAGCCACCACTGGTTTTTATGCTATGATACATCTCAGTCTTCACACAAAATGTTTTGTGAAGCAACTTAACATACAAATCCCTTTAGCAAGAACGTGGAGCAGGTTTTTCTCAAATGATTAATAATCTGGTTTAAAGATCACTTGTGCTGGCTATTGAGTAATGTTAACCAGGTTCAATCAATCTAGTGACCGGGCTGGATGGCAAATTATAGAAATTTCTGGGCAACCTGAGCTGACATAAAATCTGTTTCCCCATTTGCTCCCTTGAGCACGTGCAAAAATCAATAGCTCAGGAAGCCTTTCAATGCCTCTGTCCCCGTGTGAACTCCATTTTTTTCCTCAGCTGCTACTCATTTACCTACCAAGGCAGACAGATGCTTTCCTGTGGTTGCTGCCAATGTTGCGTCATCAAAGGTGAACTGCTGTCAAGACACTGCAGAATACACGCTGAGAGACTGAGCTTATTCGGAAACCATTGTTTGCTTCCCCAGATCTTCACACACATCTGTACTTATTCACCCATGCACATAATGCTTAGAAGAGCAGCTGTTATGGGGAGAACTGTCTCAAACAGATGCATCTTGTCTGATTCCCCCAGCCCACACCTTCTGCCTCCCTCCCTCTGTGAGATGTACCAAATTTCAGGGCAGACCAAAAAATCCTGCTTGTTTGGACCTATCCAGGAATTGAACTTGATCAAAAAGGCATCCCTGCCAAAACGATAAAGCAAGGAAGGTTTGGAAGATTGCTGTCTCCTCTGACTTGATATAGAGCTGTTCATCGCATGTGGAAAAACATAACATCTTGTTAGACAAGTCCTGGAGCACTCTACTCTCTCGTGTTGCTGCATGGCTTCATGTCTGGCATAAATCAAGGACCCTAAGCTGATCTCTTCTACTTAATATGCACAGTTTTTAATGATATGTTTAAGATTGTTTGTTTTGTTTTTTTCCCCTTCATCTGAATTTGAAAACAGTTCCTGGCAATGGAGTATTGAACAAAAACTTTGAGATTGATGGATTTGGTTGGTTTCGGGGGAGGGAGGTAAAAGACGTGTCAGATCTGACAATTGGACTTTATATCCCTACTTAGTAGGTAATTCTCCTTAAGATTTAAATACTCTCCCGGATGGAATTAAAATTGTACTTTTCCAATTTAGTGCCCATTAGGACTTGTAAATTCTCTGGTGGTACAACAGCCTGGGGACAATGCCCATTAATATCTGTTATTTTCTTGCTATCATAATTCCTAAGGCCTGTTCCACAAATACTTCACATAAATGCTTAGTGGCAATTCCCTCAGAGCACTTAGGATCATTAGAGTGGCAACAGAAAACAGTTATAGCCTTGGCTTTTTTTATTTGCTCTGCCAAATCATTTAGCAAAAAATATTAGAACCAAGATAAGAGCAGTCATCTCCCATTCCCCTGCTCTGCAGCTCTGAACTGAGAGCTCCCATGTTTTCTGCTTTGGGACCAATTATTTTGTGTTATTATACATTCCTTTAAAATTCAGCCTTTCTTTCATGCATGAAAATTTCAACACGGTATTTCTCAGCTTTCAGCGTTACTGAACAGCAACAAGAGTTCCTGGCCACCCTGATCTGCACAGCCCTGCTTTGTGTGGGGAAGATGCTCCCTACTCAGTACCGCCTGTCTCAGGGGAGAGGCGGCTGTTGTGGGTGGGAGTGTGGAGAAGACATGCCCACTGTCCACTGCTTTTCTGTGCAGGTAAAGCCTTCAGCTTGACTGGAGTCAATGGAAATCTGGTCTCCATGCCCACACGAATCACACTGCAGTCTTGGGGTTTAATTCTGCATAAACCAGAGGTTTCCTCCCTGAGGCACCCTTATGCTCTCCTTCTTCAGTAACCAGCCTCAGTTCAGGAACCTTTCTGCACTGGTTGGGTGTCAGCTGATTGGTACTGGGGTTCTGGAGGCCTGGATGATGAAATGCCTGATCCATGGCTGTCCACAGTCTCGTGCTGGTTCCTCTCTGAAAAAAACACTCCATCACTGACATCCACTTGCTTATCTAAATCCAGGCTAACTTTTTGTCTGTTTTCTCTGAGCTGCTGTGGGTTTTGTTTCCAGTAGGCGTATTACTTGATTAATGAGCTCTCTGTTAACACTTGCTCATATTCCATATGGGATCTTCTTGGGTTATCTAAATGCGCAAATACTTACAACAACCTCTTTTTTTTTTTTCCTCAGCTCAACTGTTTTCAGTAGCACAGTATATTTCTCCCCCCTCAATAGAAAAAAGAGCATTTTTCTAGCTTGTCCAAACTCACATTGAACATTACTTGTGATTCATGTTGTCACCTAGTGCAGTATTCCAAGGAAACAGCATGGACAGGCTCTGTCAAGAAGGGTTTTATAATGTATTTGTCATTTCTCTTCTGTCTAGATTAAGGGCTAAATTTTGTGATGGTAGATGAATTTGTAGACCCCATCTCTCTGAAATCACACCATCTATTCTAAAGAGGGACACTGCTTTTCTTTAAGCCAATGATAATAGCACTTTCCTGGATGCAAGTCGAAAAATATTTACATCAGTATAAATAAGCGGTGTGTAACTATAAATAAAAAGCACGGGTAATAAAGTGTTATCATTGAAGCTGAAATTAAAATTGAATCCTGCCAAGCCCTAAACATAGATCATGACAGAAAAATCCAATACACTCTTTTTTTTTTTTTTTGGAGGTGCTGTAATTATGGACTAGGTAAAGGAAAAAAAAAGATTATACAGCAGACATGATTTGCAATGATTTCAGAACATTTCTGATGTAATGCTGTGAAAAGAATGACCTCTTGTGCATAGCATCTACACATGCTTCTGCATGCCATTGCTGAAAGGTGTCATCCGCAGCATTTACCTTTTAACCCAAGCGAAGCCATGGGCTGCATGACCACGGGCTGTATGACCATGGGTTGTATGACCATCGCTGTATGACCACATGCTTGTTTCTGAAGAGGATGCACTGGGACCTGCCAGGGCTGTTCCCAACCTTGACCCCTGCAGCCTAGTCCTTCAACCTGGGGAAGCCCACAGAAACAAATTGGGAAGAAGTTTCCAAACCTGTGGAGAAGCGCCATGTAACCAACAGCGAGGTGACAGCATGCTGACTGTGATGTCATGTGGCTGTGGCATGGGGCCACCCCTCCATCCCCACAGCTAAGAGATTCCTCTTAGCCCACCACAGGCTGTCCTGGGGTCCTTGCTCTCAGCACAGGTCATGCTTGCCCTCCCTGTCTCTCCTCCTTGCAGGTAACTAAGTGCTTGCTGCCTAGTGGTTTTGCAAAGGGAGATAAACCAAGCCCTGGGGCAGAAGGGTTTGTATGTTGTCTACACTTAAACGCAGGCCTTTTATCTTAAAGAAAGTTACTTCTTTATCTCAAGAGCTTGGTCTGAGCTTTGTGCCCTTCACTGGCAGAGCAGGAAAAGATTTGTATCCTCTGGGAACATGGACTGGGGTGGAAAAGCACAGGTGGGCTCAGAAACGCCCCCAGAGCTGTTGGCTCCAAAGTGGAAAGCATTCTCTTTATCTTATCAGGAGTGGAGTCTCTTGTCACCTCTCTGGAAAGCAAGGCTTGAGGCCAAAAGCAATTTCTTGTACTTCAATAGCTGAAAATAAAGCTTTAAGAAATAAGAACATGTCAGGAAATTAAATGAGAACCACAATTTAGCAGGGCTAGTGATTGCCCAGGAGAATATTGAGGAAAACTGTATAGAAAAGAGGAGTTTTGAGGCACAGTTAAGTGAATTACTGGTCCCATCTGTAACATTCGTTATAGTCTCGGCTGCTGGATATTCACTTTCAAAGAAATCAGCTTCAGCTACTGTCTGTTGAGGAACCCTCAATCATATGTGCAAATGCAATTACTGAAAATGAATCTGTCAGAGCAAATCTTATGTAATGAAGGAGTCCTGTTTGGGCTCCTCTTCTGAACTTATTTAACCTCAGGGATAACCTAAACCAATGTTCCTGTAACCCACTGGGAATGAGCAACACAGGTAGAAGGCTGACTTACTAAGAGGGTTAATGAAACTCAAAAATACTTGCCATGAGCTGGTAACGGCATCTGGGAGTCAGCCATCCACAGGGGACATTGTATGGTGTTACCTTAGGATCTCTATAGAAAAATCAGGATTGTTTTAGTGCCAAGCAGCAGGCATAGCCTGATGCTGTTTCAGAAGCACAAGCAGCCCTTGTCAGACACCATATGCGCAGAGGTCCTTGCACCTTCATGCAGTAGCAGGTACTCAACTTGACAGGGCTTCGGTGCACAGCACATGACATGATCTGTAAAGTGAATACAGCTGAGGAATGGCCATGAGATCTTCATTTGGTCCTCTGAGCTAAGCCCATTGACTTGGATCTCTGAGGTCTTTCTTCATTTAACTAGACCTCTATTTAGTTGTGCCTTTCTTATTATACATGGGATTGCCCACAGCTTGTCTTTGATCTATACAAGTTTCTGCAGGAAATTATGCATAAATATATCAAAAGCTATTGACAATATCAAGAAAAGAGTATGCTGATATTTCTGGGCTTCAGACATATTTTGGAGGTTTTCGTTTTTCTGTTACTGTTGTTTTGGGTTTTTTAAATGAAACTTTGCTCAAGGGACTGCTGTTGACTGAGGCTACGCAGCATATGCTTGCTTCAGTCCCTACTCCACACAGCAAAGACTCATGGAAGCCCACTGAACCACAACTTCTGATTAACTTCAGGCAAATGTTTCAGAGTTCTTCTGAAAGATGATGAACTGTTTTTCAGAGCAATGATTTCTGTACTGCAGAAAACAAGGCAGGTATTGTCTCCTCACAGCCTTTGCTAGAATTACTCAGAACACCTTTGCCCCCAAAGACTGTGTAGCTCAGATGAAAATGCCCACATCAAAGTTTAGATTTTACAAAGACTTCCAACTTTGTTAAAAACAAAACAAAACAAAAAAAAGAAGATATTAGGGTTTGTTTCTTTACCTTCTCTCTTTTTAGCCAAGTTTGGGCAAGAGGGAAAATTTTAAATACAAGTCTCATATTTCATGAAAAAAAGATTGTCTTTTTCTTACTTTTCCAAAAAGAATATAAATCCTACTTTCAATTATTTATCCTAATATTTTCATTCCCCTCTGTACTCTGGACATTTCAACTATACGAGGCAACTATGTGTTTAACCTTGCTAACACTGAAAGCAATAAAATATGAAATGAATAGGTGAAAAGGGATAGTAAATCCCTACTGCAGAATTATCTGGCAGGTTTCAAGTCACAGGAAGATGTCAAACAACATAAAATATATTTAATATTGATGAATGTGACAGTAATGCACCTGGAGAGAAATAACAATCAGCACAGACATTTAGAAAACATTAATATAGGAAAAGACCTTGGGGTTATAGTGGGTAATGAAAAAAGTAAGAGCTCACATTGTGAGGAGAGCAATTATATCCCACCGTGTATAGAGTAAAGAGGGACCTGTTGTGTGACAAAAAGGGAGAGATGAGTGCAGCATTATACAGTCTGGGCAAGGCTGGACCTGGAGCACAGCACGCATTTTTAAGCTTCATTTTCTAAAAAGGACACTAAAAAGTGGCAGAGGACTTAAGGATGAGCAGCGGGAATGGTGAAGGGAACTGCAGGTGACAGCTGTGATGGAACGCAATTCACAGGGTGGGCTGGAGCACCAGGTAGCAATGGGACAAGAACTAATATTTGTGTGCCATTAAGATGGACCTTCCCTGCAACAGAGATGGTAAAAGGAACCTGTATTAAAAGTGGAACAATCCCATTTAGATATAACAGAAATGACTTAATCATAAGCGCTGATACACAGGTAACAGAATAAGCTGTCTGGTGAGAAACTGAATGCAAGTCACTGTTAGTTAAGCGTTTCCGAGGTGAGACTGGAAAACATAGCAGTGGGATTACTGTAGAAGAGGTCTCTCAGCATTGTTTGAGCACAGCTGATCTAAAAGATCCTTTGCTGTCATTTTCATCTGTGATTCTGGGAATGCAAAAAGTGACTTTACACGCAACAGGAAAGGCGATACACTCATTTTATTAGTTAAATCCATCTGCCACACATGATAAGCCTACACCATGATAGGGACAAAAGGTCTAGCCCTACAAGCCTCACCCCAGCTATCCCATCTGCTCTACAAGTGCTTGTATGCACAGGTCCAGGAGCTAGAGATGCTGTTTTCAGAGTCATCCTCAGAGGTGGCTTTTACCACACGCATTTGCAGAGGAAGCTGGCACAGCTCCTGTCTATTTTGAAACGTTTGCTTCTGGAATTTGCAATGCTTGTACCAGTTAAATACTAAATTATCATAAAAGTAATTTACATGTTTCCCAAATAAGGGAATGCGAGTGGAGAAGAGGGTTTTTGAATGTTCGTAGTTCCAAATTAAAGGAATGTAAATGAGCCTGCTGTTCAATTCAGTGTGTAATGTGTTATTTCACGGTTGTCTCCTTGATATTGCAGGCCCCTTTTACATTAGACAATGTCACACCCCACCCAAATCACCATGAGATAAAGATGTTCCCCTTTAATGTAATAAAGGACAACAACAATATTCCAACAGAGAAAACAGCATGCATACAGATTTGGTACAAATGCATCATCTCCTGCTGGAAAGACTCCATCGTGTCCCCTTCACCACAACATGCAGTGTTACGTAGCACCTTTCATCAAAAAGCTTTTCATGGCAAAGCTCCCGTTGGCTCCCCATCCCTTCCTACAGCTTCCTGAGGAAGCAGCTTCTTCAGCTTTCCACGGAGCGGTCTGTGTCCTGACAGCATGGGCGTGATGTTCGGAGCACAGCTCAGCCTGCTTCTTGACAGAGGATTTTTGCTCTGCTTGTTTTTCTCATGTCCTTATAGCCAAGCAGAGAAAAATTATAGGATGGCTCAAAATTCATTCATTAGGGGCTGCTGACAACTGTTCCCTCCCATCCTGGTTATCTTTAAAGGAAAAGCAGGCTCTGTGTGTAGTGTGGTTAAAAGGCCAGTGGGAGGAGAGCAAGGGAATGATTTATTAGACTTTAAGTCAATCATAGCTCAGTCTGGACAACCATAAAACATCTTTACATCTACCAATAGGTGAAATTTATAGGGCTGTTCATTGCAAAGTGGAATGCTCCCACAGGGTGAGGGGAAGTATCGAGAGTTTCCTATTCATTTAAGGGGAAATGTGTTGCTCCTTGCTCTTCCCTCCCCAGTTTTACTTTCCTGCAGACAGCCCCATAAATCTGTTTCAGTGACAGCCCTTTGGTGGTGTAGTGAAGCAGAGCAGGGAACAGTGCATTAGGGACCAGGCAGAGCTCACACCCTGCTGCTCATGCAAAAGCCAGTCCTGCAGGGCTGTTCCAGTCCCTGCCACAGCCTCAGGGTTTGCCTGGATGGCTGAGAACAGCCCAGGAATCTGCTTTGACCATTTCCTCACTTCTCTGAACTGCTGGACCTCTTCGGGTGCCCACAGTGACAAGGGCGTTGCAGCTGCCCCTGCTTGTCCCCAGTATGCCACGGGCTCCTTTCCGCAGGGCCTTGAGAAAAGTGGGAGAGGAGCCTCAGGTTCCCTTTGTATTACCGACTCCCACTATTTGCACTGTCCCTCCGGGAGAGATTTCTCCTTCTGGATCCACCGTCCTCTACTCTCAGCTGGGCAAGGAGTACCCAGCTGGGCAAGGATGCATGCGTCCTCCTCAAAGGGACTGACCTAGCACATTGAGCCCTCATGTCCTCCGGAGAGTTGTCAGACACATTGTTTTGGGAAGGAGGATGGCTTCCTCACCCAGGAGTGTAAAGAGCATCCAGAGCATGATGCTGTCACTCCAGGAAACGTTGGAAAGTCCTGCACCATTTCCTTCAGCTCCTGACACCATAGGTAAGCTGTACGAGGCATTTTCTTGGAGGGAAATAGGTGGCCTCCCAACAGCTTCCAGATGGACAAGATCCTCCTGCTGCCTGCAGGAGCTTTTAAACTGAGCTGGTGGAGGAGTGACAGTCTGGGGGAACTGACCCTTTTCTGTGCCTTAGTAGGAGCCAGCTCAGGACAAAATAATCCTGTTATCCTGGGTCCCTTTCACTTTCTAACATTTGCTTTGGCTGTGCGAGTATGTCTTTACACAAACAGAACTCCTGTGTGTGATTTTCCCATCTTCCTTTGACCATATTAACAGCTAAATGATGGGGCCTGCAAGGAGCACATCCTGCAGAGAGGCAAAACTGCATGACACAACACAGGCCAAATAATGACTGGGTGACCCTGATGTAAATGCAGCCCCATGACACTTATATTCATGTATCTTCCAGATTCACATCATTATCTCTGAAAACACCCACTGCTTTTAATACCGCAATATCTCCCCACAGACAAGGGTAAGGCAATGTGCTGAAAGCACAAGACACTGAGCACTTGTGTCTTGCGCTCAGCTCTGTCACTAATTTCACTTTAGCTTGCCATGTCTTGTCTTTCCTGTCTGAGAAGATGATGTTAAGGTGCTGACCTGGTTGGCTGGTTGGTAAAATAATTTATTCTGGCTGTAAAAGGTGATATGACAGAACGAGCCTTTCATAGGAATGTAACTGTCATAACAATTTCTGTGTGGCAGGCAAGGTTCTCTGGTCCATAGGGAGATGTCCCATTTCATCAGAGCAAGTGCTCTGCATCAGCTGTGGAGGAGTAAGTGAAAACAGCTGCTTGGTGCTCCATGCACAGCAGCAGGGAGTTGGCACATGTTGTAATTCACAAAGGAGAAGCAGGTGAAGATCATCTGCTCTCCACAATGTCACTGGGAGGGGTGAAGGGGCAGCATGGCCTCTCGCAGAAGATGGCAGACCCAGATCAAGCCTGCATGAGCCAAAAGAGGGATTCAGAAGTGCATCTTCCATCCTCCAGCCAACTGCTGGGCCATAAGCCCACAGAACTCCTCTCATCTAGTCAGTGTGAACATCTCTCTGGACAAGAGCAAAATGACTGCAAGCAGCACAGGAGTTAGGGTACATTTAAATGCAAGGCCTACTTTGGGCTTGAAGGCAAATCCCCCTCAGCTTGGATGTGCTTAACATATGGTGTGCTAACTGTCTTCCAGTTTTTATTAGCATTTTTGAAAGGCTGGGTTTTATCCCACTCCAGAATGGAAAAACCCTGGATTTTGGTTTAATGAACCTATATGTGGCTAGCTCTCATTCTGATCAGCATAAAATGCTTTGCAAGTTATCAATGAAGAGCACTATTTAAGAGCTGTTATTCCTTGGGTGTCCTGGAAGACTTAACATTTACTCCGTATGCTCTAAAGTGTCGTTAGTTTGCAAATACAAAATACCATTTCAGACAGAACAAAAGCAGTCCTCTTCAGCAAGTACTAATTTCACAGGAAGTTTTAACTTCCAAAATTCATCCATATTTTAGCGTAAGTTTCATTTGCAGTTATTTCATGCAGTTTTCTGCTTGAAAAAACTGTGTTAGCTTTAGGAGATAGTATATCTTGTCAGCCTTCATAATGCAAAAAAACAGTTAAAGCTATTACTTGGCTTAAACGCTTGGGAAGAGAATTCCTCCTCAAAGAAGTTTTGCAAAACTTGAAAGAAAAATGGAAACTGAAGCTCAGGATGGAAATAATTTTGCAGCCTGAATTGCAGTGGAGGTGAATGATATGGGCTGGAACATAAAATTCTTATTTCTGCTATTGCAATGCTGGAAGGCAGATGTTATTCACCAGAAAAGACGAACATCATAAGCTCCAGCCAGTCGAAAAATAAAAAGGCTGGGTTTTGGAAGGGGACTCTCTTTTCTAAACAGTACTATCATAGCTAAGTTATTCTGTAGTGTCAATTGACTGAGGCTCACAATTGCTGCACTCCCTACGGCAGCACAAATGCTGTCGGACAATCAGGTTAAAGTGAGCAATTGCGAGTCTAACCCATGAGCCACCATTAGCAGCAGTTCCCATTGCAGCAGAACCACCTTGAAAGTCTTCCTCCTGCTCCTGCGAAGTGGCAGCAGGCCAAAAAGGATTGAATCTGCTGCCTCTCATTGTTCTGACAAAATTGAAATAAAGGTATCCAAACAGAAGAGTGTCCCAGATCAATGCTTCCTGCTTTGAAAGTAAACATTCCAGCTTTCCTTCTATATTCACTGAATTTGCCATTTATGCCGCAGCAGGAGACCATTATCTTGTGACAATGTTCTGCTCTACTAACATTACCTCTTAATTATATCTTCATTAAAACCAAATTAGAAAGCGGTCAGGAAAGTTAAGCCAACTGAATTGCTCATTTGGCTGAACATCCCGACACCTTATTTTAGAAAAGTGATGCTGGCTCACGCAACAAAACATTTAATGATCCACCTCGCTGCTGGGAAGTGTTTATTTTCACTTTAAATGATGAACTTGCTGCTCAGTCACACTGCATTCCTTCTGAAAGGATCATGCTTAGTTAAATACTAGCATGGCCTTATAGCTGGTTTTGCCCATACCTGCAAGGTGGGGATGTTAGATTGTGTTTGCCACTGTTATCTCTTTACATCGTTTCTTCATTAAAGCTGAAATAACCTATGCCTGATGAGTACGGAAAGAACCAGGAAATTTCACTCCCCAGCAACAGAGAAATTGTGTTCCCCTGCAGCAGAGCCGGTACCTGCCCATCACCCTTCCTTCCCCTGCACTGGGAGGACAGCTACAGAGGGATGCCGGGACAGACATCAGCTGAGCCAGCCAGCTGTTGGAAACTTCTCCTTCTCTTGAAGGAGCCAGGCCAGCTGCAGAGGTGCTCCCTGCAGCCCCCCCACAGGAGAAGGTGCCACACACTGCCAACAACTGGCTCCTATGGCAGGCTTTTGGGCAGCCCTCTGTCCCCTGTCTGTGTGGACAACCCTTCTTGTCCTTCATGTACTGTGGGAGTTGAGCGACAGTGACCCATGCTTCACGCCCAGGACTGGACAGACTTGTGTGACCAACATGGGAGGCCTCAGACCTCCAGTCCTTCAGCTATATCACCTTTCAAGCCCTGCTCCTCTCCCCAGGCTGCAGCATCCCCTAACAAAGATTCCTCCATAACCTACAACAGTCAGACTCTTTGGGAACAAGTTGCAGCATTCAAACCTATCAGTTTAGGTATTACCTGTCAAGTGCATCCACAAGACATATCACAAATATCGTAAGCCACACGAACCTGTCTCCACCGGGAAGACAGAGATAATTATCCTCCATGAACCTATAGACTCAAAGTTCCACAATTGCCAGTATTTGGCAGCACAGGGACATGCTCCCTATTACCCAGTATTCTTGTCATCACAGTTAAATTTTGGGGAGCAATCAATTAATAGTTAAGTATAATATGGGGAAAAATACTTACAGAGCTATATTTTTTTTGAGGACCTATTCTACATAAAGCTATATAGGAGAGAAAAAGAAATGCTTCACTTTGAGCAGCTAATAGAAATCAGACCACTTATAACACAGGTCTTCAAGTGAAGAGTGTTTGCAGAGTTTCAGTAAAGAAAGCCAGAGGCAAAGTCTACCTGTGAACCTGGACAGCTCACCATCGTTCATGCTAAGCAGCTTTGACAGCCAGAACTGCACAGGAAGATGGGAATTCTAAAATCATGGATTCCTTGGTTCCAGTGATCTGCAGCTGCAGTTTAAGTAAGGGAAAATATACATTTTTGGTCCGAAAATAGATGGCAAAAGAAGAAGAGGTACTAGCTCCTTTATGTTCAAAGTTTAGAGTAGGAAAATTTGTAATTCTATTGCATGGATGTTACCATGTCAGATCATAGGGGAAAACAGCACCCAGCTCCCTATTATACCTTTGAAGGGTAATTTAATATGGAATTTCCAAAGACAATCGGTGCTGGCACTAATGTTGGTGAATGTACCACATACTTACAATGTCCAACACACATAAAGAGAAATTTCAGCAGTTTGGAGCTCTTGGTCCGATCCTGCTTGTCCCTCCACCTCTCAGATGCATAGCTGCAGGGAAATGACTTCACCAGTCACAATGTGCAGTAGGGAAGTAATTCTTAAAAGATGATAATCTGCCCAGGGTGTAGTGGATGGATTGTGTTGCGTTTGAGGCGGAGAAAATAATCAGAAGAAAAATGAGCACAAGGAGAATGATACAAACCTATCAATCAAGGAGTTATAATGGATCTCTTTGGTTTGCGTAAACTAATGCAAAGGACAAACATTGTGTGTCCAGCCAGGCTATTGTTTCTGTCAGGGCTGTACCTTACATTTTGTAGCTATATTTTATAGATAATTTTATAGATAATCTATGATGCTTCACTTCTGTTCAAAATAAACCTGAATTAGAAGGAAAAAATTCAGAGAGATAGAGAGAACATGCAGCACAAATGAAGCTGATGCAATCATTTCCAGTTCTAAAACAGAGCAGGTAAGATGAGGATGTGGCTGGTTTAGTGATCACTGTAATCAGCACAATTGACTGCTTACAGATGACTAATTTTCAGTTCTAGGGAGGTAAATTGAGACTTACATATTTCAGCTTTATCCTAGCACTACAGGTAATGTAAGACAAACGGTCTGTGAATTCCTAATACCAAAGACATTTGTGGGTTATAAAAGAGCACAGAATGTAGATACGGGGTAAAGTTAAGGAAATACAGATTTGTATTCAGATGAAATTTAAAACAAGCCTTGAGGTGAATTTTCTTTCAGTTTAATTATTCCTTGGATCCATTCAGACCCATCTGTATGTTAATCAAAAGTGATCATAACAGTTTTGTTGGTAAATGGAAAATAGATCTTGATAGATGCTCATTATACTTAATTTTGTTAACAGCTGAAGAATCAACAAGAGGAATGAACTTAATACAGCAAGAAATGAGGTTCTGAAAAAGAGGAATGAAGAGCAAGATAGAAATTATTAAATTAAAGAACCAAAGCTGTGCTGGACATCCTAATTAAAATATACAGAGAAATGATGGAGCAGGGGACATACAAGAACCAAAAGATGTGGATAAACAGCAGAGGAGGAGAGCATGGGAAGTTATCCTAGGAAAAGAAGGGTAAGACAGGACACAAAGACGAAGTGCCTGGACAGAATGTATTCCTTCTGTCCAACAACAAGGACAATGATGCAGGGAACAGAAGATACAGAACAGGGTGCAGGCTATGGGAGTGTGACCCCAAAAACAAAAGGATAAGTGGCAGCTTTTGGTCAGAATGAAGCAGGTGGGAGGTAGGTCAATGCACTGGCAGCAGCTTGCAGAGTCCTCTGACTAAGATAAACCACCGCTGCTATTTTGCTCTCACTCCACGCTGACATTACAGCCCTCTGACTAGGAGGAGTGACCAGGTTCATCCTAGAGAAAGGAACACATTCAGCTCTGTGCAGAGTTGAAACACTTCATAGGAAAATACACCAATTCATTTTTTATATTTGTACATACTTTTACTGAAAAAAAAAAAACCAAACCATGTTGTCTGAGTGTCAAACACAATTTTGCTAACAGATAACAGGTCATGCCTTTGAGAAATCTGAGCCTCCCTGGGTTCCATGAACAGCACCAATGCATCTAAACTAGTCTTCTAGGATGCTTTTGCATAAGGTCATGTCAAGGAAAATCACCAACATGTGCTTCTATTTACAGTCCCTACTTCATTAAGGCAAAATCTAATCTTACCCAAAGCCACTTCTTAGCAGAGGTGACATTATAAGAAAAGGGGATTCTTGCTCCAGCCCTTACCAGGTGCATTCTTGCATGGCTTGCTGGCAATGTGTGGTTGATTGGGCTGTGTCACCAGTGAGCCACAGAGTACAGAAAACACAGTGGTTTGGAGCTCTGAAACTTACTTCTAAAGAGGAAAGGCATTGTGTACTGCAACAGCCATAGAAGGAAGACATGACACTCACAGCCTTCCAGAAAGACGAAGGTCAGCCAGGGAGAGGAGGTGGGGAACAGTTCTCTTCAAAATCAGAGGAAGTGTGATGGCCCACAGTTTGAGGAGGATGGTGTCATCAGGTGTTTGACCGTGCAATGATGTCCCAGTGGAAAAGTACCACCCCAGCTGCCAGCACCCTGCAGGGACCAAGAGATAGGCCTGAAAGGGAGCATCAAGATAGCAATGAGGGGGTAGGACTTGTCCACAGAGGACATCAGGGGACAGGACTGGGGTAGGAGAAAGCAGGCTACCATGCCTTTGCCTTATGGCTTACCATAAGATACTGAGGGAAAATGGGCAACAAGTTATAGAGGAAATCAAGTTGAATGGGTGATCCATATCAGTCCACGCTGAACTTCCAGTTTTATGGGGAGCATTTCAGGAGTAGAGACAAAATCCACTGAAGAGAAGGGAAGCAGAAAAATAACAAAGCAGTGAAAATGGCACATAATAGTTCTAGGTGAGAAATTAAAATAATGAAGTGGAAATGAATAATGTTACAAAGTGATGTTTAATGACTCCAGCTTTTGAGTTGAAAAGACAATAGAGCCTATACACAGCTGATGAGTAAAAAATCTTCAACTATTAGCACATCTTTATCACAGGATGGCTCTGCAAACCCCCTTTTTTTTCCTCTACTGTCTTTCCCCAAATCATACTAATGCCACTAAATCCTAGCCCCCAGGAAAAATAAGTAGGTTACGTATGCCTAAATTTTAGCTGTTGTTAGCACTAATGTCACTGAAGTCAAAGCATGGACTTCTTGATGCTGGGCAGCTTCCTGCCCATGCTGATTCTCTTCTGTTTTGACGTGAGGTGCTTGAAATATCACAGTTTTAAATCAAAAACATTAGTATATTAGTACCTTATAGTGATAAATGTCTACATTATCCTCTTTCTTGAAGAAGGCATTGCAGCCATGAATTTTTCATGTCAAAGCTAATATAGTCACCCATGGATTAAATTACACTGTTGACAAAAAAAAAAAAAAAAAGAAGAAGATTAAAAGAAAACTATTTTTAGCTATTTAGAAACAAATTTATCTTAAAAGCCATGGCAAAGCTGAGGGATGGAGTGATGGGACAACATCACAAGCAATTCTCTGCACAGTGGGCAACTGAGATAACCACTGTTACTATTTGATTTTTCTATCTACACTGAGCATTTCACCTTTAAAGAACTGCATGAGGAGAGCAGTGGCAGTACCGTGATCACCATCCTCAGTGGATGGCACATGTCACAAACATATCAGTCTGCCAGTAGGATGTCCTCTGCTTTTGACTCAGCAGGGTATCTCACAGATCATGGGGAGCTAAAGGCTGGGACAGAAAAGGGACTCCTGCCACTGTTGGAACAAGTCCAGAGAAGGGCCACGAGGATGATCAGGGGACTGGAGCACCTCCCGTATGAAGACAGGCTGAGGAAGTTGGGGCTGTTCAGCCTGGAGAAGAGAAGGCTGCGTGGAGACCTCATAGCAGCCTTCCAGTATCTGAAGGTGGCCTATAGGGATGCTGGGGAGGGACTCTTCATTAGGGACTGTAGTGACAGGACAAGGGGTAACGGGTTAAAACTTAAACAGGGGAAGTTTAGATTGCATATAAGGAGGACGTTCTTTCCTGTTAGGGTGGTGAGGCACTGGAATATGTTGTGAATGCTCCATCTCTGGCGGTGTTCAAAGCCAGGTTGGACGAAGCCTTGGGTTGCATGGTTTTAGTGTGCGGTGTCCCTGCCCATGGCAGGGGGTTGGAACTAGATGATCTTAAGGTCCTTTCCAACACTAACTATCCTATGATTCTAAACAGGAAAAACATGAATTTTCCTTCTTAGCCATATATTAGTCTTACAAAGCGAGCTTGCCTAAAGTTTGAGCAAGATTGACGCAGCAACCCCCTTTTGCTTGTTGTCCAACAAAGATCAATTTATGAGTAATAAATGAGAATTTGCATATATGTCACTTCTAGGTCCTCTTTTTCCTCTTTCCCCATCATCCTACCTCTTCAAACCACAACTCTTCCCATGAGATGCCCATCCAGCTCTTCCCAATTTTCAAGCTTGCTGCACTCTAACCTCATGCCTTGATCCTTCACCACATCATGCAGTTCTACTGGGTTCCTGTAAGCTCATTGGTAAAAGAACCACTGCATTATTTGGAGGCAGGACACAAAAAACCAACCAAATAATTGGTGCTAATTTCCTCCTTTGACACTCTTTCACAGGGCTTGAAGAGATTCAGCAAGACCTAGGCATTCAGATGCATGCTGTGTCTTTTTTCTGTGATAGGCAGATACTTCCCAGTGTTCACAAATACACTTGAAAATTAATCCATTGCTCTACTTTTGAGTAAATATGTTGCATTTTCAGCCTTGCTGGAACCTAGCATTGCTGCTTGCAGACAGAAGGTGCTGTCATATTCCTGCAAGCATTTTTATTCCTACAGAATTAATTACAGCATCAAATAGAATTTGACTCTTCTCTGGCACCCAATTTGCACCCACAAGCCAGCAACTAGACACGATGACCCAAGTGAAGGGACAAAAAGCCCAGCTACAGCTGTAGCTGACAAACAGAAACCTGCTGTTTTGAAACTGCCTATCGCAGACAACAGCACTGTGCTCCTTTTGGCAAAGGAAACCATCCTGAGAAAGAATTTATCTGGTGACTGACAGGCAGCAGTGGGCTATGAGCCTAGAAGATAATATTTTGGCTACATCATTTCTCCTCCTCAGAAACTCTCTCCTGAAGAGCTGTGTGCTGCACAGCACTCACAAAGGTAACCAGTAATGAGGTTGCATTTTGATCTTGTTTATACTTTGTAGAGATTTTCCCTGTATATAAACCTACTTTTAAGGTTACAAAAGGTGAGTACTGTCTGATCATTCAGATAAGAGGGTGTGCTTTTAACACAGAAATTTCCTGTGGTGCTCATGCCATGTCTGGTCAGGATCCAAACTTGACGCTATATTTGGTTGCCCTGGAACATTTATGCTTTAAACATCACCTCACTGTTGTTTGTTAAGCTGACAGCATTGCAGAGCTTTCATTTGTAACCTCAGGTGGAAAAACTGAGACTCACTTTGATAGCAGAGGAGGATATCTTCACACCTGCTCATTTTGAAATGCTTTTATCAGAGGTCCAGATGTTATTACCATGCTTGTGCCACGATGAGGTGGGAGAAAGAAACAAGATAGGGAAGGAAACCCAATCCAGGACTTCTGACAGCAAAGCATGCATCGTCATTGTGCTTTGTCCTTAATGAGAAATGAGGCTGGTGTTCTGAAGCTGGGCACTGCTGTCAGATGGACTTGACCTTCTCTTTGCTGATGAATGGTGGTTAACCAGGAAATGGCAACTCTGCACTAAAAATCTTCCTAAGCTAAAACTGTCTGCCAAGTTGCTAACCAAAATATTGCAGAGATTTAAGGAAAGCAGACAGGTGGGAGTAAATAGACATTGCTTGATTGACCCATTACCTACGTTTAGACTGATGAGAAAGCTATTGCCAGTGCAGCCACATTGAAATCCGGGCATGGGTTTCCAAGGGTTACACACCTGCCCAACCATGCTTTTATTTCCCTCTTCAAGGTGAGTCCTGAGCAGGCTATATGGATTGCTCCACTGTGTTTGTCCTATGTCCAAGAGAAATGAGGTTGAAGATGCCTGAAGGAGCTGTCTATTTTCTTTCTGTCAAAATGCTAAGTTTTTAGAGCTGTATTAGTAAAGTCCATCAAGGTTATCTGAACAAATCTTTCGGTAACTTCATAATCACTTAACATATGTGTGAACTGAACTGTGTTATTCCTTAGCTAAAACACACAACAGCTGACTAACACACAGGCAAGTAACACTGTTGGTTAATGCAGTTTAAATCCAGAGGGCATGTGGGTAAAGAAGTCATCCAAGGACCAAAGTCATTAGAACAAAAGATGCCCGTCAGCTGTCGTGAATTTATGAGGACGTGGGAGTGGATTAAGAGAGGGATTTAGCCCCTTCAGAACATCTTCCATTAGCAGAAAGTAAAGCCTCTCTGAGTGGGCACCACAGCAGCATCTAAATTGCCTGATCTGAAAGTGCTGCTTCCTCTTAGCTGTCACCATTTTCTCCAGCTTTAACTCAGCAGCAGGTCAGCAGCGAGCACAACCTGACAGCCATTACCAAGCTACCTGTGACTGTGTGTGTGAGCATTTATCATGTGTCTACTTCCATTTACTGCCATTTCAGGACAGGGAGTAGAAGAGAGGGAACATTGACAATATTTAGGCCCCCAGTCTGCCTGGACTACAGTTTCCCCCACTGGATCACAGAATACTGTTGTTTCTTTGGGCTCTCTCCAGCTGTGTCTCAAGAAGAGCTGTGCCAGCGTAGAACAACTTGACCTATAGATTGTGGCAGGTAGCGCTTCACTTTCTGGTCTGGGTTCAGCAAGAAGGTATTTACATGGAGCTTTGGCCCATAGGGTTCACTAAAGGGAAGACAAAAGGCTAGTCAGATAATTCTCACCCATCCCTGGATCTTGTCCCTCTTCCTTCCCTCCCAACTGATAGAAAGCTCTGTGATGATGGATTACAGAAAATACAAGCATTGGATGGAGAGAGCCACACAGAGACAATGTTTTACATGCCTGGTCTTGGCATCAGCCTCACCTCAGAGAGGTGATAATGTAAAGCATTATCTCAAAGATTAATTTCACTGCAGCAACATGCAAGAGAGAGCTCACTGTGTGCCCCTGATGACAGGGAAAACTCTTCCTTTTAAGTACTGTCATCCAGAGCAGTGTCAAATCAAGGAGAGATCAGATGCCACCATCCCCATGTATACAGATGTACTGTGGAACAGCAGGTTCAGTGATTTTCCAAATCCCACTTCAAGATGATGTGAATGAGCCAAGGGAGCTGTGCCCGGGTATGCAAGCATAATGCTGTATGCTCAGTGTACAACCAGACAGCTGGTTTCCTGAGGAAGGTTGCTAAATTGGCCAGAATGAAGTGAAAAGAAAGAAGATAGTTTAGCAGCTGGCAAGGGGCGAATAGGAAGGCAGACCCTTTGGCACCATGCAGCAATGCCTCAGTGACAAGATGGTTCTTGGTTGGCACTAAGAAGAGCAATATGCTCTGAGACAGGCCCACACCTCTTCTATACCTTTCTGCAGCCAAGAAACTGCCTCATAAAATTATTATTGTACCCCTGCATAGAAGCGATTTGGGATATTATTAAGAGGCTGACTTAATCATCAGGATTTAGGGCACGGCTAGGACTTCTCCAAGGTGATAAATCAGAGCTTACCAATTAGAAAGAATCATGTGCAGCTTCAGCTTGATTTAAAAATCATCTTAAGTGAATCAGAAAGCAGATGTGCCTTTAGCTGATAACAGTGAGGAAATTAAGTCTCTAAGACCCAGCTAGGGAGGCTGAGTGGAGGAGAAACAGAATTAACGAGCAGCAGCACCTTGTGGCAAATATCTAGGGCAAAACCTCTTCTTTCAGAAGTAAATTCAGTTGTCAGGATTTAAAGGCAGAGTCTGGAGAAAGCCCATGTAAGACCTGAAGTCTCCTATAATCCTGTGTACACTTTGTTATACCAGATTATATACACGCAAGGGTGAACTTGAAGCTGGATCCTCACTCACTATGGATCAGTGCAACTGCCCTGAGGATCTGCGATGACACATAAGGATCTGCTTGTTTGCCTGTATAATATGGGTTTCAGTGTTAATGACTGAGCCCATTTTTACAGATATTTCACGGAGAATGGGATTTTTTCCTTGACTTCTAGGTAGAAGTGCCAAGGCTTCCTGCTGCATAATGTTTCCTCTGACTGCACGTAAGCAGTATCTTCCTCTTTTGGTGAGCAGAGTACTTAAGCAGTGTTTGCCATCAAATGGGAAAACTCCGGGACTCTTTTGCTTTGCAGACATTGTTTCTTCAGTTCATTATCTATTTATAGTTCTTGCCTTTGATCGATGTTTGTATTTAACCTTCTATTTCTTAATTTGTAGGTCAGTCCACATTTACCATGGTTAATTTATTAGGGCAGATTCTTCTTCTCAGTCAGCTTGTTGGGGGAGGAAAGTGTATTTAGGAACTGTAAATCATTCCAAGCAGATCTCATCTTGTAACCTTAGTAACCAAGTTACGTACTGAAACAAGCAATATTTTTATGGTGATATTTTTTCAGTGTGAATAATAGGAAAATAATGATAAAACAATCCATCTGGGGATGGACTTGCCAGTACAAATTGCTATACAAGCAGCAGCCTTGTTTCAGAGAAAAATTCTAGCCAATCCTTTTCTACAACCTCTGTAAATTGTCCCAGAACGAAGCTTTTCTCCTGTGTACACAGTAAGCTAAATCCTCTATTACTGGATCTTGTAATGCAGAATGCAAGCATATTTTATAGAACCTTGAGTCACAAGCATCAGTAAACTGTAATGCACATGGATTGTCACTTCCATCAAATACCACTTTCTATGACAAAGAATAGGTAAATGCTTTGAAAAACAGAAGGAATCTTCTTGACGTATGAAGATAATCCTGAAGGTCTATATAAGCATGTTCCAGTTCTCTGCATGATGCCAAATCTAAAACTGCCTTTAGAAAAATCTTCATCTGGCCAGGAAGCCCCAGACTGCTGACTTCAGAGGTGTGATTCCTTCCACGCTCAAGCGTCGCAAATGCCTAGAGCTTAGGTTTTTGCAAATACTCCTGCCTTGGGCTTAACACCTAGTCTATGGCCAGCTACAATCCCTATGGTGAAACTAGACCTTTAGCTATGATCCCCAACATAGCTGATCTGAGAGGTGGTGGCAGAACATGCTTAACTCATGTTGCATGCTCAGACATCAGGCTATCTTCAAACCAAGCAGTGGGAGAAAAATGGGGACTTCTTTTACAATAGCAGGCAGCCAGACTCCCTCTACCCCCCGTCTCCAACCTAGGAGGCACAAGACATCATCTGGGTGGGAGGCAGACCCACACGTGCCATGCCTTACCCCCAGTCTACACGTCCTTATTTGTGTGGATTTGGTCCCTTCCAGACAAATGAGGGAATGAAATCTTGCCTTCTTGCCTCTTCAGGAAGCAGCTCTAGCCATTGCCACCAGCACCTCTCTTCATTTCTTTTAAGGAAAAGCCAGAGATGCACGTTCTGGCCCTGAACATGACGACTCCTGAAGGATGGAGGCGCCACCCTGCTGCCCCACAAGCACACCCCTAGGCTCATCTACCTTTAGGTCAGCATAGGCTGTCTTCTCAGCATGCTGGTCTGGGAGCTCAGGCACAGGACTTCCCTTGCACACAGGTGTCTAATGCAGGTCTCTAGGCCTGGATTGTTCATCTCATTGCAACATCTGACTTTTAGACACATCGATACCTTTTTTGGGTCTAGCATGCTGGAGCTTTTCTCAGCATACTGTGAGGTTTTGAATACAAACCATAACCATGGTGACCCTTCACAGACACAAGTATTCTGCTAAATCAGTTCTAAGCTAAGTTTCATTACACAACCTATCATACTGCTACATCTGTGCTGAAACAATTTGCTATTCAGTACCGTGGCCCTCACAAAGACTGAAGAATTATTTGGGCCAAGAACAGCAAAATGCCATGGAAACTGAAGTGGAACATAATGTGTTCACACAGGGCAAGAGTCATCAGCTTCCTCTGCACAAAAAGTGCTGTCAGCTCTTGAATAACAACAGGCAGTCAGGACTTCATCTCCTGCCTCATCATAAAAATAGGCTAATTACATTTTCTATCGCTCTGCTCATTTACTCAGTTGTCTTTGTGGTCTTCTCTGGGTATATAATGAGCGTCACATTTGAAATCTGAAGCACGCACCAGGCTCTGTGTCCTATCTCTGTAAGCAGCAGGTAGCAGATGGGACTGATAAAGGCACTCAGCAAGAGAGGCAAGGCAGAAGGAAACAGGACTAAGGGTAGCCTTAGAGCTAGCACAGCTTTTCTACCTGGAATAGTGTGGCATGCTTGGTGGCAGAAGTACTCAGAAGCATCTCTGCTATTTCTGAGGTGTTGTATGATGGCAGAGAGAAATTGCAGGAGCTGAAGGCATTCAGCACCTGAAAAAATTTAATTCTTCAAGATTCAAAGCCAACTATAAAGATCTTTCCTTGCCCAAAAGGGGAATCACAGCACTTCTTTCAAAGACCCTTAGGAGAAATGAGGGTAACTTTTAAATGTTGCTCATCAGCCTTGAAGCTTTCCCAAGAGATCGTTTTCTGTTTACTTCCCCCATCCCACCTTTAAATATGGGACTGAATTGTTTTTCACCATATAAATGTCAGAAAATCCTTGCATCAGACCACTTGAAGTTTAGCTCTCCCATGATACCAAGACCGTGAATTAAAGTTTGCTTTTGGCGAGCTCAAAGTCTTGGCCCCTATCTGCTAAATACATTATGTTTCCAAAGAATTTCTCAAGCTGTTCCAGATAAGCACACAGTAAGTAGGTGAGGCAAATAGACTTATGGCTTCTGTTTTTTTCCCAGCCAAGTTTTTCATCTCAAAAGTTACAGCACAAAAATCACTTGGACATTTCTGTTACCAGTGACTTCTAGACTATGCTGCCTTTCAGCTGCAAGCTAACATATTACTGGAGAAGGACACAGCAGAACTGATGTGGCCACAGCACCACAAAACCCAGTAATGCCCTCACACAGCTTTTGTGGATGGGGCAATGGAGAAGCTCGCAAACTCAGGCTGGGATATTTGTGGTTGCTGACTTACTACAACAGGGGAGCCAGAGGAAGGGAGGTGGGAATTAAGGAGGGGGTCATTTCTGAGTGTGAGTTGACCACAGGTGCTGGTGCTTTTGCTCCTTGTCTAGCAGAGGATGTCAAAAACAGGGGAAAAGACTGCAGCTCTGAAATTTTAGTTCTTAAATTCACTCACTCATAATCGGTCCTGAGAGCACAGAGGTTACATTTATATTTGTTTAATATTTATGAGCCATGAAACAAGATGTTTCTGGTGAATAAAAGGTGAACTTCTATGTGAGCATGTAAAACTGAACTCTGTTTGGCCTTGATATTTTAAAGATAAAGTGTTGAATTTGAACCCAGAAGAGGAATTTGCCTAGACCCTCTTGACCAGAAAGGTGGCAGACGCTTGCCCAACTGAATTAAACTACTGCCTTTAACCTCTCGGTGCTGCTGTCGACACTCACATCACGACTTTGCTGTGAACAGTCCATCCCCTTCGTCAAGAAACTCCAGCTCCTGTCATCAAGGGGTTCATTAGTTTGAAATGAGAATCTCTGACCCAGTTTGGACTTCTTCATAACCCTGACCTTATCAGTGATCCCATTATTTTAAGTGCTTCCTTCTTGTCAAATTGCCTCCCCCGTTACTCTGATGTGCCTGTTTTCGGATGTGTCCTTCATGTAAGGAGCCAAATAGCTTCTGTAAATTTAAACACTATGCTCTCCCCTCCCTTTTCCTTTCACATCTCCCAGAAAAAGCAAAACCAAAGAACAGCAAAACCCATTCTATCTGGCACACAGTCCTGTCCCCCATTGCAGATCGTGCCACCCCCCCAGTGAGAGAGACTGAGACTTTACCTGTCACCTCACAGCCCCAGAGCAGCCAAGGGCTCAGACCACCCTGAAGAGCACAGTGGTGCCTGATGCAGCTCAGGAACACATTTCCAGCACACCTGCACTGAGTTTGGTTTCCCGAGAGCAACTGGTGCTTACATACATAAGTCTTATTAAGAATGGCTTCCTGGTCACTGCTTGTTTCTCTTGGCGTGAAGCTAATATTAAGGCTGCCAGCCTCTATTCCCTGTGAACACATGCTCAAATAGGTGTGGATCTCCCACTAGAGCACATTGGCACCAGCTGGCAATGACTGTCAGCCTATGCCTCTGTGCCTAATCAGTGTGGCAACTGCAGAGTATTTGCTGTGGGCACTCCACACCTAATAATACTTCAGCACCTCTTTAACTGCTTTATCCACTTTTACCCATTCAAAAGCCTCAGGCTCCCAATGACAAGTAGATGGTAAGTGGAGCTTGTAAATTAAAAACCTACCTGCTGCAGGCTTTTAGCATTAAAGGACTCCAAAGTTCCCTTAGTTCATACTGTCTTCCATTAACATCAACTCCATTGTCAGCATGTAAATCTGGTGGCATTATCTGCCTATTAAAAAGTTTATCACAGGTTTCAATTTGCTATCGCTTTCCAGTGTTAAAGAGCAAGTTCAGAGGACTGCAAATACCCAAAGTGTTCTGCCCAAGGAAGACAAATGTCCATTTTTAAATCAATGTTTGGTGACAGAGAACTAGAAAGACTTAAAGAAGAAATTAAATTTGTTTGTCCTGGGATAAACAGGTTGCACTTAATGGGCTTTTCTGATACCATAGAGGAGGCAGGGTGTCCAGCCACAGCCCCAGGAGGTAAGAACAATATTCTTATCTCAACTTATCTATTGATCTGCTGGGTGGCCTGGGGCTTGCTGTTACTCCTGGATCTCTCAGCTGATGAGAAGACCAGGAATCAGAACAAACTGAATGTATTTGAACAGCAAGGACAGTCATCCTAGCAGCCCACCTTTAAAACATAGATCAAAATCTTTGCTTTTTCCAGCTTTGTCCCAGCCTATGATGCTCTCTGGGAGACTGTTCTCACTGCAAGCTTTATCCAAGTAAGTTTATGATGGTGAATAAATGGATGGTTCCATTCTCATTCTGGTCTCAGTCATGTTTTTGAGAAAAGTAGAGAGAACACATGTAACAGCTTTGAAACAATGAAAAACTGGTGTCATATTGAGTGCATGATACGCAAAACTTTTTAAGCTTTGTGCTTTAAATCTTACATTTTCTGACCCAATCCATGGGAATATTGCATATCCCACAGGAATACTGTGAAAAGTAGCAAGGGAGTCACTGGCGCCGTCAATTATTTTTCAGGGGATGAAGTTGGGCCATGTTCTGTCAGGGGAGTTGGGAGAGCTCAATTACCATGTAAGTACAAAGTCCTTTTGAAATGTCAAACCTGGGTGCCAAGCCTGGCAGGGTGGACTGATTCAAAGGCACAGGGCAGAACACTTCTGGAGTGCTGAGGTAATGTTCGCTGCTTTAGTGCATATAAAAAGCATAGAATAAAACCCAGTTCAAATAAATAAGATCATCTTTCTTATGAAAGAGAAAGTGGTATTTAGTATTTCTCCCTCAAGGCTTATAAGCAGCTGCCACTCAGGCGGAATAGATAATACAACTTTCAGACTAATCCATGAAATCAGGAATTGGAATACAAACCTTTCCAAATGTTTTTCCTTCTGGGTACCTTCATTGCTCACTGCGGTGGCTCCACTGCAAAAGGGGGCTCTCAGCACTCTGCAAGATGCATTCAAAATTACAGTGGAAGAGTCTGTCTAAGAATGGAAAGTAGAAGAATATTTTAGATAGACAGAGATCTGCATACAAGAATCACTGAGGATCAGTTTATGAATATGTTCTGGTGTTATTAAAGTCTCCTCAAGCATTAATGGCATCCCACACTAAAACCAGGTAGATTTTATCTTTGTTGGCAGGGATCAAATTCAGATACTGAGCAAATTCAGAAGCTTGCAAATCCGTGCAGGTCTTTGCTAACTGCTGGCTTTTTTCTCAGTAACTTCACAAACTCACTGGAACTTTCCAGAAGCCCGTAGTTGTGGTAAATGTGCATGCCTTGTGCTCCTCCTAAGCTGGGTATGGAACCCTCGCATCAGGCTGGCAGCCCCTTCCAGTTCTGGCCTGCCCTCTGGTTACCCTGCTCTCCTAGCTGCTGCAACCGTCCTGGCACTGGGAGCATACCCTGTGCTCAAACAGGCTGGGAGCACAAGTGCCTCAACAACGGGCAATGTCAGGGACAGCCACAATGAGTTCCACATTCCCCTGAGCTATGGAGAACCATTTTCCAGGGTCTTCTGAGCCTTAAGCTTTGGGTGGGATCAAGGAGGGGGGATAACAAAGCTTGTTTTCAGTGACCAACTTACTTATGTGTGTGGAGAAGCATCATGGCAGGGACAGCTGTGATACCTATGTTGTCACTCAGGCATACAAATTCTGGCTGCTTCTCTGTCCTAGAGAAAGTCATAAACAGAAAACAGCCAATTAACTTTCTCAGTTGGCCAGGGAACCAGATTGATAGGTTTTGGAGAGAATCACAGCCTTCAGGCAGGGGCTGTGGGTGAGAAGAATAGAAAGCGGTGAAGTAAGGTTTTCCATTAGAAAACTAACTTGCTGATGTACTGTGAAAAATTGATAATGAGTAGTGGTATTGCAGCATTCAGCTGAATTGCTTCTCAACAAGCTCTAGAGTGAGCAGAAAAAGGGTGAATCTCCATTTTCTCTACCAATAGGTGAAGACTGAGTTTCTTCCTAGGTCAAAAGTAGAGAACTGAACTAGAGCAAGGTGGGAATGAATTCATTGACCTGAGGAGGCTTCTTTTGATACCAGAGTAGACACTTGCTTTCCTCTACTTTGTCTTTCTCTCTACTCTGCAATAGCACTTAATTGACTGAGCTGTAGTCATATGGATGTTGAGAGAGGTCTTTGCAAAGCCTGCATTTGTGTAGGAGCCAGCATACTTATACATGGGAAAAGTCATTCCTTACAGAGTCATTCTTTGTCTTATAATCAAACCCAGGCACCTGAGACCACACATTGACCTGGGCACAGCCTGGGCAGCATGAATGGATCAATGAAGTCTGCAGGAAATCTGCTGAGGAATATTTGGTTGGACTTTTCAGCAAGGAGAGACTAGAGATGCCTAGAGACTACAAATTACTTCATAAAAATAAGCCTGTGCATAACTCATGAAAAAGAAGATAAGTGAGTAATTCATCATTATTTGCATTGTACTTTAAACAAACTGGATTCAGTCATGTGGAGAAAAGGAAACCTCTCGCCTCATCTTTTTTCTTGCAAACTAAGCAAATAAAATCCAGGAGTTATGGAGAGATTATAAATGCAGAAGCCAGGGTGGCATGGGATAGGACAAATGTTAAAGATTAGAATTTTACTTTATGCATAAAATTCTAGAACTTGGACATTTTTCTTTCATTTTTATAGTAAATTTGGCTTGGAACTTTTCATTACCTGCAGTATCATACTGCAAGCCAGCAGACAATCCCTGCAGCAAATTTCCAAGGGTCTCCTCAGCATATGTTCCTCTAAATACGTTGAGAATTTACTTATAAATAAGAATTAGCAAGGCCTGAGTCCTGGGGAGGTCTTTCAAAATGAAATAATAATTTAAAAAGTTGGGAACACTAGAAAAGTATTTGATACACCCTGGTTTCAGCTGACTTTAGGTAATATCCTTTAACCTGCACTTTCATATGCAATGAATGTCATCTTGACTATACATTGAGAGGTGTCCCTGAGCCCCTGCCACTGCTATGACCCAGTGCGATGACACTGATGCGGATGGCAGTAGCACCATAGGGACTCCATGTAACATGTGCTAGCCAAAGGAGAGGTGTGTGCTTACTTTGACTCCAAAAGTAAACTGTCAAGGTTTACCGCCGTTGTTCGGAAGGGGAAAGGGAAAAGATAATCAGGGTAAACAACTGAGTTGCCAGTCAGTCATTATCTGCAGTGCTGTGTGGTGCATTACTGGTGCAGGCGTTGCACTCGCCAGTCCTGCAGGAAAGCATGCCTTCAGTATGCAAATATTGGATGCTTTGGAACACACTCAGCAGCAAGGAAGGGAAAGGTGTTTACCATTGCTGGAGAAGGTCCTCAAGTGATGCTCACCACCAAATTATTTATTTATTTATTTATTTATTTATTTATTTAAAAGTTAGTATTATTTTCTTTAAATAAGCATCCTCAAGTAATTAACTTTTAGATGAACAATTTCATACCTCAAAGAAAGATTGCCTGGACCCAAAGGTTGAACCCCAAACTTTCAATGACCCTTGCTCATCTAAATTCTAATTGAAACAGGAATGGGGACTACACCGGTTGCATTTAAAAAGGAGTTGAGAGTGTGCTGACTAAGTACGTTTCTTTTTGATGGCTTAAATCAGATGTGGAGCATCCCTATAGCATAGTTTGCCTCTCCTATCTGATGTGTGTTTTCTTCATGCTAAAGTTTTCTGTGGCGCATTCCTTAGAAACAGAGTTTTAGAGACAAAGAGCTCTCTGCTGGGCATATCTGAAACTGCTAGGCCTAGAAACAAAATAACTGGGACTTCATATTCATTGGGTTTGCTGGAAAACCCATGATAGAATTTACTATGCTGTTTAAGCAAAACCACACAACTTGTCCCAGGCCTGGAAGACTGTTTTTTGTCTGAGTTGTACATGTTTTGATTGTCTAGGAAGGATCGCAAACATAGCCAGGCGATTTTGGTAAATCAGAAAATACTGCAGTTCAAGCATGTGAAGCTGCAGCTCTAATAGCTGTTTCAAGCACCTAAAATTACATGCCAGCAGGTCCCCTGCTCTTGGTAACACTCTTATTCATTATTCTTCTGATGTGTCCAAGTTCCAAGATAAAACTATAAACTGAGTAACTGGTATTTAGAAAGGCCTAAATACCTGAACTCATTATGCAGGGAAGATTATCTCGGAACGGCATGTCATCTCTAAAGTGGATTTTTATGCAGCTTGGGATTCAGAACCGCATTAGATTTAAGATTATCTCACATTGGACCAACACATTGTTACAGAATCTATTTTAAGCATTCAGAAGTGTCATTATCACTATTATTATTGCTCATTACCTAGACTAATAGGAACTCCAAGCTCCTGCCAAGGTTGTAGAGCCAGTACAAAAGGAACTTTACAGTGATCGTATATTTTGCAGTTCAAAACCTCTAAAATCTTTCAAAAGAAGACAGTCCATTTTCTTCCAATTCAGCTCGGAGGGTTTTTTTTTGCTTTGTTTCAAAAGAACAAAGCATCATATTTTAAAAGATATGCAATCAGACCAGGACTGAAAACAAATGTAGCAGTATGACCTGCTGGGAGATAGAAGGTACAAGAAATTATTTTCTGAACAGTGTTGCAACAGAAAACAGATTTGGAAAAGATAAAGAGGAACTTTCTCATTAAATAACAGGACTAGAGGAGAATCTGAACCTTCAGAGCTCGCCTGCCTTTTCTGTCTTTTTTACACTTTGTCTCAGCCTTAGCCTTGGCAAAACACCTGCATTTGGTGTGGACTTGTTATCTTTCAGGCAGCCCATAGCTACAAGGAGAATTGGGAAGATAAGCACAGGTGTGACAAGATAACATATAACACACTTCAGTGTGTTATAGACAGAATGTCAAATGGACCCAGCATCAGTGAGTAAATGGTGTATGAATGCATCCCCCCTCAGCTGCAGATTTGGTTGTGCAGGGACTCCCAAACTGATGGCAATGTCTAAAGAGAAAACAGCTGACAACCAGCTTGGCACTGGTGTGTCAGGCTGGCAGAATACATCCATCTCCCTGTCTGCAGTGACCTACAGAAGGGTGCATCTCTCCATTGGATGCAGTTTAACCATGAGCAGCTTCCTTGGGGCCTTCACAGCCCTACTGTGAAACTATTGGTCTAGCTAAGACTGGGACAAAGGCTGCCTGAAGAGACTGCTGAGCTCCTGAGCCACAACAAGGATAGGTATTGGGAGCTGCTTGCCCTAAACATTCACACTCAGAAGTACTGCTGGGGGGTTTAATTGAGGAGCTGCTATGTAGGAAGAAAGCGTGGTGTCTGAAGTAGGAGCTGAAGGGAGCTCCTGGCAGATGGAGCACATCATGGAGTGAGGGAGTGTCTCAGGAGCTTTGTAAGGGGTGAAAAATGTTTGGGAGTTGATGCTATCCAGAAAAAGCATAAAAATGTCTTCCTTCCATAACATGGAAATTCGTCCACGAGGACTATACTAAATTCATTGGTGCCAGAGGACATACTTTTAGAACGGCAGGAATGTAGATTTAAAATATACAAGCAATAGGGAACTCACCACATAGGCAAAGACATTCAAATGACTAACTGCTCTCATAGCTAGAAATGTACTTCTTATTTCTGATCCAAACTCACAGCACTTCATTGCCTCAGTGCTGAGTTTCACTTACTGATTCTGTCTGCTGAATTTAAGAACCTTCTACTATCAGCAGTTCTATATGTAGCTATGAAATAGTTATCAATAAACTATGTTCAAGTCACCTCCTAACCTTCTCTTTGATAACTAAATTCTTGGAGGATGATGTTTTTCACATTCATATTGTCCCTTTTTCCATTTTTTGGTTTGTTTGGGTTTGTTTGGGTTTGTGTTTTTTTTACATTTCTTTGCAGCTTTTTATTATCCCTTCATCATCAAGGACACTAGAATTAGAAATAAATGGCAGGGCTGGCTTCAGCAGCCCTGCACGCAGAGACGAACCTCAGCTTCCATGGCAATGGTGTGCATCCTCCTAGGTGTTTATCCAAAGCCAGTGTCTGCTTGCTCTCTGAGCCCCATTAGAATTTGGGAAACTTCCCTTCCCTTGACCATCCTCCACAGGACCTCATACATTTCAAGTGGGAGTGCCTAATGAACAGGTAGGTTTTCAAACTGAGTATGCTGAGTATGAAGCAACATGGCAAATATTAATTGGGAGTCTATTCTTGAACGTATGAGACAGCAGGGAATAAAGAACAAAGTCAGTGTGGGTGAACTGCCTGGAAGCAAAAGACACTGCCACTGACGACAGCAAGTCACCTACTGTATTAACATGTTGGACTTCTATTATTTCTTTTGGATTTAGTGGGAATTTCTTCCATACATAAAAAAAATATTCAGTCATGCAAGAAAGAAGAGTCCAAGTTCACCCACTTTTTTCACGGCAATAAGGATGCTCACTGAATGTGAATGGAGTCCTGCTCACAAAATAATAGAAAAGCAGAGATGGGGCAGTATGTCCAGGGACCGTCATTGTGATTCTTTTAGCAGGGTCCTTGAAACACAGCTTTCTCTTTTGAGCAGTGACAGGATTTAAAAAACATGACATGAAACATGTTTGTTTCATCAAAACAAAGTACGGAAAGGTTTAACTGGGGACATGAGCTGCTTCTGTCAGGGCAAGATAATAGAGTAGTAGTAGTAATAGATGAGCAAGCAATAGAGGAGCCAACAAGGAGAGGTGCCATGCTTGACCTCGTGCTCACCAACAGGGAAAGGCTCAGTGGAAATGTGATGCTCCAGGGCAGCCTTGGATGCAGGGATCATGAGATGGTCAAGTTCGAAATCCTCGGGACAGTGAGAAGAGCGTGCAGCAAGCTCACTGCCCTGGACTTCAAAAGAGCAGACTTTGGCCTCTTCAGGAACCTGCTTAGTAAGGTTCCATGGGATACAGCCCTAGAGGGCAGGGGGGATCAAGACTGTTGGTTGATATTCAAGGATCACCTGCTACAAGTTCAGGAGTGTTGCATCCCAACTAGAAGGAAGTGCACCAGGAGAGCCAGAAGACCTCCTTGGGTGGATAAGGAGCTCCTGAGGAAAAAAGAGGCTTATAAAAGGTGGAAGCAAGGACAGGTGGCCTGGGAAGAATACAGGGATGTTGTGCGGGAAGCTACGGATCAGGTTAGGAAAGCTAAGGCCCAGTTAGAATTAAACTTGGCTAGGAATGTGAAAGATAACAGGAAGGGATTCTATAGGTATGTAGTGAATAAAAAACAGACTAGGGAAAACGTAGGCCCCCTCCAGAAGCTCTCGGGAGAACTGGCTACCCTGGATTTGGAGAAGGCTGAGGTTCTGAGTGACTCCTTTGCCTCGATCTTCACTGGCAAAGTCTCTGACCACACCACCCAAGTCTTGGAAGGCAGATGCAGGGACTCTAAGAATGAAGACCTTGTGCCCACTGTAGGAGAGGATCTGGTTCGAGACCATCTTAAGAACCTGAATGTACACAGGTCCATGGGACCTGATGAAATCCATCTGCGGGTCCTGAAGGAGCTGGCAAATGAAGTTGCTGAGCCACTGTCCATCATATTTGAAAAATCATGACAGTCAGGTGAAGTTCCCGATGACTGGAAAAAGGGAGAGTGCATATAACCCCCATTTTCAAGAAGGGGAAAATGGGTGACCCGGGGAATTACAGACCAGTCAGTCTCACCTCTGTGCCTGGCAAAATCTTGGAGCAGATTCTCCTGGATGGCATGCTGAGGCACCTGAAAAACAACAAGGTGCTTGGTGACAGCCAGCATGGCTTCACTAAGGGAAAATCCTGCCTGACCAATTTGGTGGCCTTCTATGATGGGGCTACAGAACTGATGGACAGGGGTAGAGCAGTTGATGTCATCTACCTGGACTTGTGCAAAGCATTTGACACTGTCCCACATGACATCCTTGTCTAAGTTAGAGAGACATCAATTTGATGGATGGACCACTCGGTGGATAAAGAACTGGCTGGATGGCCGCACACAAAGAGTTGTGTTCAATGGCTCAGTGTCCAGCTGGAGACCAGTAACGAGTGGTGTCCCTCAGGGATCGGTGTTGGGACGGTCTTGTTCAACATCTTCGTCGCTGACATGGACAGTGGGATTGAGTGCGCCCCCAGCAAGTTTGCCAATGACACCAAGCTGTGTGGTTTGGTTGATACGCTGGAGGGAAGGAATGCCATCCAGAGGGACCTTGACATGCTTGTGAGGTGGGCAGATGCCTGCAGAGAAGGACTTGGGGGTGTTGGTTGATGAGAAAATGAACATGAGCCAGCTTCAGTGTGTGCTTGCAGACCAAAAAGCCAACCGTATCCTGGGCTGCATCAAAAGGAGCATGACCAGCAGGTTGAAGGAGGTGATCCTGCCCCTTTACTCTGCTCTTGTGAGACCTCACCTGGAGTATTGTGCGCAGTTCTGGTGTCCTCAACATAAAAAGGACATGGAACTGTTGGAACAAGTCCCGAGAAGGGCCATGAGGATGATCAGGGGACTGGAGCACCTCCTGTATGAAGATAGGCTGAGAAAGTTGGGGCTGTTCAGCCTGGAGAAGAGAAGGCTGCATGGAGACTGTAGCAGCCTTCCAGTACCTGAAGGGGGGCTGTCAGAATGCTGGAAAGGAACTCTTCATTAGGGACTGTAGTGACAGGACAAGGGGTAACGGGTTAAAACTTAAACAGGGGAAGTTTAGATTGGATATAAGGAGGAAATTCTTTCCTGTTAGGGTGGTGAGGCACTGAAATGGGTTGCCCAGGGAGGTTGTGAATGCTCCATCCTTGGCAGTGTTCAAGGCCAGGTTGGATGAAGCCTTGGTTGAGATGGTTTAGTGTGAGGTGTCCCTGCCCATGGCAGGGGGGCTGGAACTTTATGATTTTAAGGTCCTTTCCAACCCTAACTATTCTATGATTCTACGATTCTAAGATGCACAACATGCATTAAACAGAAAAATGATGAGAGATGCACTTCTGGAGCAGTATGGTGATAGAGGTTACCCAGAAAAATCAAGACAGTGAATAAATTAAAAGTTGGAGATTTTTTTTCTTTTCTTTTTCTTTTCTTTCTTTTTTTTTTTTAATTAAGCTCCTTGTTTCCAGCCACACCATCTGTGATATCCTGCTTGGTCTTTATAAGGTACTCTCTAAAGACAGATAATTATGAATTTAGTAATAAGATAGTACTTTTAATATTTCCTGTAATGCGTTTCTGAAGTCACCCATATTTTCAGAAGACTGTATCAGAGATAATCAGTGGGAAGTCATGAAAATGGTAATAAATATGTGTGGTAGAAAAGCTAATCAAAGCATCTTGAAGAGAAAGAGAAAACATAATGGTGTTCTTCACCCAGCCCCCTTTCCTTTACTCCTCTAAGAGCTGGTGACATGTTCATGTCCAAGTAACTGGTCACAGGAGCAATAAAAGCGGTCTCCACCATGAGGAAAATGAGCAAAATAGAGGTATGTGGACATGAAACAACATCAAAGAAGAGAATAAACCATTTCCTCCCTTAAAATTTTAGGATAGCAGTGGCTCTAAATGACAAACAGCTTGTGTGAGCTCCCCAGCACACTATATTAGATCACTTTACTCTGAGGACAACACAACAACCCACTCTGCAATCTGCACAAGCCAGTTTGAGAGGTGGTACCATGAGTAGCAGGACAAAGAAAAGTCTGCCCTAAATCTGGAAAGAGTTTGTGACAATTATCTATTCAGAAATACTTCAAGCACAAGAATAGCGGCCAAAGCACAGCTTGTATACTGTCATCATTTATTAAAGTGAGAGTGTCTTGTAAGCTAGGAACTATAAAAGTGAGCCTCTGGGAAAATGAAATGGCCAAGAAATGAAGGAGTCAGAGGAAGATGTTGTAAAAGGTAAACCATTTCAAAGAAGTTAAAGATAGAAAAGTCCTTCTAGGCCATGTAAGTCAGTGCCCTTCTGAGTGCATGAGAAAGAGGCAACAACAGAAGAGCTCTGGGCTCGAACATCATACACTAGCCAAGGTCAAACAGCAACAAATTAAAGAGAAAATGGGCACCCACCTCCAGGGAGGGTCTCTGCCATGACCTGAGGGGAACTGACAACACAGGGCTCGCTTAATTCTGGCACCTGTCTATTATGTCTCTCTTGGAAAGAGAGAAGCATCTTGGATAGACAGTCATAAATATTTGCCCTAAAGCTATTCTTTTTCCATTGCTGATAAATAAAAGAAAGTGAAAAAAGTCCAGGTGTGAGAGGACACCAGGTCAGTGCGGGAGAGGTGCAACAAAATTTGGTGATGGGTTATGTCCTTCAAGCCCAGCTCTCTTTCTAACTATTTGCAGGAATAGATCAGTGATTGCGACACAAGCTGCTTCACTCAGAGGTTAACAAAGCTCAGAAATGAGCACAAACAAATAGAAAAGAAATTGAAGAAAACAGGAGCAAAGAGAAATAGCAGTGACAGGAAAAACTTAGCTGAATTTATGCTAAACAAAGTACCATTGGGGAATAAGAATGGCTTTGCAAATGTCTCGTAGGGGAAAGGAAATCCAGCTAGAAAGAAGTTTCATTAATAAGCCAGAAGAAGATGAAACAACCAGTTTTTCTTCAAAGGCCAAATTAACCCCTTACTATTTCTTTCTTGACTAAAAAGGGAAAAAAAGATGTAGCATTGGGAATAACAAATATCCTTCAGGAATAGCCATTAATGTAATGCAGGTTAAAGAAACAGCTGGAAATTTTGAATATCCACCATACATGTTGGCTGGGCTGGTTGCACTCATCCCAAGGTGATGAGGGAATTAGCCAGTTAATTTACTGAACTATTGGCAATTATTTTTGAAAGTCATGGAGAACTATGGAAGTCCCAAAGGCTGGAAATAAAGCAAATATAGTATTGATTTACACAGAAAGAAGAATGATCTTGGCAATTACTGCCCTCCACTTTTATCTTCAATCTTCAGTAAAATAATTGACCAGGCAATACAAAAAGAGCTATTAGAAAACTTCAAGAGGGTATTGGAAACACGAGCAACAAGTGACATGGAACAAAAAAAGAATCCATTCTAGAAGGAGTTATTGATGTTTTATGCATATAAGACTAGAATCAAAAGGTAAGGGATAAAAACAATGAAATCGAAATAGAAGACTCCCTTCAGCAGAGCACTTAAACACATGCTTAAATCTTTCCAAGTAAGTTTTGAGCAACCACTGGATGAAAGAACAGGCTTGTTTGCCTTCTCTAAGTTCAGCAATGAGCATAAATGATTTGCTTAATCAAGACCTACAGAGGAGCAGCGGCAGAAGGGAGACCGATAAGGAACTGTATGCAAAACTGCAGGAGAGAGATTGAGAAAGAAGCAGTAAAATGTTCACAGGGTTCCCCCCAGTTTTGACTGTGGGTAATACCTTCATTAGGGATACAAAGGAGGTTGCAAAGTTCACACTCAGGTACTGAAGAGAAAGAGCAAAAACATGGCAACACATAGGTATCTAGAGAATTACAAGTAAGAAGTAACAAAAGGCAATCCACTGTAAAACAAAACCTACATTCTACCAACACATCCAGGGGGAAATAACCCAAAGCAGAGTTAAGCAAGGAGAAGGAGAAAAGCAGAATAAACAATGATGTCAGGTAGTTAGGAAGAATAAAACTGGTCAACAAATTGTTTATTGCTTATAACTGACGATAAAAAAAACACTGTAAAGCCACCAGGTCATAGTGAAGAGGGGTGACAAACTTGCTCAGTGCAAGGGAAGGGAAGCCCACCCTGAGAACCCTCACTAGGTACCAGGCCACCTAATTAGAAAAACTGGAGCAGGTGCAAAGAACAAAAGGCAAAAATGATTAAGGTGTCAAGGTACTGTGTTTGAAGAGAGATTCTGACATTAAAGTTTCATTATACAGTGTGGCTGTGTTATGATAAGACTTCAATCGTGCCTTCCACTGCATGTCCTACGCAGAGAAAACTGCAGAAAGGATGCTTGGGGCTGGTCACATACAATCACTTTTTATGATGCCTGTAGCTCCATTACTAGTACAGACACAACTCTAACAAAAATTCTGAGTTTACCAAAACCCAAATACCTCCTTTGAAAATGGAAAAAGGCAAGGAGCGAGACTCTGTTGTGCTTCTTACAAAAGTAGAGCTCAGACTTTGCAGCTTAGAGGAAAGCAGAGTGATACAGATTTAAGCCACACATTCATGTTTCTAAATCTGTATGACTCCAACATTTTATATGCATACTACAGAGCTACCTTTGAGACTGCTTCATGGGAAGCATAATCTCCAAAGCCCTACCTGAGAAAGAAGCTAACTGTACATCGGATATGTTCCTGGTATTGGAGATTCCTCAAGAACACTAAGTGTGACTTCTGCAACTATCTTCTTACTTTACTTTGTCTTAACTGAAGCTAATTCCCCTTAAATTATTTCCTTTATTTCTTGTAATTTTCACTCAGGTCATCCCAATTATTCATCATTACTCCTTTCTTTTTAAATATTTAACATTTTTTTAAACAATGCTTACTTCAGCTTTGAAAATGAGTGACAAAGTAATTTTGACAGTTTGTTGAAGAAAATTGTAGGTAGATAATGGTGAGAAAATAGTGACAAAATAACATGGAAATCAGGGAATGTATATGGATGGCAAATATATGATATGTTAAATAATGATATAACTGCATGGCAGGAGGTCATGAAGGTGGTCAGCCATCATTTCTACACACCTGATTTAATTCAGTTACAGGTCAGAGTTGCCGGAAATCTTAATATCCATTAATAACTTTGTGTTGCCAGTTCAGCTATAGTTATTAGTGGAAAAAAAAGATGTGGGTTGATGCACATGCCTGGTTGCCAACAACTAAACAGGTCAAAACAGGTATGAAATATGCTTTTGATGGCTAAACATCAGCTCCCAGTTCAGGACTGAGAACTGTGCCTGAAAGACATGGAGAAAGAGCACTGTGGCTGCATTCACTCTGGTATTTCCCTTTGGAAGAGGATTTACCAGGGAGACTACAAAAGACACAGAAGCCTGCCCGTTGCTGCATGTTTGTATCCTGACATGGAGCTGGAAAGCAGCTGTGTTTCTACAGGGTCCCCCATCCTTATCACAGCTGCCAGCCCCATTTCAGTCTTTCAGTAGTAACATCAATCCCCCAGCTTTTCTAAATATCTAATTGCATCCTCCCACGTAATAATTAAGGCCACAATAGCAGCGCGCAGCTACGGCTGCTGCAGGATTTTGTTTCCAATAACTTGTTTTCATTTTCTCACAAATACCTGTACCCTGAGCCAAAACTTCCCAAGATTGCTTTATGCCTGAGGGAGGATTTTGTTTTGGTTTTTTTCCGAAAGCTTGATCAAATGCCGTGCAGCCAGGTTTTTAGAACAAGGAGATGAAAAGAAAATGGATGTGGTTTATATATATATATATATATAAAAAATAGTTGCAACTTTATTTGATCCTTCTTTATATTTTCAGCAGCAAAGAGATCAACCTCAAAAATATTTAACAGGATGGTAGCTTTTACAGAAGGTATTATGAGGTTTAGAAAGTCATATTTAGTGACGCAGGGAATTTTGTGCACACTCTCTCTCCTGTCTCAGTGCTAACGCTTCCAAATGATACCAGTTCCAGAGAGGGCTGCTCACTGAGTCAATCTTTCTGACTTTGCCTTTTTTAATTTTGAAACGCTTTGTTTTGGATTCAGACAGCTGTTGTGAGAGAAAGCAGCGCTCACACCTATCCGCATTCAAAACAAAGGAGTGAGAATGGGAAGAAGTCCAAAAAAAGCCATGTCACAGTATATATATTCAAATCCTCCAACACATTTAAGGTAATATTATCTCAGTGGGTTAGATCATAGAATCATAGAATAGTTAGGGTCGGAAAGGACCTTAAGATCATCAAGTTCCACCCCTCCCTGCCATGGGCAGGGACACCTCACACTAAACCATATCACCCAAGGCCTCGTCCAACCTGGTCTTGAGCACCGCCAGGGGTGGAGCACTCACAACCTCCCTGGGCAACCCATTCCAGTGCCTCACCACCCTAACAGGAAAGAATTTCCTCCTTATATCCAATCTAAACTTCCCCTATTTAAGTTTTAACCCATTACCCCTTGTCCTATCACTACATATGTTTACTTTTGACACTTTTTGGCATGTTCTCTGCCTAGATGAAGCACTAGCTTGTGACCAGTTATAGTTCTGTCCTTTTAAGGAAAGAAAAAGTAATCAGGAAATGGTTAATAAAAGCAAGCAATGGGTTATTTTCCATCAACTCAGCTGCAGTATTTTTTCAACCAAAATGCCTGACACAGCAGCCATCACATTTCTGAGAACTCTCCAAAGATTTACAGCAGTTTATTCTCCAAAAAATTAAAATCTGAAGAAATGAAATCTGATTTTAGGAGGAAGGAGATGGGGAAAGTATTGCCTGAAGGATTAAAAGCAAAAAAAACACCCTCAAACCCTCACTGAAAGTCTGGGTAATAAAGTTAGAGTCTTTCAGCTTTGGCTGGAAATAGCATTCATTGGTGGCATTTTTCAAATACATACATGTTTTAATATTGTAATATTTCTACTGCTCTGAGACGTATTACTGACTTTGCCATAGTCTGGCATTCCTGAGGAAGCAGTCTCACCTGCCATCAATGGGCCTTAGCAGCTACAGGAGGAAAGCTTCTAACCCACAAGGTGAATTAGAAGCCAGGCAGCACTGTGTTTAGTATCCCCCTTGGAAAGGTGCATATCTATTAGCAATATAACATTCAGGAACACCTTCAGAGTCCTAGCCTGGATATCCCTAGGCCATCCTATTTCCTCATGCCTTTCTGAGCTGTCTGCTCCCTTCCCTCAGATGTCCTGAGGCAAGCACAACTGCACCCTGAAATGGCTCAGAGCTGACTTCCATACTTGCCATGCTGGCCCATCCCAATGGTCTCTGATGCACAAATGAACCAGCAGTAGTGAAATAAAAGATGAGAATTTTTTAATTGCATTCGATGAACTATTATGATTTTGAAACCTTTTTACCTCTTCAGCAATTTTTTATTAGCTTTGCTGCAAGGAATATTTAAAGAAAAAGAAAAAGTAGTTCATGGATTTTTTTGGGCTTTGCTGTGATTTTAGGGTTGAGTTAAATGTTAAATCACAAAGGACTACAAATATTTCCTACCAGATTTCCCTTAAATTTAGAATGGTGAAGAACAGTGTCATTTCATCCCTCTTTTCTTGGCACTTGTCAGACTGCATGGCAAACACTGTGTCCAGTTTTGTGTCCCTCAGAAATTAGGATGCTGACCAACAGAGTGAGCTAAGCAAAGGGCCACCGAGATGTTTGGGGTGGCAACATTTGGTACATGAGATGAAGATGAAGAAACAAGGCTTGTTCAGCCTGGGGAAGAGAAAAGAAAGCTTTAATAGACCTACTAGCAGACTGCTAGTACTTACGAAGGGGTAATTGAGAGGATGGAGCCAAGCTTTTCACTGAGATGACTGTAGAACAGGATAGCAGGAGTAATCTGAAATAGGGGCTGTCCAGACAGGATGCAAGGAAAAACCATGAGGACAGTCAGACTTTGAAGCAGATTACCCCAAAAGGTTGTGCAGGCTCCATTCTTAGAGGTTTCCAGCACCTGACTGAGTAAAGCCCTGGGAAGCCAGGTCTGAATTCAATACAGACTCTGCTTGGCACCAGAGATAGGGACCTCTCTAGAGTCCTTCCTTTCCAGACTGTGTGGCTCTGTATTTCTCCTAAGCACTGCACACTACTAATTGATAGACACTGTGCCCACTGCATGTTTTGAATATATACAATGGTTATCTTGGTGGAGCATAAGGACTGGGGGGAGCCAGGGAAGTTCTCCTTTTGTATGCTGCACACCTGAGGGTTTCAGGAAACATTGCATTCAAGCCCCAGAGTTCCTATAGATATATCCTTGATGAGTCTGAATCACTTTGGCCCTCAGATTCTCTTTTGCAAGGCAGGAATACCCACAGAAAGAAGCAGAAAACTTTCAGGGATTTTTAAAATCTAGTGCCTCCCTTCTGAAAGCTTCTTTGTGTTATTTTCCATTTACAAAGCCTGTTTTAGCTGGCATACTCTTAGAGGCATGGCTGTGCAGCTAGGGCTCACAGGTAACAACTGTTTCCCTAAGTATTTATTGATGTGCTTTGTTGCTCTGTTTGGAATCACAGGCCATTTAAAAACAGTATTATTGCAAGGAGTTGCTTATGCAGTGATCCACTTCTGCAAAAGGTGCTTCTCCAGCCATAGCAATTCTACATCAAAATGTATAATGATGTGCACAAATCATTTTTGTGGTTACTAAGCAGACACATGCAGCACCACACCTGCCTGAAACTGCATGCTGAAAAGCCAGACATTTCCTCTTGCTTGACTCATTCCACTCATGCCTGCTTTCAGAGAGGAATGGGAAACATCAGAGACTTTTCTGTTTAAATTAGGAAAGTTATTTTCAGCACAACTACTCTCTGCCAGACCAGACAGTGGAGGTGATGGTCTTCAGGGCTTAGGGACTGAGCTCCTCCATGCTCCCCCTTCTGGGTAGAGCTCAGATGTTTTATCATCCTGGCCTCCTTGTCCATCCAAGCAACCATTTCTCCATGAAGCAACACACAGCTCTCTGCTATGAAATTAATGAAAGTCTGAGGGCTGTGGAGACAGTCCTGAGGACCCCAAGACCTGCCCTGAGCTGGAGTTAGATCCATGCATATACCTGCAGATGTGAAATGAGCGTGCCCCCATCCAAGCTCATGCTCCTATTTGATGTGCACATGGAGCCACCAGCTGACTGATGGGACAGCCTTGTTCATCAGTGCTGAGAAGCACACCTCTGACCAAACCCAACCACCGGGGATGGGGTGACAGAAAGGGGGGCTTCAGGACCAGTTTTAGCAGAAGTTCCCAGCGTTTGGTGCTGCAGCAGTCTCCCTGCCAGGGACACGGTACAGGGGTTGCTGGATTATTTTACTACAAAGTTTGAGGCCAAAGGGGACCATAACAGGGTTTGGATGTAATCTCCCATGTATCAAAATCACACCTTTTGTGCAAAATGCAGAATGGACCTGGATTTGGTTAAAGACACCTGCTAGAAAGGCACTCATGGCATAGAAACCTCTGTACAGAGCTCAGGCTTTGGCACCAGGAGCTGCACTGCTGTCTGCCTGGGGCAGAAAACCATCTGCAGGATCTGAAGAAGGAGGAAATAATAGCAGCCTTTTCTTTCCCTCTGCCGGCAGAGAGGAGAGAAGCACCACAGCCTTGTAAGCCTGGGCCTGCAGAGCAGGATGTCTCGTACTTCCCTTCACTAAAGGACGTGTAACTAAAAACAGCCATATGGGTTTTTTTTATCTTGTTTTTTTAAAAGAAAAAAAAATTACCTCCTTTAGCAGACTCTCTCTGTGAAATTGTTTAGATTAAAATGAATGTTTACAGCCCAGTTATACTCTCTTGACAACAGGGTTTTATAATGAATAGGCTTCACAGACCTCTAGCTACTGACTCTCACATTAAAAAAATGGACTGAGATTTCCAGCAGAATAATTATACACATGTACAGTCAGTGATTAATGAGCTTTTTGAAGAGAGCTAAAACCATTGAATCATAGCATGCGACTTTGATATCAAGGGCAACAATCACAGTATCAGGAATTTGTAGCCTTGCATAAAAACAAAAGGCCAAAATCTGTACTCTTTTTACAATCCATGCAAGCTATCAATTTCTCTGAAATGGCTTGGGGTGTGTGGCAGGGGGAATTTGTCCTGCACAGTTTTAAATCACTTTAACTATTACATCACCTCTGCATCATGAGACCGCCAGTTGGTCCAGCTGTCCCCGTGCTAATAAGCCTGCTCATGTAAAGTAATTATTCACCTCTGAGCACATCCTCTGCCAACTTCCAAACCCACCCAAAACGTTCTTGTAAGGCATAAAAAAAAGATACTTTGGCTGTCTCGGGTTTTTGTTTTTTGCAGGCTGGGCTCCTTGATGGACAGAAGACGGGGGAGTAGGGAGCCTGCCCCTGCGTACTGGAACCATCCTGTGCTTCTGACACTTCTTGCTCGCAGCAGGCAGGAAGGCGAAATATGGAAACAGTGCAGAGAAGGTCACTCTCAAGTCACTTCAAACCCAGCTGAACCTCTGATCTGCTAGATGTCTTCCGAGTGAGTTGAGGCTTTTTGTGACACTCTGTCTCAATTTCCACACCAAAGAGGCTCAGATAAACTTATGCCCCTGCCTGAACCTCTGAACCTTTTGAAGTTTTCTATCACTGTCATTTTCCCTCTGTACTGCTGGTTTCTCTCACGCTGACTGAGCTCTTCCAGAACTACCCGGCCCTGAAGGAAATTATGGGAAACGCTACTCAAAAATAGAAGCAAAAGTAGTGTTTTCACAAATTACAGGCTGACGCATGTAGAAGTATGACCAGCGATTCCAGGGAAATCCTAACATAGGGTATCTGGTAAGTATGGCTTTGAGAGCACATCATTAAACCCATGCAAGCAGTGCTAATGAACACAGACATTCACTCATGTTATTTTATGCTCTACTCATACCAAGCTGTCCTGCACAGCCATTTCATCTGTGATGACGGAAGGAAGACCTGGAAGCAGAATATTGTGGGCCTGGAGGTCAGGAAGAGACTTCCTGTTTCTGGCTAGGATCTTTACCTTTTTCTTTAGGACTGTAGATGGTGGAGCAAACTGAAAGCGCACAGGTGAAGTTTTGAATATTGAAAATAAATTATGAGGTTGGACTGCTGCCTGCAAACTGGAGGCACATTTACCTACAGTGCCTTTTTCTGGGGCCAGGAGCGCAACAGCTATTTGTTATCAGCAATAGTGTACTGCTGCCACAATAATTGAAACAGACTGCTCCCTCCAGGAAACACCAGGGAGCAGTGCTTTTACCGTGAATGAGGGCTAGACAAGTAGGAGGAAAAAAACATGCAAAATACAGATAAATACGGGTAAGAGTACCTGTGTACAGCTGAAAGCATAACCTCACTGCATTCAACATCACAACAAACACAGCAATGCTACAGGTGGCAGATCAGCAATGCCTTTTTACCTATAAGCAAGCAGCAGTTTTCCTTCCAGGAGAGCAGTGCTTGCCTTTCATTCACAGAGCTCTCCCTCAGGCTGGTAAGCTTGGCAATTGCGGCTTGATCGCTGTTGTATTTTTCCCAAAAGGTATCTCCTGCAGAGATGTGTCTACAAAGTCCTGGGGTTCTCTAGCTCTTCCTTGCCCAGCTATAGCTCTGAGCATGGGAAAGAGTTAGCTGTAGATCATAATCAAGACTTATATGGGCAGAAGACAAGAGACAGATTTGCTTCTGACTTCTTTATAGGCAGGAGAAAGATAGACAGGATTGTGTTGGTAATAATGTTTTTATGTTCTTTTACTGTATTCCTTAGAATGGTCCTATGTAATTTCTCACTTTGTAGAAAAAAGGCGGTGAGTTTCCTTCAGCCCCCTGCCAATATCTACATAAAACCTCCAGATACATAAAGGGATGTGGACAGAGCACCAAAATAAGCACTCTTGACACTTTCTTTTGTTGTTACTAGTTGGGAGCACAGTTGCTGCTCAGTATCACAGAGGCATCCAAAACATGTTGGATGCTGGAGAATGAAAAGCGAGACCACAGTTCCCACCCCAGGTGAGCATGATCTGGGATGCTGTGAGACATCCTGTGAAGAGATCAGAGGTGGGCTTTGATGAATTGGTATCTCTGGGCCCTGTGAGCTGCAGCCTGGTATTAGATATAGACTTCATGTCTCAAACTGTCCCACTTGAAAAATAATCTTCCTGGTGATGTTTGGACCAAAGAAACGATAGCAAATAGTTACAATTCTGCAATCCTTTTTCTTCATGCCTACGATATTTCATGAGATCTCAGAAGGGGTCTTGGATGTTAAATTCCCATTTCCTTACCAAAGGCTGTTGCAGGAACTCACTGGTGGAAGGATGAGAAAAGCAAGCAATTCATTTCATCATTTTGACTTTCAAAGCAGCAATAACAAAGCTCTGGGCTTCTGTTTTGTGATGTTTCCAAATGAACAGCACTTGTTTTGCAGTCACTAAACTGGGAATTTACTGCCTCATGCTGTTCTGGAAACTCACCAAGAGGTTGAGAACCACTCTGGGGTTTTTCTTCCCTTTACATCTTTACTAGTCATAAATGTTTTACAGGCCAGATTCTGGAGTGCTGCTTCCTTGCTACCACTCCACCTGTTAGTCATATGCAAGTCCACTTCTTCCATAACAGAAGTGTGGGATCTGCAGTGCTAAGAGGAGCAGGCAACAGCAAAAGTTGTTTTAATTACCGAAGGTAGAACACATTTGAAGGACAGATCCAATGGCTAGTGATCTCTGTGGAAGTCTTTTTCCACTGCCCTAAGCAGGCTTTTGATCAGATCCCCAGCCAAGGAAATTTTCTGCTGTTGCTTAGCTGTTTTTTTGCTGTAGGCTGATTGACCACTGCGTTTCTCACTTGCCTCAGAGTTGGCCCACTGACCAGCCTGGAGAGAAATGCTGGCTCCTTGCCTACTCTGGTCATGATGCCTTTTACATCCCCTCTCAATTTTCCCTGATTCTGTTCCTGTTTGCCCAACACTGTTTCTGCTGACTCCCAGGAGAAGGGATGGATGTTTTACAGCGGAGCAATGAAGCCGAATGCTGCTACTGAAAAAGAAATCCCTGGATCTCACAGCCCTACAGAACCACTGAAATGTACAGTCAAAAGAAGAGTGGTGAAGAGTATATATAAAAATGGAAATAGTTTTAAAGGGCCCACCAGATTGAAATTGCTCACAAATTATAGGGGGTCATCTGTGTAAGTTGCAGGGGTAGTTTCTGTACTCTTTGAGTGATCCCCATCCTCCCCAGGACTTCTGCAGGAGACCATTTCTGTAAATTCTGATTCAAAAGCCTGTCACCTGATGTGACTCCTGGGGAGCAAAAGCAGCATTATTTCAATGCAACTCCAGCACGAAAAAGTTAATGAAATATATGTCACTGAGAAACCAATTGTACCTTCGGGGTAAGAAAAGGTCACGCATGAATGCATGAAAACCGGGCATGCTGCATAAACTGTTGATTGAAATCTCTTTTCCACCCGTATGTGGACATATTGAGCGTAAACAAGATCGGCACATAAAAAGAAGTAAGACTGATGATTTTCCATATTAATAAACTGGCTGGATTTTCTTTCATTTTAATTTTCCTGCAGTACTACTTAGGTGTTAGGAAGGTCAGATACTCTTTCTCCTTCCTCTGTGAATTGAAACACTCAGACCAATATTTTTCAGGAGAAATAAAATAACAGGCGCTACCGGATTCTTCTTTCATGATGTGAAATCCTGGAAGAGTTTGACAGCCTCTCCTCAGAATTCCAAAACAAATGTAACTTGGTGCCAGCAGTTGGATCAGTCTGTTGCGTAAATGCTCATGAGCACAGTGACAGCGCCATTGATTTCATTAGAGGAGCTTCTGTAGAACTGTATCATACACCTCATGGTCTTACAAATGACAATTGCTTAAGCACAACCTGCAGTGTTATCTTTGGAATGAAGAAAGATGCGTATGGACTTAATGAAGACAAAGTGAAGTATTTGTTAGGACCATAAATGAAATAGGAAATTATCCTATCTAGAGCAGCATATTGGGTGCCATTGCTTTGTTATCTGGTTTCCTGTAGCACTAGTAGAAACAGTGTGTTTTAATTAAGGTTTCACTTAGATTTTGTTGAAAACATATCTATGGAATCAGACTCTGTTCATGTGGTTTTATTAAAACCAAGGGGTTGTGTGGAATTGCCTAAAAATTTTCCAGAATTTCCTTTTAAAAGCAAGCTGTGGAAAAGCTACACTTTAAAAATGCAGATATACCCTTTCCATATTTTTAAATGATACTTCAGTCACTCTGTCATCCTGTTTTGAAATAACTTGTCATTTAACTTTTTAACAAATTTTACGTTGTATAATATAGTAGATTATACATAGTTAGGAGCTTATTCATAGCACCTCAATTTGCCTTTTTAATGTTCTGCACGTAGCGCAATATAAAGAAAAACAAGTCAAATTTGTAAGAAAACAGATATAATGGTTTTAAAACCCTTTGTATCTGTGGGGAATTCAAATATCTTTTATATAGCTTCTTATTCACAAGAGTGATGTTCTTTGGCAGGTCAGAGGTTCATCTTCCTCACAGCTCAGATTAAAGTCAGGTGAAAAATGAAGAATGGAAAGTCAGGAAACCTATTTAAGAAGACAGGAAACGGAGAGAAAGATTTTAAACTCAGCATCAACAAAGTTAGAAAGGGACAAAAAAATGTTACTTGAGAGACAGTGTGCACATGCACACGGATATATACATGCACATACATACCCATGCAGTACAGGATAACCTGTACTCAGTCTTGTATACGTAGTCACTGACTCCATTTTGGTAGTGGATGAAAAGACACAAACTAAGAGAAAATGCGTTTTACCCAAAGTTTGCAACTGCAATACAGAGGATATGAAAGAAGTATCATCACGTGCAGACCCAGAAAGACAAGGCCCACACAGTGAGTTTAATCCATGAGAGCTGCATGCCTAAAAGTCTTTGAATATTTGCCCCTGAATAACACCTCCAAGGACCCACAAAAAGCATATAGCTGAGGAACATACATAAACCAGATTTTTTTAATGTCCTAATTGAATGCTTTATCCACAAAAATCACTATTTCCTCCCTGCCTGTAAGAGAATGTGCAGCTCATGTGGCATTCGCTGCCTTATGTTCCTCTGCGATAACAAGTTGCAACTGTATGCACAGTAGTCTAAGCTGCTCTCAAATAACAAAATTATCAAAACCCAAGTAATGCTCACTACCACAATTTGCTTCAATAGCCATAACAGTAGGAACAAAAGAAATCCTCTTTCATTTCTTATTAAATGCTTTGACAGTAGTAGAAGGACGTTCTGATTTTCTTTATTTATGCTGTTACATTAATAAAATGGAGAATTTCAAGGGACTGAAAAGCTTTGAAGGAAGGCCTTTCAATCCCAAACCAGAAAAGATTACTGGGAGGAAGCCTAAACTCTTTACAAAAAAATGTAATATAAAATGACCAGAGTAGAGTCAATGTCCACTCTTAAAGGCTGCATCATTCATAGAGTGCAAGGCAACCGCTGAATAATCGAAAGCTGTTAAGGACCAGATTTTGCTCAGAGTAAGGTCTTTATCAGAACTGGCAGAAGAAAAAAGTGCAAATACTGCAAAGCATACAGAGATAGTACGATACCAAAGAGGCCCTGAAATATTCCTCCTCCTAAGCTACATGTCATATATTCTGAAGGTCAGCTTACTTTCCACTAACAGCAAAAACTGTAATTCCTTTAACAGAAGAATTAATTAAGCTCCAAGCGAGAGGTGAGTTTTCATTAATCACTCTGAAACCACTAACTTTTCCTGAACCATCCTACTGGTATGTGAAAAGGTTGTTAGACATTTCTTAAGTCAAAATTGCTTAAATTGGCTTCACAACACTGACAGGACCATCCTGAAATCTCTTTTTATAAAGTACACTGTTCTTTCTCATTGAATTAGTGCCAAAAGTGCATGGATTCCTGTCCAGACAAATTAAGCAAGAAAAATGTGGAAGTCTTGGCCCCTTCAAAATCAGTTGAAGCACCCACACAGGCATCAGCGTGCCTAGAATGTTCTTTTGCCCAAGAAAGCTCCAGCTGAAAGTTATATTTATTCTCTCTCAAACATAACGAAAAAAGAGCCTTTCCCAAGGCAATTATTTTGCTCCTAAAGGTATTATTAAATACATAGCTGAGTTTCTCCAGGACTTGAGCCCTGGAAGCCTGATGCAAAGCTGCCTCTTGGCCATGGTGTCACCCAGTTGTATTTTTTGTTTGGAAATCAAAATATTCCTGAGGAATAAATGTTATTGCTGTCACATGGGTGAGCTCCTCACACCTTGCCCTCAAGATGCTCTGTGAAGGGTTGTTCCTGGCATTACGATGGCTCTGGCTCTTGCCCCTCCTTCCTGAGGGGCAGAACCTTCTTCAGATGAGATCCCATGGCTGTTGCAGGGAAGCTTCAATCACAAAACTGACTGAGACGTCTTCACTGGGAAAGCATTTCTGTTTCAGAGAGTAGAGTCAAGATGCACAAAAGGAGGATAACAAGTGGCACCGAAGTGTTCTAGGCATAGCAGCAGTGGAGTGGGGTTCAGAAGGGACACTGAGGCTTATCTCTCTTCACCAGTAATTCATGTTATTGCTATAGTTTTCAGCTGTGTGGGAAGAGCAACAGCAATGTAAAAAGGAGTTTCAACCCATGTCAGTATTGATGGGGAAAGAAGGGAGAAAAATTATACTAGCTAAGCCCCAATTAAAATTAGATTTTAAAGTGATGCTAAGTTAGACATTTAACCAAAATTCTGTGCACACAGTTAAAATGCAATCTTGTTTCATGCAACTGAGCTTAGGAAGCAAGACAAAAACCTTCATATTTAGGGTCAGCCTTTTCATCTGTTAATGAAAACATCATGAAACTACAAGGCAGGGGACAGCATTTTCAAAACACCTCAGATCAGTGGCTGAGATACTTAGACTCCTTTACTCCAGTTTTCAGTGGTGCCAATTATGCTTTGCTATGAACACATGTTGAAATCTGCATAAATTCATCAAGTTTTCATGCACATGAGTTTTCAGACACAGGAGTTACAGACCTTGCTGCATCAGTATCACATAGCTTCAAGGAGATAGTATGGTGCTCACAGGAGACATGAAACAGGCATTTAGGAATAAGGATTGCTGTACCTGCCAGTCACTGCCATAATACATGAAGCACAGCAAACTATCTTGTATCTCTTCCCCCCTCACCACAAAGCTTTCAGCTCTTCTGTCAGCAGTGCAGTGCCACCGCAGAGCTGCCACACAGCAATGTGTTGGATGCTGCTGACCACCTTGCAGAAAGCACATTCCTCAATACTGCTGCCTTCACCGTCACTCCTCCGCCACTTGCTAACCCCAGTTAGCTAAGCCCAAGAAAGGAAAGCAATACACCACTGCTTCCCTGCTGAGATGTAGAGGAAGCAAGTTTTCTTCCTTCTTCCTAGTTACTCACCAATACATATCTTGTGCGTGCACCTCCTACCTCAATGGGACATAGCCCCATGGTGCTGGGGTGAACTGGAGAATGAAGACCAAGAGTGCTCCCTACCACCATGGCTGGTGGCACAGCAGGGCTCGCCCCTGCTGTGGCTGACTTCACCACTGCTGTGCCAGTGCAATGCAAGAAGTGAGCTGGGACAGCCTGTCCAAAAACCACCCCATGCTTCAAAGCAAAACCTAATGTGCAGGACAATGGTCAAGACTGGCTTGGGTAAAGTCAGTTTAAACATTGAAAAATACTAGTGTATGCCTTTCCAAAATAAACGCCTTTGACTTCTTCATTCAGGAATTACAGCAAGCAAAACTGAAATACTCAATCTTTCCAGACCAGATATACTTAAACAAAAGAAAACTTTAATCCATTTTTACAGAAAAAAAAACCCTGTGAGTGATTTTAGTGCAGAAGTTTTCCTTGAAACATCTACTTCTAAGATGTTATTGGAAGTTGGGACTTAAAATGTAATTGAATAGTCACATAAAATAATCTGGAAGGCTGACATCATTCAATCAGAGAACAAGCAGAGGCTATACATCTTATGAATGCAAATAAAATTCAAGGAAATCTGAATATCAAATTCACCCCATGACTTGTTTTTGATTACCTACCTATAGCTTGAGACTCTCTTACATATTATATTCCTTACATATAAAACAGCAATGAAAATAACAAATGTAGAAATAGAAATTATTTTGAACAACTGTGGGTTTCAGATAATATTTTCTTCCTTGCAAAAAGCAGCTCAAGGATATCTACATCCTAAGGTGTTCTAAAATTCTCTTTAAATTCTGTATGATGATTACACATTTTGTTATATTTGATAACACTTTTCCTGGTCAGATGATTTACGGAAATTGTTAGTCATGTATTTCAAACAACTAAATTAGTCACAATCTATTAGTAGACAAACTGGCAAAGAGAAAATAAAAGAGAAATTAATTGAATAAATTATTCATTACAATTTATTCAGTCAGCTTTAATTTAAATGCTTGTTAATCCTTTGTGGGTTCATGTAGTACAATCTTATAGTAGCCCTGGTCAGGAATTCCAATATGTAAAGTGTGGTTATTTTCTTCTAAAAACCTGCACTTTCAGATTTACCATGCGATGCCAAAGCTGAAAGAAAAAAAATCAGTTTGAAGCCCTCAGAACATTTGTTTCACGAGTTGTTTTCTCCACTAAGAAAATAATCATTTGTTTCAATAATGTCAAAACACATACCAAATACTAATATGAAACAATAACATAATGCAGTATCGCAGAAAACAGACATATAACAGAGGTGTCAGATTTCCTCAAATACAAAATGTAATAAAAGCGATAGCTGTTCTGTGAAAGATTTGGACAGGCTGAACTGTCTCCTGACCTTTCTGGGCTGTGCCAAAACCTCACACTGTCTTTCCATGTCCATACCGTATGCTGAGAAGCCACTGTTCAACAGTAATGATAATTCATGAATTGTCATTTCTAAACTTCTAACTGTGAAGCTTTGCCAAGAAACCTCTCCGGTTCCACAGGCACCCTAGAAAATTGGCTTGGCTGGAGAGGTGTAAGAACAAATACCTTGTTTCTGTGAAGGCTGCCTCAGATCTACACATGGAGCTCTTAGTTGTGGGTCCATTGACATGACATGATCTTACAGCAAAACACCCAAGTGTCCAGGTAGAAATAAAGGAAGATTCACATTACACAAATTTAAATACAGATCACACATTTTAGAGCCCCCAAAAGGTGTAAGAAAGAGCAGAAAACTAAGTTTACGTATCCACCCTGGGTTTTAATGAGCCGCAAAAGGACTCACTGACTCTGTGCTTCCTGCTGTTAACAAGCTGTCTGAACACCTGGAAAGCCTCACTGCAAGAATTCAGCTCTTAAGCACAGTATCCCTCCCTGAGGACCCTCTTGATCTGGGGATATATGTTGCCTGTCCACATAAACTTTCTCTTGGCTGTAGTCAGGCAAAGCTCCTACCTCTGATATTCTCTAGTCTATGACTTGAGCAAGACGTAAGTTTTAACTCTCCTTCCAGAGGCTTATTGACTTCCCTCACCTAAAAATGAGCAATGCTCTTGCCTCTTGGGTCTGCCCATGTGGAATCACCTCCTGTCAAAATGACTAAGGGCTCAACTAACTACAGGCACACCAGTGGCTTGAAGGGAGGTTAAGCACCACCACTGACCCATGGTAGCCTAGCTCAGCTCCTTCAAACCAACATACCAAATAGACATAGAGAACAAGGTTTTCAGGAGGCCTTAGGGGAAAGCAATGTATGGTGTCCACAGACAGGCTCTGGATGCTGGACATGTTATGGGTGAATACCTGGAGGGCAGCACAGCTCCAGATGGGGAGTTATAGGAGACTCTAAAAACAAGGTCTCCTGGCTACCTGAACCCTATAGAGAAAGCCAGCAAAGAAACCTCAGTGGCAGCCAGGATTTCTCTCCAAAGCTGCACAGGCTTGGAAATAACACTCCTTTTCCAAGGAAATGGCATTTCTCCCTCCTCCTCCCCTTCTGGGCCTGTTTATGGGGTCCAACAAGGATAATGCAGGGTGGTGATAAAAAATGGTTAGTGTAGGCGAGCTGTCACCTTCTGCATTCATAGCCTGGCACCAGCTGGGACTGTGGCATGAAGTGCTGCCTGTTGGGCTGAGATCAGGATGGAGGTAGTGCCCAGACCCCCACATAGACAGAAGGGCAGAGATGCTAAAGCTTTCATGTGCTATTGTATAATTGGGGCCTAACAGAGTCTGGTATTTGAAAGCTCACTCATGCCATTCAGTAAATTATGATAGCTAATTTATATCTTTTATTGTTCTATGAATTTGAAACTTCTATTTTAGTGAGAACAGAGTAACAGCTGATGCAAAATGTGCTCATGTAAATAAACACGGGTTGTGGCAAATGGAGAGAGGATGCTCAACGACAACAATCAGTCTCAGTTAGGATATTGGGGGAAAAATTGCAGCACATTAAGAAAGCAATAATACTCAACAGGGTGTGCATTCATCAGTCAATATGTACGCACAGGGAGCATGCAGAAGTATGGAGAGCAGCCAGCCATGCAGGCTTAGGTAACAATTAGTGTGGTGTGACATGTCAGGTCCTGCTGATGGATCACACAAGCTGCTAGTGAGAAGAAAAATCCAGGATCTTGGCTCTTGCAGGCATCAAGTGCCACTATGGATTCGCCAGGCCAGCCTGGGCAAGTCACACACCACTTCTGTGATTCTCTTTTTCTTAAGGGTGAAATAGGTTATACTGACTGACTTTCCCAGGGGAGTCACTTGTTCTGTACCAGGGAAGACTGGCAGTACTTCAACTGCTGCTCACCATTAAATAGGGATAATGTGTTCCTGCAGAGGATGGTAGGGGAACTCCATGTTAGAACAAGTAAGTCACTGTGCAGGAGTGGTAGGTAACAAGTCCCTGGAATCCATCAGACTGGAGTCCTCAGTACAGGAAAGATAACGGACCCATTGGAGATGGTCCAGAGGAGGGCCACAAAAGTGATCAGAGATATAGAACACCTCACTTATGAGGAAAGGCAAAGAGAAGTAGGATTGCTCAGCCTGAAGAAGAGAAAACTCTGGGAGACCTTATTGCAGACTTTTAGTTCTTAAAAAGGGCCTATAAGAAAGATGGAGAGAGACTTTTTAGCAGGGCTTGCTGCAATAGGATGAAGGACAATGGTTTTAAACTCAATAGGGAGATTCAGGCTGGACATGGGGAAAAAATCTTCTACAATGAGGGGTAGTAAAATACTGGCACAGGTTGCCCAGAGAGGTAGTGGATGATCCCTGAACACATTCAATGCTAGGCTGGATGTGACCTGATCTAGTTGAAGATGTCCCTGCTCATTGCAGGATGTTGGACTAAATGGCTTTTGAAGGTCCTTTCCTACCCAAACTATTCTACGACCCTCCATTTAGTAATAGTGGCTGTAATGACTAGAAGAGACCTTTCAAAGATCAGAAGACAGAGCAAGGCATTGATATCTACCCAAGGCTGATCAGTCCTGTAGTTGCCCAGGACCATGCCTCCTGGTCAACCCCAGAGGTTAGCTCTGCAACATGGTACACAGGGATGTGGATTGCTCTGCTCCCCAGCAAAGATCCATCCTGCAACTGTGTAAGGAGGACCTCTGAGACACAGCCAGCCCTCGACACAGCCCCATCCCTGCACAACGCACTCATCCCTGACATAGAATCATAGAATGATTTGGGTTGGAAAAGACCTTAAGATCATCTAGTTCCAACACCCTTGCCATGGCCAAGGATGCCTCCTGCTAGACCATGTCACCCAATGCCCTGTCCAACCTGACCTTAAACACTGCCAAGGATGAAGCACTCACCACTTCTTTGGTCAACCCATTCCAGTGCCTCATCACCCTAACAGGAAAGAACTTCTTCCTTATATCCAATCTAAACTTCCCCTAAGTTTGAACCCATTCTCTTTGTCCTATCACTACAGTCCCTAATGAAAAGTCCATCCCCAGCATCCCTATAGGCCCCCTTCAGATACTGGAAGGCTGCTATGAGGTCTCCACGCAGCCTTCTCTTCTCCAGGCTGAACAGCCCCAACTTTCTCAGCCTGTCTTCATACAGGAGGTGCTCCAGTCCCTGATCATCCTCGTGGCCCTTCTCTGGACTTGCTCCAACAGTTCCATCTCCTTTTTATGTTGAGGACACCAGAACTGCACACAATACTCCAGGTGAGGTCTCACAAGAGCAGAGCAGAGGGGCAGGATCACCTCCTTTGACCTGCTGGTCACACTCCTTTTGATGCAGCCCAGGATACGGTTGGCTTTCTGGGCTGCGAGCGCACACTGAAGCTGGCTCATGTTCATTTTCTCATCAACCAACACCCCCAAGTCCTTCTCCTCAGGGCTGCTCTGAATCTCTCCTCTGCCCAGCCTGCAGCTGTGGCTGGGATTGCCCCAACCCAGGTGCAGAATAGGAATTCACATTCAAAATTCACATCAGAATTCACATTCAAAAATAGTATCAGAATAGAAAACAATTCATTTTGAAGTTCTCCACCTATTGTATTTGCAATCGTGCTTGTTTAGAAACAACTGCATTTTCTAGGTGCTGGGTTTTCTCTTTTTATAAGCAACAAAAGAAAATTCCTCTTCCTAAAGGGAGAATAAAATTAGCAAGGTGCCCTTCAGGGAACCTGGCTGGCAATCCACAAACAGCTTCAAATGCTCCAGTTGATTATTTCTCACACTTATGATGTATGTGCACATCATGTACATAAATCCACTTGCCTCATACAGAGAAAACAAAAAAGGAGCAAGTTCATGGACTACTTTTCATTTACCATAGACGTGTCATTGCTGACCGTATATATGCACAGCACATACACAGTGAACAGCAACAGTTACATATGGTGCCTACTGCTGTTAACAGCCTGTCACACGGCACTTCCCAGTGTTTGAACCAGGGTAGGCTCATTTGAAAGGGTGTTTCAAACCACTCAGACTTTCATTTTGGAGGAGATGGGTAGGAGAGGGTTATAGGACAGCTTTAATGTTATTTTTATGCACAATCATGAAGCTAAGTTCCTTTCCTTTCTCTCTCTCCACTCCAGCTGACATCTCAGCAGCTACTTGAGAGCACAAATTGACCAGGAGTCCGCATCTGCCAAATAACTCTCCTTCTTAAACTATATTCATTAGCCATTCCTTATCCCTCTCTCCCCTCACCCTTCAGGAGTTATTTCAATATATTCCTTTCTACAAACCACATTTCTTTTAGCTTAATGTAAGCCAACATCTTGAACCACAGAGAAAAAATTCCTCCTTCTACTGTCCTACCAATAGCCTAGCACAAGCACATCTAATATACAACACTGGGTGTGAATACAGATACAGGTTCTGGAATTAGTGGAGCACCAGGTCAAAATTTGAGAGTGCAATCTCCATGTGTGTATCCATTTCACTGCTCTATTCCTTCTCCTTTCCAGCTTTCCAGTCTGTTTTGACTCTGTACTTTTTCCATTGGCCAGTTTTCCACCTGCTCTTTTCTGAGGCTGTGTCCAGCCTCAGAAAGTCTTCCACCAGCTCATGACAAGGTCAAGTGACATTCACCTTGCCTGTGATACAGCCAGACCCATAAATCACTGAAGGGGTATCCCAACAGAGAGTAAGGTGGCTGCTCCTAGCCCTTGCGTACCCCCACAGAAATAGCAGTGATGCACTACAGCAGGTGTCAGGATTGGCCCTAAAGTGCTTGTCTCATTCTTACTTCCAAAGTGTACGTAGGCAGATTCCCACCCTCTTCATCTGTGCATGAGGAAAATGACAAAAACTCAGGAAGAACATGAATACAGCATTTTTTTTCTTTAATTTTAAATAGATGTAGCTATTGCCTTTTAATTAAAATAAATAAGTAAATGAAAGCAGTATGAATTAGAAGCCTCTGTATAGTCAGCACATATTATGCAGGAAAGCTAATATCAACATAGTTAAGCAGCAAATACCCCTTGTCTCCCTGTCGCTATTTAGCTTTGCAAAAATGAAACCAGCGTTCTTGAATTTCACAAGCTAGATTTGATGAGAATGTGTCATTTTATTAGAAAGTTTGGAGGCAAATGGGACAAGACATCTAGGTGAGGTGAGCTTTTGTACTTCTTTGTTGTGCTCTTCTCTTTGGCCATCTTTAGATGAATTAGCATGCTGTGAAAAGCTGCCATTCTCTCTTTTCCAAGGACACCCTAGTACCTCTTGAAAGGAAAGAAAAAGAAGCTGGTCCCATACTCTGCAAAGATATTTTTGTTCTGTTCAGGGAATGAGAAGCATCAGTTTGCTTCTGTGAGTGTTATGAACTTTCCGTGTGTAAAATGCACATTTGCTGTATGCATTATGGAGACATTGCCCCAGCACAGACTTCAGAAAGATCACACAGAAGCAGACAGTTATGTAGCAAGGAGCTGGCATCAAGGGGTGCTACTGAAGGCGTACCTAGCAAGGAGGGTTTGACTAGATAAGTGACTACTCCATAACTGGTCACCACTTCTGTTTGGTGAGCCGTCATAACCTGCTCACACAGTGGATGTTTTTGGTTTGGCTTAGGCTGAATTCAAGACGAAACACGAACGTTATTTTGGTGCAGGGACAGGCACTTATGATAGTCAGGAGGTTGGCAGCCTCTCAAGATCTCAACAACCCCAATCCATGCACAGCTTCAGAGGATGGGGCTGGTGTGTGTTGAACAGGAGAGGGAAAGCCACGTGAAGAAAGGAAGCAGGCCCATGCTTTGGTGCAACTCTGTCTCCTTTCCTGTATTTACACAGCAATAGGATCCCTTTATCCTTTTCAGCTTTGGATAAGGTTGAGCTCAGATTTCTGTTGCTGCAGGTCAGGCCCTTGCTTTCTGCTTCTGAATGCAATAAAGCACAGTGTTCTACTACTCCGTAAGCATTTTAAATTACTTCACATATGGTTTTGAATGCTTGACAGATTTATATTAAATGTAAATGGTTTTTACTACAAAAATATGTAAAAGAGTATCTTTGTAAATCAGTGTGTTGGCTGTGAGCAGAACTTAAACCTGGGGTTTAAGGATACCAATCATAACTTCAATTTTGTGTTAGGCTATTTGAGAAACCTCTGAGGAAAAAAGAAAACAACCAGTAAACAAAACCAAACCAAAATAAACGCGCAAACATTTCATCTTATGGTCTACCAAGGGGTTAAGCTGAAGGACAAGAACAGAAATGTAATTTTAATTGTGCATATTTTTCCTAGCTACTCTGGTAGCTTCTGCCTCATGAATTCTCATTGCAATTGCATAATGTTGAACCTATCTGCTGGGAATCCCAAAGGGAAGTCTTAACCCTTTTACTTTCTTGAAGTTTATAATTAATTCTATTTCTTTAAGTGATAAGAGACAGCTTACCCAAATGACCAGTCCCGAAACAAACACTGACGTAGGTACTGTACTGTACTGTACATGCTCTGTACTTTCAATTTCCTTGTCTAGGTCACAGAGGAATACGCAAACTGGTTCAGGTTAAAATTAGAATTGACCCAAACCTTGCTACTTAAATAGGTTTTTGAAACATTAGTGCCTATTAACCACTGCTTTGCAGGGCAAATTCAGGGACTTGCATTTAAGCTAATGTCCCACTGAAGTCACAGTGGGAAAGGTAGAATTAAACCCTGGGTTGTTTGTTTTCCCCAGCAGTGGCTGCCTGCTAATTGCAGCTGTTGAATGTATGCATATTCTTTACACCATGGAGCTCAGGAAGCTGCACAGTCTACAGCTGATATGCTGAATCGGAGAGTAAATCAGACTGATTAAGATAGATTCTTAGGTTTAAAAGAGAGTCTAATCACACAACCTTGTCTTTGGAGCTGTCTTTCAAATCATAACACAAGGGATGCTGTAGAGAAGATGGGGACCTGAAGAGGGGTCTAATGGCCACCTCCAGCAGCAGTGGGGCAGGTGGGGGGAGGTTGGGTGCATCCTGTGGGACTGATAACCAGCACAGCCACCACAGCAGGAGGACTGAGAGTGCTCCTTGAGGAAAGACCCAGCATCCTCTGATTTCCCACAGACTCTCCTGGTTGCTACCATGCTCAAGCCACGGCACAGATTCCCCCATCCTATGAGCAGATATTCTTGGAAGGCTCCAGCTAGGATCCTGCAGAGCAATATTTGCCAGCTAGGAGCTAACCCAGGCCAGCACTTGCCACTCCTGCTATTTGTGGCATTATTCACCAGGATTTTGGATGTGACAAAGCCTTGCTTTGTGATAAGCTAGAGAGCCAGCTGGAGAAGGTTTAACCCTATCACAGAACAGCTACATCAGAGAACAAGCACATAGCTGACACTATAAGCCATGCCTAATGCTTGGAAGCCTTGGTGACCTTATGGTATGAGATTTTGGGTAGTATGTGCAGGCACAGGTATGCTGGGACCTGTTTCTCCTCCTTTCATTCTGTGCCTCAGCAGACAGCACACATGAAGCTGCTCTGCTGTATGCCAGCACAATGGGGCTCCTTTTCCCCTTAATACTCCTTTCTTTATTCAGCTCTCAGGTACACTGTGGGAGTAAATGCTCTCTCAAGAGATGACTGTGAAGAATGCTTGTGGTTTCATTATAGAGCACCTCTGGAATAATATCTGCATTTGGTGTTAACCATTTCATGTCTCTGTCCTATAAGGAAGGAGCTCTTCCTTACACAAGTTCTCTATCTGCCTGGAATCCAAGCCTGGGAGAAGAGCAAAACCTCTAAAAATGCATTCAGTGAGTTGCTTGTTTTGTGATAAATAGCAGGCTATGCTGATACCTTCAAGTGTTTAACATTCATGATTCACAATTTAAAGCCTGAAGCATGTAGTGGTGTTTGCTTTCAGATTTAACTTTCTGAAACCCCCTTTGCTTGTGATCCAGACTTGTTTAATTTGAGAGTTATGTGAATCCAGCCACTGGGCTGAAATTACCATTCAGGTTTGCATGAGCAATACCTACCCTTTGCACAACAACAACCTCTGAAAAGGTGCATGCACACAGAAAAGGCACACTCTGATTTCAAAATCTGCCAAATGTTTGCAAATACATCTCTTTTTAGTCTGGTTTGCTCTCAGCCTGCTCTGTGCAGAGGTGAAAAGAGTGGGAGGAAGCGTTTCTCCTCTCTTTACGTCTCTGGCTATGCCATCATCACCAGTAACACACACAAAGGCACCGTAATCTGCAAGGTGAGATTTGGAGGAGACAGGGGACTTTATTAGTCTACCATAAGTTTCCTCAGACCCAGCAGCTTTGCCTTCCCTTCCTCTGGCACTCCTACCACAGAGATATTCAACACAGCAGTGTGTCTGCCTTTTTTGTGCAGAAGAGACTCATGCAAATGCAAAAGTGGTAGCAAAGATCATTTCCAGGAGAGATCTCCAAAGTACCATCAAAACCACAACAAACACTATGAATTAAACCATATATCAAAAGAATCTGCGTTTGGGATAAACTTGGATCTTATTTGGAGTATTAAGCATTTTCTTTATCCTAGGTTTTTGACACCAAACAGCAGTCTTGGCCACCCTTAAAGCCTGCAAGAGTTCAGAGCTGTACCCTAGCACCTCAAGCCGGTGTCTATAAAGTACTACGGCTCCTGGAATACTTCATCTTCCATCTCCAAATATCCACTATGTTCACTGCCTGTGTGTTACTCTCTGTCATTTGAATTACCCATAGAGTCAGGGTGGGAAGACAGCAGAGGTGCAAGTAAATGAATATGAAAAAAAGCAAGACCACTGAACATTTGGGCATGTTACAGTTTACAGTGAATTCATTCTGGTAGCTGAAGCAAAAGCAATGAAAGCATAAACTCAAACTTTTCAGGCAGTGTCAGTTTAGTAATCATCTCTAAATGGAGACTGGACCGCACTGCAAGAAGATGTCCAGATGGTAGCCTCAAGGGCATACAAAGGGTCAAAAGCTAAAGCAAGAGAGGTAGTAGACACTGTAGTTTCTTTCCTAGTCTTAATAACACCAAAGACAACTTTGCAACAAATTCATCACCTCTTCCTCACATGCTTTTGAAGAAACTATTTGAAGCTGCTTTATACTGTTAAGTGACCGTAGTACACACATAGAAGCACTATTTTCACCCAGATTGCTAACTGCATCAACATATTGAAACAGATGTAATATATTAGTCATCCTAATAGTAATAACCAAGGGGGAGAAGTACTTCATTAGGAAGCAGGACTGGAGAAACATATTTCAGCTGAAGTCTGAAAGCACAGGACACAGGATGGTATGTTTGAGACAAGACAGACCTCTCGCCAGCCAAAGTCAGGCTGTATGGCAGGTCAGAGAGATGGTCAGAAGCAGAGTGGGACAGAGGATTTATCCTGGAACAATCCAGAGAGAGCTTTGAAAAGGAGGAGAGCAACTTAGCCGTAAAACACAGCCTTGCTGGGCAGGCAGTGCTGTTGCGGTCAATCGCAAATTGACAGAGAACTCAGCATGGAAAACTGTGAGCATGCCTTGAAATAATACTGGAAAAAACTGGCAAAAAATGGCAAAGAGCAGCATACAGCATGTACCTCTGTGCCTGCAGGGCAGGCAAGAGGGACAGTCAGAACGGAAAGACGATGGGAAATAATGCCTACGCGGCGGGTTGGCAGAGTTGCACACAGGAAGGGAAGGAAATCTATAGCTCTCTTTTTCCGTCAATGCTGCTTATGCCACCAAGCAAGCAAAACCTCATGACTAGGAGGGGGATGACTGTGGTGAATGTGAATACAAAGAATGACTGAGGAGTGTTTCAGTTACCTCTTGACAACTATGCTGCTAGAGACTCTTTGTAGCGACCAGGAGGTGCCACTACTGATGCTTAAGCTGCCATTTCCAGCACCTGCCATCAGAGAGGATTGCCCTCTTTATCAACTGCAAGACACCTTCCTGGGCCTGTAGTTTCAACACTTGCTGCTTCTTCAAAAGGAATCTCAATGCTGATGTCCTGAATATTCCCTCTCTTTGCTCACGCCCTGAACTGCAGTCAGAGAAGCAGGAACAGAAAGTGCTACAGGAGGAGCATTTGAGAGAGAGCAAAACAGATAAAGGACATCCTTTGTGCCTTTAAAACCTCTCCCATAAAGTTCTGCAGGTTTGTAACAGCCACTGCCAGATATACCTCATACTGCAGAGAAACTCTCCCCATGTCTTAGTTGGCAAGAGGCTATGCCATCAAAGCAGATTCTTGCACTTGCTTGCATCTGCCCTCTGCAATCTGCTGTTGCTGTTAACAGGTCACATTTAGAGTACCACTGTATTAAACCATGCAACCTCACTGCCTCATGCAAAGCATATCTGTCGCAGGGAAAGATATCTCCTTAAGGAACCTAAAGAGTATGGTATCAAACTGGCAAATACCACTCCCTTTTTAAAGATGAAAATGAATGAGTGCTTCAAAGGAATTGGCTTTCAAAGTTTGATTTTCAAAAGCATATTTTGTAGGCTGATGTAGCTAGGCTGTGTTAGTAAGAAGATAGTCTGAAGCCCGGGGCAATGGGAGAGGAAGAAACAGCATGCTGCATAGGCAGATCCCTTGACAATGGCAGAGATTAAGTAGCAAGCAGATATACTTTATAAGGGTCCAAATGGATGTTGAGCCACCAAGAGAGACTGCAGTTAAGTGGAAATAAGCTTTGCTGAATACATGAAATGCCAAAGGATGTGCAGAGGAACTCTTAGCAGAAAGAGCCATTAATCACTGTAGCCAGCTGCATCCCATATACAGTGCTCACCTTCTGAACCTGAAAAATATTACTGTAATAAGAAAAAAGACGCCCTTCAAAAACTTCTTCAGGTGCCCTGTGCAGGGACTGCAGTAACTCTTTGGGACAGACTATTTTCTGGCTGTATTTTTTAGTAGGTGGATTCCTCAGCTCCACTTCCAACAGCAGCTGACATAACTAACACCATTTTCATCTGTCGCAGTCACCTTCCCCTATCTTTTTCCTACACAAAAGCTCAAACAAGTGTGGGAATGGAGAGGGAGGGGAAGCTGAGGGGGAGAGAAATGAATTGGCTGGTCTACTTGTAAACTTTACCACCTCCCCCCTGCCATAGGTAGAGCCAAAATTCCCAACGGCCTTTCATGAAGGGCAAAAACTGTGCCTTCTTTTTTTCTCCGATGCTTTTGATGTGGCTGTGATCCTAATCAAACAATGAAAAATAAAACCCCATGCATGGAAACAAGATCACCTCTGGCTTCAGTCTGGCTTACATTTCCATCCCCTGGAGTTGAGTCAGCATCAGTCACATCAGCTGCTTAAAGAAGAAAAAGGTGAGCCGCAAATATTAGTCACAGGCGGAGGCAGCAGCAGGCAGGGAACAAGTGACTCAATTCTCAGTTGGCTCCAAGAGTTCCTGTCATCCTTTCTACATCAGCATATTTTTAAGTAGGTTCAATACGACCTTGTAAATTCCCCCTTATGTTACCACAGGGGCTTTAAGGACCTCCTTCTTCTTTACAACTCTGCTTTTGTCTTTCTCCTGTTCTCATGCATATTGCACTTTGTAAGACGCTCATTCTGTAAAAGCAACAAAAAATTGTCCTGTGTATGGCAAGATGTCTGCAGAGAGGGGAATTTTCTGAGTGAGGGTTCTCTACCTGAGACTATTCCTATTAAATCAGAAGCTAACTCCTGAGGACACCAGGGCTGCTGCCTGGAACATGCACTTAATTTTCTAAATATAAATTGCCATTATTGCAAGACTGACTTCCAGGTGAGGTGTGTCTGGTACACTGGTTCAGACAGACCGCGCAGCGCAGGGCTCAGCTGCTTCTGATATTGCCTTGGGATAATCACATTCACTGAAATGTTCCTTATAAAATGGCCGGGGCATTGGAAAAGGTGAAAACCTGGAATCCCTCAGTCACCTCGCATCCAGACTAGGTGTGATCAGGGTTGCTAGAACTCTGGTGTACTCCACAGCTGCACAGCTCTTGCTGGAAAAGGTTGGAGATTGCTGACAGCTTTTATTCTTTCCCTGTGAGGTACTGTGAGCTTCTCTTCTTTTAAAACACAGGTCGTCAGCTGTTGTAAATTGCTTGAGACCCTCTGGTTTTCATAGATCACAAATCCAGTCTGCAGCAAGTGAAAACTGAGATGAGTTTCCGTGCTTTTCACAAAAGAAAAAGAAAATCGAGATCAACAGCTTGCCAAGTGGCAGACACTTAGAGAATGATAAAGCTTAGGATGTCTCTGTAAGCATATTTATCCATCGGGTTTTATGGCTTATGTCATACCTCTTGAACTATACATCTAGTGTTGTCCTCTGTCTAAGGCAGTCCTTGAAACGTCTTCTGCTTCTTGTCAAGTCTCCCAGAGAGATTTTGCTCTAAATGTGCTCTGCAGCAGTACAAGCTCTGTATCATAGGAGACCAGAACCCATCTTACTCACACAGGCATTGGCAAAGTTGTTCATATTTTCATAAATGGAAACATCTAGTAAATGTAGACTGGGTCTTGTTTTCCTTATTGACAGGTACCCTGACAGTTCATTTATCAGTTGGTAATTTCCCTCCCTCTTATTTATAGTGCAAATCCTTCAGGGCATATGCTATATCATGTTGTGAGTTTGTTGGCTCTCCTACACACCTCTTTATAACAAGCAGTAACATAAGAAAGATCAATCTCTGTCCACTGGGTTTATGGTGATGACTTCGGTAGTAGCACCCGAAGGAAAGTAACAAATGTTTTATACACAAGAATTATTTCACACCTACTAATGATGGGTTGCAATCACAGCATTGCTGTATGCTTCCCCTAGGTGAATCCTCCCCAGCAACTTAATAACCAAGGTGTTTGCCTCCAACAATTAAAAACTCCACGATACATTCCAAACTCATTTTGTTGCCAAGTTAACAAAACAGTAATGAAAGTAATTTAGAAGCATTAAATGTTCTTCACTTACCATTTTCCTTTGACTCCCCAGCTTCACAGCACTCTGAGGACACCTTGTTCCAACATGGGAGATAACACAAGCAGCTGAAGGAAGAGGTGAAATAGGTCTTCCCTCATGGAGGCACTGAGGGGCACCTGCTGCAGGCAGGGAACAGCCGCATCCTTCCCTCTGGCACAGCTGACACATTCCTCCTTCACATTGTTCTGCCCTTTATGGATGCAGTTTTCAGACACCCCATTGCAAGACTAACATGGCCTGGTCCGGTCTGTGACATTCAATTGGCCTTTTTGTCTTACACAGGTGCACACAATTTTTGGGGAAAAACAACATGGGCACCTGAAATGCTTCATAGGGCTAAAGAAGGAAAATCTTCCCCCCCAAGTGTGGAAAGTCCCTCTTCTGCAAAACTGGAGTTGCTGACCAACACACAGGACTGGTTTCTGAGATGTTTCCTTACAGCCTTTGAAGTAAAGCTGACTTTCAAATAAATAACTCGCCTTTCCATAAAAAAATTCAGAATGCGCTTTTGAAATGGAGTGTAGTAAGAATGTTTTTGCTGAAATTCGCAAGTTTTGATGGGGGGATTAATCAAAAACTGGGGAAAACTTAGCTCTGGGAAATGTCCATCTTGGTTTGAAATATGGCTTTTCTGGGAAAAGTTAAAAAAAAAAACTAAAATTCAAGTAAGTTTATGTTTAAGCATTTGAAAAAGTCAATTTAACATGGAGACCTGCAAGGTTATTATGACAGTAAGAATTAGAGGTACTCAGACTTGTAATTTTTCAACTAAATTTCCACATCACATGGACAAAAGGAAACCTTAATTCTTTACATAAACATTATGGCATTTGCAGCCAGATGTGAAAAAGGCTGGAAAATTCTCAAGCTTTCACAAAAATGTTATAGAAAATATCATGTTTAATAAGGAAAAACTTACTCTTCTGTAACTAAGCTTTGCAAGCTTTGTTGAGAAAAATGTGTATTTTGATATGAACAGCTTTGTCAAATCAGTGAAATAAAAACCCCAAAATCTCTGAAACATCTGTCACATCTGTAAGTCAATTATATTTGTAACACTACCATGGCCACCAGCCCTCACCCTTTGCCATCCATCTCACCTTCAGCAGGCTTTTTAAAGTGGTAAACATCTAGTTGGTGTACTTTAAGCTCAGTACTGTGGCATAGCATTTCCAGAAAAATTAATGACACAGCTAGGTGGGTCTGCTCACTTTTGCAAAGCACAGTACTATTTACTTCAAGGCAATAGTCACACAAAGTGGACATGGGGCGCATATAAATACAGACACAGTTTTACTCATTTCTCTGTATTTACCCCCTGCTATCAGTTCCATTTACTTTCTAAGTCACTGTATGGTTTTGTTCTTTAGGCTCTTTGAACCAAAGCAAGCAAGCACATATATTTTCCACCAGTGGGACAAGATATTTGGACCATACTATAGGAAAACAGGGAATAGGGTATTAATTGCCATCCCTGACTCCCCTCCCAGTCATTAAAAAACACAAGCTGTCTATTACATTCCTATAATTGAGATGAGTCTTTACTGAATGTTTCATGCACCAATATAACACACCACAGTGTAATAGCCTTTGACATCTTCTTGCTTCTATGGCTTTATGAAGGCTAGATTTACACTAATTTGCAATTAAAAGAAGGCCAACTTTATGCCAAATGTGCACTTTTGAACCCCAGTCGTGTCAGTTCTACAGCTGCTCAAATAAAGTTAAATATCCCTAATAATTGAAAAAGTGCTTTAAAAATATTCTAATGGCAAAATGTCTTCACTGTAGGCCTGGGACTAGTTAGACTATAAATGAGTTAATTAGTAAAAATCCTTGTAACAGGAAAATGAAGCTGTGCAGTTGATCGGATAGATAATACATGTGAAACAAAACATGAAGAGCATCAACACAGGCAGGTGGAGTATTCCAGGGTAGGAACCAGCATTAATGGGATACTCAGATATCCACAAGCTCAGCCAGCCCTCTGCTGTTCCAGAAATCAGGGAGAATAGCTTGGTGAAGGGATGCCTACAAGAGAGGAATTTGCATTTGCTGAATGGGTGAACAAACTCTGTGTCCAAAAGCAAATGTAAATGCAAACACATGCTGTATACAGTGAGGGAGAAAAAAGAGCCAAAAGCCTTCTGCCAGTTGGCCTCTATCCCTGCTTGTAGCAGGGTCCAGCGGTAGCCTAGAGCTATGTCACTTGTAATAAAGCTCTCTCCAACATAAGTCCTGGAGTATTTATGATAGAGAGCCCAGCTTGTGGCTAAAGGAATCGGGGTCCTGATCAGTGAGGAAAGCCTGCTCTGGAGGGAGAGCCAGCATTTGCTGTCACTGCTCAGTCTTCTCAGACATAAATCAACGTTTCCTCCCACACTGAGTCCAGCCGAGGCACCTATTTTTCATGGAGTCTTGTGATTTGGAGTACAGCTGTTCTTTGCCTGAAGTATCTTAATGATAGCTGTTTGGAGTACAGATGCTCAATATTTTTCTGCAGCTACTTGTGTCAAACATCATTGGACGTATTTTAATATGAGTCTAGACATATAGAATGTTTTGAGTTGGAAGGGACCTTAAAGATCATCTGGTTCCAATCACCCTGGTTCCAACACCTTCCACTAGGCCAGGTTGTTCAAAGCCCCATCCAGCCTGGCCTTGAACAATTCCAGGGACGGAAGAGCCACAGCTTCTCTGGACAACTTGTTCCAGTGACTCAATTACTCAATTACAATGGCAATAAGCTCAGTTCCAGAGCCTCAATTACTCGATTACAATATACTCAAGTACTCTTGACAGGAGATTATAATCCTCAACTATTAGATGCAGACCAACAGAATAAACTAATTTCTGCTACAAGGGTGTATATGCACCACACAGCAGCAGATTACCGACCGGTAATCTCATGACAGAGATTTAGTGTCTGCAGACTTACTGACTCTTTCAGACCAAAAACTGAAATGTTCAGAAATGTTTATACACATGTAAACATGGAGCAGTTTGATGCCATCCACCCATAAACTCACAGCTGAGGACCTGGATGAAGGGCAGTTGCCCTGCGTAGCCAGAAAACAGAAATAAGACTCTGAGTTATTTAGCTCCCTCAAGAAATAAATGACCTTGTGCCAGTGTCCCACATGGATGTTGCATAAACATCAGCCAAAATTTAACCTGGGACACCTTAGATGTAGAAGATCATTGCACAAGCTTGCTGGGAGGATGAAAAATAATAAATCCTGAGGCAGTCCACTCAATGTTTCTTTCCTGATGGTCAAGTTTGTCCCACAGCAGCTCCTTACAGGTGTTCATCTTTCTGCCAAATGTTTCTGAAGCTCTAAAGCCTACAGGTCATGAATACCTAATATTTCAGTAAGAAAGGCATGAAAACACTGGCAGCAGGGAGAAGTAGGCAAGGACTAAAACAAAAAGCCAGTTTATAGGTTTTCCAATCAGTCTCTCATACTTCATCAATCATCTGCTGAGAAGGCATTTGAGAGAGTCTTTGTGTGCCCTTCGCCCTCTAATCCACTGCTCAAGTCCAGTATTGACATGAGCGGCTACCAAGGTAAGCGTGTGCAATAGTTCATTTAAGGAGAAATCAGCTTGTACGGCTTCTTCCTGGCACCGTCCCCTGCACAGGAATGGCTGCAGTGCACCTTTTATGAGCTAGGAAGATGCAAATAGAAAATCATCTCGGCTTCAGGCAAGGGAGATCTTCACATGAGCACTATGTGACCAATTCTGTACAGTGCAGAGCCTTGTATGCTGGGTGTGAGTGCCATCTCTTCCTAATGTAGCAAGAGTGATATGTAGCAACAGCTGATCACAGTTGATGTATTTGCTCCATCTACTAAGCACACGTCTGGAGTAAGCTCTTGCTCTGTCACTTATGGAAAGAAATATAATGGATCTTATTCATTTTCAGCTCAACTGCACTGACACTAGTCAAGTTACAACAGGATACACCGCTCTGTGTATTCATTCTTGGCACAAAAGATATCTTAGCAACTCCAATAGTACCATGTACATAAACAAAAAGGGATGCAATGTAACACAAAGAAAATGTCATTTCCAATAATACCAGTTCATTTTTCCCGAAGCAGAAAAGAATGACATAGCTGTGCCTACTACTCGCTAAGAAGGCAAGAAACAGCCTTAACAACCAGTCTAAGAAGGAGTTCATAATCATACGTACAGTATCTCAAGCAATTTGATGTTTTATCTAGTGCCCCAAATGTGTCTGTAGTTTAGGAGTAAGCTACCTGTAAACTTAAAAACCTCCAAAGCTAAACATTAAAGTCTAGAACAGTAAATTCATGTAGCTTCCCAAAACAGTCTGAAGGTAAAAAAAAAAAAAAATAAGGTGCTGCAATTTCTGCAATTGTACAAGGTTCCTACATAACATACAAATTAAACAGGAACTATTAAGCTGATTGATATAACATTTCTAAGCCAAGTGTGTTACCAGGACAGAATCTAGCTAAGTTCCCATTTTGTTCTATTGATGGCTTTCAAATCTGTACCGCAGAGGTATGATAAAAAGACAGACAATGTTTTTAGACACCAGGACAAAGACCTCCATCAGCAGTCATCAAGAAAAGCCCCTGACAAGGTGCACACTGCAGGCTTCAGCATGTTTTATGCTGCAGAACATTCCTCAAAGGTTAAATCTTCTCAAGCTATAATGTGCACAGAGGAGCACTATCTGTAGAGGTAATTTACATCACAACACCACCCCAGGTAGATTGCTCGCCCACAGAAACCTACATAGGTTAAAAAGCCGTCAAAGATCAGGACCCAGTTCAGAGGTTTGATTACTCACTGAAATGCTAATGCTTGTTAAGAGAGTCTAACTCCCGTGCAACTATGCACTCTTCCTCTTCTGCTTCTCTGACTCCCACCCCTTTCAGTTTACAATAATTCTGATAACAACAACAGCTAATTTTGTCACTAGTAATTAGCCCTTGCAGAACAAACACAGGAGTCTGACCCTGAAATAATAATCACTCTTTCTAGCTTCCCCCCCCCCAATACATGCTGCATTCAGTGTGTAGGCATAGATATTCCTCTTGTTTCTTTCATGCTTCAGCCTCGGAATGCTATTTAAATATTGTTTTATGCCAGGAATCTTCATCACAGAACTCTTTATTGCTGTTCAATCCAAACAAGACATTTATTTAACTATCCCCATGCAGTAAAATGGTTCCTGCTACCATTCAACCAGTGCCACAACCCAAGCCCTGGAATACTAAAGAGTACACTGTGGCTTTGTAATTTAATTCTGTCTGTAAAAGGTGCATGAATGCCATGCTCTAGCATCGCTTGGATAGGCCTGAGACACAGAGGCTATTTGTCAAAATTCTTCAAATCACAAGGGGTACAATGAGAGAAACACTCAAAAAGATGTCAGAGGTATTTATTGTAAGAGTCAAGGAGTGGTTGTATGCTCCTGAACTTCATGGGTAAGATTTGCTTTCAAAAGAATTCCACAAGAATAGTTGACTGTATTCTGGGCATTGCCATTTTCTTTAAGAATAGAAGTTTCTGAAAATTACTACATCAGAGAGAAGAGATTTCATGCAATTTCATATGAGTTCTTCAGATTTTCCAGCTCAAACAGAATTATATACCTTTGACAATAAGAAGGGAAGGGAAGGGAAGGGAGACAAGACTGTTCAGCAACAGGTCACCAGCAAGTCCTGCAACACCACCCTGGAATTCAGCTAGTCCCCCTCTCCTTTAGATAATCCACAAATACAACAGAAGAAACTGCTTAAGCCCCAAAGGGAAGCATCTGAGTGGTGCTTGGAGCAGGCTGGGGATCACTGAAGGCCAAAAATTATCTCAGTAAACATCTCAGCAGGAATGTCTCATACATAGACATGTGATTTGCAGTGCTAACACAGATTTGCTAGAGGAAGGAAAGTCCTTAGCACTCACCCTCCCTCCCTAACCCACTTCCCCATCTGTACTCAGAGCTGGGCTGCATCCACCCCTGTGCAAGAAGCACATCTTCTGCTCAACAATATTCTGCTAATCTATTCATGTTTAAAGAGTAAAGGCAACTGCAGTAGTTTGGATCAAAAGTCCATTTAGCTTATACTTTTATTTCCAACACTGATCAAAAGCCATCACCTAGAGAAGACAACAGGGACTGGCCACAAGACTTTCCCTGAACACTCTCCCATGCACCATACATGGTTCAGAAACTCCCTGAACCAGGCACACGTCTAGATGTTTAGATCTTCATTGTGCCTTACCAACATCTGCCTGCCTTGTCCTCCCTCTTCTCTGTGATAAAGGAGGTCTTCCCCGAGGCAAATTAACATAGGCTGTGCTGACTGACTTCGTTCATTCTCTGGAGGCTGAAATGAGAAAGCAGAGTAAGTGCCTTGCTTATCAAATACTTCTCTGGGTTTTCCCTCATTCAAAAAAGAGCTTCCAGGAATATCTAAAATGGGGGAAAACCTCTACTTCAAAAGAATTCCTCAGGAGAAGGGTAAGGAGTTCCCAAGTGAAATTTGCCCTGAAATGTAGATGCAGTGTCAGGATCAAGACAAATATCGTACGGTGGCAGTTATAGGAAAAGAAGTGCTGGTGTGAGCAGACATGGCTGCTAGCCATGAGATGGCAAGCAGTTCTGAGAAGAAATAGGTTTGAAATTCAGCTACTCCTTACTTACCGCACAAAGTACTGAAAGGTTGTGTTATGATAAACCATATGGGGGGACATGATATATAGAGATTTTCAGATTGGAAATAAACTAGCTCAGTGTCTTAATGAGCAGTCTGGAGAAGCAGAACAAAGGACTGTTACTTAGTTTCATAATATATTGCAATGAAATAAGTAAGAAGAAACCGGGGAACTTATCAGGTGGCAGGTTTAAAAAGCAACACAAGGAATTGCTCTTTCACACGTGTATACATAAGCTGTGAAACTCTCTGATCTGAGACATTGCTGATGCCAAAAATAAAACTGGGTTAAAAATAAAATGGTTAGACAAATAAAAAATAGGTTCAACAAGGACTCTTAAACACCATGATGAAAATACATGAAGTCCATGAACTGCAAACTGCTAGAAGGTAGAACAAGATCAAGGAAAATATCACCCTGTGCTCCCTTTCTTCTCATATGTTTTCCTTAAACCTTTGCTTCTAGCCATTATGAAGAGAAGATATTGAGTGAGATGAACTTGCCGACTGACCCCGAATTGCTGTTCTTATTCCCTAAATTCAGTAGAGTTTTTTTCAGCAACCACTTGTAACAGCATTTGCTTCTGCTGTCACTGTTCTAATGGAGTGTGCCAAGATGTATGGAAATTAATTATCCTCTTTTATTTCTGGAATGTAGGCTGTGGGGATCTGACATTTAATGCATCAAATGCTCTGCATACATTCTATATCTGGTAAGTGCACTTCTCACAACTTCATCAACAAGTTATGGTTCACAGTCCTGATATGATTATAACATTAATTCCTACTGTCAGAGTGTGTTTACTGCACCAGCTTCATGAAGATGGCTTAGAGCCACCAAGTGCTGAGAAGTTCTGGTTCCTCTAATCAGCAACAAACCACAGTCTAAACTTGGAGGAGAAAGTCCTACTTTCTCACTATCTCACACATCAAGGGAAAAAATAACCCATTCCTCTGAAATAACTACATTTAAGAGAACCTCCATCTGAATTTAATAATGGAAAGAGATAATATCTTTATCTTTTTATTGAGCTCTGGTCCTAGATAATTCAACAAATGTTATCCAGCAGACTGGCAGGAGGGGGTAAAGTCATATTTTTCTGTAGGCCAAGCTCTTTGCAAACCAAAGTGCATTGTTCTTCTTAGGACATGCCTTTGTTCTGCCCTATTCCCTGCCACTTCAGTCCCCCCTCAGCCATCTCTTACTGTGAACCCCAGGCTCTGCATCATGTGCCCCCTTCTGCCCTGCTCCTTACCTCTTCCCTCGCTATCTGCCCAGGAACATGTCCCTACCTCTTTCACCACCACCTTGCCCCTGACTGTGTCCCCTTTCTGCCTGCCCCATGCAAGTGTGTTTGGGCCACCCCTTCCACACAAGGCCAGCAGGGGAACTGTGACAGAGCAGAGGTCAAGATGCTCAGGCCAGGAGGTCCAGAGCATCATCCAGCACCAGCCACAACCTCAGTTAAGTAAGTCAACTGCAATGTGTTACATGGGTTTGGGTGCCAGAGAGGAACACCCATACTGCAAGAAATCTCTCCCTCAGTCAATTGCAGAAAATGCCTATTACTCTAATCTCATGTGCTCTCAGTGTGGCCCCTAAGGCTAGGTTGGACACCTGAATCTGACCACATAGAGGTTTTCTATCATCCCTCTTCCCTCCCCCCTCCCTACTCCGTAATTTTTGTATATTATTGCTGTGTCTCCCCTTCCTTTTGGGAGATCCTCCAGTTCTCTTCCTTTCTCTGCTGATGGCTCTGTAGACCCCATTTTCCCCTAGCAAAATTATTTTTCCTTTCCCCACTGAGAAGGCATGCTCTGCACATTATGATATATTAATCAATAGACCTTAGATAAGACGGGAATAGTAGTCCGAGCGGGTCAGCTGAGGTAGCTACCCACCTCCCCCTCTTTTTTTTTAAACTGGAATAAAATCAAGAGAGGCTTGAAGCAGTGTGTGTGCCAAGAGGTTTAATCTCTTTCCTTTCTTCACTTAGTGGTTTACCACCCCCCAGAAATGTCCCTGCATTCAGATTGTCCCTGGAAATCCTGCAGTTAATCAGGTGCAACATTTAAAGCACATCACCACCACCATGCCTTACAGGCTGGGCCACCTTGTTCTAACAAACCCTCATTGGGGTGCTCCTAGAAGCAAGGTTACAAGGAAAATAAGTCCGATAGAAATAAGTCAGTGCTCTACGGGGGCCCTCATCAAAGACGGAAACACAATATCAAATGTCTTTTCTTCCAAGCCAGTGTTCAGCTAACACCACCTGCTCCAGCTATTTCAAAAGCTGGGCCATTTGCTGATGAAATAGCTACAGACATTTTGTGCACATTTCATATTTATCAGCAGGTTGCTAACAATGCAGAAATGAGCAGAACAGCAATTTGTAGCTGTGCTCTGATACTGCATCCCTCCTTTTGATTTATGATCTTTTTTCTGTATGGATCTGTCTTAATGACACTCATTTATTGACAAAAGTCTGCCTTTTATAGACTTGGAATTATTTAGAGGTCAAAAGAATAATTCTTTTAATAATACAGTTTCTGCTTCCTCAGCAATAGTATTTATGAATCCATCTTTCTTTTGCTAGATTATTTCCCTATCTTTAGAATAGCCCATTTCCCTTTCGCTCTGTTAGGCATGTTTTAGCAGAAGCAAATGGATTATTCCCTCATCACACTTGATCGTTCCCCTTGACCTGATCTCTGAAAATAACAAAGTGATGAGCAAGAAGCCACTTAGAGTTTAACTGATAATCCTTGCCAGAATGTCATTTTTACCTGTTCTGGAGCTGGAATGGCTTAGAAAGTTTAAGTAAACCCTCCACAAGCCCTTGAAGACGTATGGAGCATGCCTATGCTGCAGTAAAATATCCCCATCTCAGCACAGGGAGCTGGGCTGGCTGTCCCCAGAGCTTCGTGTTACCAAGACTGGCTGCACCCACACTTCTTGAAAGCTCATTATCACATTATTATCTTCCAACAGCAGATATGACCCAGAAGCACCAAGGTGAATGCTATGACGCGCATGAGAAGTAGCAGAAAATTGATGTTAAAACATGTTTTTGGTACACCGTAGAGAAAAGCATTTTTCCTTCATTTCAGTCAGTTCAGGTTTCATCTGGTCTTTGGGCAGTCCTGGCTGTGAAGCAAGCTCCATGGGATGATAAATGCTATTCCCAAACAGTATGGCTCAAATTGAGTTCAGCTGATGATGCTGACCCACTCTGCTGGCTCTGACGAAGGGCTTCAGCTCTCTTGCTGCTCCAGATCATGGACTCTTTGCATTATCCCTTCATCATCTACATGTTCACACTTGCAGGAGTGTAAGATATGAGACCTCAGACCTAAATTTCATAGCAACTAATTCCATAAAAACAATATTGTCACATAAATAATGACTGTCTATTAACAAACACTATGTCACGCTAAAGAGAATACGCCTATTGTTAGCAAAATAAGAAGAGAAAGGATTCCAAAGACAATGAAAGCCTCAAAAAATGTCAAGAGCCTCCATAAAGTCTCTAAACTACAGAAGTAACAATCATGCAAACAGCAAGCAAACCACTCTTGAAAATAGCATTTTAATTCCCAGCTTTGGACTAGCGAAACCTTTCTCAAGGTATAGGGTACACTAGCTAAATTCTCAAGATTTCCTAAGACCCTTCTATCTTCTACACAAAGATCATTATTCCATCTGGAAGATTATAATTTATCAATAATATGGTAATATTTTTTACCGTCCCTATTTCAAGAACTATCATACCAGAAGATAGGCTTATACAGGCAGACTCGACCTTTCAACGAAAAGAGCTGCTTAAAATTAAAGGTTTTGTAAAATGTATGTTTTAAAATAATCCGAATTATTTTTTGGGCAGGTGGCTGTTTCTCAGAACTTTGTTTTTTTTATAAAGATACAGCAAAACAAGAGTAGTAGTACCACTTTCCCACTCCCTTCCCAACCCAACCCAGTTTCCTTTTCATCATAATATCCCCTTTCCTTCCTTTGTTTTTTGTTTGCTTGTTTGAGGGATTTTTTTGTGGGGGTTTTGGTTGTTTTTTTTTTCCCAATTTTGTTTGCTTGTTTGGCTTGGGGGGTGGGGGGGAGGGGCAGGGGAAGGTTTCCCCCACAAGAAAAATGAAACAAGGAAGAATGAAGAAATTAAGAAAAGGTTGTAGCTGAGGTTTCCACTTGAAAACTTGTGATAAATCTATGCGTGAAACTTTCATACAACCCAACTCTCTTTTTGAACTTGAAGAATGAATGACCTTCATAAAATAATTGCAGCTTTTTTTGTTTCCAATTTTTACTGTTTCTAACAACAGGTTTCACAATAATTTTTGACTACCAGAGAGTCCAAACAAAGTCTGATGCAAGGTCAGAATAACCTGTAACCTCTCCACTTAGCCATACAGTGTTATATTCACAGCACTATTCATACCTGCTTATTTGTACTGTTGTGCCAGGGAGCAGGGCCAGTGGGGCTGCTCTGGGAGGGGGGCTGAGCATAAGTGACCCCACTGTGGGGTGCTGCTCCCTGGGGCATGAACCAGGAGGGCAGAGCTGTACACTCTTCAGTGACAGTCCTGACAGTTAGGTCTGAGTCAAACCCATTCAGGGTCCAGCTGGGGGCAGCAGGAGATGGGGCTGGAGTTGGACCCTCCTGCGCGATGTGTCTAAGGTATATCCCGGAGAAAAGGTCCAAGACCACCCTGGAGGCAATCTGCCCACAGTGAAGCAGGGCAGTGCTGGACAGGGTGCCCTAAAATGAGCTGAGCTAGAGCCCCCCAGGTCCAGGCGTGGTGGGTTGTGGTCCGCAGCAATACTGCCTAGGTCCACCATGACCTAATTAGTACCTTCAGGGCACCTAGTCTTTCAACGGAGATGTTGAGATGATGCTATGATTCAGCTCATTAGTATGACTCATAGCTTTTCCTTATGTTGCTTTTACTGGAGAAAACTGTAGGGAAAGATCCGAACTGGCTCCACCCTGGCCATGAAATGCAAAGCTTGCTCATGTAGCAAAATCTGCAGTCCCGAGGGCTTCAGTAAATTGAGACTGGAATTTAGGTTTAGGCCTATCTCTCTTATCTGTTGACTTTTCTTCAAAGGCTGTCCTGAGCTAGAGGGGAAAGAAAAAAAGCAAAACCAACAAGAAACTCTGAAGTTACCTGGTTTCAATCTGAATTCAGATCTAGTCACGCTGCTCTCTAATTTTTCTTCTCCATTATCTGAAAATCCCTTCCTTCTCTCTTAACATGAAACAGTCTAATAAATACATTGTTCGCTGATTTTCTCCCCCCCCCACCCCCGTTAAACTGTGCCACTTCACACCTGCCACCTTCTGACTGAATGGCCATTCTTAGCCTAAAAGTTAAAAAGGGAATCAGAGAAAGAAAAGAATGAGAAGTGGGATGGATCTCAAGCACTGCAGTCATGCTAATATAGCATGGAACACAATCAGAGCTGTCACAAAAGGGCTGATTAATAAGAGAGGAATATAAGTCTTAATTTTGCAGATGCACATTATTTCTTGCACAGATTTTAAAATTTAGGCCTCCGGGCTGTAGAGTAGCAGTTAAGGGAGCAGAACAACCCATAAAGCAAGCAGAGGTTATAGCTAGTTATTGACAGCACAATCATTGTATGCCATTATAAAGTAACTGAGCATAGTCATAAAAACTCATCCGTCACATTCCCAAGGCCACAGACCCTGTGTTAGGATTATATTAAAGGTGAGATGTGATGATGCCACAGCGTTTCCAATTTTTATTGACACCCTGGCTTTGAGGATTAGGAGGTGTCAGGATGCATCTGTGTATTCAGAGGAAAACAACGATATCACCTGCTCTATCTCAGTTATACTTAGCAGCTTACTTGGACCGAAGTGAAGGTGAAAATGAGAAAAGCAAAGGAATGCCACGTCAGAGTAGCAGCAGCCCAAATAGGACCAGGCAGTCCAGAGTCATCCTCAAGAGCATGGACCAGAAAACCAATTATTAACTACATGACAGTACAGTATGACCTCAATTCACAGTAGCAGGTACTGCACATGGGCATAACACAAGCCAGCTTTAACCCACAGAGCTTGAAATAACAAATGTTAGAGGACAAATAACAGGTGATCATAAAGATGGTGGAATGCAATACAGCAGTAAGATAGCATGGACCTAAACACTAAGTAGCATCAGCATATTTGTTGCTCACAGGATTACTGAGCATCACAAACACCAAAGCAAGTTTTAAGCAAGTTCTTAAATGGTGCCAAGGAGGAAAGCAGTTGCTCTGAAAGTTACTTTGGTCAAGACGATATATCTCTGCTACTAAACTTTATCTCCAAGTATCGCTAAACCCATTTCATTTTTAGTATTTTTCATTTGTAAGTTCCCTCCAGAACTATGTGCAATACTCAAAGGCTCATCCTCTGCTGTTATTCACTAGAGTACATCTCCAATAAGCCAGGGAGATCAGAGCCCACATTTACACAGTACCCATTCTCTCCAGAAACCACAGTTGTCACATACCCTTTACAGAGAAATCAAAATACAGATTTAAATCACTTGCCCACAGCCATTAGCAGGACTAGGCACTGATCTATGAGTCCTGCTCAGCAGTTCAGAGTTAAAATCATTTGACCACACTCCCCCTTGGAGGATGGGGTTCGGTAATTATTTTCTGTTTGTAATTACTGCAGGCCTCTTGCTTCTTTACACATTATTGTGGTCCACGTGGGCAGAGTGAGCTGTGACGCTTTTCTTGGTGCTCTCGCTGCTGAACAGGCTTGGGTAACACAACTCATTAGTTTTTGTCTGATGTCAGAGCTGATGAATGCCTTTTCCTTTTGAAAAATTGTAATGAGGAGAGAAAGCACAACAACATGAATTTACAGCAGTGACAGTGACTGTTTCCAGAACTGGGAGCAGCTCATGCTTAACCAAAGTCTGAATGAGTGCTCGGGATTGTTCTTCTGAAACTCACTGCATGGTAGAGATCTATGCACTTCCCAGCTCCCATCACCCTCCTCAGGTTATCCAGTGAGATGAAAAATAGCCTTATTGACCCCAAAGACCTCTCAGTGTCAGCAAAAAATATAAAGGGGAAAAAATACCCAAGCAAGTTTGACTGTGCACTGGGACATTAATTTTAGAAAGACTACTTCAAAGGCATGCAAGCACACTGCATGACCCAAAGCAGGCGGTTTTCTTCTGTTCTTCGAGGAAATTACTAACCCCATTTCAATCCTGCAGATAAAAGTATTTTGTGGCTCCAAAAAGTCTCTCTTTCAAGCTGGATTTAAGCACAGTCATGGGAAGCTTTGCATCATATGTTTGTGAGCACCGAATTCACGCAGCACTTGTTTCACCTCTGAGTTTAGGAAACTTCCTTGTTAATCTCAAAATTTATGCTGAATAAAACTAATCCCAAATGAAACAAGGCCCTGAGATTTGGACAGACAGACAAGTCTGGCACAAGGACGAGGAAGGCAGTGCTCCTGGCTAGAAGACTGACTGCTGAGGCAACATTTCTGTAACTTTGAATATGAAACAGCCTTCTCCCAGTAATTGTCTAGTGAGCAGTACATGAAACACTGTGTTACGCATTGGCAGTTTTTGAGGCCAGGTTGCTGCTGTAAGAAACCCACAGGCAGATCTGGGCTGGAACGGAGAATATAAACTAATTTATTCTTTTTATTCCTGAGGTTTTTGGAGCATTGCCCAGCCCCTGAGCTGGGACAGGGTCTGCCACATCTGGACGCCCATCTTCCCACCTGGAGCTGCTCATTCCAGGAAGTAAGGTCAGTTTTAGAGCCTCAGGGACAAGCATGTTCCTGCATAGATGACTGCCACCTCCTTTTGTGGTCCACAGCTGGCTTTAATATCTCAGCAAAATGGTTCATGAGTTGGGACATATCCTATGAATTGTGAAAGGGCATAATTGCTGAGGGAAAGCTCAATGTAGAGCAGCCCTAGAGGGGTGCAAGAGGTTATTAAATCCCAGATTCTTTTCTCCTCTGCTCTTGGATAAAGTAAAGCAAAAACTATTCATCCACTCATGAAAAAGAAGTCCCTAAGAAAAGCTTCTTGTGAGCTGTGGAGCAGAAGACAGTGTTGTGACAAATGTCCATGTGGCAGAGAGACCCAGCCTGTGCTCTTCTAGTTTCTTCTTTTCTGATGCTTTTCCTCTTTCATGGACTCCTGTTCAAAATATGCCATATAAAAACATATGTATAGCCTGGTTTTTCACACCACATTTCCAGAACATCCAGCTCACAGCTAACATGGAAACTTCTAGTCCTCTTCTCCTTGGGATGGTGCCAGAGCACACCACACACCTGATTCCTCAGCCAGGTGTTTTCTTTCATTCATACCAGGTCTCTTCAGCCCAATCTTGCTCTCTGCAAAATGCTCCCCCTGCCTTGTTCTCCTGTCCCCAGCCAGTAAAGCTGCTAGCAGCATCCAGTGCTTGCCCTCTGCCGGGAGGCTGGTACCCCAGGGCCCACACCCTGTGCTGCCCATGCATACAGCAGGGTGCCACAGCTTACATGTGAGAGCAGTTATTCACTTCTCCCCCATTTACCTCAATTCCCTCATCTGTAAAACATAGATAACATTTCTCCGCCTCGCCAGAGACCATGATCATATTATTTATATCCAGATACACGTTAAGACCGCACAGCTATAAACACCCAGTGATATTACATAAATGTCATTATTGTAACTACTCATGAGCATGTGGGAGGATCTGTTGTAAGGCCACAAATGGGGACTTTGAGCGGCAGAGGAATGCGTTTCTATTCTGCTTGGATCTGAACACAGCAGTAAGAAAATTAATCCTGGCATGCCTTTTTATTAGGTCCTTCCTGCCAACTATTGCAAGAAATCATTTCTGTTGGAAAGTTTAACATTTGCATTAGTCTTTGGTTTGAATGAGAGACAGAAACAAGATAATGAGAGAGGCAAATGCTTCTCTGGTATTTGCTGCTTCTTGTTCCCAAAGTCTGCTTTAGCTTACAATAGGCAAATATACAGATTTTTTTCTTCCCCCCTCTCCTTTAGAAATCCCATGCAATCCTGTTAAACTGCAGTGTTGACTGGGGAGGGTTTGAATCACAGACTGTCCCCAGTCTCACGGCTTTCGGAGCTGCTCAGCCAGAGCCAGGTCTATCGACACACCAGGCCATGCCCAATTAACTCCAAAGGTTTTCTGCAGAGAGTCCAGAAAGACGGGAGTTGCTCTATTGGATCAAACCAATGGGGCATGCAGCCCAGGATCCTGTTTCCGGCAGTGGACACCACCAGATGCTCCAGGGGTTAGATGCCATTTAAGACCCAGCAACTTCTTTGTACAATAAATTTGAATGGTGTAGAATTATACTGCAACATGCTGAGAAGAAAATTGAAGATATGGAAATTGCATTTTGTGGCTGAAATGCAATTCAGACCAAAGATATTACAAACTATAGAGGGCTGTGAGAAATGGTTTGAGGGTCTGGAAAAGCAGAGATGTGAAATCCTGTGCGCTAGTGTAGCCATCTAGTGATCATTTCCAGAAGTCTTTCTTTTTCTTGGGGAAATGTGAAGCAGCACATTGAGAGACAGGGCAAATGTTGCTGTTTGAAAGTAAAAAGTAAGTGTGAAGATCTGAGAGTAACAAGAAGCTGTATGTGTAGGGGTAACGTTTACAAACCTGGAAAACAAGATTAAAAGAGGTTGGTGATTCCAAAAGATCAAATGGCTTGTCTTCAGCATGCCTCCCCCCTGCAAGAATATTTGCACAATACAAGGAATCAAAAACTCCATCATCCAGAGAAGGGAGAGCTTACATGCCAGAAGATATTCAGAACTGTTCTGCTTGCAAATTGCAAGTGAGCACCTGAAGAGTGAGACTTCCTCAGCAGGACCAAAATTCTCTGCTTGGTTGCTCACAGGATGTTTATTCATTCTAAGCTAAAAAAAAAACAAAATCAAACCCAGACAGAAACAAATACTTTTTCCCTGTATCTCTGATGGAAGTTTTTTGGGGGGTTGGGGCTTTTTTAGATGGAAGAAGAAAATATTCCCCCAAGTGCAAACTCTCCTTGGGTACTGTGAAAAGGACTGTATGTTTGACTGATATAGCAGGGATAGTCACCATATCGATGCATTTATGTTTAGGCAAAGCATGGGGCAAATCTGTAGCATGCTGCTGAAACAAAAGCACTGTGCCTCTTTACACCACGTGAAGAAGCAAAAGCCAGGAAGGAAAGTCCAGAACTAAGAACTGAAGATGATAAACCAGAACCAAGGTGAAACAGTCCCATTCCTCGGCTCTGGCCATAGCCTGCATTTTACCCCACCACAGCTTTCCTCCAAACCATGTTCTGTCCCCAGCAGTTCTCTGGTAGCTGAAGATTAGTTTAAGCCCTGAAGCAGACTTAAGAAGTCTGTCTACCCCTCAGTATTTTTAACAACAGTCATTATGACCACCTTGGCTATTCCTGATAGGCAGACATGAAGATATGAAGAGAATGCAGTGCAAGCTACAGTAATTAGCATAATAGAATACAAACATTCAGGTTTAATAAAGTATTTCAGTATCAACCTATGGCAATCTGTTCTGTAGTTTAATTATAAGCAGACAAGTATTTCTTTTTTCCAGTACTGAATTCTCCTTTTTAGTCTTAGCATTCTTACTTTATGAAAGAGGGAAAACAGAAGTGCTAAACCATCTTACATCTGAGCCATTCTTTATTACATTATAACTTTAATAAATGCCTTTTTATTCATCTTCTTTCTAAGGGACATACTGCCCCATTCGGGCCACTTTCCTCTTGCCTTTAGGTCAACGCAATTGCCATTCTTTCTCTCGTTCTGCACTTTAGTGTAACATACAGAAAAAACTTACCTGGGACTTAATATTACTGGCTATACTGGTGCTATACTGGATATGTTGCTGCTATACAAGGCCTCTCCATGTCACGACAGTATCACAAGTCACCTGTGGGTTATAAGGACTCTCAGGTCTAGCTGCAGCTCTGATTTTTCCTCATTCCTAGACTACTCTGGGTTCAGGCCATATATAACAAAAGCACTGAAGAACAATAATAGTGTAGCTTCCACTGCGCAGTCACAACGTTCAGAAGATAACTACTCCCATGGAGGTCTCTGCTACTCAGCTGGTTGTTGCTTCCTTTTTCTTTCTGTCATGTCTCTAGTTCCTATGATCTAGTAGGGACTTTGTGAAGCAAACTTCCTCAGCAGGTTGTGACAGGCACTGAAACTCCTGCCGGTTAGTCAGGAGGGTTTGGATTTTCAGCTAGTCTGTAGCAGCTGACAGTATCTGGGCCCAGTCTTAGAAAAGAGGAAGAAAGTAGGTATTATGGACGGAGTCTGGAGATAAAAAGAATAATTGTGTGTACAGTCATGTAGGCTTTCTTAGAATTAGAGATAGGGATTGTATTTATCCACAACTGAACAATAAAGCAGCTAGCAACATTAAACCAGAGATTAATTTCCATCATCCTCCTCTGCCCAAAAGTTACATTAAATATGTGGTGCAAAACCGTGTAGTAACAGAAGAAAAATGATAACCAGCTATAATTCAAGTTTTAAGCCTATCCTTTACTTTTTCCTTGTAAATGCCTTCTGCTTCTTCAGGATTTTCCCAGAAACATTGCTGTTCACAGACTTCCACAAACTGCCTTGCTGGTCCTGCACATGGCAGTAGAAACACAGAATAGGGCTCTTAATTTTCTCAGTACATGTTCAAAGGCAGCTTTCAGCAAGAAGATCCCATCAGGGTCCAGTGGGTTACCTACCACGTCTTAGTGCCATTAAAGATTCTAATTACAGGTTAGCAGTGGGTAAACTAAACGTAGCAAGCACTAAATCCACTAAAATGTGCGCTATGTTTAGTTTACCCAGTGCTAAACTTTAATTAGAAGCTTCCATAGCACTAAGTCCAACACCTTGGATAAGTACATCATGTGAACTACTATCATTGTGAACTAAATCTGTAATCCCACAAAAAAAAAGCTGTCTAAATTCCACAAGAAATGTTCTCTACAAAACAATATTGAAAAGCATCAGTTGCCTTCCTTTCTCTCTCTTCTTCTAATCATGTCTCTTTTTTTGGACCAAATTTAATGCTAGGTAAACCATCCTTTATTACCTGTGGTTTCAAAGTATTTTTAAAACAAATGTTATACTCTTATGCAATCCTACTGCCTCTCACGTTCCTGTATGTGCACACCTTTCTCTGATGTGTTTGCTCACAATGTGTACTCTTCTGGACTGTGTCTTTCCTGAACTCCTAGGTGTGATTCATTTGGTCATGTATATTTTAAGATGTTCAATGATAGCAATGGCTCTCTAGCATTTTCATTACCTGCTTTCAAAACAGAACTTCAGTATCACTGTGACTTCCAAATGTATGATAAAGCACCTTTCCTTATCCATAATGAATATTTATCTAACAGTAATTTTTTTTTCTGCAGTCATACCAATTGTTTCAAGTAATGAGCCTATGTTTTCTTAAGGGATGGCTTTTATTTCAGTATCTGAATTCTTATTGTCCTCAACCTCTTTGCCATATGTACACAGAAATGTTAATTACTCTGCATCAATTTTGATTGAGGTAGCTGTGTATAACCCAGACAATTCCAAAACTGAAGTAAAAATCAAAGTCAAAACATACATGTTTCTTTTCAGCCTTCAAAGTCATTTTTGCATTGCACTCAGAATACCTTATGGTCTAGCTATTTTCATTTCAAAGCAGTGTATGCACTAGAGGTATTTTGCTAGTGTCTCCACAGAAATGATGTCATCCTAGCAGGAAAATTAAGTGTACCTTTGCTATTTTATGGTGAGCAGCACATTCATTTATTTGATTTGACTCACTCATGGGAAGTGTTTTTCATTGAGAATATCCACTAGCATTAATTCTACTAAAATAACTATAAAGAACATCTAACACATGGCCCTATAAATAGTTGGAAGTAAATATTCATAGGATCAGGTCATTACTCTAGCTAATCTGACAGCTATGCTTGACTGTCGTGCCATCCCCAGACCTTTTCTTTCCGAACCTCCCTGAAATCCCAGCTTTATTCCTCAGACACATCTGCCTTGGAGTCAGCAGCTCTCCTGAGCTGTCAGGAACAGAACTGGCCTCAGCTCTCAGTCCCACATGTGCCATTTTGCACACGGTGTCAGAAGCTTCCCCAGCAGCAACCCCTCCACTCTCTGTTGCTGTTGCCATCCTTTTACATTTCACACTTCTTCCGCTCTCCATCCTTCTTTTCCTGCCCACAAAAGCAGGCAAAGAAGGTAACCATCAGAGAGGCCTCATTTCATGTACATCATAGTGGCAGAGGACACTGAAAACTGGGATGAACAAACATGACGCAGCCACAGGAAGATCTGATGTGCAGCACAGCATAACTAAGAGCGCACTGACACTACTTTCTGGATTATCAGTTTGGCTATGGGCAGCACTTCTCCTTGGGGCATGTTAGGGTATAAAAAGGCAACAGAGACTGCATAGCAGTCACATTACTTCCAGCAACAAACTCAGAATGATTAGATGTGGAAGGTTGGTAAATGCTAATAATGCATAGCCACTTTTAGTGAGGATCACTCTTTTGCACCCTCTAAGGGACACTTTACAGTCTGGGGAACTGAAGGTTAAGTTTGTGTGTTTCTCAACCTGCTAGCAGATCCCCCTCCCTTGAAAAGTAACTCAGGGAAATTCAGGTCGTAACTCCTGGTCACCAGTTTCCCTTCTGATCAACATTTCCGTAGTGTGAGAAATAACATACTCTGGACAGCAAATCCATTTGTCAGTGGTGAGTGATTCAAGGTAGTATATGTCATGGGCACAAGTCTCCCTTTTCATCTCCTGCTTTTGAGCAGATATATTAATCTCTTCTCTCTTCCCTTGACTGCTTCAAGCCCTTTTCCCAGCTGTTCACCTTTAATATCTCTGTCTTGCCAAAGTAGGGCATGAAAACCCAAATGGTGCTGAACAGAAAGCATTGCTTCTATACTCCCAGTGCAATGACAGCTCAAAAATCAAAGTCTGTTTCATTGACCGTCATCACATTAATCATTAATTTTATCAATTTATGATATTCCTTGTCTTAAGCTGTGATATATACAGTTCTGGGGAGCCATTATGCAAATTTTTATTCATGTTTTTGGGTACCGGAAGTGGTCCTGACTGTCAAATTTGGATGCAGACCCCCAGCTCCTCTGCAGCTGAAGGGAGCTGTTTTCCAGGCTCTGGCTCAGGTGTCTCTCCTGTACAGTAGGAGGCTAAACCCAGCAGGCTGTTAACAGCCACTCTGCTTTCTATGCAATAGACAGAAACATTCCCCATTCCTGCCACCACCTCCCACAAAAAAAGTGAGAAAGAAAAATCAATATGATAATTTATATACACTGCCAGAAAACTCACTACAAACACACACAACAAATAACCAAGTGAAGACAGAGAACTTTACAGTGAGAGAGAAACCCATGTACAATTTAGCACAGACTACTTTCCGATTTCCCTCTGCAGCACAAACCAACATATCAACACCTCGGTCTGGCCATATTTCCTCATGAAGAGTGCTTTCTCTTAAAAAAGCAAACCCTTCTCCTTTCTTTCTCCTCTTTTCACTTGCATTTGCCTTTCTCTTGGTTTCTGTGTGCTCATCTGCATTCATTTCTTTCCGATTTGCCTTTTTAAAGAAAAGTGAATGTCTGAGCCTACACGTATCTGTTAATCTAACCCATCTATCAACAGCTTCTGAGCCATCTCTTCAACCTAAGCAGCCAGGGATTTTAGCCAGACTTTTATCATTTTTATGTGCACTGCTGCCACCCGCTGTCACAAGGTCACCCTTGGAAATGATACTATGCCTCAGTGGGTACTTTTTCACCTAATAAAGTATACGGCACACTGTATATCAATCATATCATCTAGGGACCAAATACTGAACAGTCAAAGAGGGGTAAATGCTTCCCTCTGGATCAATTTTTGACTGCAAAGCAAGGGTAACCTCTTTGCCAATGAGAAAGACAGAAAATCCAGCCTTAGACTAAGATGAGCCTCTCAAGTCGTTTTGAAAGCACAGTTCCTTCCTTGCTCTCAAAGGCTCAAGGAATCAAACTTGAAGAGGTTGTGAACAAGGTGTGTGACAGACCCAGCCGCCTGAGCAAATTTCAACACCATCACTTGGGGGCGATTTGATCCATCAGCACCCCTGGCACATGGGGCACCATTTGGAAGGACCCCTGCAGGGTTTGGAGCTGAGGCTTGCTGAGCTCAGGAGGGAAAATTCACCAAGCAGCATGTTCACAGTAAGACAGCCCACCCTGAGGAAATGCTCAGCAGTTTGGAGCTCCCACAGCACAACTCTGGAGGTGGCCCCTGCTTTTCATAAGCAAAACAGCAGCAGCTACAGGCAAACTTGCTTTAACCACTGTTGGTTGCATAAACTCCCTGAACACAGAAAAAGCACCTGGTAGATGTACAGTCAGGTTTTCTGGTGGCTTCCTTTTTCTCCTAAATTAACACCTGTCCCTCCTTTTCTTTCTTTTTTGGCTGTAATGCAGCTCTAAAAGCCACTAAAGCATAAAGAACGCCAGGAAGCTGTACCTCCCAATTTATATAAATCACAGTGATAGGAAATCTTTTAGACTGACAGAATTAAAAAAAAATAAGTCTAGATCTGTGCAGCATTTTTGGTTGAAACTCAAGTCAGGTGCCACACCAGGAGGAGAAGACAAGAATGGAGCTTTTACTGCCACTGCTCATAGCAACACATCACAGCTCACATCAGCACCAGGACCAAGCAAGCCTGGTAATACAGTGCATCTGGTCAGCAGGTACAAGCCCAACCCTGGTGTCCCACAGAGCTCACCCATACTTGGGCAGCTGTTTGTGCTAGCTGAGCACACACTAGACTCGAGCCGTCTTTACAGAATCAGCTCTGGACATGTAGCCCAGATGCTGGCTGCGGGTTGTGACGGCTCTGCATGCCTGTGTGTGCTCAGCCCCATTCAGCACCTACCCCAACCCTCCCATCCCTGAATCCACACAGCTAAGTAAAGAACAGCAAGGGATCCGCATATAAGACTTTTCTCATTCTCTGTCCTGCTGTCACCTCACTTCTCCTATTACTTCTCTACTCCAGGAAAGTAATGAGCTCTGTGCCTCCCAGAGCCAGCAGAATTGATTTACCCCCTTCCCAACAGGACCAGTGCCTGCTAACAGCACGAGAGGTTTCTCACAAGCATTGGCAGCCAGCTCCATGCTGCTTTAAATGAAACACTTCCATTAATGCTACAGGTGGGCTCCAACTACAAAGTTAGCCTCTGGAGCTGAACGTGACTCAAACTTGGGAGCAGCTTGCCACAGAGATGGGCCCAAACTAGTTGACTTTCCCTTCCTTTGTATTTAAAGCAGATGAAAGGCCTTGATGAACAGGGAAGCCAAATCCAGGTTCATTACAGCATGACTGCTCTGCATCACTAGCTCGATGCTGCTGAAGACTTTAGTATTCAGTTATGGTCTCTAAACAGGGAGTGCATACAGACCTTTCCTATGGCATAATCCAGCCAAGAGATAGCCTAAGGCAGCAGCCTGACAGAGACTGAAAAAACACTGACTTAAGCTCAGTCAGTGCCAGGTCTTTGTTTTTCCAGGACCTTCAGGATGGCAAAATTCACTCCTGTGAAAGTACATCTGTAAGGTCCCCTCCTCCCTGCTTGGCCCCAGCAATATTTTGTTGTGTGCTTAGCCAAGACTTACTTACCTCCAGCACTGATGGCTAGTCCAGAAGAGGAAGGATGATCAGCCTTCATTGTACCTGGCAGAAGATGCCACATCATAACAGATCAGCAGATGGGAGGGCAAGAGACAGGGACTGGAGACTGGATGAGCTCCTGCTCACCAAACTTCAAACCCAGTAGCCCTGGTATTCCAGAGGATGCTCAGCCAGGACTGCTGCAGGGAAAGCAGAGGTCCACTTCACCTCCCTGATCTTCTCTCCACCACCAGAAGCCACAGGCAGACAACATCCAGTAGCTGGGCACATGGAACGTTGGAGATGTTCCTCTTGCTCAGGCTGCTCTTACTTGGGATCAGAGAAAAGAAGGCAGCATGAGTCCAAGAAGGATACTGAGCAAGCAGCAGATGTTTCTCTCAGATGAGGTACTAACAATAAAAATGCAGACAAGAAAAGGCATTTCTATGTGCTGAAAAGAAATGAAAAACCTCACTTACTGGTCAGACACAGCAGGGGTCAGTTTCAGAAAACAGCACCGTTTTGCACTTTTCTTGCACAAAACACAAGTTGTGACTAAAGAAAGCAAGCAAACAAAAAAGTCAGCTTTTTAGCCAGGCACTTAAGCAAGTAAATCAGCATAATGCTTCAAATTCACCTCATGCAGGTGTAAATTCACTTCTAAGGACAAGGTTAGATTATTCCCATCTCACCATTGTTCCCCTCCAAATAATTGAGTTTATTCAATGGATTTTCTATAAACATCTTAGAGATATAAACTCTTTGAAGTAAGGAACACAGCTAAGTTTGCAAAGCGGCATGCAAATCCACAGTGCTATAAATAAGCTTTTATTAATACAAACAAATCATTTGTCCCTCTCCCCCCCCCCTCCACAGATCTCACAAGACACAAACTAAAGAAATGGCACAGGACAAAGCAGGTCACCTCCTTGGAATTTTATCTGCATGTACTGAGCACTGCTGACTGATAACTTCAGCCCCTTGCATCAGTCATTAGCCATCAGTCTCATTCCAGTGAGCAGCTCTCTTCTAGTGCCAGCACCATGGTTCATGGTCCCGGAGCTGCAGCTCCGCTCTCCACTTTCTCTATGACCTGAAATGAGATGGGCTAGGACATTAAATCAGCATCTCCGTCTTTTTCTCTCTGGCACCAAATCTGATTCTATCATCCTCTTCATTACATCACTGAAAGCAACCACAGAGATTGGTTTATCCAGGCATCAGCCAATGCAAACCATAGAGTGTAAGAGGCTAGGACTATGGTAGGGGTCCCACTGTGACTCTGTCTCTCCAAGGGCAGGAGAAACCACTGTGGACTGCATGTAGAATAAATATTTGCCAGCATTGCAACATTTTAAACCTCCTTCTTCTCCCTCAAAAACATCAGGGACCCCTTTGTCCCCCTCCCATACTGGCCCTAGGAGCATTATAAAATGAAATCAAAGATGCCTGGATGATCCCAAGCCTGGCTTCAGGTCTGCCAGACTAGAGAAGGGAACCCGGATTCACAGCATTTCAGGAGAGCAACGTTACACCAGGACAGTTCTGGGCACTCAGGGGTAAATTTTCCTCATTTTGTCCTCCTGCTGGAATTGATATAATTTCCACAAAGACTAAAACATTCAATGAGCCAGAGCAGTTGTCATCTGGTGAGGGCACCCGGCTCAGAGGAGAAACCCTTATGTTCCAGATTTTGTTCCAACAAACATTAAACTGCTTTATAGATACTGGAAATCATCAACAGGAGAGATGGCACTTCTCTATCCCAAAATACTGCCTGGTTTGTGGTGCTTGCCAGGGGAGTCTCCAGGGACATCAGAGTACAAGTGACCTCTCATGAAAGATGAGGTTAAGCTGAGTTCTCCAAGTGCTCCAAGCACCAGAGGAAGTGAATTCACATGAAGTTATATGGGCTAAGAGACAACCATAATCCACAACAGCCTGCAAGATGTGCCTAAACCCAGCATTTACTGCATTTGCCGTGCTTTTGCCAAGGGATGCTCTGATTAGAAAGAAAATCAAATTATTTGGATAGAGTAATCCCTTTCTGCCAATCTGCATTCAACGGTTTTCAGTTCAACAAGAGCACAATCAAACATTGTCATTCTGGGTTGGATCAAACTGGGGTTTACCTTTTTCACCCTCCACCCTGAAGCAAAAGCCTCACTGTTCACAGGAATGTGTCCTGCAGAGGCAGCATCCTCACCAGCTTTTGTAAAGATGCAAAGTAAAATATGGTGTACCATGGACACTTAAGCAAACCAGACAAGATTTCTCAACAAAATGCTTTTTGTTGAAAACTAAGATATTTTCAGTGGAACATGTTAACTTCAAATAGCTCACTTCAAGAGAGAGGAAACTTGGGTATGTGGGGCTGCAGTTTCAACTACCTCAGTTTGTTTAGATAGCATTTAAATACGTGATTTCGGCTTCATCAGCTTATTGGGCTACATTCTGCCTGCTGTCATATTTTAGAATTGTACATACCCACTTTATAAAACATGTCATTCAGTATTGTGATGGGATCAAAAAAGGGGAAAAATATAAACAATGAAGTAACCTGAGATGATCAGAACTCATGAGTATTTCTGAACTGTTTTTAACTTCATTTGCATTCCACAACTTTCTATTTTTCTCTCCAATTTGAAACAGAAGAAATTGTGAACTCTCTCCCAAGGGGTAGGATTGCTATAATCCATAATGATCTGTGTGGCAGGTTCTTCCTCTTGCAAATTATAATTTTTTCTAACTGCCAGCACTATGGGGAATGTTCTTGAGGCAGACTGATGGCCAGGAGTGATGCTTGTGGTCAAGGCAGAGAGCTGTGCAAGCACAGATCCATGCCTTCTGATAAGAAGGATGTGACTCTGGGTGGTTGGAAGCCATCTCTGCAAATTCCTGTGTCAGTGGCTGGCTCGATGGCAAAGCACACCCCTGCACACTGGCAGCTTCCTGCACCCCATGGGAGCGACACCTGCAAACTGCCATACAATGGGGCAATCTTCTGGTATCTATTTCATCATCCTTCAGTAGATGCCAAAACCAAAGAAGCTTCAAGAAATTTGGCAGCAGCCTCAGCTCCAGATCCTCTAACCAAGCCTTGCTGTGCAGTTCTACTTTCTCCCTCTGCAACAAGATAGGGCTCTGTGCTGCGGCATCACTAAATGCAGCCTAAATGCTTTTAAAGACCTTGCATTTTAAAGAACATTAGCTGCTTGCCCAGCTCTTGCCTTCCAGAAGAGGTTCCTCCTGAAGGCCAGCCTAGGATCTTCTGGGATCTGCCTTCAGACACCAAGAGCTCCCTGATACCATTTTTGGGAAGAAAAACAAAAGCAAACAAAAACCCCAAACCAAACAAAAACAAACCACACTCCCACAAAATAAACTACTATGTTGACAGGTGGTAGGAGCATCCCCAGTTTGACACGATCTTCAGCTAAGGCACAGGAATAGGTGCTCAGGCAGCCTCCTCACCCCAAATAAGAGGCAGAGTATTTGTGCCGGTGGGGGCAACCCAGCTCCCAGGCCACCTAATCTCCCAAGGGGACACACACTGTATAGAGGCTCTGGAGCCTTGGTCTTCTGTAAGCTGGCTGCACGTAGTGCCACTCCTGCCCAGCTGCTCCTTGATTTCAAGACAGATGTTATTTCAATATGAAATCTGCCACAACTGATTCTGTGTCAGGACTGGAGGTATAGCAGGAGGGTGGGTTGTTCTGCTTTGCTTTTTTCTCCTGAGAACAAACCCAGTCTCTGAAACGACCTGCAAATGATAATGATAATCGCAACATACATAGGGAATAGTAATATATACCATTTTCTATGCCCAGCTATGGGACATGAACTGAGAATGCAGCTGTATTTGCCTCAAATTTATATTATTTTCAACTTCCCTCTTGACTGCTGATCTGATACTGCTTGTGAAATGCCATTACCAAGCACGTGAGTTGATGTCCGAAAGGCTGGGATAGAATCTAGGAAAGGTAATAGCATGCAGCTGAGAGATCTGGAAGCATAAGAAGAGGTCTAAATGAGGGCTGGGGCGGGCATTCGGGGGTAAGTGAAAGGGGAAAAAGGGAATGGCTGGGAAAGAAAGCCTCTTCATCCTAAGTAGCAAGTAAACACAACAAGGGGAAAACAAACAATCAAACGTGAGAGGGGTTTTGTGGAGAGTTCAAAGTTTTAAATTATTCACTGAGAAGAAAATCACTCTAATTTTATTAGGCAAGACAGGGATTGCTCTCCTAAACTGGAAAAGTGGTATGCAAAGGGCTTTATGTTTATGTCTAAAAATGAATTTTATGCCCCATTTACATTTTCATTATTTATGGAGGTTTTCTGATAATCCCTCCTGTTGGGAAGGAGATGACCACAGTCCCACATCTGTTTACCTTTGTTTACAACTGGGAACACAGCCATGGATTTGTTCTGCTTCAACAAGAAGGCAGGCTGATTTGATTATTGCTCTCTAACACACACAAAGGTTGTTGCTAAGAGTCTCACTTAGGAAAGAAATGATGGAGAGCTGGTTCTAGCATGTTATGAGAAAAGTGGCAGCGAGAAAGCTAAGGGCCAAAGAGGTTCTTTCACCCTCTGGTCCCCAGGATGCCACCGCTGAGCTTGGTCAGCCAAGGTGACAACAATGCTGGCCCAGCATAACTCCAGGTCCCTGATTTCAGCAGAGATGGTATCTGCACACATCACTCGGATTTCTCTGTGCTATCGTGCTCCCCCCGGGCATGCTCCAGAAGTACATATGGTTCTTGTTTAGCTTATCCAAAAAAGCTATAGCCAAGACTTTCCAGTGAAGAGAGTCCCTTTTAGAGCTGGCACAGCAGAGGTAGGCAACCTCTGCCTTTCAGTTTGTCCTTGCCCTCAAAAAACCCCATTTTTTCCCTGAACGATTCAGTCAGTCATATGCCGTCCTTGCTCTCTCAGGCCTGTTTCAGTCATTCTGATTTGTGTGGGGTGGTTTGTGGTCCTAAAGGAAGCCCAGTGGCACACACCCAGGAGTAACCCCAAACTGGAGGTGAGAAATCACACTGGGATTTCTTTAGCTTTCATAAAAGATGTCTGGGAAGCAATGCAGCCTTTCCAGTGAAGGCTCCTTTGAATAACCAGGAGAGAGAAGAGAGAAATCTTAAGCACTCCCAGCTCAGCTATCATTTTCTACACTCTCGCATTGCTAGGACAAGCAGTAGATCAAAACCTGCTAGACCGTTGCTGGCAAACCGACAGGACTTCTCATAAAAGCTCCCAGTTATGTTGAGAAGCAGAAGCATTGATCCACATCCTGCAGCTGGGGTTGACCGATTCTCCCCAGCTCCCCCTCCTCCTTGCCCTACCCACCTTTCACCCAGCCATGTTTTAACTGCAGACCCCTGTGAAGGTCATGCATGTAATAGCAATTTGCCTGAGGATGAAACGCTGCACTGGGAAAGGGCACGTACCACAACACCAGAGCAATTCAGAAACATCATCAAAGCTTGATTCAGCTGAAATGGCATTTTTTCTGGTGACCTAATTTGCTTTACTTTCGTTTGGTTTTGAATGATACAAGACTGATTTTATATAGATCACAGTAACAAGCAGTTTTTCTATAAAGAATTGCATATTTAAGACTCTAATGTAATGATGCACTAGAAAGAACAGAGGTCTTCAGAGGTGGAAACACAGGAAGTGGTATAGAGGAGCACAGGCATGCGTGATAGTGCAAAGGGTGCAGGCTGGCACTGCAGCTCCACAGCTATAAATAACTCACCAATGGCCAGTTAAAGAAGTGCAGATCTGGACCTGGACAAAACTGGTTCTAGGGTAAGGACAATAAGAAAATACACAGTATATAATCCATATAAAAGGCAGCAGAAACAGTAAATTTCAATCTAAGATGGAGCTGTAGACAATGAGAAAAGAGCAAGGTCTAAAAGACGTCACATTCAAAATAGCAAATCAAAAGTGAGGGGAGAGAAAGAAGGAAAGAAAGAAGAGTGCGGAAGAAGAAACCATCTGAACCATGTTTCTCCCAGGATAGGACCCCAGAAGCAAATGGGTGGCCCTGACCCTCCATCATGACCAGACCGGAGCTACTGATCTTGGGCCCAGAGGACAGTTGAAGAGTAAGCACAACACCAAGAAAAAGGTGTAGAAATTAAGAAGGTATGTAATAACAACTTTAACTGCATTATTGCTGTTACTGAGTCTTTCTCTGTTTAGAAGCATTCCTTCTTTTTCTGTAACCAGATCAGCACTAATAATAACTCTAGTATTAGACTGTTAAGATTTCAATTACACTAATAATAAACTCTAGTCTTTATCTATTAGGCATGTTTGCTTTTCACCCACTAAAGTTTTTTGAGTGTAACAAGAGGAAGGAGTGAGAATCACACCCTAGACTTGGTCCTCACAGGGAAGGAAGGCAGTTGAGAAAGACAGCCCTGCCAAGCCCTGCCACCAAGAGCATCCTGAGCACATCACTCACAGCTTGAGCTTTAGACAACTATAGCACAGGGAGGAAAAGAGAAACAAGCCAAAAGAAGTCTTGGGTTCAGAGTAACAGCTGCGGTGATTACACTACAAGTGTACCTGTGGGCATGCTTTGGCACCATGTAACTAGTAGCACTGGTCAAACAAATGTTTTGTTTCTTTCATGATTGCTATTTGCATCATGAAAACTTGGTGTCCAAATGCTAAGTAAGCTCAAAGCAACAAAACTGCTCTAGAAAGTTTCTTTAGACTCTTGAAAAATTCTCAAATCTGACCCAAATTCACAAAGTAACCTTGGCTGAAGTGAGCTGAAAAGTTAAAAAGAAACATTCATCAAAAAAAAAAATCATATTTTAGTGAAAGCCAAGGATAAGACAACTGGAGGAATACTAGGCAAGAGTTTGAAAGTCTACAGGGCTTTGTCTGGGGATTTGAGATTGGGAAGGGAGTTGTTGTTGGAGCTTTTTGGCTTAGAGAAAGCAGACACTTTTTTTAACAAGTAGGTAATGAAGAGCCCATGCCTTCCTCTAGGACATTTACTATCCTAAAGCCTTACACAGGCTGCTCTGAACACTGTATGTCTGCATGAATCCAAGGTGAGAATGGACAAGAAAAATCATTATTAATTACACAGAATTTAATACATAATAATAAATACATTATTAAAGACAGGGAAAATACATCTGGCCCTACAACAAAAATGGTTGGAGAGTATTTGAGGAAAATACCACATGCTTGTCCTTCACCATTGCCTCATCATCTACCTGATGCCATTGCCAGAGGTCACAACAGGAGATGGGGCCTTCAGCCTGACCCAGGACAGCCAACACTTACACTGTATGCTGCATAGGTTGCCCAGGGAGGTTGTGAATGCTCCATCCCTGGCAGTGTTCAAGACCAGGTTGGACGAGGCCTTGGGTGATATGGTTTAGTGTGAGGTGTCCCTGCCCATGGCAGGGGGGTTGGAACTAGATGATCTTAAGGTCCTTTCCAACCCTAACGATTCTATGATTCTGTGGTCTTAAACAGACTGGAAAGAACTGTTACCCCTTCTCACTGAGATGAGGAGCAAGAAATAAGACCACACAACAAATCTGTGGTAAACTGAGATTACAAACGTCCTGTCCAAAGCCTACCCGAGGACCCATGTTATCTTTCCTCTCTCAATGGAGCACACAAAACAGATTTGAGGAGAGTATCCATAAACACACCACCTCAGGAGGCACCGAAATCTTTAATGAGAGTGAGCCAAGCGTCATTCTTGGAGCAACCCCACTGCAGTTTGTTTGCTCAAAGGTATTTACTGCAAACCCATGTCTTTGCACACCAGTTGCTGCTGCTCCTTCAGGCAGTTAGTCCCTTGTCTGTTTTCCAAATACTATTTATTACTGACTTGTTCCCAAGGTGATTCAATTAAGAAGTCAGAGAAGCAGCCACATTGCTCACAAGGCAATAAAGAATTTCTTTTATGGTATAGTTTGCCATGTGTTCTCTCCTGTATGTAAAGGGAATAATAGGATGCAGTAAACTGCACTAAGCAATAAACATCTGTTACAGTTATTTAAAAGCCTCGCACAGGCTTCATTGTTTAATTGCCTGCAAAGAAAGACATTTAATGCCCTCATATATTTTTTTCCCTTGCCAGAAACACTATACTTTAAACATAAGATAAAACATTTTGAAATGCAAACATTTCTTACAATCTTGCATTATAACTGCCATGCTGTAAAATACATCCTGGCTTCAGGTTTCCTGTATTCAGCATCACTCCCTCCTGCAGATGCACACAACTCTACGGCATCAAATACTACAGTAGTAGGGTGGGGGGTGATCATCATTTGCTTTCTCATCACCCTGCATTCCCTGCAAGAGAAAGAAAGATAAATTATATATTGCAACCAACCACGGCTGGACAAAGGCAACGCATACAGAAAAAAACTACACAAAAACCCGAACAATTGAAGTGGGATTAAATGGGAGGATCCAGGAGCATTCGAGGCAAAGCAAAAAAAGCCAACCAACCAATCCCCCCAAAAGATAAACCCATTCTGGCACTCAGTGCTGACTTGATAGGGTTCATGCTCAGCAAACACACTCCAGCAAAATACTTGGGTACCACAGAGGCTTCAAAACCTGGGAGAGAGCAGGGCTGGCAACCACAACATCAGCTATCAAACTGCCAGCTGTCATTTATGCTTCAGCCTCCTCATGTGGAGGTCCAAAGGCAGGGGATCAGAACCTCAAGTGTCAGGTCATTGGTGTTGGCTAAACCTGTGGCTAACCATGATGATGGCCCCCCCATGCTGTCCCAGAGAGCACAAAGACAACAACGAGAGAAATGGGGATACAGAAGAGATGAGTATCAGGAAAAGAAGGGTATGACTTGGTCTAGTGAGCTATGTCAGGTTTAAAGTAAGATGTGTGCTTTTAATGCAATATTCTTATGTTATGGAACTTATTACTATGTCATTACATACACAACTACATCTGAAAAGCTACCTATAAAAGCAGAAACTCAGTGACTATATGCCTTGATTTTTGTTGGGATAAAGTTATTTTCTTTTCTTAGTGGCTGGTGCAATGCTGAAACCACCTACACAGCTTCAAGTTAAAATATAGCTTTTAATTACATGATTGCAGGCTGTATTTTTATAGAAAGCCCCTGTCTGCCTCAGTGAGTGGCTAAATATTTCTATTTACTTTCTGCTACTACATTATGCAGCCTTTATCCTTATTTACTTCACATTATCCAAGTCCTGCCTCAAACAAAACTCGTATTTTCCTCCCAGTTGTTCCCTTTGCAGCATCTTATACTCCACAAATACTAAAGATTCCTCACAGTTTAGTTAGGATATCTAGGAATTACTTTCTTAATTTTACAACAGAGGACAAAAAGATAGGGAAACTTAAGTGTAGGCCTATTAAAAGCAGCTGCAAATATTGAATAATGAGGCTGCAACCCTCATTTTTGAGAGCACTGAGCTTTGCTATAGTTTGTCATCTAGACAAAGCTCCTACCAACTGCCTCTGCAGTTAGCTTCTCTGTAAAAACTAAGGTCCCTTCTGCCTTACCTTAGACATGGAGAAAACAAGCAGCATGCACTTTGTGGTCAGATTTTCAGTTTAAGGCATAAAAACCAAGCTTGCGGTTGAGCAAGACACAGAGCCCAGTTCTCCACAAAGGCATTGAGCCTCCCCTCTGAGATCATTTTATGACTTTCTGGAGTATCCTGTCTCATTTATTATGCATTTCCAGGCTTCTCCGGCAAGCAAAGCCAGAGCCTTCCAAGCAGCAAATGCCTCCGACCACACAGTCCTGCTCCGTTTCATTAGGTTTTTCTGCTGTTCTCTAGGGCACCTACAGAGGCAGCCATCTGCAGAAAAAAAAACAAGAGAACATGATATTTTAATTAAAGTCTACATTACTGTGTGTACAAAGGACCGAGTTACAGTAATATTATATTGCTCTGTCCAAGCTCCTGGGGGTTAGCATTTGAGCCCAAAACAGTTTTCCTATCCTTGTTTGTGCGCAGGTAGGAGGGGATCCTCAGGTTTTTAAAGAGACAGAAAACTAGGAGTCTGGCTAGGCAGAAACATGCTGACACATGCATGACCCCTCATCCTGCATGAAGCTGCTCATCACTCAAAGGATTTTGTACAGGAGCTAACACTCTCCCTGCTACTTGACAGGGAGAGTGTTATGTGGCGTGTAACTAGGAGAAACTCACCCAAACACAGATGTTGCAGTGGATTTCAGATACACCTGCTGCCAAGCACGTGAATCCAGGCAATAAATGCCCCATGTTCAGGGAACAAGACGTATGCTTATGCACAGTGTGAATATACACAATGATAATTTTCAAGTGCATTAGAAACCTTCAATGGTGGCAGCACAGCTGCATCTTAAATTACTAAATGAGCAGCCACATGGTCCTGGGACTGCTGTGACCTTCTGCCCAGGTTCAGCTTTGTTGTAGCTCTCACTTTTGCTCACATAAATGGCTCCAGTCCCTGAAGAAGACCTTCTTCAGCCATTAATTTGGCTTGATTTTTCTATTGTGAGCACTTCATGGGATAGGGGTGCTATCCAGGATATGCAGAGGGGAAAAATCAGTGAAAAAAATCTCCTGCTTTGCTTGACTTTACTAGCAACTTTTAACCCTGAATCAGTTAACCATAAAACAAACAAGCAGAACAATTCAGAATGTTCATAAAAGTAAAAAGCAACTGAATATGCAAACTGGTCTGCGAGCAGCAGAACTAATGAAACTCTTTCCTACAGATTTGCGATATGTTCCATAAACTTTCTTCTTCTCCTAGGTGCATTAACTTCTACTGCCTATTTTTATTTGCCTTTGATAGCACCAAGAAAAGGAAACATTTGTGGCAGCCCATTTGAAAACACTTGGAAGCAGGTCAGCCAGCAAACATGCACTCCGATGCAATGCCAGTTGCTGACAAAGAAATTCAATGAAATCTGACATCTTCTTGTCTTTCTCTCATTGGCTGCCCCTAGACCATCAGCAGAGACATTATTTTTAGAAGACTTTTATGTCCATTTCTTATGAGATTAAAACCAACCAACAGGTCAGGGACATGCATCACATAAGCCTTGGGAGAACTGGCCAACCAAGTTCCCAGAACCATTCCTTTGGTTCAACACTCTATGTGAGTATCCATATGGCTTAGCTGGGGAGATGCTGATACTGCAACTATTAATGTCATATAAAATTAATAAACCCAGGCTAATTCACTTGTCTTCTCTCCTATAAGCTTAGTTTAGCACAACATGCTTGAAAACTAACACCCATAATACTGGATTCATGCTATAACTGGGACTTTTACTTAAGACAACAGACTTTTTTCAGTGAGGCAGTCCTCAAACATTTTGGATGCCCTTGGCAAGGGCTCTTTTATGGTGCCACATTTAAATTTACACAAAGGGCATAGCACTGCTGTCTAGTCTGGCTTTACACCTCTCCTAGGCATCAGGATTTGCTTCTTTGCTTAACGGAACTCATTCTTTTTATCCCACCCTTAGGAAGTCTTGGGCTTTCAAAGGGTACAGACTAAAACAGTCTCCCTGCACATTGCAGGACCTTGGAAGCCATGCAAGAACCATAATCAGAGCTTGTCTGTTGGTGAAATCAATACCCCCAAAATACACATTAGAGACGGATCCAAATCAGATAACTTGTCAACAAAAGCAAACTCTGTGAAAGATACTGTTTTCAAAAACACAGAGGAATTACTGCTGTGCTCCCCATCTGGTAGAAACGATGAATCGACAGATATTCAATTTGCCCTGAAAAAGGGAAGAGAGAAAGGTTTCCAGCATGAACATGGCCATTATTTCGTCAGCTACTCTGTTTGCACATTTTAGAAGGAAACTTGGCCAGAGCAGCCTGGCTGCTCTGAGCACTCTCAGTTTTGCTAAAGTGCATTTGGGGCTGGGGGGGAGAGATCAACAAAAAATCCAACAAGCCAACAAAAGAAAAACCACTGACAAAGCAGGATCCTAGTCCGCTAATTAAATCAGGTTGCCATGTTTAGAATAGATGCAGACCCCAAAATGAGCAAAACCTCATTGAGACAGACAGAGGCTCTAGACCAAATGTTGTTTTTCTCTCCCATCTGTTAAAAATAAAACCTGCAAAATGGCATGCCAGTTTATCAAAGCCCATCCCACTAGCATATTAATCAGTGCATTGTATTTGAAATATTTATCTGCCTATAAACATTGCTTAGCATTTTGCCTGTCTTTGTGCATTTTCTGCTGTTGGAAGAACTCTGACTCTGCAGTCTCATCACCTTCTTCCAACAATTATCTTTGCTACCAAACAAACATAGAGCTTTACAGCTTTTAAGCAGGTATGGTCTCTGCTCCTAAGTGGAATACAATGAGGTTTCATGGATGTGGTTAAATTGGCCACAAAGAGAAGGGAAGAAGGGTTAAGGCAAAAGAAAGTGAGCCACATCATACTGTGGAGACAGCAGAACAGATTTATCTGGATATTCACTGGGAGAAAAGAGAAGAAAAAGCACAGCAGGATGTATGCATTCCACTGGAAGGTTAAAGCAGTAGAAATACAGGAGGGATGTGGAGAAGGAAAACAAAGAACATCTAAGGAAAACAGATTTCACTCTTGAAGAGCAGAAGAAAGATGAGGAGAAAAGCTAGGGACAGTGGAGTGGCAACACACAGAGGTGTAAGTGAGCTTGAGTTTTTGGTAGTGGCAGGGGTCTTTGATAGTGCCAGAAGTGGCCAAACCATTGAGCAAAGACCAGTGTTTGGGGCAATAAATGCTAGCCAAGTAAGAAACACAGTTGGACCAATCCAAGCTTGAACTATTGGTGGTGTGAGAAGCACAGGGACAGGGAGAGAGACAGGCTGTAGAAACTTGGGAGGAGAAGCAAGATGCATCAGTGTGGTTCAGTGGTGGGTGCAAAATGAGGAACTGTGTTAAGCATGACTGAAACCTCTGCATCAGAAAGAGCAGCAGATTTATCAGTGGCCATGAGCAGAGATGTCAGAGGACTGTGGAGACACCATGTTATACCCTGATCAGCCTGCTCTGTGCAGTCCTGTGGGAGATTAAAGGAGTTGGTGGGCGAGGAGAGAGTAGAGAGGGATCCAAGGCACAGAGATGTAATACTTCAGCAGTACAGCTGAGATGGGATTTGTGCAGGCTCCCCACCAGATCAGCACTGACTCACAGAAAACTGCTTTTCCTCCATCTGAGGAGTCTGGCTTAATTACCAGTTTTCCCACAACATGATCAACTACTATATCATTCTTTTAATTAATGTGCTAGCAATTGCATCAGGGGAGCAAATCACAGTTACAATAAGAACCAAATAGCCCATCTGCCTGCTTTGCACACCTCCAACACCTGTGCATTAGAATTTCTTATTTACGCTATGGTACCATTCTGGGTCATACGCCACCCATAGAAAATTCACAAGGTAAAAGCAAACTAATGACCATCATTGAATTTTAATGAGAGTCAGTCATCTTACCCAAGCTCTTATTTCCTCAGTCAGGCTTGGGCTGTCAAACACTCAAAGCTAGCTTGAAGCCTGTATTGCACCTGTAAATATTCAATCACAAGCAAAAGCTCCCGCACACTTCCTCATCACACTCCTAAAACATTCATCATATCGATTAATGTGAAGAGATTGCCAAGTCAGAATCTTGATTAGAAGGAATAGAGGGTCACAATGCAAACTAACGAAGAAGCCCACCACCAAACACAAAAAATCAAAAAAAAAACCCCAAAAGAAACCCAAACCCACAGCCTGGCAGCAATGCAACAGGAAAAGAAAAGGAAAACCTTGGGATCAAACTTTTAGAAATTTCCATGATTCCTCAGTTACTGACAAATTTAGGAGGCCAAGTTTCATTGTAAATTCATGGGAGCTGATCTGGCTAGACCACAGTCTTCCCCAGTGACACCATTTAGTGTGCCCAAAGCAATGGTGCCCTTGCTTTGAAATCCATAGTGACAGGCAAGGGGCCACTCTTACAGAGTAAGTCTGTCAGTGGGGACATACGCTGTGGGCACCCATTGTCAGCCTGGCTGCTGCAGGTATGCAAGCCTCCAGAGATGGCTGCTGAGGGGTACTCTGGAAGGTACTTAAGGCAAGGCAGTAGGTTTAAACAGAAGCCTGTACACCTTGTGCAAAATGCACATGTTCTGCAAACCAGGGAAGGTGGTGGAACATTACTGTGCATCACTGAACGGTGGTTTTGACATTGCCGTTAGGTGAAAAGTCTTCCTGCATGAAAAATGATCAGGAGAGCAACATCCAAAGGACGAGCAGGGCAGTTGAAACAGGTCCCTAGGCTAAGCCTTTCCCTTCCCCATCCATGTAGTGCAGGAGAAAAGGAGGACTAACCTCCACTGATGCACAACCAGGACCATGCTAGTGTATTGTTGCCCCCAGGATGCTCACCTCCCTTCTGCTCCTTCCCAAGGACGCATCAGGGAGCTACTGTTGTTAACATGGTATTCGACTGCAGAGGGAAACCTGAGCCTAGCACACTGTTCCAGGGAGGAAGACCCATCTTTAGCCAAAAAAGAATTCCCTGGAGGAGTCTGGGTTTTTCCATGTGAAGTGCTGCATTAGATGCACACGCAGGCAGACAGCTTACGCAGGGCCCAGCAGCCATGGGTGCTGATGGAGCTCACAACCAACCCTGCTCAATCTGGGGCTCTTCCTCAGCCCAGAGCCATGCAGGCACACAGGGCATCTGTCAGAGTTGAGTGGGTCTGCAGGTCCAGCTCAGTCTCACTGAACACTTCCTCACACCACAGCAGCCATTCTAGGAGCATCCTGCCATCTCCCAGGGCTGAACCATTTCAGAACTTCCCCAAGTCAGTGGGGGAATCTCGTTGTATTTCATCTGTAGTTTCAAATGCTGTTAACACTGATTTATGAGTGTTAATGAGACCTTTGACCCCTGTTTTGGGCTGCCTGGCTCTGAAGGCTCATCAGTTTTAATGACACTTGGAAGAGCCTTGGTGGGATTTTGGAAGTGATATGGGTCCAGGAACAAGGTGAGTTTCACCTGGTTACCCCACAAATGACTTTTTGTCACTTTGTTTTTAATCAAGGTTTAAATACACTGAGCAGATGCCACTGAACACTGAACTGTATTTCATAGTGCAGCCTTCCCATTCCCATTGATAGCAGCAAGAGCATATTTAAGAAGCCCACTTCAAAGAAGCATAACTCTCAAGATTCCTCTGACAAGAAAACCACCACAAAAGAAGTTTGTTATCCATGAAAGACATGAGGAAAAGTCTGCAGGAATCTCCATCTTTCCTGCACCTCCACTCTCCCCAAGAGGAGGGAGGGACAAAAAGCTGGGGATTTTTATAGCTAGATGGAGAGAATTTTGGTGAACCCCTGGGTCATGGCAGGGGGGTTGGAACTAGGTGATCTTACGGTCCTTTCCAACCCGAACTATTCTATGACTCTATGATATTTGCCCAGCCCAGCCTAGTCCTGTGTCGGAAGCAGAGCACCAGCAGTTTTCATAGGAAGCACTAGATGGGAGTAAAACATCAAGCAAAGTCTGCTGGAGGAGCAGCAGGAAGGTTTTTCCAAGCAGGGCAAGTGAGCAGAAGGTGCTGCTGGGAAGATGTGTGCTATTCTGATGCAGCTCCAGAGTAGTCTAAGTTAACTTAAAATAAATGTGTCTGGAAGTGCTGTAATAACATTCGGTGCACAGACAAATAAGCAGAACTCCCTTGACATGATGCATAGGGTTGGCCATCTGTCCAATGCAGAGTTGCTATAATTGGAAGGAAATAGAGGGGCTGCTTCATAGACTAAATATTTTCCTTCCTTAGGCAAGTGCCCAGGTGATCTCAGATGGTTCCCAAACGTAGGTGTTATCTATCATCTAGCTGGTTGTGGAACTTGCTGACCAGAAGTCACACACCTGGGCCAGGAGGCTACAGACTCAGCAATATGGGATTTTTGCAGGCTTTCCTTTAAAGGAATAAACAGCATTTACAAAGCAGAAGATGTTTACGCTCTTGCAGAATATTAGCAATGCAGCCTCCTCCTCCTCCTCTTAAGCCCATTACCAGGAGACAGCAGTGCTTCCTTTACCTTTCAGAAATAGCAAATGAATTATTATTTTTAATGAATCCTCTCAATTCCCATTTGCACAGAAGAGGATGAGCTCATTCCCCAGATATGTAAATCGTGTTTGCAACACTCCCCCCTCCCCTTTCCCCCTTCCTCCAGGAGGAAGTTATGTCTCCACACACACAGCCATTCTGAGGATGCAAGAGTGTGTCACATACCATACACATCACTACATTCAAAATCATGCACCTGGGCTGCACGTGGCAAGTGCGAGCAGGGTGATGTTATTTCTGCTTTGATTTCTTCTCCCTCTTAAAAAATATAACAACCCACAAGTTCAGGGCTGTTGGTGTGACTTCAGAGATGATGAGAAGTACCCAGGGCACAGACCTTTGACAAATAAATCCCCCACATCACAGCAGCTTAACACCTCTCTGCATGTAGGTGCTCTTAGCTATGCCCTGAAGTCAATCAGGAGTGAAACCCCAACAACTTGTCCAGGCCCTGTACAGTTAATGACCCAGGGGGACGAGGCAAAAGGTCCTGTTGGTATTTCAGCTTCCTCACCCTTTTTCTTCACTAGTTCAGTGAAGAAGGTGCAAGGTCAAGCAGGACCTCCCATTAACTCTCCAGACGGATCCACCCCCTGGTGAAATGCTCCCAGGTCCCACTGGTGCAATGTGCAGGACTGTTCATCACTTTGGAAACAGCCCGGCCCACCGTCATTTCCAGAGAGGAAGCACAGCAGTGTTTCATTAACAACAGACCCAGGCTGGGTTGTGTATAAGCGATCTCAGAGGAAAAGGAGAATCATCTCTCTGGCCTATCATCTGCATTTCAGAGCCTTGTGGGCAAAAGCCAAGGCTAACATCTACAAAAAACAGACAGAAAAGCAGGTTGGGGAGCAGTGTTGTGACCTCATCATGCAACAAGCCCTCACAGACCCAGACTAGGACCCCTTGGGACCCACCATCAGCCCTGCCTTAGGGAGTCCCCAGCTTCAGGGAAGCTGAAGGGTGGTACTTATCAGTGGCCAAATGAGGTTTTAGTAGGTATAAGCCAAAACACAACATCGGTGCCCTCATGGATCGTTTGAAGCCATTACACAGTGTGAGTGGGGTAGAAGGAGGAAGCTCTCTGGTGACACAAAAACACTGCCCATCTCTTGGCATGATGAAACGTGCCGGAATGCACCCATCGGAAAAGGCAGAGCACAACGTTGCATCCACATGTTTATCTCCAGGTGCCTGTTGGCACCCCAGGGTAATCCGTGCTGTTGGGAGTATAGAGGTCATGGAGAATTACTCCTCCTTCCCTAGCTACTGCCTTCTCTGCTGCTTGTTCCTCTCTCCCTCAGCACATTTCTATCCCTTCCTCTCCTCCTCTTTGCTGACATTCCTCTTTTTCTCTTGCATCTTGGCTCCTTTCCTATAGTTTATCCTCCAGAGCATCAGGCTCAGGTTAGCATGGTAGTGCCATCATCCCTGGAGAGGGCACCATGCTACACTCTGCACAGAAGCCCAGCAAGTGACTGGATCAACACTTGCCTGCAGCTCCAGGCTTGCAGCACTAAAAGAGCTGTGTCTCTTTCCCGCTGCTGAAAAAAAGGACAAAACCTGTTTCAAGTGAAAGCAGCAGCTGCTGAACCAACAGTTCCTGTAGTAAGTGATATCAAAGAGCACCTCCAACACCAGCTGAAGGACAGTTTTGCTGCAAAAATTTCCCTACTCTCACTAGTAAGCAACACATCAAGTAGAGAACAATATGTCATTGAGAGCAACACCGGACTAATGGGTGGGTGTGTGGGAGCAGTAACTCACAGGAGACAGAATTAAAAGCACCGTAATTAAATAAGCCTTCAACATCAAAAAGACATACGTCAAAGAGGGCCAGCGTGGTTTTATTAAATCAAGGCCAGCCTTTCCCAAAGAGATGGGTCAGTAGGTAATTCATTCTGCTTCTTTAGTCAAAGTTCAATTGTGTTCCACCAGTATTAAATATTTATTTAATTTCTCTGTGCATAAATGATGGGACATACTAGCACAAAACAGTGACACTGAAAGCTATATCCATTAACTGATGCTTTGCAGGGAGAGGGAGAATGCTACCGTGTATCTTGCATTACCATATAACATAGGAAATAGAGAGGAAATGGCCTTTTCAGTTCTCCAAAGCATGCAGTTTGACAATTCTCAGCAGCCTTATCTTGTGCAGAGATTAAGCTAGGCAAATAAGTTAAAGCAGTGTAATCAATGAATGCATTCCTTTTTCCTGTTTGTGAAGAAGAGAAAGGAAGGTGGGGTAACATCAGGCAGTCAGGTTAATGAATGCATTCATGGGCCAGAATTACAGAGAGTATCTGCACACACACACATACACTGAGATATTGATTACACATAACCCTATTTGCAAAGAAAACTCCTTTGAATAGTTTGTAGCTTTGATTAGACATTGGACCTGTGAAGCTAACTGTAGAGACTGCAATTAAAAATACCTGTACCAGCCTATCTTACCAAGTTTATTGATTTAACTGCACCAGCATAAAGAAAATATCTCTGCTGCAGGGTACTGAATGTGCACTACAGGTTAGTGCTTGTATCATTACATCAGGTCAGCTGAACACACACAGCATTGTCCTACCTGCGATCTGCCTAGATGAACTGTCTTCACGGATCACTTGAGACCCCAGCTAAAATCCTGAGAAGACCGATCTCAGCTACAAGATTTAAATGTTTATCAAACATTTTTAACCAAACTAAACAAACAAAACTACACAAGGGGGAAAAGCTAATAGCTGGAAATAGGTGTACAACCCAGGCAAATATCCTGCCTGAAGAGTTGCTGGCATGTTTGGGGATGAATTGTATTTTGCTGCATTTGCACAGTTGCTTTGGCTTCTTTGAAGAACAAGGTGAATTGGGGTTAACATAAACCTGGCTTTAGTGCAAATGTTCTTCCAAAAATAAACATTTCTAGATCAGAGACTCAGGGTTGAGACCCTAAAGCTTTCTGCACTGCTTCAGGCCCCCTCAGAGGCAGCATTTTCTCATCAGTAAACTCAGAGAAGCACACGAAGCTGTCTCAGCTCCCAAGCACCTGTAACTGCAGGGTCAGACCGCTCCAGCAGCCAGGCTGTACCCATCCCAAAAATGCACACTTTAACCCAGATAGCTGGCAGATATTTATTGCCATAGCTGAACTATCTGATCTGGCTAGCCTGTGTGCCTCCTCCCATGGGAGTGCAGATTATCTCCTCTCTAATCTCCTCTCCCCTTTCTCTAACCTGCAGAGGGCTACCTGCAAACACGTACTGTTTGGTCTAGCCTTAAACTGTTAGATATCCGCCTTAGGGCCCTACTTGTTATTCGTTTGCAAAGCCCCTGGCACGTTTTGGTGAGACATAAATAAAGGGAGAGTCTATTCTATTTGCTTCTCCTGTTGGCCGCAGCTTCCTCAGGTTACTTCTTTGTTTGGGGATAATGGCTCTTTTCATACCTTAGATAAATACAGTCAATCCTCTTATAATATTTTCCTGTTGTCTGTATATTCACTTCATCTCTTTGTCCTGGGACACCTCTAGCTATTTTCAGTGTTTTTCTATAGGCGTTCGTAGGCACGCCTTTGTCTCCTGCAGCAAGGTGTAATGCAGAGCAATGTCTGCACTGATACAGGAAAGAGGCAGGTTTTCAGATCACCAGAATGAGCAGAGGGCAGGAAGAGACACCGTAACACAAATAAAGGCCAATTTCTTTCCTTCCCAGGGCCCTGGCGGAGAAGATGGAACCAAACTGAAAAAGATCCCCTCTCCACCCTGTTTTCAGGATTCTTTCTCCAAGACCCCAGCTGAGTGAAGCCACCCAAATGCCACACAACAGCCTGATGCATCCACCATCAGCACCTTGCTGCTCCCCATCACCCCTGAGCCCAAATCAGCACCCCTGCTCTACCCAACACAAGCTTCCCACCCTCCTCCACAGGTGAAACCTGCCACCCCAGGCTCCCTCCACCACCACACCAGGTCTTTCAGCAACAACCTGAAGTAGCTGAATCAATTACCAGGGCTGTGCAGAGCTTTAGTGCAGAAGCATGAACTCTGCTCTTTGGTTTGTGATAACATATGATGTATTGCTAAAGGGAGACATTACAGTAGCACTTAAAACTGACCAGCTTCTGCCCCCAGCAGATGAAAGTGCTACAAGAAGAAAGCCATCAGGAACAGTTTGGTCGTGCACCAATGTTTTTTCCCACTTCACATTGCAGTTAAACCTAACTGAAAGCTACTTCATCCTAATACAAGCTTTTCCGAACATTATGGTGACATCAAGGGTTACTTGCTGTCGTTTGCCTAGCCCTCAACTGTATTGCCACTCAGCCATCTAAGAGAGAGTCATACTGAAAAGTAGTATTTGATGGTATAACTTTGAATAGTGTAACAGAAAAGAAAACCCAAGCCCCGCAGTGCTTTTCAACTGAATTTCTTATGTTCTATAATGCTTTTTTGGGGAAAAAATGCAGGGATAAAGTAAAAAGGAAATCAAAAGCACACCACAGCATGCAAGCTCCTCCATTCAGTCACTCCGAAGCAGCAAGAACAGCTCATATTTGTATGAGTCAAAAAGTAAAGGCTGCCAAACCCTTTCCTAGGAAATTATTTCAGGGAATACTACCGAATAGCAGCGGCACTGTTATTTAACTTAAACATAGAGCACATTATTTTAGTTTGATTTTGCCCTTTGCATCTCAGATCAGCCAAAAGGCAGCCATCCCTGTGGGGGAAAGTAGCAGTGCTTAGTGACACACTAAAGAACCCAGGGAAAATTTTGGTTATCCATTCACAGACAAAGCTGTGCTCTGGGAAGAAGAACTTTAAAATACCTTTACTAGAGCAGGCAGCCTTTGATTAATAAGGTCTCCTCCAAATGAATGTTAACTATTAGACTCATTAATAACTGAGACCAAAGGAAAAAGCACAGATACACCCAGGGTCTGCCTCTCTAGCTAGAGATAAAAGACCTGCCCCTGCTCAGACTCAAAAGTGACACTCATTCTCTGGAGCAGGTATAAGAATAGACCGCAAGTCACCTGCACTGATTTGTGTTTCCCTCTGAATGGGAGAGAGAGCTTGGAGAAACAGGCAGATGCCAAAACCTTCTGCTAAGATGATACATGAACCTAGCTGTTAGTGCTGACCTGCCCCATTGCTTTCTTTTTGCAGTACCAGCTTCCCTGAATAAATGATGTCTCTCAGTCTTTTACATCTGATTTTATTCTTCAGCACCCTTTGACTGGGCTTCTATCCTTAGGAACAGAGTGCCCACAGTGTTGACAGCCCAAGTCTCCTCTCACCACCTCTCCAGCTTCCCTCTGTGTTCAAGGGACACGTGGTGGGGTGCAGGGACTTCTGCCCAGCAACCCCTCTAACACAGCAGCTGGGAATTACTGCCTGGGCTCAACCAAAGTGCTCTACCAGCTTTGCTTTGAGGCTATAGAGACTCACTGGCTGCTACATAGATTAACACCTGCAGCTGAGAACAGAGTTTGTGGTCCTATGCTTGCATGAGTATTTTATGATAATTGCCCTGACACAACCTGATCCACCTGATAGGGGGATGCCTTTTGAGATGTGGTCTGCTGACTGGAAACAGCACCAAAATAAAGAGTAAAAAATAAGATAAAGTACACATTCAAAGGCAGAATTAGGCGATACCAGCCAGAAGTATTAAAATCTTACTGCAGGACCTCATTCTCTAGAATTAGCAGCAAGACAGTGGATTTACTTTTTTTCTTCTTTTAAAGCTAGTGTGTGCTAGCTCTGTAGTGAAGACACGAAGGTGAGGGAAAAACAAAAGAACACTTAGTGTTTTGTTGTTTAGCTGCGATACTTCAAGAGCAGATTTTTTCTTACGCTAACTATATATGAAGCACTATTGTAAGAAACAAGTTGGAAAATGTCCATCAAAATCACTATAGTTTCCGAATAGAAACCAGCACACCTGCTTCATTAGGCCTTTAAAACATGTTTGTCTGGAATCTTCCCTATAAAATCACCTAAACATGACACATGCATAACAATGCTTAGATTGTTACTAAAATATAAAATCTATTACTATTACATGTACAGTGTATGGTATGCATATTATACTATATATACATCAGAAGTATATATCTTTCTGAAAATCACTGTCTTACTGCTGTGTTTTGAGACACCTTTTCCTCCATATAGCCCCAGTAACTAATCCAAGCAAAACCAATCTTACCCTCTCTTTTAAGTTCCTGGGTGCAGCAGATCTGAGATAAGAAGGAGAACAGGGAGGCCATGGAGAAATTGTGTCTAACTAACTGAAATAAGAGCACTTGCCTTTATGGGTGATTTCTCCACAGAGCTGTCATCTTCTTTCATGAGAAAAGAGTATTTTTTTCACCCGAGTAAACCTCAAAGCAAATCAGGGTCTGATTTTCCTCCCCTCCTGAAACAGTGGGGTCGATGGCCTGTATAGTCATTATGATCCTACATGCAGTGGGTGGTTTCTCTGTGTTTCAAATGAAGGCTAAATTAAAGTGATGGGAACCTGCAGGTTGTCCAAAGGACAATACCCCTGTTGAGTGCTGAGGAGAGCATCAAGGGAACTAGTGGACCCAAGCTGGTGGTGCACTCTGGCTGTGAAAGGCAACAGTGAGGGAGAAAAGAGTGAGGAGGTGCTTTCAGAATGGTGTATCTCTGGAGAAGAATGGCAGACAGGGAATTTGGAGGGAAAAAGTGGGTATTAGTAAACAAGAGCAGAAATGGTGGTCAACAGTCCTGATTTCTTTAAATATATTTCAAATTTTAGGAAAAAACCACCAGTATTTGAAATGTAAAATCATTATGGACAGCTGGAGAGATCAGTGATGTGGACAATCAAGTTCACAGGTCACCAGCAGAAGAAATCCAAGCCTATTTATGAGCCCTGCCAGGATACAGAGCGTGTTTCCCATGCTGGAATGGCTGTTACTTTCCAAGGATGGCAGTCAAGCCTCTGCACTCATTTCCTCAGCAGTTATTTTCCTGGAACTCAGCGGAGTATTTCTTCCCTTTTTCTCCTCCCTGACAGAAAAGCATGTGATGTTATTTAATGTGACAAGTCAGCTTTCCCATCATTTTAATTTCCTTCAAGGAGAAGCACCCCACACAGAAATACACAATGCTACACAATAGTGTGCCAAAGGGTCCAAGTGGGGAGCGGGAAACTCACTCAGAGTGTTTCTAAGAGGGTGACAAGTAATGAAGGCTTTTTCATCATTTTCTGTCATTTCCCCCTCTTTGCAGGCTTTCAGTCAAGCGACATTTTGTTTGATAGTCACATCATTTCCCAATTACAGTTCTTCTGATATTCTTGTGAACAGCTGAATAATTCCTGCCGTGGCTTTGTTACAGCTCATTTCACTGCATTAGCTTCCACTGCCTCTTCTCTTCAGAGGCTGAACCTGGAGAAGTAGTTTGAATCTCCCTCTCCCACTCCACTTTCACAGAAGCAGGTTGCAACATGTCTATTACGACCTGGTTTAGTGTGATTCTTGCAACCTACAATACCTAACATAAAAGAAAGGCTAAAATGTGTCTTAAAGATATAATTGCCCCAGCCATTCAGCATTACTTACCTGAGGCATTTCTGAGCAGGCAGAGCATCTACAAATAAGAAGGATTAGGAGCCATAATGTGACTTTGCTATGTTCTAGACTCTTCAGCACACTTTCAAGTCGAAGGAGAGCAGTAGATTCAGGGCAGGATATTCAGAAACAGTAAAAAAAGAGCAATCCATCCTTTTTTGCCTTTGAAAAGATGGATGCTCATTGAACATCTCTTCTGAAAATGTCTGTAATCACCAGCAACTTCACAGATATAATGCAGCCCATTGAACGCCAGTGGCAGTCCTCTCTCAGGTTAGAATATTCACATGGGGAAGTTTTTATCCCTCATGCAGAGCAATATAGAGTTTGTTTGCTCAGAGGCCATCTTAAATGGATGGTGCGATCCTGGCCCTGCAGACCAAATGCTTATCAATCTGGCTTCTATCCTTTCCCTCCACCCCCTGCAAATTAAAATATCTCTGCAATAGTAGAGTTCCCCCAGTCCCTGCTGTCAAACAAAAAGCAGTAACACGTGCATCAACAAGAGCAGGAACTGGAGTCCTGGTGCAGAGCATGCAGATTCAAGCCTGTACCCCAGCCCACCTTTGCACCTCACACTTTGACCATCTTCCCTGTGTTGCTGTATTAACTGATTGCCAAGAAGTGGAGCACAGGGCAGGAGCTCACTTGGGGCCACTACATGAAGCCAGGCTACAATGCCTACGCTTGGGTGAAATTGCAGGTAGAGCTTTTGCTGCCACCTGGGCCCAGTAGAGAAGGCACCAGGCTGGAGAGTCAGGAGCCTTCAGCTGCTGTCTTGGCTGCGCTGTTAATGCTATGCAATGACGAGCATTGCGATGACCTTGTGCAGACAGGATCCTGCACCTGCAAGCTGGTCTCAAAACTGAGGTTAGCACCAGTTTCTTCACCTTTCATTCCTTCATTACAGTCAGGGAATGAATTCCTCCACCCAGAACCTGTGTCCCAGCTCACACCTAAGCCTTAACCTTAACCAACACACCCGAGCCGGGAGGTTGAGATGTGTTTCATTCCCCAGCCCAAAAGCTGAGCAAAGATTATTCTGAGGTCACCTTTGCCACAAGCGGCATATTTCTGAGAACATTCCTGACCACAGAGTCCCCACTGTGCTTTGCTTCTGCTGCACTGAGCCAAGAAGCGATAGATTTCCTGCTCTTAAAATACATTAACGTAATAAAAGTCAGAATTACACAGCCTGGTATTTGTGATTTACAGCCCTAGGCCAAGCACAACAAGTAAGAAATAAGAACATCCTGTGGCAACTCAAACAATCCAAATCTGTAATGGGTGGGGCGGGGGGGTGGCATGTGTGAGCTTTTTACCTGCGATAGAGGAGAAGAGCTATTGTGTTCATTACAGCCAAAACAAAAGCGACAGGGAAACATCTGCAGTACTTTTTTTTCTGGTTTTCAAGCGAGTAGATCAATGTTACTAATGACTGGCCTCGGCAGCCGTCCTGTCTGATTACCAGCTGTGCTCGGACATTATCATCTAATATTAATACCAATGGAAACCCTTATTACATTCAGTTTATCATGATGTCATGTCTGGCTTCTTGTCTTTCTTCTCCAAGTCTGCATGGTTAACCTAGACCCCTATCACCCCCTGCTTCCAGGCTGAGCTGGAATTTTCAGAGTCTCTTTGCTGAGCATGGTTTTAGGAAAGACATCACAGCACAAGCAAGACACTACAGACATTCAGTCTCTGCTCTACAATCAGCTTTGTTCTGTATCAGTATTTTATCTTTATGCATAAGCACAAACCCAGGGACCAGCTAATGAAGCTGAATTTTAGTTTTAATGTGTTTTGACCTGAAGAAAGGTGCTTTTACTGTCATTAACAAAAAGACTCAGATGAACAACCAGCGGCACTCCAGCACTGCACCTGTAGCACCCAAGAGGAGTGACCCAGACACAAGACCTTTGCCTTTCAAGTCTATGTATCAATGGTAGAGTCATGCTTTCCTGTTAACTTTAACAAGCAAAAAAGGTGAATTATTTGTATTTTAATGACTGAACTTAATGTTTCTGAAGGGAGACTGAGAAATCCAATTCAGGAGAAAATTTAGGCTAAGCATTACACAGTACTATGTGAGGTTCTGCAGTACTAAAGTATCTGCAGTAACTCCAGGTCCACATACTCTCCTGAGGACAACATAGTCGTTGAAGGTTACACTGAACCACAGAAAACCAAAATAGTGTACTAATCTCTAGGTTAAACAAGGGGCAGACAATAGGGGCTTGTTTTTTCTTGCTAGTGTGCTGCAGCAGCCAGAAACCCAGAGGAACACACCTGCAGGAATGAGGAAGTGGGTAGATCTTGCCTTTGAGGCCGAGACACATTTGGGCTTTGTGTTGGTATCATCTTCTAGGAAATGGGCCCTGTTTCCACAAATATGAATATGAACTAGGCATTTTCCATAAGCCAGTTGGCTTGTTGTCACCACTTAGGAGCTTTCTTTCCCCCCTCCTGCCAGGTCTCTGGGGAGATGAGCCCCACATCCCTTCAGCATTGCCACCTTGGCCCCCCCTCATCATGCATCAGTTGCTGGGACATCATTTCAGAAACCAGGTGCTTCTACCCCAGGGGTACAAACAGCATGACCCCATTCTGTATAAAAGGGCCATATTAGTCACGGAAAGTGCTTCCAGGAAGGCTAATGACAGGAAATGGACCCAGACACTGATGCTCTGCATATTAAGTATCTCTGATTGCAAGGACCCTCAATTCTCTTCAATTAAATAATATTCAGAGGAAGTACTGGTCGCAAAACTTCTCCACCATTATCTTTAATAGCTGGTAAAACAGTTACTTTGACCCCTTGATGATGTTGAATGACCACAAAAGCAATGGAAGAGTAGATGCAGTCTTCGGGCACAGTAAGCTGGAAATGACTGTGCATGCATGAAGTTTTCTCATGGACATCTGCTTTGAGGTCCTTTGCTCATGTGCACCCCTCAGCTGCCTTCCATTACAGTCATCTGCAAGAACAACAGCAGTTATGTCTAATCAGAACTATAAACCAAAACATGAAGTTGGTAGCAGCTGACAAGTTCAAACCACCAAGTAAGGGTCTGAGTAGAGTAAAACTCAAATGGACTTCAACAAGACAAAGCTGCTGGGTCTCCAGCCAGTGCATGGCAGCTGCCTGGAGCTCCACCATTGCCCTGTGTATTGAGCAGGGCACTCCCAACTCAGGCCTTCCCATTTTCTGCCTTGATTAATTTGCTTCCTTTTGCTGGTCCGTGGTCTCCCATGCATCTCTGAGAGGATGTCAGTGTTTGTAATGTTATCACTTGTTGAAGTAGCTTCAGGAGTTACAAAAAAAGTAAATTCTTTTGCTCCTTCCAATGAGATAAGATTTTCTTTAAGTTTCTGAGTTCAGGAGAGCAACTGTGCTGCATGGTGAGGAAGATCATTTCTTGCAGAGCAAGCAAGAGCCCTAAGCACCTCTGGAATTACTTCAGGCCCCATCACTGGTGTTTTACATGAATATCAGCCCACCAGGTTTTTCTCAGGTGAATATTCTTATTGCTGCTGGCTGCATATTCTCAGGATTAGCAACCCACACTTTTGTGAGAAGCCTCACAGACTGCGGTGCTCCCCAGCTGGCTTCTAGCTCCCTTGGGATGCGTGTGTATGCCTTGTGTCAACAGAGCTGTTCTCAGTCCACCTGTGAAGAGGAATTGTTATTTTCTTATTTGAATTTTGAAGCAATACCAGGTGAGAACAACAGAATATACCAGATGGGGAGGTCGAGACAGCACAATCCCAATTACAGGACTTCAAGCACATCAGTTTTTTGTCTCTTCTCAGCACATGAGTCCCAGCTGTGTCTCATTTGCTGGTGACAGAGGATGCCAGCAGTGAGAAGGGAGACATGATGCCAGGTGGGATAGACCATTTCACGCCCTCTACCCAAGCCCAGGTCAGTCTGACCAAGGCCAAGGTGGCACCAGTAGGTCTCAGGTGATGAAGGAGAGCAGATTCCCCCTCTGAAGTCTGTGGCTCTCACTGACCTCCCTTCCCAGCACCCCAAACCAGTGGGGTGAAGAAAACAGTTTCTTCCCACCCCCAGCATCGCAGGCATCTTTTTGGCTGCTATTCACAATGCCAGTCCCTCATACTAGGCCACAACATGAAACAGCAAATGAGGTCATGAAAAGCAGCAGTGTGCATGCAGCACAGCTAAAGGTCACTGCTGCATGTGAATTCACTTTTAAAAGTAATTAATTGAACAACAGCCTGACATTTACCCTGCAAAGGGATTTTTGAAAGTTTGCTTGCTGAAGCCTGATGTTCACAGGCTGCAGTGTTTACTGCTGGGGAGCAGAGGATCATTGTTATTCTAGAGCAAAGAAAAGAAAATGGATCAAATTCAACTCTGAGCAAAGAAAAGAAAAAAACAAACAAACCTATAGGCAAACCTTGCACTGAAGTCTCTCATCTTTGCTCTTTCTCCCTGCTACGTTTCATGGGACCAGTGAATACCATTATGGCTGAACAAACATTTTTAATGCAAAAAGTAATTTCCGCTTGCATGTAACATCTTTCCTCAGGGCTGAAGTTTCACACACATTTTCCTACCTCAGAAATACCCTTATTAATGTTATTTGCAGCTATGAGAGTCTGAATAATGGTCAGGTAGTTTGTTTTTTTTAAGATATAGAGGAAGAAAGAATAAAAGAAAGGAAATTGCGCTGTTCTCCTTACAGCTTCTTTTTAACTGGTAGCTCAGTTGCAAGTGTCTCATCTTTCAGTTTCACAGATGGGCTGAGCTGGGTGGCCTGATCAGCATTAGCTTTGAGGCGCCAACAACCTAAAGCAAATTCTTTTTACATACTTGGCTCCTGCATGCCCGTGGGCCATCCATTTCCCTCTGACTATGCATGCCCTTTTAAGCCCTGGAAGGACCAGGCCACAGACTCATCGAACACAGTGGTTGCTCACCCAGAAGCCTGTTTCAAACAATGCTCTGTAAGTATTTTGTCTCACAAGGAAGCTAAAATGTGAATTTTTCATTGTGGACTTGGACCAGATTATTCAATTTTCGAAACATCCGAAACGTGAACGGAGTGGGTATCAGAACATCTCACCCCCTCCCCAGCTTCATGTGCACTAAAAATAACAACATAAAAATTTAAACAAGTCTTTCCTCCAGTCCCACAGCAACTTCTTTTCTTTAGTTACCTCTAGGGTGGACCCTTGCCTAATGCTGTTGGAAACTCCCCATACGTTGTCTCTCCTGGGGCCTCCTTATGCACATACTTAGTGACAACCCCGTGCTAGTCTGGCAGGGTTTTCCATTAAAAAAGCATGCTGATTGCTTCCCGTGGGCTGTGTTCATATCTACCTGCCCAGCGCTACTGTCAGTTCTTTCACCTTACTGTGGCTAGGAGTCAGATTGACTGCCCTGTGGCTCCCAGGTTGCCCTTTAAAGCCTTATTTATAAAGGGAGTTTATAATTAAGAATTTCAACTTTCCTTTAAAGAAACAAGCTCTTTATGTGCAATGATACTGATTTTAAATGTTGGCAATGAAAATCTCAGTCTGGTGTTCGTATGTTCTTCTAGTCACAGCCAAGCCTGTGATTCTCAGCATTACAACTGCAAGAAAAAACTTAATTCTTCTTTACATATCATGCAATCACCTGCTATTTGTTGAGTAACACACAGGTTAAAGGAAATCTCATACACTTAGCACATTGTAGCACCTGGCATTAGAACGCATACGGAGAGACAACACATGCGTCTCCCAGACCCCAATGCAAATCAAACATTAAACAGTATACATTTTCTAACATATTTGCATAATAGATTTTGTATTATTTATCACATAAATCACAATTACAATCTGCTTTTTGAATGCACACCGATATACACAGCTTCCCACTGCAGGCTGCGTGGAATATAAAGATACTTTCCAGCTCTGCTATTGCATAGGTACTAAGAAAGCAAGCTTGCTACTATGTCAGGGTGGTCCCTGCAGTCACATGAGACCAACTGGATAATTTACCTCATTAGTTTACAGCTAGCTCTGGAATTAATGGTGCAGCTCTAACAGGCCAAGCTCAAGAAGCAGGTAGATTTGCAGATTTATTGCAAGTGCATTTAGGTCAATTATTTTAAAAAAATATTTTAATTTCCTAAAAGGTACATTATGTGGCCAGTTAATCTTATGTCTGGCAGGGCAGATGTGGCCTGGGACCTTTTGTACATCTTGGCTTTGGATCCCAGCTCTCCTGTCTAATGGCCAGAGTTATTTATGCTTAATGCCTGAGACAAATCTGGGTCCATCAGTGCTAGGGTCCTTTACAGGCTGCTTATTTCTGAAGCACACCTGATACACAGGCATACGTGACATGTTTCTCAACAGTCAGTACTAGCATTTCACAATGCCTTTATCTACATCTTTCATTGGCAGAGTTTCTCCTGTTAACAAACTCTGATCATGATGCTGAGCTCTTTTTTGTGTGCGTTAATGGCAAAGAATTTCAGAAGGAGCTGAGCAGAGCTGATCAGGAAGAAAGGTGGCAGGTGAGCTTGGGAATACACCTAGGGAAAAAGAACCTACCTGTGCCTACATGACGTGAAGCTTGGAAGATGCAGTTACAACACAGAAAAGACATCTTGGAGTGATCGTTGACAGCTCTCGTCTATTTCTAACTCCGTCTAAAGGAGCATAAAGAAAGAAAACACCAGCATATGTTGGGCATCATCAGCAAGGGTAATGAGAACAAGACAGAAAGGAAAGCTTTGCTGCCACATAAGCTGAAAACCTACATCCTGAAAATGGTGTGTGTCTTGCGTCTGCTCTGCATATCTAGGAGGACATAGTGCAATAGTAACGAACTGGGACTCTTCATATTGCAGAGAATAAAGCCAAGAGATATGCAGTATCATTATAATGCAATCTCATTGCAATACAATTAAATGTGATATCAGTACAATGCGATATCAGTATAATGACATAATATCAAAGCTGTTGAATTCTTCACCAAACACCATACTTCAAGAACTAGAGGATGTTCAAGGAAACTGGGTGAAAACCAGGTAAAAGAAGCTAGAAAACCAGTTCTTACATAGAAGGTAGGGAACTTCTGGGACTTGCTGCCACAGGAGACTGTGGATGTCAATAGTATCAGCCAGTTAAAAAAGGAATTAAATGAATTTACAGGCTATATATAAATAATTTCTGACAGGACTAGGCAAGGCTGTATTCTGTGTAATATTTATGACAGTAATTGTAGATGATTGAGAACTACAAAGGGCAAGGACCAACAGAAACAGCAGGGCTTGCATAATTTCCTTAAACAGACACTCCTGTTCCCATTAAAATCTATGAGAATTTTGCAATCATCTTCAAATGAGGCCAGTATACCACAGAGCCAGCGTAAGCTCCCATGTAGCATCAGTGGGAATTGTTGGTAGCCCAGTAGCTAAAGGCTGGGATGGATTAAAATCTGCTTGGTAAGGAGGCTCACTCTCAGGCTCAGAAACTTCAGAGGTCTTCTACAGTTTTGACTGAATAATCCAGTCCAGTCCTGGAATCCACATGATGCAGAATGGATCTCATCAGATCATAACCAAAATCTGAATGTAAACATTACTACAGACTGCTTACCAGAAATGCTGTTAACACTCCACAATGAACTTTGTTGTAATTGAATGCTGTGGAGCCATACATTTTCTGTCAATATCCTAAAGATACAGCATCTTAACTTCCAACTTTTACGACAAAAAAAACAACTCATCATTTGGGAAAGAGCCATGAGCACACTGGGATTCATTGGGCTGCATCAAGGTGTATCTGAGCTTTTTGTTTTCTTGATTTAGAGGGTTCTTTGGGAGTGCTCCATAAGGACACTCTCAAAATCAATGTTCCCATTTATAAGTATCTGCAAAAATTCCCCTAACCTCCCTGCCTTTACATCACATGTTTTTAAGCAGCAGGAAATCCAAACTACAATGAAAACCCCTGCATACTCAGCTCTTCCAGCAAAATGCCAAATCACATGATAGATTATTCATATGCTTCGAGTTGAGCCTGTCACAGAGAATGAGCAAAAAGAAGGGGCCATTCATGATGGTTTACTAAATCTCTCCTATGCCAGTTTTCTGTTGGAAGGATAATATTAGCCACAGTAAAGAGCCTAAATCATGCCCTGTGTGTCAACTGATAGTGAGTTATCTTTGACACAAGGGAAACATTGACCCTTGAAACTACTGTTGAGACAGAAGTCCCAGGTTACTGATGGGAAAAGAGATGTCTGGCAGCAAGAGGACACTAAGAAAACCTCAGGTAAAACCCCTAAGAACTTCTTGGTAACTTCATACTTGAAGGCCACAGTACATTAACTCTGCTCACTAGGGTGTTGCAGTCTCAGACACTTGGTAGGCAACTCTGAGTCTTCTTTAATTCAGGTAGGTCAACTGACAACTGTAAGGTTTGGTTTTGCTATCCCAGAGCCTGTGAGGGTTGCAGGAATTTTCTGGGTCTAATTTATGTGTGCCAGCCTACAATTTGCCACCAACCTATGCTGATAGGAGATCTGAGATGAGGCTTGAAGGAATGCACGTGAACATTATATCTCTAGAACCAGAGCTTAAATCATATGCTTAATCCACTTACAAAGCCTGTTTCTCATTGCAACACGAGCAATCACCCCCGTGACTCTCCTAAATTGACTGATGTGTCCCAGTTAACATCTTGTACGACCAATTCTGTTTGAATTCTTACAGATTGACTTTAGTTTTGAGAGTCAGAGATAGCAACAGTTAATTCTCAGTTATCTTAAACACTAATCAAAGGTACTCGGTACATGTGAAATGGTATTGAGATTTAGCTCCAGAAGCTGTGACCTTTTACCAAGACACAAAGACACCTTTTACTCCACATGAACTTGTGATTTGTGGGAAAATAAACCCAAATTGTTTGCTTCATTCCAACAATTCTTTTTTTTTTTGCATAAATTATTGTTACTGATTGGCTACAAACAACTTCACCTCCTTACCACAATGATGCATTTGTGTGGGAGCAATATCATCATTCCTCTTTCAGGTTCAAATTACAAACTCCCCCTTTACTCAGCAGCCAAATTACTTTCTGAGGAATTTCTTAGGAGATGAATGAAGGAACAGGTCAAAACAGGCTGCTGCCCAGTGCCATCCTAGATAAACCCTGGTGAACATACTTACCTAGAAACCCAGATAGAAAAGATCAGTTCATACCACTAAGGCTTTTTTGATGTGGTTTTGCATTACGACATCCTGAACACTCACTCCCCATTTCAAAGCCTCAGAAGCAGCAAGGCTGAGCTGCAACTTTCTACTCTCTTGATGGAAATTTGGATCCATGGGTTTTGTTGAGGGTGAGAGTGAATTGCTGTATTAAAAAAAGAGTTACATCTGTGGTACAGACATTTTCCATCCACAAGCCAAGAGTCTTTTATCATTTTACTTCCTTGAACAGATTAACTCTGATTAACCATTGCTTTATAGAAGCCCTTGTTGCAACATCAGTTCCTCCCAGATTTTTGGTTATTCTTCTCCACTTCATTTACAAACATATGAGCTCATGTCTGGTACCAGATTCTAACCTCTGTTCCCTTCTTGCTCAGACAGAGATTTTATATGCCTTCATGGCTCCAGAGGTACCCAGCTGAAAGCCAGCTCTGGAGCACATCACATTCTTCCACCATGAAACTTTTTGTCTCTCCATCAGACCGTACCAGGGCAGTTGGGTGTTACATATTCTCTTAATGCAATTTTCTCCATATGAACTCTTCCCAAGTCTCTCTTTTTGATAACTGTATTTCCACAGATACAGCCTACCCCTTAAAGACACTACTCAGAAGACAAGAGAGTGAATGGAGAAACATGGTGGACTAAAGGAAGAGCCTCTAAGAGCTGAAGCCAGTAAGCAAGGCAGCTGCACATGCACAAGCTAACACTGCTCCTGACTTCAGGAGCTTTCTTGTTTTGGTTTGGATTTAATATTAGATAGTCAGTAGAACAGAGCCATGAAAGATGTACTTCTCACTGTTGCTCTGATTTCCTGCACTCTGCCTCAACTCACACCCCTCTGGAGAAACTGGATGCCTCAAAATCTGAGCTACTTCAGCTGAAAAAGAGCCAGGATGCAGTAATCCCACCACGTGTGACAATGGTCTCTTTTATCCATAAATGCGTGCAATGTTGGCTGGTACAGATATCCAGGTGATATATGGATATTATATTAGTGTGCTGTACAATAGCTGTTCAGAAGACATGAACTTCAAATCTGGCCTGTTTAAACAAAACTGAAATCACAGTATGACACTATACCTGCTCCTTCTATACCTATATCTGCCTCTATTTCTGTTCCTACAAGTGCTTTTCCCAGTTTGTTAAGCTTCCTTTGCCATTCTATGCCTCTTGTCCTGTGAAGGACTTGCCCAAATACTTGGCAGGCTACACCAATGTGCATTTCCAGTCAATTGAAGGAGCACCTGGGCAGGGCAAAGAACTTGCAAATTGCAGATTGCCTAAAAGAGGAGGTCAGAATGAGAAACAAGCAAAGAAATGATGTTTTTTCCCTATAAATGACTGTTGTCAACACTCAGGCAAGAAAAATAAGATTCATGGAGGTTTTCTGGGAGGAAGAAAAAGAAATAAAATTGTGGGTGCTGCACATTAGCTAAACAGAAATGCACATTGTTGGTCACATTTATAAAGGCAGTCTGCACAAAGCAGATGATGTGCATTTAGACAACCATCTGTTTCACCTGCTGACATGTATTGACATGCATATACTCCTACCCATGGACCTTGCCTTGATGGAGGTAATGTAATCCAAACTGGGTTTTAATAATACAACTGCACTTTCAGAAAACTATTGACAACTTTGAGTGTTACTCAGAACCGTTGCCATCTCTGGAGACTTTCATTTAATGTGAAACCAGAGCTGATTTTCCACTCAGTTAATTTTCTTCATGTGAGGCCAATATATGCCTTATGAAGTCCAAAGAAGCTCTACCTCCAGGATTTGACATCTGATTTCATTAAGACTTTTGAAAGCATTTAATTAAGGATTCTTTCTCTGTCCACATTCCCGAGATCACAAAATCTTGAAGATACCAAGTGATGCTCTCATTTTAACTTTGTCCCACATAGCTTTCAAGTACTGCTCCTTGAGCTGAAACTCTTTCTGCTGGGCCCTGGCAACAAGATCCTAATAATGGCAATGATATGATGTACAACATGCGTGTTTGTCTCTGGAAGATAACAGAAGAAGCAACAGCAGCTCCAGAGCTTTGGGGCACAATAAAGAGGAAAAGGCCATTCAGGTCCAGTGCTTACCTCCAGCAGTCAGCAACTCTTCTGAGGTTGTGATATTGATGTAATCCTTCATGAAAAGCAGCAAAGATTTTATTTCAGCTGAAACCAGTAAACTTCTGAACTTAAACATGTAGACAAAGAGAACCAACACTATTTTAACAAACTTGATTTAACCCAGGATTTTGCTTTTTCTGATTTTCTTTTTTAAAGGACAATTTATAGTTCTGACAAGGTTAAACACTATGCCTGACTTGGCAGCAGTTTCACAGAAACAGTGAAAACAAAGGGTTACAAGGTCCAAGGCACAAAAAGTGTTAAGCTTGCAGGCCACCCCTCTGCTTCAGTCTAGGGGGTTTTTGCCTGCTTGCTCTTTACAGGCCACCAACAAATTAACTGCATGCTAGCAGCTGCAAATGCCAGCACACTGAGAAGGAGAGCAAGGACAGGGCGGAGGATATTGGAGCAAGGAGCCTCCTTAGGCTCTTTATTGACAGGGACAAACAAGAAAGACTGCCAGGAGACCCATATTTACCCCCTGGTAAGGCAATTAATTTACTTCAAGATGCAAACAACCTGAAACGGAGCTCAGGGAACACAAATAGGACTCCAGTGCTGCAAATAAGGCTGTTCATTCTATAAAATCCTTTATTGCTGCTAGACTCCAGAGGACCTATCAAGCTCCCTCACCTATTTGCTCCCCCCATCAGTGTCTCTATGTAAAATACAGGAGCAGGTTTCCCCTCCAGCGATGATCTTCCAGAGCTCACCACAGATACAACACCGTCTTAATCCATACTTTGAGAAATAAGATTCCTGCCTTGTATTCCTCAGATACAATAAATCAAATCCTATTAATCCATCATCGTACTGAAAAACAATCAGATGTATCTGAACAGGCAAAAAATACTGTCAGACTTGGTGGATAAATACACTCCTAGATATAAAGGTCAGAGTTAAGTGAGTTTCAGCCACTGCTGACCAGTGAAGTAGCCCAGCATCCAAAGCAGAGGGTTCTCTTCTCCCTGGCCCGGCTATTGTGGTGGTACCCAGCAAGACTCTATGGCACCCAGCTGTTGGTTGCAGCAGGGCCAGAAAACCAGAGGACAGATGGCTCTTCAAAACAATGCACCTCCCTTTGCCAAGCACATAAAATGTCACTGCTGAAATCCACAGATGAATGAACTACACACAGAACATTGATTAACAGTAAAATAGCCTGTTTGGATACATCTATGAAATGCCTATTTGGATATACTTCATTTTGCAGGCCATTTATCTATACCCTTAAAATAACTTCACTTACCAGCATACAATTTTCATCAATAAATATGGACAGTGATTCAATTTTCTAAATGGAAAACATGGTCTACGTGACCCTAATCCCTCTGTAAAATATCTCCCTCAAAACCACCATATAGATACACATTAAAGTATTTACATTATTTTTATATGTGCATATAGGCATATTTAATTTGCACACAGGAGCTTAGACTAAAAAATGGTGTTCTCCAGCCATTTGCCTTGTGGCATAGTTATGGCATTCTCCAGCCATAACTACTTGTTAGGCTTTACTGCACACAAAAATGGCTTTGGAACTTGCAAAATAAATGATGCTTCCACCATAGTCATAGAACAAGCCAATTCCTGTCAGAATGTAGCAGGTGAAGCCATGCACACAGAGTGGCCAGAAGGAAAGCGTGAGTCCACAAGCAGGTGGCTTAGATGGTAGAGGTCCAAACTGAGCAAGGGGACCCAGCAGGCAGAAATGCACATTTTGGTACTTGGGTGCCCTTGTGCTTGCTGGGTACAGAAGGCATGTTTCCAAGCACCTTTTGCCCCATGTAGGTCTCAAACATCATACCCTAAGAAGAACTGACGTAAAGAATAGTTTGGGTTCACACACATCTGGAAGAATGAAAGAGTTGAATGCCAGGGTATTGAGTATATGGAGTCCCTCTGGAATAGAAATATTAAAGCAGCATTTCACCCTGAATGAAGTGAGAACTTGCTTAGCAACAGTGGAGAGACCTGCATTTGGCAAAGTTATGCACGTGGTATGTTTAGCAGCTCTCAGATGAGTCAGGCAGAGGAAGGTAGTAGGAAGGGTACAGGATGACATAAGCAGTACACCACAGTTTTGAGTTTGCGACCAATCCAGAGCTGATCTTCAACCTCTCTGGCACTGTCAGGGCCTGGAAAGAAACCAGACTTCAGTGGGAACCCAAAGCAGCAGTCCTAGAGAGACGACCAGGAGACCTGTACGGATCCCTGCATAACTCAATTCCATTTCTGCAGGTCACACACAACCTAAAATGAAGCTCAGCCTCCAATGCTACCATCGCGACTGTCTGCCTTCAAAATCCTGCAACAGGAAGTCATGCTGAGCTTCAAACCAGTCAAGCAAGCTGTGGAGATTCCGACAGGTCAAGACAATATTCCTATATGGAGAATAAAAAAGGCATGCCATGGATTGCTTCATATTTGGCAAACACGCAGTGGATAGAAATGATTGCCTCGAGCACAGCAAGCTAAGGGGAATTGAAAATCTGTCCATAGCCTGCTGCAAAGCACTCTGAAAAGCAAATAAGATTATTAAGTGTCAGTTGGACAGTTGCACAGTTACAAGTCAGCTGCCAGAAACAACAGTTTTAAATGGAACAAAGAAGTTCCAAGCACTGAAAACCTGTCACGAGTCCAGGGTTTACTGTGAGGAGTGTGTCCTGTAAGCGGAGAAAGGGAGCTTGACATGCTTGTGAGTGAACCACCATCAATATTAATGAAGAAGAAAATATTTGTAGCAGTGCTTGGAAAAACAGTACCTTACCTTTGCTGGATAAAGGATGGGAGTGCTTGCTCATTGCCACAGCACAGAAGCAAAATCTGAAGTGTTTAAATATATAAAGCCTGAAGACCCGGTGAAGACAGCTACAAACTTACATCCTACAAAGCTTCACCTCCAAATACTTTCCTCCTACGATGACCACTTGATTTGGTTAAAAATACCAGGAAGCATAAACATTGACAACTGGCACGTCAGGAGAGAGCCAGAGCAAACACAAACCAAGGCAAGTTTCATGTAACAGGAACTGTATTAAATAATGAAGTAGCAACTGATAATGGATGTTAGGCTAAACTATGCTCAGAACAGCTAAATTTAGAGCAGATCTACAATATAACACAAATTTCTGGTAAACAAAGTGTTTTCATTTCAAGAAGGGGTTGGCTCCGATGCTGAAGTTTGATACCAAAGGAGATGGGGATTTACGGATATATAAGAGGTAGATAAAACTTCATAGAAAGCTCTCTGATGTTTGATTCTAGGTCCCACCTCCACTTTGTGCAACACAAGCCCGCATCTGCTGGGGACATCAGTGACTGCAGTCAGTGACTGATGCAGCCAGTAGTCATCACACCAGCCTGCCCTCCCAGAGGAATGTGCCTTGGGAGATAAGAGGTAACACCCCCCCCCCACACCCCGTGCCTGGGCAGAAGGACACCAAGAGAAGGGGAAGGGGAGGACAGGACTCCTGCTCACTTGGAAGGCCTCAGGCAATGATCAAAGCAGATTGATCTAGTGCCTCAGGTCAGGAGAGTGCTACAATAAGCAGGTAAGAATGTTCCAGTTGCAAGCCCAGGCAGCCATGCAAAGCAGCTCACAACTTATGTGAACACTGGTAGTAAACCCAAATGCAAGCTCTGGATCTTGTGTTGTACTGCAGCAGCCTGTGAAGTTGGATATAGCTGGGAAAAGATGGATGTGCTTTGGGGACCATCATTCTCAGGAGCCTACCTACCCCTCCATTTAAAGCCCTAGACAAGAGTTTTGCTTACAGCTTACTTTTGTGTTGTACAATATTTTCTCCCTTATAAGAAACCTCGGGATATAGGGCAAGGAGGGAGAAAAGGGTCAGCTAGCTCATTCTGCCTATTAGAAGGAGACAATAGTGATATACTCCTGCGCCAAACCTCTCATGCAAAACCATCCACAGCCTGAAGGAAACATTGCCTGACAGACCTCGGGAGGCTCGCAGGGAGTAAACTCCTGGTATCAGCAGGATGCAAATAGATGGACAAGTTCAACAAAAGCACTGCTCAAACAGAAGAACAATAATGCAAGTTTATTCAGTAGCTGGTGGTCAGGATTTTACTGGGAAGTTAATTACTCTGTGAGTGGCTCTTGAGACTGAAATACCACAAATACTCCTCTCATTTTCATTTTGGTAAGAACTAGATGTATAATATTAAAAAAAATAACAGAAAAGTATCCAAATAAGAACACAGCCACTGCACTCCTGATTATTTCCATATAAAGCCTTAATTTCAAGCAGACGATCATTATGTGAAGCAAACAAAAGTAAAAAATACTGAGTAATGGACTCTGAAATGAGATTATTTTAAACAACCTACTTAAATAATAACTAGCACACTAAATCCACACATTGGCCTTTGAGAAAGCAGAAGCATGAAAGACTGAAGACTCATGCTTCTTGACACAGCATCGAAGGTGCTGGTGGCCGATGGCACAGCCATATGTGCTGCTCCTTCTGCCTTTGAACTCTGGTATCATTCAAACACAGCTCAGGAGCTTTCTGCAACAAAACCTTGATCTAACTTTAAAGTGAAAAAGTCAGACTCACGGTCTGAAACAGTTTCCCACCTTGGGGCAGTTGTCAGAGGATGACATTTATAACCGGGCATCAGCAAAGGAGTCGTATCGTAGTAGAAATCCATTGCCCTCTGCCGAGGGTTTTGTTTAGTCTTAGCTTACAGGTTCAGAGCAGTTTTACTATTTCTAAGGTAAAAGCAGTCCTCATTATTTTATTCAAATCCTCTCCTGCTCTCTCCCTCTCTTTTCAGCATTCTCAGCTTAGTGAAAATAACTGAAAACTTACTTGCCTTCTTCAGCTGGATGATATGAGAAATCAAGTCAGTTCTAAGTCTCTTCTTGAGATACAGTAAAATATAAGCACAGAAAGGAAAGCTTCCAGGAATTACTACAATTCCCATCCTGAAAAGTGGACTGAAAATCACATGTGATTCTGCAGGTTTCTTATTTAGGTTTAGAACAAACATGACTAGGGTTAAGGTGCAATATTGTACACACACTGATCTTCAGGACTGAAGTTCAGCCCTATGTAACTAAGCCAAAAAGCAAAGGAACAGGAAAGTTGTAGCTCTTTCATTCCTACTTCCCCCCCATGATGAAGTGGGGAGAAGGACAAAAGAAAAGACAACCATCACAGATACTTTGAATTTACTTACCCAGACAAGCACAGGAGAGACCATTTATCAACAGTGCAAATAACCGGAGCCACCTCTTCTCTTTGCATTAGGGCATTTGCTGTCTGTCAAAGCAGAATCTGCAAACTAGATAGAAGTCTCTGAAAACTGGTTAACACTGTGCACTGGATCAAATTGTGGTGCCAACAGCAGGTTGGTTTCACATGGCCAGCTGTGAAGAGTTTCAGTGTCATCTAGAAAACTCTTTGGTACACGCTTGAAAGATCTGCTTTTTCATTTTATGTATTCCTCCACTTTCTGGGAAGGGAGTGGAGCTGAGTACCTTGGGTGGGTAATTCCGTGCTTACCCCTGCATTTAAGCCAGCTATGACAAAGCTTGACAGGACAGCTGATAATGACTGCTAACACTACAGGATCCTAAAATTTCAGATCATAGAACTTACAGCATTATTGGGCACAGGAAAGAGGTTTTAATGTCTTACACATGATTTTACAGCTGTCTGTGGCCTTCCACAGTTGTAGTAACTGATGTTCCTCCTGGCTTTAACTACAAAAAGGGGGGTGCCAAAAATGAGTAATACAAACACTTCAAATGTGTTTAAAGCAATTGTAAAATGTTTTCCTTGAAGAGTTGATCACTTGATGCTATGCAGCAGATTTTGCTTGCAATGCTTAGAAGCTTTCTGAAAGGCTTTCATTACACAGAGGAGAAAGACTGCACATCTTGGGAGAAACTCCCAATACAACTCACAAGCAAGGAGGTTGCTAAAGAAATAGACCTACTTTTGGCTGGTCCACATTCCCTGCTTTTTAAGCTAGCTTTTCACAAACGTTACTATCCGGACAAATGCCATGTCAAAGGCTAACAGCCACCAGCGAGATCAGCAGCACACTTCATAGCACCTTTTCCTCTCCCTTTAAAACATTTGATTTTAAAATCAGGATGCTCACAGGCACTTTATACTCCACCTGGAACCAAGGTTGGCATCAACCTGTTCTGCCTTTGTCACCAGCTTGCAGCTGTCCCTTTGAGAAGGGCTGTATCTCACGGGTATGCCCAGCAGAAGCCATGCACGCCGAGAGTCGCCAAGTGACCTGAGGCAAAGCGTGGTCCTTGTGGGAGGTGGTGTGGATGGCAGGAGCTGGGCAGCCACAGCACCCCAGGGCCAGTGTGGAGCTGGTTTAGCTGCGGCTGCCACAGTGATTCAGTCAAAAAGGCAGCCAGATGAAACCATGGATATGGATCTCCTCTCTGAACAGGGTTCCGGCTTCAGATATGTGGTACTTTTGCAATGGGGAGGGAAAGCAGAGGAGAGATAACATCAGAGAAATATACCCTGTATAGGGAAGGTTTTGAAATTTAATGGTGTCTTTGGTCCCTGGTTTGAGATCAGAAAGAGGAGGGTGATGGTTGCTCTGATTTGGTGAGTGAAAAGCCACATGAAGCAGCTGTAACAGCATAAACAGTGGGAGGCAGAGCTGCAAGAATAATTACAATTGGGAAAAGCACAGAGCAACACAAGAGCAGCAAGACACCACACCTGCCTGCCTCCTGCTCTGCCCAAGATTAAGCCTCTGAGGTAACCACAGAGTTGCTTTTTTTGGCATTCAAGACAAGGGGGAAAAAACACAGAAAGTGAAAATACACATTGTGATGCCAATAAAAGGTGACTAGGCCTAAGAAGGGAAAAGTGAGCTCTTTCAGCTGTCATCAACCTCAAAATACTCTGCCAGTTCTTTGCCAAATAATGTGTTGTGTGCTCATCTTTAAGCGTAAACATTTCAAAATATTCAGGGTTGGGTTTTTTTTTCCTGTTAAAAATTGCTTTATATATAACTTTTCTTCTCAGGAGCTGGACACTCATGCTGACAGCCACAGAATCCTGCCTAGCCAGGCTTTCTCTGCAGTTCAGTGGGGATGTTTAAAACTAAACATTGTATCTTAAGATTCTTTGCTTCCCCATACCTGCACCCTCCCTTCCCACAAAAAGGGAACCTGTCCATTGTTTTTCATTTGACTGTTAAGCAAAGCTTCCTTTTCTTTGAAAAATAACCTATTGTACACGAGAAGAAGGGACAGAAAGGAGAGCACTGCCTTTTCAATGAGAAGGATGGCTTTTGTGGGCTACCCCTTTTGCGAGTGAAAATTGAACGGGGTATGGAGCACTGATGGCCATTCTGACACAACCACCACTGTTGTGCTTCAGAGAAAGTCCCTGCTACCAAAATTCCAGTCCTGGGGCTGGTGCTGCTTTCACCCTTAGAAAGGCACTTCCCCAGCTTCAGCGCACCCACCTCTTTCAGGATCCTACTTCCTGTGAAGCAGACACGAGTGATGCCATGAGAGTGACAAGTCAGATCTTCAGAGGGATGCTTCTTCAGCTCACATTGTTTCATGTTTGTTTCTAGCTGTCATCCTGTTTCAACAGACCTGTGCTCTTGTCTCTCAATAACCTGCCTCTGTGCCAGCCATAACACTGGAGCCCAGATCTCTGGGCTGTGCCCAGCAGCTGCAGCCTGAACCAGAAGTTCCTTGTGCATCTCTGTGGTAGCAATGTGCAGAGCTAGCCTTTCTCCTATGGAGACCTCATAGCAGCCTTCCAGTATCTGAAGGGGGCCTATAGGGATGCTGGAGAGGGACTCTTCATTAGAGACTGTAGTGACAGGACAAGGGTAACGGGCTAAAACTTAAACAGGGGAAGTTTAGATTGGATATAAGGAGGAAATTCTTTCCTGTTAGGGTGGTGAGGCACTGGAATGGGTTGCCCAGGGTAGTTGTGAATGCTCCATCCCTGGCAGTGCTCAAGACTAGGTTGGACGAGGCCTTGGGTGATATGATTTAGTGTAAGGTGTCCCTGCACATGGCAGGGGGGTTGGAACTGGATGATCTTAAGGTCCTTTCCAACTCTAACTATTCTATGATTCTATGATTCTCACTGAGCTGGTAGCTCCTCACAGAGGTGACAGGCGCGAGTCACCTGCCTGTAAGAAGCGTGTGAGCTCAGTCACCTGTTTTAGAGGAAGGATGGTAAAATAATAGGTTTAAGTTTAGCTAAAACTTGTGAAGACATCTCTTTTCCCACCAGTGATCCAGATATGGTTTTTGGCTCTCCTAACTTAAAAGAATTTGTTTTTCCTATGACTCAGCTATATCTATTTACAGTAAATTACTTGAATCAACAGAATGACTCCTGGGAAAGCATAACTTGCCCCTGCACTGACCCTAAGCATTTCCCATCAAGAGCGACTGCATAGCACTATCGTGGACTTTAAAGAAAAAAGAACTGCTTTCAGTAAGTAGAGAAGCATTAGAACTTAGTCCTGGAGAAAATCAGAGAAGCAACATATTTGGTTGTTCATTGAAGTTTTTACTATCCCCCTAACTGTGAGGAATTATTAAAACACAGTATGGTCTCTAGCAGGGCTGGCTTTTTCAGTACCTTTTTTTCTGATGTGCCAGCAAGGAACAAATCTGTTCCAAGTTATGTTTACCCCACTATATTTTAAGCCAAACGCCATCAGGTAGAACATTCCTTCTCCCTTCGACTATATACAGCCGCATGAAATCTGTTTTAGCTAGTCAACATTCCTAGTCCAGGCACATCCTAAAAAAACCCAAGCTGAACTGTACAGTCACCAAGCTACATGCGCAGGATGCAAGACAATCTCTTCATTAGCCTTTTGCAACAGCTTGGTTTTCAATAAACTTCATGCTCTGAACAGTCAAGCTGGTCAGAAGTCAAAGCACACTTCATGGGTTTTAAAATATCATACACAAGTTTGCATGAAAGTGAGATTACCTCTAACTGGGTTTCTCCAAGCTGCAGTCTACTTGCATGTTTGCTTCTTGGTTGCACATATATACAACTGTTCCTTATTCTAGTATCCATAGCGGGAAAAGTCACTCTTCCACTCTTCATATTTGGGGTACAGACGTGCCCAGCAGCATCTAGGCACTTACTTGCCTGACAGCCACAAACCGTAAGGACTCTTATGGAGAGGGGAAGCAGGAAGGCACATGAGCATGCACATAATTAATTCCAGTTGTGGGGTTTTAACTATTCTATTATCAAAAGATATATGGAGTCACAATGTTAACATGAAGTGCCCAACACATTGGTAACTACTTGTCAGAGGGTTTCTTCTCACAAACAGCAACTTCACAAAAACCTTACCGACGCCATGCTGGCTCCAGGTACTCACATCATCTACTTGAGAAGTGGTAGGAACACTTACTGTAACACTTAATACAACCCAACTGTGCTGAAGCACTCTACAAAGGAGGACACTGCATACACAGAGGTGACCATTACCCCAGCTTTGCCATCTAACACTATAGACAGCCTTTAGTGGATTTGTCTAAAGACCCTCATACCATTGACAAAGGCAAAACTGTCTGTGGTAAGAGGATGAAGCACAGCTTTTGAGGTGAGCAGTTAATGAAAAAGCCAGGTACCTTTGTATCACAATTAAAGTAGACTTCAGATCACTGTGGGTAGAAATTGAATCTGAACCACTGTATCTCAACAAAGACTGGGTAAAAGTCGCTGGAGGGTAGGGGGGAGTTATTGCGCAGAAGTGCTTTAATCTTCTCTATATTTCCGTATATAGAATGTGTCCTTCTTGCAGACATCTTCACAGCTAAGTTCCATCATGGAAGGGGTGGGATTCATCTAGCTGTAATATGTAAACATAGCAAAGAACAGTATGCAAAAAAAACCAACCCCAAACCACAAAACAGAACTAAACCCCCTTACAACATGAGGTTGGAACATCACTGATCCCATTAGACTGAAGCATCAGAAAAACAAAACATGTGTTAGGGGACTGATCCTGATACATTCAAGAGATCCAGTCTCTGGCAAGTCCTTAGCAGGAAATAAAAAAAACCCAGATTTTTGTGGTCTGGTTTCTGCTAAACCCATGACTCAGAAGAAGACACAATTTCCTCTGGGAGGTGTTTCAGCATGGTTCCATGGGGCCAAAATGCACTTTTCAAGGCAAAAGAACACAGAGAAGTGGAAACAGTATGCGATGCCTCCTAGCAGTCCAGAAACATGAAAAGGAAGGGGAAAGTGCACCAGGGACCTGACTGAGCAGGCTTGAGATAGCACTGACTGCATCATATGTACCAAATATGACAAGCAGGCCTAAGCATACCTGCAACAGAAAATACAGAAGTAAAACAGCTTCTCAAGTGATAGGGTGTATACACTGCTGCTGTGGGGCAGAACTTCAGTTGTAATTGGCTGAAGTGGTTTAATGTGTTTTGCCTAAACTGCTTTATGTAAATATGCACATATGCACAATCTGTAATTAAATAATTCTTCGCTTTTTCTTTTAGCAATTCATATTCAAGATCATAAAAAAAAAACCAGGCCAGATCAGAAGAATGACTGGCTTTGACTACAAAGGGTAATTTTGAGAGCTACCACATTTAAGCAAGCCATAAATACGGATAATAGAGTTGGTTCCTGTGGTTTTCAGCATCTGGGAATGAGAGTAAGGATTTTGGGGTTCGAGACTTGTCTCCAGTTCATTCACTGTATTAGTGCAGCACATCTGAATGGAATTACATGTGCAACTTGATCTTACTGCCTCAAGGATACATTTCTTTTTTCATTTCACACGGGGAGAGGTTCTTTACGCTGGTAATGGAAATGACACTTTCCACTCCCAGCACTTCCCTGACTTAAAAGGCTACAGGAGAAATTGCAAGCAAAGGGTTCACTGGCATTCAACAAGCCATCACTTACCATATCATGGCAGTCACCTACAGAGAGAGCTATTATATCCTGAGATATAGAATACTTACCATCAGAACTGGTCATTTTTGCTGTGTTTATCTAACTGGCATAAATCTGAAACTACCACCTCACTAATCTGGTTAGCTACCTGCAAACATCTTCAGACCAAAATGATCCATTAGAGACCCAGACACACTGATTAATCCATTCACGTACATCAAAACCATGACAGAAAACAGTAGCTAGAAAATTCTTCCTGTTTTCACTGAACCTGAAACAAGGTCTCTGCTCTGAAACAATCCAGAACCCCTCATTGTGCAGCCAAGGCATCTACTGAACTTATCCTCAAATTCTTTGGTCTGAATATTTCTAATGCTGAAGCTGCTGCAGCAGTGAAGGCTGGGCTCCTTTCCCACTTCCTGTGGACTGGACACAGATCCAACAGTTTTTCTTGGACCACTTAACAGGATAGGTGCCTCCCTTTGACAAAGTAAAGTTTGTAGGAAAGGCATATTTCTAGAATTTAGAGGAAGCAGAGGCAATTTCTCTTAAAATACTGGTATAACCTCCCTCCTATTAGCAGCTCACTTTCAGTATATAAACTATACATGGCCATGTATATATACATTATATACATGTATATAAACTATACAGTCCCAGAAATAGCAAAGTGACAGAGCAGACAGAGTATCTGAACAGCAAAGATTAATGATCAACTTCGAAATGCACAGTGAAAGGATGAGAAGCAACAGACAAGTTGCAGAAAAGGGAATTCCAATTAGGTACTGGGGGCAGGGGGAAGGAGGGGAATCTTCACCATGAGGGTGTCAAACAGAAGAAAACTGGGCAGAAGATTTTTCAAGATACTGAGAACTTGATTGGCTAAGGCCCTGAGAACCTCATCTCACTTTGAAGCCAGCCCTGCTTTTGCATGGGTTTGGACAGATGACCTGCAAAGGTCTGTTCCAACCCAGGAGAAAAGTAAAAGTGGGAATGTCAGAAGCTTGTGACTGAACCAGTACCATTAAGTACAATGAAAGAAGTCCAAATTGTTTAAGACAGCAAAATAACTAAAGCTAGCTGATTAAACAGCATACACTGAAAGAAAAAAGAAAAAAAATCTATAACTTCAACTGTGAAAAAATGGAACAAAGCATTACTTCTATAGTCCTGTGTTATAAGCGCATGTTCAGAACATTAAAATGCCACTGAGGATCACTTCAGGAAAACATTTACTTAATGCACTATTAGAATGCATAATGGATCACACAGAAATAATGCACATCTCTAATGGCAATATGTGAACTTATCAGTGCCTTAAATACCATAACCCAGTCTTTGAAAGAATAAAAACAAAGTAGAAGACTCAGAGAAAGGTGATAGAAATGAGACAGAACTACACAAGAGATGAGACCAAAAAGCTTTTTCAAAGAGTACAAAGCATGAATAGTATCAAGGCTATTACAGAACTCCTACAGACATCTATCTATTGAATGATGATGCCTTTAAAGCCGAAGGAACTTCTTTGTGTCTTACTAGTTGCTTCAGAGGCAGAGGCAAAGAAACCAGCAATGATCATTTCAGAAGCAGGTTAAAATCTATGCTCTGAACTGGTGCTATGGAAATGACTTAGTTTATTGTCAGAAGCAGCAGTTTGCTTTCATCTCATTTTGGCATGGAGTAGCATCACCTGGCTGAATGGCTCAGCATGGTAAGGATCAGTTGACACTGCATGAAATGCAAGCAGAATGCTACAAATTTATTCTCCAAGATTGAAAAAGAAGTGAACAATGTTGTTAGTTTTCATCTCAATATCATAACTTCTAGTCTCTAGATAGCCCGTTAGCTATGTGCCAATTTTGCCTTCTACATTTAAAAAGCTTTTATTACATAAGAAGTGCTATTTTGTTATTCAAAGTACTGTACACTGTGTGTATCACCTTCACATATCATCACAGCTATGCTTAGCTGAACGATTCTCAATTATTAGTGTTTAGAGTAAGACACAAAGTTGGGAACTATTTGCTTTAAGATGATTGCAAGAAATGTTCTCACAGACCTGAGACCAAACAGCACTTTGACATTGTGAAAGTTCGATAATTTTGACATATTCATGCCTTAAATCTTAAATTCAAATAAGATGCAAGGCTACTAATGCTATTTAAATCTATTCTGTATTACTTCAGATTTCTCCCATTTCTTCATTTGAGAGCACGAAGGAATTGTTAATGTAGGGGAGGAAAGCTTTGAGGACCTGTTTCCAGTCAATCTTTTGAAGCATACTTCCATCTCCTTACTTAAATTGAAGGGGAAATATGGCAGAACAAATCTGCCAAGGTTCTGCTTATCTCAAAAGCACCTATCTGAACAAATAGAACAACTAAGCAGCTTTCTGAAGAGTAAGAATTAGAAAGATTATCTTACTTTTGCTGCTAACGTGTAACACAGAAATCCTCTCTTTTGCTTACCGTACGCATCTCAGATTAGGACCACTGCACAAGTACATGAGAAGAGATGGAGAACAGAACACTCTTTAGAGCATGCATAGGAAATTTATGCTAAACACACTGAGCACAGGGAAGAAAAAGGACAAAAAGAATTTACCAGTTCTCTTCAAAGTATGACTGCTGATTTCCCCCCCTCCCCCCAACTACCCTGCATGTATTTACTATCAAGATAAGTGATTTGGGTTTTTTTCCCTCCTATATGTGATCTGAACAAAGCAGCCATAAATGCAGAGGCACTGGAGAGCAGAGTGGGATTTCTATTGAAATTATTCATATGCCTACTAAGAGAGATATGGTATACACAAAAAGCACGATTTTTAATTTTTTTTAATCATAAAAGGTTAAATAAAAATAACTACAGATGTTCTAAAAATTCCACCTGAAAACTTCAATATGGGAAGACAGATTATTATAGACTAGTTAGAGTTGGAAGAGACCTTAAAGATCATCCAGTTCCAATGCCCCTGCCCTTGGCAGGGGCACCTTCCACTAGATCTAGTTGCTCAAAGCCCCATCCAGCCTGGCCTTGAATACTGCTAGGGATGGGGCATATTAGAAAAGAATTAAGTACTCCTGTAACTCTGAAAGGAGGAAGTCAACTACTATTCCTAATTCAAAGCTGGGACATAGAAGTACTATGTTTGTAAGTGGAGGACCACCCTTGGGAGACTACAGCTAAACAGTTACTGAGGAGGTTCCCTTTCAGCGGGGAACTCTGATGACAGCCACCACATTTGTGGTAACAGAAGCTAGAAGAAAACTGTTTGGGGGAAGCTTTTCTGTGGCCATGTCTGAAAGGCACTTAATACATCAGAGTATTTGAAATGCACATCACCAGAGGCACAGGGAATCTTTGCAGAAGTCCTGTGTTGTCCACCAACATGCTACAACTGCTGAGCATGTGCTGTGGCAAGATGGGCAGGCTAAGAAGAGCCCACTGCCAGTCAACAAGTAGCAGTCACCCCACCACAAGCCTGCCTGAGGTAAGGGGTTTTGAGCCAAACACCTAGAGGCTGCAGACACTCTCCATGTGCTGCTTCCTTGCTCCACATTCAGCAGGTAAGGGTCAGCAAGGTATAAGCTGGAAATCAGACTGCCACTTCAGATTTCTGAAGCTGACAACTTGATGATTTTTACTGCAGTTTTCTGTGACCAACATATAAAATGACTTGTGGAATTAACAAGGTTAAAGTCATAGTAACTCCGAGGCCTGCCTACAGGCTTAGTCACATTACAAGCCATGGCACTTAAGTTTGGTTAACAGGATATCACAGCAGTAATCATAATTATAAAGTGGAAATGTATTTGGCTTTGTGTGTTCAGTGATGTGCCACATACTTGCAAAAACTGAAACACTAAATTAAAAATTTGAAAACTTACTGGACTTTTACACAACACTTCTGATGCTCCTGCTTCTCACTCCACAAAAGGTTACCCACCTCTGATTTACAGCCTCTTGCTCGCAACATTTTTAAAGGGATGTATTTCCAGGTTAGGAAATTGTTTCTGAGCTAATATAAACACACTTTTACACATCAACACCTCCCCCTGCCCTGAAAAGTGCTAGTCTGCAAAGATAAATTGAAGCAAATTCCAAAACATGACCCAAAATACCATTCCCTGGTACACAGTAGAAAACTGAAAACAGTATTTTGCTGGCTTGTATCAGACAGATGCAAACTATTCTTGAGAAACAGTATAAAAGCAGGAGGGACTACAGAGCACCTAAGGAGCAAGAAATGCATCAATTACAAATGAAGACATTGTCATTACAAATGAAGACATCCCATCTTCTTCACTATCAATATACCCAAGGAATAAGTCTTCTCGTATCACCAGTAAGCCCTTTTTTTTTAAGTCATCTTGGTACGCTTAAATATCTTTCTGGTAAATATACCATACCATTATTTTCATAAATCCACTTTGACCTCGTAAGGTTTGCAGGGCTATCCAAAAACCGGGGGCAATGAGACAGGTAGACATTTAGATGTTTTATCTGCATTAATCCCACATCATCTCATTATGTTGCTAAAGTAGCAACATAATACTGCAATTTGTTAGCATTTCCCCCACTTTGCGTTCAAAACCTCTTGCATACTGCTGCAGAAATGATGCAGATAACACTGACTAGAGCAACTTGAAATAGGCAATCTAAAATGCTCATAACAGCCAAATATAATTCCACACAAATTTTGCATGAGTCTAGGTTTAATTTGCTTTACAGGACAGTTGGCCAAACAACAACATTTATCATAAAAATATCCTCTCCATTAGGCAAATCTCATTTTTCTTTCCAAAAGAAAATTCAACGTATACTCTGAGCAGTCAGTGGCTCATTTTCAAGATCAGCCCACACAGATTTTTCTTAACAAAAGAAAACAATTCAGTTAAAAAATGCAGACCAATGTAATGACATAGTCATATTGCTTTTGGCTATGTTAACTTTAAAAACCATGCCAATTTAGCTATTTTTCTTTAGGTTTTATTAGAAAAAAGTAGCAGATCAACATTACAGTTCAGAGTCTAATCTAAATATGCACTTGACAATGAAGCACATCTGAAAATGAAGTGAAAAAGGATCCCAGAAAACCTTCAGTTTGCCAATCCCCTGCTCCCTAATTCACATATCTTTTCTTCTGGCTTTCTGTTGACTGAAATCAAACAAGAAGCAAAAGATTTATTGCTATGAAAATAAAACTGTGGTATAGCAGTGTGAGTCTTGGGCGCTAAGTGTGCTCCAGCAAGATAACTTAATAATTTAATAATGTACTTGAATTTTTTGTTTGGCCATGAAAGTCCGTAAGCTGACTGACCCAAGTATAAACTGAAACGGCAGGTTTAGACAAAAAAAAAAAAGTTAGACAGCATGTTAAACCTCCAGTTTTCAAACAGTAATAAAAAGATACAATTCCAACAGCCAAGAAATTAAAATAAAAAAGAAGAAAAATGTTGATCTGACATTCGAGAGCTAAGTTTATTCTTATGCTCATCTCTGTTTGCGCCCAAAAGAATCTTAGAGTAGCCAGAAAGAAAAAAAAATTGTATTTATGGACTATCACACGATTGAAAAAGAGAAACAATTGCCTTTTGACATCGTTATTTTCCCCCACTGAGGTATAAAATCTACATATAAATTTGATACTTCACTATAACAAATTGTACTTTTCATAGTTCTGATTTAGTTTCCATTAAACCCTGTTTACTTTTTGTTTTTAAACCACAGAATTCTTAATTCATGTTACTGAATCTGGTTTCCAGCTGTCTTTCATTTTTTTGTGTATCTATATTTAGTAAGTCTGGTTACCACTGTTAACCAGGAGAAAAATATTCTTGGAACTTTCTTCATTACAACAGCACTTTCAGCAGAGGTTACTGATGTGCAAGCAAACTACAATGATATGCAGCTCTTCAGAGAAACTATTTCACTGATTATGTTTCCACTGTCCAAACATTCTCTAAATTATCTTCTGGAAGAAACTCTTTCGATCGTGTAAACATCAGTGGGTGCAGTTTCACTAGTATGTGTGGAAGTTTCACGTCCTTATGCAGGAAGGCTGGTTCACAGCTACTTAAGAAGCTGCAGGAGTTCTAACAGCTGACAAACTGTGGATTCTGCCGCGCAGACGTTTCTTCAGTTGCTACTTAACAGTGTAGTCAAAGTATCAGCTGAGGTAGCCCAGTCAATCTTTGCTTTTCTTTAGAACCTCTCAGAATATTTCTGGAAGGGTGACATTGCGAAGCAGCCACTGCTGGGAGCGGCTGCCGTTGCAGTCTCTGATGCTGGGTACCTGGCTGTCTTCTTCAGTGGCTTTGTCCAGGCACTGGTTACTGTTCACATGCAACAGGGTTAATTTCTTGGAGACAAAATAAAAAGAAATTAGTTTTACAAAAATCTCCAGGCATAAACTAACCAACTAGTGGCCATTAGAAATCTTCCATGGGTAAGCAGGAACTAGACGAGACCCCATGGTCACTGACTACAGATTCAAACCCCCAAGAACACTTAAATACGTTATTTGAAGTTGTAGATAATGAAAGCATTATGAAAACCAGAAAAGTCTGAACTTGTAAATGATGTTCTTTATCAAGAAATATCCACCATTCTTTAAATAGGATTATTCTGGTAAGATACACAAAATCAATTATTAGTTATAATAGTAGTTTTGATCAGATTAGAATGAACACACTGAATATGTATTCAAATGTATGTTTTTTTCTCAGTTAGGGACATAAAACTGACCGTACACTATCTTCTTTTAGTACTATGGGTTTATTTAGGTTTTTTTTTAATATTTCCTTTTTTTATACAACAAAAAAGGACATGTAGAAATTCATATACATATAAATCTTTTCTAATACCTACTAATCTTACTTATGCAATCACATTTCGCAACTGCCTTTTGTAACAACTGATTCTGAATTAACAAGCCTGAGAACTATTTTTTCTAACTGTCAGAGTTCTTGACTGCACTACTCAATAACAAAATTGAGTTTTAAGGCATGCAAATCAAATTAATGATGAATAGATCAACAGTCAATGACTCCTAGATCTGGCAGTTCAACATAGGACCTTCAAAGTAAATTTGAACATTACGTACAGGAAAGAGAATGATTAAAATAAAGTTGCTTTAAGCATCTCTACCTTAAAGGCATCACAATTTGGAATGTAAGATTTTCTTTATAATTTTGAGATGCTTTCTTAATTAGAACAGTTACTTCCTTTTAACCTTGTGTAAGATAAGGCGCCACGTGCTGAATTTGTCACAAGATTGTTAGTACTACCTTTTACTGGTCCAGTAGATAACTGGAACAAATTTCCAGTGTTGATCTCAACACTACACTAGCATACTATCTTTCTCCAGCTAGAAAATATTCTTCTAAAAGCTCCCCCAACACTTACCAGCTAATTAAACCAATACAGACACACACTGAGTGACTACATGATAAAACAGTAGCAGAAGGAACATAATCCTGACGCTGTTTCCTGTTTTGACCGTCAAACAGTGGCCTCATGCTGGAATATGTTGCTTTGTAGGCTCAAGTAAAAACTCAGGTTGTTTCATTCTAATGTCACAAGTCATTAGAAGACTTACCACTGGATCATATTCCCAAAGCTGATTTCCTTTTAGATGGTGGCACTTGAGCATCGTTACTGGGCCATTAAGTTTGGACACATCTAAACACAAATCATCTGTTCGAATTTCTTTATTGGCAGTATATGAGAAAACCTAGACAGAAAAAGAATGAGAGGAACTGAAAAAAAAGAAACAGGAGGATCCCCAGTGTAGATAATCTCTGCATATTGGAAAACAATTCTTCACAAAAGTGCAACAAGAACAACAACAAAAAAAAGATGTAAAATAAATTCCAGAACTGACACCCAGAAAAAAGTGTATTAAAACCAGTAGTTTGGGGACAGGCATTTTGTTTTAAAGTAATGATAACCAATCAGGAGGTCTAACTAGAAGATGGTTCCAGAGAACCTATGGGAGATGAAGTCTAGCTTACAGCAGTCATCTCCTCCTCTCATTCCCTTTTTGATGTGAAAGCTGGTCTAAAACCTATTGCAGTCATTCAAAAAATGACAAGTCCCCAACAAATCTTCTCATGCTTTTCCTCTTATAGTCATTTTCTTCAATGAAGGTTTCATGAACTTTAAGCATATTTTAACGATAACTACTGAAAGAATCAAATAATTGTCCCGATGAGAAGTAGTGTTCCAAATAATTCAATATATTAAGATAATTAAACAATACAATTATCACCTGATTGCCACCCATTCCATGGCAGTTAAAGATTCCAACTTTCTCATTTTCTTTTCTTGCCATGTTATCCAGACATTGATTTGTCTCTACATTTCTTATCTAGAAGTGAAAAGAGCACATCACCAAAGGTAGTTATTTTTAGAAAAGAACTAGGTCTGTAACAAACCAGCTCTCTCTGCTATATACCAGAAATTATGCAAATGAAATATCAAATACAGAAACCATACTACAACGATAGACCACTGTCCAAAACTCCCAAGCAAATTTTCAAGCTGGGGTACAGAACTATGTTTGTTTCTTTGCTTTCTTCTGGGGATCTTTCCATATTGGGGACTCTTTTTGCTCAAAAACTCAGCTACAACAGAATGGACACAATTAAGTCTCCAGTCCAAAACCTTCAGAAGTTTTAAAGCACTCTCCAAGACATGGTGAGTTTAATTCCCTATGAAAGTAAGGGTGACTGGGTTCAATTTCCTCACTTCTTTACAGCTTTAATCCTTGTATCACTATATAGTAGGCGGCATGAATATCATATCTCCTGATAGTCATGCAGCAACATAAAAGCCTGCTCCCATTTTGTTAAAAGCATTTCTTTTAAAAACAAACATACAAAGGAACAGAGAAATGCCCAGCAAGGCTTAGGGATCACAGGAATTTTCTGGTCACTGATGAGAGTTTTGGGGGTAAAGCTCAGAGCAGTTTTTAGGCCAAGCCCTGGCTTGATCTGGTCTAGCTTTTTCAAGAAGAAATTCTGCACATACTCTACACAGAGAATGTTACACATAATGTTATCCATAATGATACATTTCTGAAGGAATATTTCTGAAGCCCTTTTATTGGACACTAAGTACTGTAGTAAAAAAGCAAAAACAATCAAATTACAGAACTGTATACCAAAGTTCATTTTTCTGCCCCACTAAAAAGCCAGATGTGTCATTTTGCAGATCACAGGAGCACAGGTGCAAGATACCTGAACTTTGCTGGAGGTAATTTGTTTGCACAACTCAGTTCAGAATACAAACAACTTCCTGTGCATTGTCCTTTACACAGGGTAGATAAATACACAGGATAAAATCTTACCTCTCCCAGAGAAAAGTAATGACGTGGAATTTGGGAATCAGGATAAACATTCTCCAGGTACCAGGAGAAAGGCTTGCACTGGAGCTTGCGTCTCAATCCAAGTCGTGATGATATGTCTCCATAATCAACTTTAGTAACGCCTGTAGAAACAAAGAAAGTTTATTCTTCTATAATTCCACTTAATACAAAAATCATCAGTATAATTCACTGCGTGCATGAAACGCTTTTTTAGACAGTCATCCAAACACAAAGGAATGATTTATTTATTTAGTTTTCATGTAGCATTATGCTGTTTATATTCGCAGAGAGTATACGTCAGTCACTACCTGTGACTTCTCTTTCCAGATAATTCAAAAGATGGAATCACTACATCTGTGCTCACATGCCAATTTCTTACCTGTGGTTTCTGGAACAACTTGAATGCAGTTGATTACTAAGCTATCAAAAGGGAAAGGCTGAAACTGTGATAGTCATTAATGCCATTCTATCCCCTATGGCAAATGGGGTGCATATTTCTGCAGCATAACATAGCAGAATCCCTCTGTGGAGCAGGGAGAATTCCATTCTAATTTAATTCTGGAAGCCAGGTACCACATGCTGGACCCTTCATCATCTATCTTGTTGGTTAATACTCAAGGATCACTTGCTAACAAGCTCAGGAATGTTGCACCCCAACTAGAAGGGAGTGCAGCAGGAGGGCCAGGAGACCTCCTTGGATGGATAAGGAGCTCCTGAGGAAAATTCAAATGAAAAAAGAGGCTTATAAAAAGTGGAAGCAAGGACAGGTGGCATGGGAAGAATACAGGGATGTTGTCCGGGAAGCTAGAGACCAGGTTAGGAAAGCTAATGCCCAGTTAGAATTAAACTTAGCTAGGGAGGTTAAGGATAACAGGAAGGGATTCTATGGGTACATAGCAAATAAAAGACAGACTAGGGACAACGTAGGCCCCCTCCAGAAGCTCTCGGGAGAACTGGCTACCCTGGATTTGGAGAAGGCTGAGGTTCTGAATGACTTCTTTGCCTCGGTCTTCACTGGCAAAGGCTCTGACCACACCACACAAGTCTTGGAAGCAGATGCAGGGACTGTGAGAATGAAGACCTTGCGCCCACTGTAGGAGAGGATCTGGTTCAGGACCATCTTAAGAACCCGAACGTGCACAAGTCCATGCGACCCGATGAAATGCATCCATGGGTCCCGAAGGAACTGGCAAATGAAGTTGTGAAGCCACTGTCCATCATATTTGAAAAATCATGGCAGTCAGGTGAAGTTCCCGATGACTGGAAAAAGGGAAATATAACCCCCATTTTCAAGAAGAGGAAAACGGATGACCCAGGGAATTACAGACCAGTCAGTCTCACCTCTGTGCCTGGCAAAATCTTGGAGCAGATTCTCCTGGAAGCCATGCTAAGGCACATGAAAAACAATAAGGTGCTTGGTGACAGCCAGCATGGCTTCACTAAGGGGAAATTCTGCCTGACCAATTTGGTGGCCTCCTATGATGGGGCTATGGAACTGATGGACAGGGGTAGAGCAGTTGATGTCATCTACCTGGACTTGTGCAAAGCATTCGACACTGTCCCACACGACATCCTTGTCTCTAAATTGGAGAGACATCAATTTGATGGATGGACCACTCGGTGGATAAAGAACTGGCTGGATGGCCGCACGCAAAGAGTTGTGGTCAATGGCTCAATGTCCAGGTGGAGACCAGTAACGAGTGGTGTCCCTCAGGGATTGGTGTTGGGACCGGTCTTGTTCAACATCATTGTCGCTCACAGGTACAGTGGGATTGAGTGCACCCTCAGCAAGTTTGCCAATGACACCAAGCTGTGTGATTTGGTTGATAGGCTGGAGGGAAGGAATGCCATCCAGAGGGACCTTGACATGCTTGTGAGGTGGGCTGGTGCCAACCTCATGAAGTTTAACCATGCCATGTGCAAGGTCCTACACCTGGGTCGGAGCAATCCCAGGCACAGCTCCAGGTTGGGCAGAGAAGAGATTCAGAGCAGCCCTGAGGAGAAGGACTTGGGGGTGTTGGTTGATGAGAAAATGAACATGAGCTGGTTTCAGTGTGCGCCTGCAGCCCAGAAAGCCAACCATATCCTGGGCTGCATCAAAAGGAGCGTGACCAGCAGGTCGAAGGAGGTGATCCTGCCCCTCTACTCTGCTCTTGTGAGACCTCACTTAGAGTATTGTGTGCAGTTCTGGTGTCCTCAACATAAAAAGCACATGGAACTGTTGGAACAAGTCCAGAGGAGGGTCAGGAGGATGACCAAGGGACTGGAGCACCTCCTGTATGAAGATAGGCTGAGAAAGTTGGGGCTGTTCAGCCTGGAGAAGAGAAGGCTGCGTGGAGATCTCATAGCAGCCTTCCAGTATCTGAAGGGGGGCTACAGGGATGCTGGGGAGGGACTCTTGATTAGGGACTGTAGTGACAGGACAAGGGGTAACAGGCTCAAACTTAAACAGGGGAAGTTTAGACTGGATATAAGGAAGAAATTCTTTCCTGTCAGGGTGGTGAGGCACTGGAATGGGTTACCCAGGGAAGTTGTGAATGCTCCATCCCTGGAGCCAGGGGACAGAGCCTTGGGTGGCATGGTTTAGTGTGAGGTGTCCCTGCCCATGGCAGGTGGTTGGAACTAGATGATCTTAAGGTCCTTTCCAACCCTAACTATTCTGGGATTCAATGATTCTATATAACTGCAGAAGAAACAGTCAGAAAGCAGCCTTCATACAGGGAACTAAGCCTTTAATAATTCAGTATTTGTTCAATATAACTGCAGCATTTGCAAGAAGTATGTTCACCATTAGGACTGTTATTTTTTTTTGGTGGCATTTTGCTTGCCTTTTTTCTGCTTTACTCTTCATTTATCAAAGTGCTCATTCTTCCTGTATCTTCCCACTCCTTGACGGTTATGTTAATTCCTTCTGAAAATTATTTTGTGCAAGTTCCATCCGCATATGGGTTGAGAATGGTGTGCATGATCAGTAGACACTTTCGCCCACCAGAATTAAGCAATATTGTCATTAATATTCTAATAACATTAATTAATAAAGGGTAAGAATTTTCTAGTTTTCAGGCATCATGTTCTTTTTGTATTTTCCACACTAAACTCCATCTACACAGGCCAGAAGCAATACACTACCAGAAAACCCAAACAAAGGAAAAAGAACAAAACCAAATCCTAGCAATTTAAATTCCCCTCACAGACCACAAATATGGCTCAACTGGCCACAACACTAGAGACCTCCAGCTGCATACATTTTTCAGGAATCCTTCTATTTAGAGGACTGTGAATTACCTCCCCATTTTTTGACCTTTTGAAACTGAGTTGGAGTAATTTCTAAGTTGGCATACTGTTATTAAATCGACTTGCCAGCAGATGGTGTGTTTCTACTCAATTAGGAGAGATAATGGCACAATTTCCGCTAAACGTTTATAAATATCAATAAAAACATTAGTATTTTCAATATTCCAGAGGGAAAAAAAAATGTTAGCCAGGCTTTTAATTTAAAAACAACCCAAAAGCAACAACAAAAAAAAACCCAACAAACCAAACCAAAAAAACACCAAATAAAACCCAACAGAAACAATCCCAAAACACTCCAAACCCTAAAGACGTTTTAACAAAGATGCCAGATTCTAGTAAAGGAAAGCTTGTTTTTTAAATGAAATTTTGAATAGTGTGAATGAAATATCTCTTGGAACAGAATCCCAGAAAGTTTCAGGCTGTGCTTTTCAGTCACAAAATAATTCCCAAAACCAAAACCACAAGACAAACAAACTGCCCTGCAAAACACTGCCCTATCTTCACAAAAGCAAGTATTTGCTCTACACCAAAAGGAGCACTCTCTCAAAAAGTAATGAAGTAAGAAGAGAAAGGCTGTACCAATCAACCACAGCTAAGTATGGAGTTCTTCATTTTTCAGTGATAAAAAAGCAGCTGATGGATGAAACATCCATCCTCACAACAGCCTTAAGATATTCAGAACTCATTCATCAATTTCCTACTGACCTTAAGAAAACAACACTGTTAAGGCTTTGTCACATCACTGAATAGCAGTAAGAATTAAAGTTGTACTCAAACAAATACAAAGTGATACTTGAAAGCACATACAAGTATTTTGTTTCTTAAAATAAATGTCACTGCCTAGAAAGAAAAGTGCCAGCTGCTTTTCCCTCCATTACAATTGTGTATTATATTTTATACATTACATTAAATTCCATTTAATCATTTTTAGACTAAAAGACTTAAACTTCTCTCTGAAGTTAGATCTGCACCAAACCATATAGTGCACACAGACTACAGTTAGCATGAACTTAGAAGATGGACTGAGTAGCAAAACCAGTATAGTTGCTGTAGGGTTCTCCTCTAACAAGGCTGAATCACTCTATTTCCTAAGTTTCTATGCATACTACCTGATGTGTACTACTCAAAACTAGACTGAGTGTTCCTATACATATGCACTATACAGTTACGTATGGTTAACAGTTCTGGGGGCAAAAGCTTCAACCCAAACACAACCAACTCAAAGCAAACTAGGAAAACTGCAAAGTATAAAAGGTATAAAAAGCAAGTACATGACTAAATCATGATTCCATCCACAAACCATTAAAATTCATATACACAGTAATATATACCTTCCATTGCTTTAGTACACTTTAAAGGCTGAGAAAAACAAACAAACAAACCAAAACACCTAAAACAAACAAGCAAAAAATCCCCAACAAACCACAAAGCAAGACTGAGATCAAATCTTCCTCCCAAGAGATAATTATGCCAGACTCTTACAAGTATGTGCCTCATGAGAAGGAATCATGACCACTAGTTGTTCTTTCAAATACTTGGGTTTGGTTGATTTAAAAAAAAATAAAAAAAATAAAAAAAATATCAGAAACAGTATTTAACAGTACTTGTCACTGTTGCTTTTAACCAGACAATGCTGGCTTTTTCCCTCATCTCCCCACCCCTACCCCCATCCCAAACCCCAATTACATTAACAGCCTGGACCTCACTGATGATTTCATGTCTCACAGCTTGTTATTTGCTGCAGGACAATTTTATGCCTTTTCTTCTGACACATACACCTAAAGCTGCACTCTGAAATATATACTGATAAGGTAAAAAATCCCACATCAAACTATCGAATCACACCATCAGCAGTTCTTTTGAACAAATGTAAAATCTATCTCAGCACTTGCTTGTGCTGTCAGTATTCTGTTTGGTATGCAGTATTAGACTGCTCTGACTAGTAATATATAATTGTCTCTTTATACCTTTACAAAAAACATACATCTAATGCTGTCTCATGAGTACTCTTTCAGTTTCATTTTCTTTTCTTTAATCTTCAGATCTGTTGCAACAGATCTGCCATCCTCAAAATTTCAAAAGAGCTGAAGATTTTCTTGCCAAGTTCAATATGTGGCAATATATTTATGCTAAACTGCTTTGGGAAAAAAAAAAAAGGAAATGTTTTCATCATGATTATAAATTGCTCAATCATGTTCAGAAACACAGTAGGAAAACTGTTTCACCTAAAGCTAGTCTGTAAAAATCATAGAACCCATTTTTATTTAGTATTATGAAACTCAGTAAGCAATAATAATTTTAAATCAATTTGAATGCCTACATTATTTGCATTCCCAATTAATGCTAATACGGCATACGAGCTGAAAACAAGAGCACATGGAATCATTCAGTACGTATTTTGAACACAGGCTTAGCTACACTGCAAGATGTGGTCTCAATCCCTTCTCTGTCCTCCCTATCAACCGTGAAGAAAGACGTTACCCATTTCCAGTCTGTACACATTGAACTTTGACTTCCCATGCCTGGCTAGAGACAAGTGCATGCAGCATTAGAAGCTAGGCATACTGATGCAGCTTTTAGGATAACATGTTTACGTCTCTGTCTCAGGTAATTCTGCAACGCTATTTTCTCAGGCTGTCTGCCTGTCCACTTGGACCCAATGCCATGGAAGATAACCTCTGGGCAAACTTCTGGTCAACAGTAAAATTAATTTCCCTACAAGCTAGAACGGCTCTACCCAGGCTCACCAGCTGGGACGTGAGAGGCTGCTGAATGACAAAGATGCACGCTGAACAAGGTGCAGGTGGGTGCACGTAAGAGCTGGAACCCACTCACACACAGCATGGGGAGGCCACAGAACCTGAAAGTATCCACACTTCATCTTTAGATTAAGGATGCCAACAAATTCTACAACTGTCCGTTTATCATTCATTACTAGTTAGAAAGTCAGGCTGGCATACCACAGCTACCTCCCCCTAATGCTTTGCAGCTGCTGCTGCAGAAAGGGGCAGCTTTCTCCTCAGCCTCAGACTCCTGTCCTGCACACAGGTGCTAACATAACCCGTAGAGAGCCAGCCCACAGAACAAGCAATCCTGACAATTTCAGCAAATCAAAGCAGTTGACATAGATGAACAATCAAATGACTAAGGGGAGGTGAATCCCTGTCACCCACTTGAAAAGCAAGGCACTCTGCCCTCACAGCAAGCTGTTACACTGACATCATCAACTTATAAAATCTCACCATGGACAATCTAGTCCTAGTATTTCAGACTGGAGAAAGTAATGAAAGGCCAGCACGAGAAATAATGAAGTGTCAGAGTCCACTGAACAGAATGACTGGAGACAGGAATCAGACTATTCACCTGCACGTGCTGGATCTGTTTTCTGAAAGCCTAAGAGGAAATGGTCTGGGAAACAGCTCCCTGCTGTAATCCATGACTGTGAGGAAAACTGTTGGCTAATGAGAAAAGACTACAGCTAGTGCCATTATTGCCATGGAGAATAGCTGTTTCATGCAATGAGATAGGCTTGATTTTGGCTGAGCAACAGCTGCTGCAACACTTTCCTGCACAACCACCATCTGTAGCTAACCACTTTAAGCAGAGAGATGGCTTCTAAAATGCATGAAAGCTTAAAACAGACAAGTAACAATTTCTGCTAGGCTGTATTTACTAAAGAAAAAAGGATTACAGGCTTACTTTTCAAGAGGGCAGCTTTCCATTTAACTACATTACATCAACAGTAAAAAGTCTCTTGAGTTCCTAATCATACTAGCAGTAAGCTTTTTTTTTCAGACAACACAGATTACATGAAGTGGGAAAGCTACCTGAGAATCTTAGGTTTGCTTTTCTGGACCAGTCCCTCTGTGACTCAGTCTTAGGGGAGCAGAAGAGAAAGGATATAAAGGAGGAAAAAAAATTTCTTGTTAGCTAGGCTCAATGATGCCTGTCAGTGTATTACCTCCTCCAAAATCCAATTTTCTCATCCATGCCAACTAACAAGAAAAAACCTGGATGCACAGAAGATTGGCTGTTTTCCTTGTTCGTCTGCACCCTTTCTTGCAAACAAGCATCAGCTTAAAAATCCTCACCTTGCTCCTTGCAAGAACTTGTGACACTGTCACAGTAATACTGAAAGTACACACTGTACTAGGCAAAGAGTTTCACAGACTGCATACTGTACTCTGCCAGAGGATCACTACATCATCCTTCTGCAAGAACTAAACATTTACATTTTTATATTAGAAGGATACCTGGAAAAGCAGAGTATGGGTATATGAGCTAATGCAGCAGAGATTCCCCGAGTTCTTATTGGCCAGAAAGACTGAAGTTTACACTGATGTTATTTTGCTGCGAAAAGGTTAAGATCAGGGTCTGCAAGGCTCTGATAAGACTGGATATAGTAGAATAACACCAGCAAGGTGTTTGTTAACTTCCCAAAATAGTAGTCCTTTCTAGTTAATACCTACTGGCTCTCACAACTTACATGGATCTGGGGAGAGGCATAAGTAGCATTGAGTATATGTATCTATTCGTTCTCCGAACAACATCAGAAAGAGTGATCCACACTACTAGACACTCTCTTCACAGCCCAGGAAACAAATCAACTTCAGAATAACCCAACTTCTTCAGGTATTATATGATCCTGTGCTTCAAACACTAGGAAATTCTAGTATCTTCATTGCAGTGTCAATATGGGTATCGGTACACAAATGAGATTGTGCGCCAGCCGGCAGGCGCAGATGCTCCGAGAGAAGCTTGGCAAGCACACATCCCTATCCAACACTCATTCAGGCTATTAGCATACAAACTATGCAGACAAGCGTCTTTTGAAAGAAAAGAAAATATACAGTGCAGTTATAGATAATTGCTGAAGTTACTTTCACCATTTCAAAAATCTTACCATATTCTATTTTAAATTAAATTCCTTTTCTCCAACAAAAGAACCCATACATATACCATTATACTGCAAAGCTGTGAAATAAAGTCCCATCAAAATAACAATCCTACAAAATTCAGTGTAACTCTCTGTAGCTTACACTTACCACATGGAATGGAATGACTATACAGATTATATATAAAGTAACAAAGCCTGATCATGGTGTTCATTAATTTATATTTGTTTTTAAGAATCATTTTTATAGTTAGGCATTCCAGCTACTCAGTACAGTTTAGAATCTACCTTGACATGGATGTATAAAACCAATCTTAACCAAAAATGACTGCATCTATTTATATACAACTTTCCTGAATATCTGTCTTGTTTGAATTTATAATGCTTCATTAATAACAACACAGAGCAGTAATCATAAGCTGTTAGCTTCTGATTTCGCCTACAAGGCTTTGACTAGTAGCAAGAATGTTTTTTTCCCTTAAAAAAACACCCAAACTTACAGTCTTGAGCAATGTGTTCTCCTAAGACAAAAAAACCACCATAAATCCACACTGTCACTTGTCCTCATAAGTATTCTTAAAATCTGTAATCTAAAATTTGACGCTGTTCAGACTCATACTGCATTGTATTACAGCTTTTAAATTTCAATACTACTGCAGGTTTAATAGGCAAGTCAAAAGGAAATACTAGTTTTAAAGATGTCTTTGGAAAAGCAGATGTGGCATACAGAACTACCACTTGGTATTTAAGGTCAAACATCTCTAATGTCTCAAGTATTTAGAAAGGATGTCTGATGCCACCCAAAGCTTGTCTCGTCTTTTTAAAAGTGACAACAAAAACATCCTGTAGTGGAAAGTAACAATTCAGTATCTCCCAAGGTTCCTTTCTTTTCCTGATGGTTTTTGTTTTTTTTCTCCCAGAAAGTTTGAGTTCATCGGAAATTCAGCCACGTATTTTACATCCTCTTGTTTACTTAACACCGATTTTAAGAAACATACTAAATACCACCATAGTCAAGTATATTGGCAACTTGCCCCTACACTCTGGATAAAGTGCAAACTCCACCAAGTCAAATGATGTTAACTTCTGCTACTCCTGCTACAGCATTTCACTTCTGATCTATTCGACCTGGAATGCCTACAACACAGAAGTCAGAGGTTGAACTCTGGCACATTATGAAATATATTAGGATGGCTAATTTTTAGCACTATGGGTGAGCTCTTTGATGTTCCGCTGAGCTTTAATTCTATTGCATAGGAAGCTCATTCATAAGTTATGTACATGTTAAAAAACAAAGACTACTTCAGGGCATATTTTCTGGCTAACAAAATTATTTTTCAATTAAGACCTTCCTTTGTGTACATCTTACTTGAGCTTTGTCTGACAAACTTCAAAGCAGTAATATTTACTCATGTTCCTTCCCAGCAGTAATAACATTAAAATTCTTAACAGGTATTTCTCGTAACCAAAGACCTGCTCACCTGGGGAAATGATGTAAAAAAAGTTTTTGAACTCATCCATCCAGACTTCTGCAAGCCGCCTGTTATTTTTGTTGATTATCTGCCCTGTACCTCCTGGAAATGTGTACGGTGTTGCTTTTCTGAACACGTGCCCCACGTGTGAGCAAGTTACAATTTCCAAAGTGCCACCACACTGCCAGATCTGAAAGTGACAGAACAATTAGCTTCAAGTTGTTAAAAAAAGTTTTAAAAATGTTAATCACTTGCTTCTGCTCAAGTTGAAGAAACAACATTAGTTGAGGTCTAGAACAAATACATATACTGCACGGGAGAGGAATATATGCCTGCTTCCTGCTCAAGAGATAAAGATACTCATAAGCCTGGGTAAGGTCACATACGAAAGAGTACATCAGGCCTCACAGCAGTAATGCACCAGCAAGAGACTACTTTAGAGAACTGGGCAAGCTGACAGCGAAGGAAAATGCTCACATGAATCACAGGAAGTAACAGGTGGTTACTGTTTCTGTCCAGAAGTGTCCATTATAAAATAGAATCTCCATGTAAAAAAACCACATATACTTCCCAAGTACTTTGGACCTCTACCTCTAAACACGCAGATTCAGAAAGCTGAAGTACTTCAGAGGTACCCACCTACACACTCTGAACTGATAAGGAAAACAAAAGGAAATAGGAAATTTGGTAGGAACAAAAGTGAGAACAGCTCTGGCTAAGTCCACATCCAAATGAACACATGCAATCATTCAGTTAGGAAACAGCAAGGAGAGTTGGTACAGAAGCACACATTTCACTGACGTATTAAACCATGCACTGATGGTATCACCCCTAACTTATGCTCCCCCATTAGCTTTTCTAACAACTCCTTTTAACACACATACATTCATTCTTCAGAATGAGCACCCCAGTATTTTGATCTCTGCAAACTATTCACCATGCACTTTTCACTGACAAATAGAGTCTTTGTGTATCACCACTGGAGGCACTTGACAGGAAGTAAAGTGCTAACTGCAACATGAGAGGACACTGATGCAGGCAGCAGATAAGATTTTTTTGCAGAACTCAGGATGCACTGTCCTGAGTAAAAAAACACTGAAGAGTTTTACCTACCCTGAAAGAAATTTCTAAGTTTTCTCCACCCCAAATATCCATTCCAGCATCATATGTTCCAATTTCCTGAAAGTAATCTCTGTCTATTGAAAAAAGACCTCCTGCCATTGTAGGTGTCCTGGGATGGGGCAAAAGAAGACAAAAAAAAAGTGTCAGTCACTAAAAACAAATACATTTCACACTTTCAGTGACAAAATAGCTTTTTATTTCTCAAGTTCCCAACACACTCCTTCTCACTGGCTTCCATCCAAATTCAGTTAATGTACTTCCTAGCTCAAAATTTTCCAGAGATGGAACCAGTTAGTGACAGTTCTCCTTACTGAAGTCCACACAGGGAAACAGTCCATAGAAAAGCTGCTGCCATTCCTGAGAAAGACTTCTGTCTCCAATGGTGATCATTTGTAAAATATCAAAACAGTTTCTTACAGGAAATCTATACTTCTGGCAACTGCTCGTGAAAGTTATGGGGTCCATGAAGTGGCCTGCTTGCTTTCACTATTACTGCTTTGTACAAGAAAATTATACAGTCTAGATTATACATCTAGATTTTCTTTACAAATTCCTTAGTGGTATGGAAAATAAAACTGTGCTGGCTTCTCCTGTGCTGGGTTTCTCCCAGACTTCTATCTTTTTTTGGTCAACAATTACATACTAGCCTATATATCAGGCTAACAATACAACTCTGTAGTTCAAGTATATGAGTTATTTACACTTTTAGCACAAATTATTTTCTACTACTAGCCATTTTCTTGAAACACTTTGGGCTTTTTCTGAAAGACACCTAAAACACAAGCTAGGTCACAACCTAACTAAAAATTTATGTTGCTTCCTTCCCCTAAAAAGGGAATCAGGGTGCATGTGTGTCGCAATTTGCCATATAACGAGAAAACCCTTATTTCTTAAATGAAAATCAAACAAAAAACAGTAAAGGCCATATCCTCAACTTTATGGTAAGTAAGGTTTGTCCACTTTCAGAACTGGCCAGTAAGACCAGAAAATAAGTCTACAATTGTTAAAAAGTACACATTACACACAAATTCTCTTTCTTACTACCTAAGATGCTAAGTTTATATATGTATGCACACACACAAATACACAAACATACCATAAATGGATGCATCTTTTCAAAACATTGTTTACTTTGTTAGAAAAGAAATTTCAATAAAAGCCCATGCATCAGTATAAAAAAACCTAGTTAAAAGATAGTAATTAATTGCTACCAAAAGTTGCCAACAACCAAGCCATGTAAAAGAAATTTTATGCTGTTCCTTTGATCAGTCAAAAATGATGCTACAATACAATTCATTAAGTACTCACAAGATTAACCTAGAAAGGATACAAGCAAACATCAGGTAAACATTGTAACTCATTTAATAATTTCCCATTACCTAACAGGAAGAGTTCGGTCTCCTTTCCGTCGATCCATTTCTCTCTGAGGGACAGGATACCAACGAAAGTTCAGCTTCCAGTTGAATCCACCATAGGTCATGTCAGAACCTGCCATATATTCGAAGGTGTCATCGCTAATTACATCAATGATCGGACACACTACTGTCCTCCTAGGGAAAGGAAAGAACCAAAACCTATTCATTAAAGTGTCCAGAAAGGTGGGGCTTTTGTTGCTTTGGTTTGTTTAGGTTTTGTTTTTAACATATACAGTTTAAATTTTTATAATGCCATCTCTTAACAACGGTACTCAATAGATTATTGCCATGAAACATAGTCTAATTCTGTCTTGCTAATTAGAGTTAATTAATCTAAAGGAAAATGTGTTTTTCTAATAAAATTTTCGCAATACTAGCTTTTTTTTAAATAGCATTTGTATTATTACCATAAATAAATATTCATCCCTTTGCAGACGGAAAAATTGATTACAGCTCTCACAGCCACATAGTGATTGTACAGAAAAGGAGGTTTTTTGTTTCTAGTTAAGTAGTCAAAGTAACTTACATGTTTTGAAATTAAAACTTGGTCATTAGCTCTGGGAAAGTATTCTTATATGCTTTCAGGACTAAGAAATTTTAGGCATTACTAACAAAGTAGAACTACTGCAATAAGTTTGACAGAAAGAGGCTTTTTTGTCCACTGTCCTGATGTTGCTAAGACACAAACTTGCAGAAACTAATTCTAATCATCATAAGTAACCATCCTCAAGCAGGCTTCCTCTCATGGAAAGCTCAGTAAAAAGATTCAGCAGTTGCAACTAAATTTAAAGGACTTATTTAGTTGAGCCATTTGCACAAATTGTAAAAATTTATGTACTGTAGTCTCAAAGAAAGTCTATTAATGATAACTTAAAGGTTAGTATTATGTCTCAGCACAATGCTGAACAAAGATTCTTTACTAACAGCTTTTTCATTGTGTAATGCTATATTTCATTTTAAAGTGATTTTTATCTACAACCATAAGAACAAAATAGAGATCTGTAACACCATATTTAATATCTAGTCTATTTAATATGCTGTTTACTAACAGATGTTAGGCAACTACAGGGTAACTGTTTAGATATATGAATGTTTTATAAAGCAGACCATTCTTTCACTTTCTTTTTTCCCCCTCAACACAATTTCCATCACACTATCATGGACATAAGTTGTGAGTATTGACTTATGATAGAAACCTAAAGCTATGATACTGCAGTAGATCAGTATGATTCTAGTAAGTATTCTAACTGTTGCAAATATACATCAGTAGAGTTAAGACACAGTACAGATTTCCACAATACAAATACGTTACAAAATAATCAAATAAGAACCTGAAAACAGTAAACCTGACAGTTCTTACCAACAGTGTTGGTGTTATATGAGATCAGGGCTCCATTTCTTCCTCAATAATATCTTCCCAAATTCATGAAGGAATGAGTAGGGCTGCAGACTGCTTTCTCAACTACATTCATGCTTACATCTTCCGTTGTGCAATACATTATGCCATGCATCCCAATGTAAGTTTCACTTTAAACCAAGTTTTACTTTTTAAAAGTTGTTCTGAATTAGCCTTTTATCCTTACACCAATGAGAATTTATCCAGCTGTTCAGAAAGCAGATATTGCTGGTAGGCTGCATTGTAATCCTTAGAACATTTCTTAATAACTGAGAAAACCAACATGGACCAAGAAGTGGATAATTACCTGTCAGCTTTGATCCTTGCCAGCAGAGGTTCAAGCCAGCCTACTGTACATTCACAATGAGCATCCAAGAAGGTGATGACCTGGCCTTTAGAAGCAGCAGCCCCCTTTAATCTGGCTCTAATCAATCCAGAACGCTGTTCCATTCGAATCACATGAACAGGTACTTTTAGTTTTTTCACATAATTCTCCAATGGTCTTTTCAAGAAGTCTGCAAAGAATGATCAAAACCATGAAAACTGTCAGTCACGTAGTTCAGCAATATTTTTTCCTCTTTTTTTTTTAATAAGAAGAGAATTAAATTAAGAGATGTTTCCTCATTTATTTTCTATCCTTTTCCTACTTTCTCAGCTAGTTTCCTCTGATGCTTATTCTACACTTTACAATATGCCCTTCCACATCTCCATGTGTTTCACTTGCTAGAGCAAGAAGTTCTTCCTCCTCTTCATTTCTTCACTATGGAAAACACAAAAATGAAGAGAGTGTAGAATGTTTACACAGAAAGCAGATGGAATAGGCAAGTTCTTATTTTGGAGTAGATGCGACTCTTACTTTCAAAAACATATGCATAAGTGCTCTTGGACAAAACACTACCAAGAAAATACAGAAGATGATCCAACTAGCTGAACATAAATTACCTCCCTTAGGAATGTAACTTCCAGGTAATTTCTTTGCAAGCTGTTTAAAACATGATCAAGTTAATTTTTCAGTTGTGTTTTCTCTAGTTTTTTCTAGCTAATATTTTTTCTGTTAAATTAATCACTGCAACACCTCAAAACATAAATAAGGACAAAATCATACACACATAAATGACTGACATCAACAAGCCTCAGTTTAGCTGAAGGACAAATTATTCAAAATAGAACACCCATAACCAACTACCATATGCCTAGAGACTTAAAATTACTTGCATTACAAAGAGTTATTAGACTATGATGGATGATGCCAAAGGAAGAACGAAGAATTAAGGGAGAATGCAGTTGACAGCCACAGAAACAAAATTCTGCAGTAACTTGCAGATTTCAAATCTTCATAAAAAGAAAAAAAAAGGCAAAACAGTCTTATAACACATCTATGGAATATATTAGACTATATGCTTAAAGCACATGGGAGTTGTACTACAATAGTGCGAAGCCTCTAGCACGATTTAGCATAAGATAGTAAGAACTCATACGAGAATAAACTGGGCAGGGGGAGAAGGAGGGGCAGAGGGGGGGAGAAGAAGCACCACATGAACTCTTAATGGCTGTTTTGCAAATCTCAAGAGGCAGACCTGACCTGGGGGTGATTACCATTCCTTAGCACTGCTCCAGATGAATGAGTTCTAATTGCCTCTTCATTTCTTCTTTTGTGCATTTTTGGACTGTCACTAAACCCCACAGAAATAAGTTATGACATCTTGAAAGCTCAACTGTGCTAAAAGAGCCTAAGCAGTTGATAGATCTTAAATATTTGTCCCCAGAGAAACTCAAAACAAGTAAATTCTTATTTTGCATATTAACAGAGACTGAAATGAATAAATGTTTATTAGTACAAACCAAGTGTACATGTCTGAGCATTTTGTAGGCCTTTTGAAATTGAACAGAGAGATCATTTGGCTGACTGACTATGTAGCAAATATAATCTCACCTCTTACAGGGTGGCTTTCCAAAGCCACTAATTTAAAGGAACTAGTACTATGGTAAATTTTATTGTTTTAATAAGCTTTCATGGTATACACAAATTGAATAAAACAGTGAAGCACCCCTCTCTATGCTAACCATCTCATGAGCAAGTCACACAGATCAGTATGTTTCTCTGCACATTTCAGGTATAGTACTGACAAGTTTTTAAAGCAATTTTAACTGCTTTAAGCTGAATGAATACGGGTTGGAACACGGTTCTTGAATGCACAATTAATGGTAAAATTCTGCCAGGAGGAAGAGAGAAAGAAAGATTTCAATAATACAACTGCAGCAGTCAAGAACTAGCATAAAGCAGAAAGTTACACTTTTCCAGCAAAATAAAAAGGATATTTTATCCGTACAAAAGCATGGAAAAATAACACAGGCATCAAGATTTCTGATGTTCCTCTACTACAAGCAGTCAGGATTTAATGCTCAAATCTAAGTAGCATATTTTCTCTCCAGAGCACTGTCTCTTAGAGTGACACACATCCCTCACAAACTGCTCCCTTAGTTTAAGTAGCAACAGTCTAAAGACTTGGACCAGTCGCACATCCAGGAACTAGGAATAATTTCTTCTAAGTTGACACTTTTTCTTTAAAAGAAAGCATGCAATATATTTTGGCCTACCAGGAATGCCAGAATCAAGCTGCAGAGATTATTTTCTAGACAAACCTACTGGTTCCCCTGTATACTACATTCTGTATTAAAAACAGTAAATAAAAAGAATAAAAAGTTTGATGCATTACAGAGTCAGCTGTTTACAAGTGACCTAGAATGATTGCTGAGTAAATTTTTAGCACTGCCTCATACACTTCCAACAGAGTAAGCTTTGACAGTATTTAACCAAAAAAAAAAACCACCCCCCCACCCCCCCCAAAACAAACAAACAAACAAAAACCACCAAGGAAACAAAAACCCACCACCCTTCCTCCCCCAAATGCTTCTACTTGGAAACAATATTTTTTTTGTATTTTCAGAGGTATAATTTTTGTTTCATTTAACTCATTGTTCTGGATATTCCTTTCAAACTTTTTCTGTATCGAAAGGGTTCATAATTTTACCTAAGACTATGGACAGTTTAAAGAGCACCCACTGTGTCAATAACAGAACTAAGAAAGCAAAAAAAAAACAGATGTATTCAGTCCAAGTCAACTAAGTGCTTAAGTTGAAAAACATCTTGCCAGTTCTGAGTCACATTTATATGAATATAAATGAAAAATTAAGTTTCAAACAATGCCTCTTTTTATGAACCAACAATAAAGCACAGATTTATCACATATAAGTATACACAGTTTTAAGTATGAATGTTTTATAAGACATTACTGTCAGCAATTTCGTTTGTTACATTGCCTTGATCTGTATCTATGTAACCAAATTCTGAGAGTGTATTCTATCCTAATGTAATCTGCCTACCATGCTTGGCCATTGAGTATTGACCCAGTTTTAAGTACTGGCTAATCCTGATTTCTCCCGTTACATTTTTTTTCTAAATAGTTACCGAAGATCAATACTTAAAACCATATAATTCTGATCAGTAACTAGAGAACAGGGTTACAGATAGGTCTTGTTTCCCCAAAGTTTTTCTTTTTGGTGTAAATAATTGGGTGATATTATGCAAATTCATTCTTCTAAGAGCATGACACTAGCAGGTACAAAGTGTGCTTCAGGCAAACTGAATGCTTACTTTATTCCAATTAAATTGCCTCTGATGCTAGAATTCAAAATATACTATCCAGACTTAACATTTTCTTTTTCTGGGAACGTCTGCTGGTTTAGTTCAACACAAACAGAATGCTTAAGTAGCATATGCTAAACCCTTCAAATTTTGAGGCACCATACCCTTCCGTTTTGTTTAATGCAAAAGCATGCACACAAAATAACAAGTTTTTGGAAAACAAAATAAACCAAACCCTTTCAGTAACTGTTGAAAATAACTGGGAATAAAAGATGCCTGAGTGATCTGAAATGAAGATCACAGATTTCAGAACTGTATGTTGGAATAACAACATGCAAAAAAGCCTGAAATGTTGTATTTTTCAGCCTGGAATTAAGTTCCCTTGCTTTCATTACCTAGCCTAAACCCAGAAAACTTATCTAGAGAAAGTCACAGGCTTTTTTAACTGGGCTGTAATTCTGTGATTCACAATGACAACACAGCTTCTGCTATGTTAAAATTGATTTTTTTCTGAAACAGAAATTGGAAGGCAAAGACATTAATACTATGTCTATATTATTTTAATATTAGTTTGCTCTATTTATAGGTCATATTGAAAGCTGACCTGTCACAATCATTAGCACTGATCTGAATTACTTCCAATGACTGTTTTAACAGATGAAACAGAGCATACTTGCGAAAACCTTTGCCTTCCTAGCAAAAGTCTGTACACAAAATGTACTACCTCTTTTCCATTAAGGAAACATATACCTGCACAATAACCTAGTATATGTATTCAGAATCCAAATATCAGCATCCATTAAAAAGAGGATTGTTCCCTGGGAACAACTCCAAGAGAAGTGAGCAGTTTCACATACATCATCAGAACCAAAGAAATACAGATTTCTTTACATAAAGGTTGCAAAAGGACAAGAAATTGAGGGGTGTCATTAAAACTTCCCCACAAGTGAAAACAATGAAAATTTGATCTTGTGCCTTTCTAAAAGCAAAAATTAATCACACCTCTCTCATCTAATCTGGGACACATTTATGTAGTAGCCTTTTGCACAGGCATTCCTCCTCTGCTGCCAAAGCGTAATTCTGTTTAAGGCTTCTGTCCCTTCTTCCAAATTGCACTGAGACTGGCTGAAGCAGTTAAGAGCTAGGTAAGAAAGCCAAAACAAGCAAGGGTGCCACAGAGACAAGGACCACAGACAGATAAAAAGTACAAACACAGGCTGAGTGCATGAGCTACACTTCCTTAGGAAAACAGGTTGGTCAGAGCACCACTAGTCGATACAATCTTTCTTTAGTTCACTCAGCTGCTCCCCAGTCAGCTACACTCTATACCTACATGTTTTGTAATAAGCAAGTTAGTATGTTCAGGCATCATACACACAATCTGAAGAAACTCATTATGCTAACAGGTTAGACAAAGTGCAAAAATCCACTTCTAAAGTTCTTCAACTACAAATATTGTAATGCTTACTAACTACTATAAAACCTCCTGTTAACCACTGCAATCCATGTTATCATGATGCTTCCACGACTAAACCATGGTAATTCCTGCTGATACAGATAATAGGCTATAAACAGTGGCCGCCAAGACTTTTTTCTAGTGGCCTACTAGCTATTAGTCCTAGTGGAAAACTTTCAATGTAGAAATACAGAAAAGGAGGGTGATTCAGTATAAAAAGATAGAAGCGTTTTAAACAAAAAAGACATAATACCCTCTCATCTCCATTTAAAACACACACACAAAAATATCTCTCAATTTGTATTTTATAACCCATATCACTAAGGAAGATTAAACCAGGAACAAGCCAAATATCAACTAGTAACCAAAATGAAATATCACACATTGTCCAGAATATTATTTTTGTTTCTACTATATTGTAATTTACAAAAAAAAAAAAAAGAAAAAGTAAAATCTGAATAAAGTTATTTAAAGAAAAACACAGCTTCAAGTTTCACGTGTTAATTTCATTATACATGAAAAGTTTCATGCTGCAGCATGGAGTTTTCATTCAGAGTGGAAGCTCTTACAGCACAGAAACTGAACTTCAGCTTCCCATGAACTGAATAACCAAAATGAATCCCTCTGAAGACCAACTTTAATGGGGGTAGTGATAGTAAATTTGGATGCATATGACAGTCATCTTTGCTACTATTCACCAGGTGATTCAAGTATTAAACACCCTCAAAAGCTTTAGGAACGTGTTAAAATTCTGAACACGAAATATGAAACCTGTGATAGGATAAAGCCTCCAGCAAACACAAACTCTAACCGCATCTGGAGTATTGTGTCCAGTTCTGGGCCCCTCAGTTCAAGAAGGACAGGGAGCTGCTGGAGAGAGTCCAGCGCAGGGCAACAAAGATGATTAAGGGAGTGGAACATCTCCCTTATGAGGAAAGACTGAGGGAGCTGGGTCTCTATAGTTTGGAGAAGAGAGACTGAGGGGTGACCTTATCAGTGTCTATAAATATATAAAGGGGGAGTGTCACGAGGACGGAGCCAGGCTCTACTCAGTGGCAAACAATGATAGGACAAGGGGTAATGGGTACAAACTGGAACACAAGAGGTTCCACTTAAACTTGAGAAGAAACTTCTTCTCAGTGAGGGTGACGGAACACTGGAACAGGCTGCCCAGGGAGGTTGTGGAGTCTCCTTCCCTGGAGACATTCAAAACCCGCCTGGACGCATTCCTGTGTAACATTATCTAGGTGTTCCTGCTCTGGCAGGGGGATTGGACTAGATGATCTTTCGAGGTCCCTTCCAATCTCTAACATACTGTGATACTGTGTGATACTGTGATACTGTCAACAGAAAAGTAAACAGACAAACTTACACTAGTTTTCAGTGGAGAATGACCCACCTGTGTTTCACAATGGGTACTGCTCACTCAGCCTTCCCCTGCCTCAGCTACTGTGTTTTGCCAAGGAAAGCTAAGCCTGTAGAAAGTCAGTCTCAATTTTTTTTTTAAGTATAAAGAGCAGCAAGCTACAGCACTGGCATTATCATTACCTCTTTCACTGGCATCATCGACGAGGACGATCTCTTCCAGCATGTGTCGTGGTGACCTGTTTATCACACTATGGACAGTTCGTAGAAGCGTGCTCCAAGCCTCATTGTGAAAAACAATGACAACACTTGTTGTGGGAAGGTTGTCTGCATACACCTTCGTTTTACACCTACGAACAGGAATAAGGTAAAGCATCATCTATATGTAAAGGTCAAGCCTTCAGTCAAAACTGCAATTTTGAAGTTTACTTCTGAGTGTCAAGACTAACATTCACAATACATCAGTTGTATGAAAAATATGACAAAGGAGCAAAGGTGCACCTATTTATATTTTTACCTAAAACATACCCTTATGTACAGTTATGTATACATCTATGTATTCCATCATACCACTAAAAAAGGAGAACCTCGATTTAATAACCAGTACTAGAAGAGACATCCATACTGCTAAGACACAGAGATAACATTGTGCCTCCACTACCCCTGTTTTGTGAAGAGTATCATGTCCGGACTAATCCAAACCCCTAACTTAGGCTTGCATTCCCTTAGAGTGCAAGGGCGAAATCATAGTACTCTAATGGGTACAGAGGGAGAATTGAGAGAGAGACACAAGAAATGGCAAACAAACTAGGAAGTAAATGCAATAAGAAGTCTATAATGAACAAAACCAAATAATAAGAGAAGGAAAGACTCCTGGGCACAGCTGACGTTTGGAAAAAAACAAGACCTGTAATACTGGTGAGTTAAGTGTATTTCATAATTTAATGTGTTTATATTACACAAAAAGGGCTTTTTTCCTACTTATTGTATACATGTTAGAAGTACTATATAAAGACTCACTAAGTTAAAAGAGAATTGCATACATTCCAAAGACAGCACAAAAAGACATAGGTTTAGCTCTCCTAACAGCAGATGCATGATACATGCTTCAAGGAATCCCACATGCAGCCAACATTTTACACTCCATAATACTATTTTAAAACAAGTGATATTTTCAGCATCTCCTAAAAAAAAAAAAAAAATCAATATGCTGTACATAAGGTACTCTTAACAATTCCGAAAATACAATTCTGCTCTAAAAAATAACCCTGCAAATTGAAGTGTTCTCTGCGCAGATCTGCTCCTCCTGCACATTCAAAATCACACACAGAGACTTACACAAGATATGATGGCACAAATCCTTTAAGAATCAAAGATAAGAGATGTATGCAGATCACAAACACAAGGAAAACATTGGAGAGGAAAAAGAAATACATCAAATGGACCTTCATTTAAAAAAATTTTATTAGATCCCAAATTCTTGAGTTGATTCACTGTCCTGTAACCTAAATGTTATTAAAGTATAGTAACAAGTATTTATGACTATCACCTTAACAGCAGTGCTGTCTGAGAGCTTGAGAAGTATATAGTATGTATCCTCTACCCTAAACATATAAAACCAATGCTGAAAGAACAGCCCGCCAATATAGGATTATGATGTCAGCATCTAATCCCATTCAAACCAGTGACACCAGAAATGTCAGCCAAAAGCGGGCTCCCAAAAGGAATATTTCATTTGGTGGATAACTTGGTTAGCCAGAGCTCTTTGAAGTGAGAGCAGCTCTCACAGCACAGTCATTTCAGCTCTGAGGTGGAGACAAAAGCTCAGTGTGCACAGAGATCCCAGAAAAGATCCGTAAATCCAGATACAACTGAAGAAATATCTGAAAGGCCTTCTGTGGCATCATTTTTCATTTCTGAGAACTGATGCTGTAGGATCAATATTATACTTATTATACATTTATGGCCAAATATAATTAATCGCTGCACTGAAGTGATCATGAAAACTTTGGGAAATATCATAAAATCTTAGTGAAGTAGCCATATATCCCTGTGTTTTCCAATTTAATTCACACGTAAAAAAATATTGCAAAGCATGCCAGCTGAAGAAGTTATTTCTTTCTGTGGTATCACTTGAAAAATAAAATAGCCTTTTAAAAAGATGCTATGAATTTCAGATGAAATATTAGATCACAAGCCAAATAATCTTTCCCCCATATTTGTCACTTGTTCAGCCTATTTTGCTACTTTAAAACCAGATTCTTAATGTTTTATTCCTTCTGCTGCACTGCTCCCTAGACTAGAAAAGGAATGTCTGATTGTAGACCTTCAGCTACAGTAGGAACACCGATCCACCTATTGCTCCTCTACTTTTTGGCAGAATATTTGTAAAAAACCTGAGAGGAGCCTGCAAGCAGTTCTCTGAAAAGCGATAACAATGTGTCATTCACCAAGAATATCTTGCTGAGGCAGCCACAGGATCTACCATTGTAATATGAAATCTCTCATCTCCAGCCTTGCCTTTTTTCTTTCACGGTCTTACAGAAGATTTTATTTGAGCTCAGATCAATGAACTGGTATAATAAAAGCTAGGCAAGTGATCAGGGACTACCATGCTTATAAACTATTACACTGTCCTAAGTATAAATATAGCAAAACATTTAAGACCCATCTTTGAAGGTGAACTTTTTAGTACTAAGAGGCAGGCTTACAGGTATCTTTTGGGATGCCAAAAAGGCATTCCCACTGCCCTGTCCTGCAGAAGGTGAACATCCTCCTTTCCTTAAGAGGAAAGTCTACCCTCAACCCCACAGATCAACCCTTTCTGGGGTAACAATTTAAGAGCCACCCTAGACTGGCTTGTTTAGCAATATGTAAAAGGCCGCCATGTGTAACACAAGGGTATTCCATAATAAAACTGGCTTGAAATTTTTGAATGCTATTCTTAAAGGGTTTGGTGTGAAGTTATTCTGGAAAGATCCACTGACGCAGGCAGAATAAAGGACAGAATAGCATGATACCTGATTTTTCATATTCCTTTCACCTGCCTTTCTATAAATACCTGTTAGCTATATACTCCATTTTTAGTTTTGAAAACACTGACACACACTCCTTCCCCCCAAGAATGTATTGCTGTAGAATATCAGACAAATAAAATGGAACAGTTGATGTCTATAATTAGAGTATTAACTTTCTATATAAACCTTGTTTTATCCTTACTAATATATAAATTAAGAATCTTTTTTGTCTTTCATTTGAAAACAAAATAATCCACAAAGGGATTACTACAGAGTTTAAAATAACCTATTAGTTTCAACTGTTATGCAACATTAGTAGCAGAATATAACCGTGAGTGGTATGACACATAGTGTATGAATTAAGGACAATTTGAATTTTAATTAACAACTAATATATTATGTTCCCTTTGTTGGATCCTGCCTCAAACAGTTTCAGAATTGAGTGCATAATATTAGGAAGGCATACCATCTCCAGGAATTTAATGAAGACTCCAAACAGCAGCTGAGAATGTCTACTTCGCATGGAATGCATCATTCTTTCCTTCATCTACAGCATTCATGATGCAAACTCTTGGCTAATGTGACTCCATATATTATTTAAACTGTGGAAACTCCCCAGAAATGTCAGACTTTTAAAACACAAGCAGAGACTTACTGCCCTATTACCTGCAGGTACAGGAAACTAATATGCCAGATTGTTAAAATATGATCAAGACAAAAAGCCTAATTAGTCTACATTTCTTCATGTACACATTCCAACGCTTAAAACAGTAATGTTCTTTATTTCATAGCAAGTCTCCGTCTCATGCACTGAAATCCCCACCTTCAGCTGCTTTAGCCTTATATTCTTCCCTAATTTTTGATTTCTTGCTTTCATGTAACTAGGAAATAAAATGGAAAATTAGTTAGGAAATGAAGTTATCCAAATTTTTAACGCCCAATCAAAATCAGATTTCAGAAAAACAAGTTTAGAAGCTACACTTTTAGAAGCTGCTTTACTAAGGAGTCACAGGACTATAAAGACATAACTCTGCTCTGACCTCTCTAAAACAGCCATACATGTTCTTCACAGAATTTCACCCTTTTGCAATTTTGCATCACGCATTCAGAATACTTTAGGCTCAGTTCTTTAGAACTACATAGTTACTCTCAGGTCCATATCTCTCCAAGGGCACAAGGCAGTGTAAGATGTCCAAATCCTTCACAACTTAAATTCAAATTTAATGGACTAAAAGCAAAGGAAGGAGAACAGATCCTAGCATATATAACATTGCTAAAGAAGAACAGTGACAGCAGAATAAGCTTAAGTTGTCCCTAACACCCTGTAGCCTGATTTCAAGAGTTTAAATCCACAAAAGTTTTTAAGATGGAAGTCTAAATAATCAACTATGGGTTGTGTTATACTTCTGTTATCTTGATTTTTTAATGAAGGTGTTAATTGAATCTTATATAGAAGCTCTGCATGTTTTAGATAGGGGGATATTCAGGAAAACTAAAAATAATCTCAAAAGAGAACTGTATTCAGCAGGTTACACATCGCCACTTGGAATGTACCTGATGCTACTTCAAATGCACTTGAAGAACTTCTGAATAAGCTGCTTTTCTACTTTCAACACAGGGTACAAATAGGCCACAGAAGACATTATGAAAATAACCAGAAGAGACAGCAAGTAATGCAATTCTGTCCAAATAAAATTAAGCCATTAATCTCAAGAGTTTAACTGCTGCTTCAGCACAATCTTGCATGGAAGGAAGACAACTCTTCATTTTGCACTTCTTGCACCAGCACAACCATATAATCTCAACACCTCTCCACATCTAGCAGAACTGGAAGCCTCTCTCTCCTCTGATGCCAGTGAAGGAATGAGAAAAATGTACTTTACCACTGTGGGGACAGAAGTAATCTACCAGGTGATCTTACAAGTTCCTTCATTTGAATTCCTCAGAAGGTAAAATTCTTCTGATACCTATCTGCTCTGCTCGGTGCCTGACCGGGAGATCGACAAGGCTTACCCACTCTAGCCATTGGCACCCCAGACACAGAAACACCAGTGACTCGGGACACCACCCGTCACTATCCTAACACCACCTTTCAGTTTGCTGTTGGAACTTTCACAAGCACTTCAAATTTACCTTAAAAAAATAAAACTGTGCATCCATCTTAATACAGAACAGTACTTGCTTGGCTTTCTATTGAGACTATGAAATAGCATTCATAGATCAATTTACTTAGAAATTATTCCTAAAACCAAAGATTGAATGCTACATGTGTAATATTCTCAAATCTCAAAAGACAAAATATTTACAATGTTAGCAGTGATCTGTTTGCACACCCTTCAAAGTCATGCTAAATAATTTCTGAAAGTAACATAATACAATGGGATTTAATATCCCAACAGCTACTAAATGCTTTTGTTTCATAGGCTAAAGAACCATGCCCCCCCCCCAAAAAACTAAACAGGGTAGAGGTCTTGTAGGAAATTAATCATTCACTGCCATAATGTTTATGCAGTGTGATACAATTGAGAAAAACCTCATTCACTGAGGCAATAAAAAACCCAAACAAACAACAAAACAAAAAAGGTATTTTTTTATAAAGATTTTGTCATAATTATACTCTGTACTAGAAATAAACACGAAATTTCTAAATCCTACAGGGCAGATCTCTTCCCCTTCCGATGCTGCCAACAGGTTATTCTCCGCAGAGGAACAATGAGAGCACAAGTTCACATTGAAATATTCTTTTTGTTGTCGTTTCTAAACATAGCTTTCAAAACAAAGCCTCTTATGCTTACCCGAATCACAAAAATTAATAGACACTATGTGAGCCATCACTTGCTATACCTGATACCCACTTTATTTCCAGATTCCACCAGCCTTCCATAGGTTCAAGGCATGACCAACAATTTACAAGGACTCAAAAACATTAACAGCAGTAAACCACCTATGTAATTCTTGTTTACTAGCCCAGTACTCACAGCCCTGAGCACTGTGATAAAGGACAGAGGTTGAACACAAGCAAAAGTGTCTCCTGTGCACTAAGGAGCTCAGTTGGGAAACCCCAGTAGGGCTTAGAGCTCATATGTGCAGTAGGATAACGAAGTGCTGATACATATTTGAAAGCTGTACTAGCAACAGACTGGGGCAGGAAGGGAAGCATACTTAGTCATTTTACAAATTTACTACAATCTTTTATCTTGCATACTACAAACAAGTTATAAATAAAGGCTGAAGTTATAAATAAACTGCATCCCAGAACAAATTTGTAAAATTTGACAAAGGAATAGTCCAAGTCTAGCTGAAAATCAGGTTAGAGCTGAAACTTTCAGCAAATACTATACAGTACAGACCCTGTATTAAATCTGTTTAATATTATTGACGCAGTACAAACAGTATACTCTTGAGTATTCAAATATATTTGAGTCTCTGGGATGTAAGCATCAGTATCCTTAGATATTGAAAATACACATTTATTTTCTACTGAGATTGCCAAAATGAATGCCAGACCAACAGAGAAGAAAAGCAGAAAATCTGAACACCTCTCAGGCTTTAATTACCGATATCGGATGAATATCACCATAGCGCCATAAAATGTCAGTAATCCATTGTTTACCTGTCCACTTACCGTAAGTTACAGCCTGCAATAAACTTCATGTAACAAAGCTGGGGCACAGCTATGTCTAACACAAAACCTCCTCTCTACTTAAGTCACGGATGAAAACAGTTTAGAAATAAGAGGCCTTAAGCTGTACAAACTGACCTACATTTCCCTCAGATGATAAAGCCCTGTAGCAGGGGTGGCAGAGAAAGTGTCAAAACACTACAGCAAGAACCACCAGCACTCAAGTGGTGTGTTTCTGACTTCAATTTTTCCTGTTTATAAGCGGCAGCCTCATGATATCATTATGAACAAGAGTGTCAATAAATCTGCTCCCAGTATAAAATTTAAGAAAACCCCAGCTCCCAAATTGAAGACAATCAAGATGAATAAAGATCTCATTTTCACACAGAAGCAGCACAGCTAGAAGGGCTAAAAGCAATACTTCTGAGAAAGATGGAATCGCTGACTGTCATAACATGCCAAACCACTTTTCACTACACAGACTGCATGCAACCACAGTTCTAACTTGTGGCTGCACAAAGAGAAAGCACTGCAGATAAAGTTACAACAAAACTTCATGCTACTCCTGAAACTGCTTCTTCCAATCAAATCAGAACAATTTGGCTTACAAAGAGGTCTTCATTTCTGCAATTCATATCACAACTCCAATTAATCTTTTTGAACAAGTGACTTGAATGCAGGCAAATCCCTTATTCTTACTTAAGCATTTCCATCCAGCCTGCTTAATGTCTGCCTCGAATAGTATTACGTAATTTACCTGACATCAAGAGTATGAAATTTTCCTTTCTTCTGATCTCAAACATTTGGATATAAGAAAGGTCGCATTATCTCATGAGTCAAGTAGAAATCTTCTTTAGACCCTGGAAACAAAATCCAAAATGGTCCTTAAAACCATTGTGGTTACAGAATTCAAGCAGAATTTCATAAAATAATTAGCTGCAATTACTATTTTCCTTATCCTGAAAGCAATCACAGGAAAGTGTCTCTTGACAGAAACAAACACAATTCTGTCTTCAAAGACTGAAATTGAACCCTAAGTTCCCTAGCCAAATTATTCTCCATATTTGACCTATCAATTTGAATATAGTTCTGGATATGGCTGCTTATCCAAAATAGAAGACACTCGTAACTAAGAATGAGATTGCCAAGTGTTTGTGTAAAGATGCACACACGTGTATATATGTATGCATATACAGATGTGTATATATATATATAAAAATATACATATTTATATATAAAGAAGCAAGCTGAATTTTTATAGTGACTTCCTCCTCACCTTCTAAATTTTCCAGGGAAAAGATTTATAGGTAATTTCTTCCAGGCTACTCATTAAGTCGACATGAACAAGAACATTTCCAAATGTTGATTCTACAGTGGGCCAGTCTCAAGCGATAAGCACCACAAAAGCCAGATGAAAAAATACTTCTGCTTGAAAGAACTGCAGTCTTTAATACCTCGCATGCTTTCAGATTTCCAGCGTGGCATTGCTGAATGTTACAATACCCATCAGATCAGCAGATTTCTTTTAGAGATGCCAGGTTAATGAACAGCCAGGATTTCTAGCTTGTAACGAAACACTGAATAAATTTCCGAAGTCTTCCATCTATGTTGCCAACTTTACTCTTTTTTATTATCTCTTACATCAGTACTACCTGACCTAAATGAATACCAAAAGTTCACGCAGCATATCACAATTTATGGAGATATTTAAATCTCCCAGACCTTATAGGTAATTTAAGACCCTTTCTGTGTGTACACACAGAACTTTTAATACAAACTTTTTTTGTAACAAAGTGTCTTGTTGCTCCTCTTTCCCTCCCTCCTCTCCCATGTTCCTCCCAGTTCAGTGGAACTGGGGGCTGCTGCCAAAAGCAATAATCCCACTTTTCACCATTAGAGTTTTGTCCCATCCCCTTCTTTGCACCAGCTCTGGTAATTGCACAGCTGCTGGGTGTGCATTGCTTCAGTTTGCTGATTCAACAAAATATGCTTTTTTCCCCTTTTTGATGTGCAATCTTCCATCCAGTCAGTGAATGTGAAGGCCACACAAACATGAGATCAGTATCCACAGAAGCAGTGAGAAGACTTCTTTTGGCTGAAGTTCACATTTACAGCAGATTATATATATATAAGAGTACATGAATATATCCCTCCGCTATTCTCCTGAGTAGTTAAAAGCAAAAAGAGCACACCTTCACTAGCCTCACACAGAAGCAAATACTTCATGTACTGCCATTTAAAGCCCCAGTGTCACACACGAGTTCCAAGAGCATCCTCTTGCATGTGTGCCTTTACTGTTTTTCTATGAATAAGTTTACTCAAACTGTTTTCCTCATGCAGGGATTATGCAAATTTTGTGAATGCATCATACTATGATTCAACTGTAATATCTTAAAGTATACAGCAAATCAATTTGTTCTGAGAAGTTAAAAATACCAATTCCAGTGTATTCTTACATGCATACTTCAGGCTTAAAATCAACAATACATTTTTAAGCACATGTATGAGAGCCACATTGCAGTCCCATAAGTGCAAAGCATTATATTGCATCATACAATTATAGTGCCTAAATCTAAATACAGTTCTTTGAAAGCAAAGACATAACAGAATTAGTCATTGAAAAACTTCTTCAGAAAGGAGACCAGCATAACTGCAACAAATTCCACAACATTCATATGTTAGACTTAGAAGAATGGCTTTTAACCCAGAAAAATAATTGCCTACTTCCTCCAGATTGTGAAACCAAACTTGGCAACAGGAACTGAGGATGGTAGTTTAAGTCAGCAAAAAAGCCTTCATCAGTAACTTAAACTGAGCACATTAGTGTACTAGCGAAATATTAAGCTCTCAGAGGTCTGCATCTTATTTTTCTATTAAGTAGCTGAAGTAACAGTTCATATGAATTTAGACCCAGTTCACAAATATGTAGGGCCATCTGGCTAAAAGCTTTGATTATACCCTATCACTATCTATACTTCTTAACTCTGGCAAAATTATACCAACTAAGGAACAAAATAAAAGGAAGATTTTTATGGTCTAGATTTTTAAGTTCTGGAGAATCTATAGCCTTGGAAAACGGGTTATTAAGGTATCCCAAAGCTATCCACATACCTCCTTGCTGCAGGTATGCTTGGGGAAGCCCACCCCTTTCCAAGAAATCACAATCTGCAAAATATGACACTCTCCTAGCTCCAGTGACAACCAAAGCTGACATGAACGACACTGTTCTGTCCCAGCTATGACTCTCGTTTTCAGCCTTGATCACTTGTGCCTGGAAGAGAATAGCATTTTAAGATGCTCTTTTCTAATGTAAAAAAGTCAGAATTGGGTTTAAACTTTCACACCAGGGACCCACATGTCTCCTTAACGTTTTATATATTCCACAAATTATTAAACAATGAATGCAGCCTGGAAAGCTCTGCCTTAGAACACAGTACTCAATTATTCATTTTGCAAAGCAGCTTCCAAATCACCTCAAACAGCATGAGAGCAAAACCAAGTCCTATAACACATATAAATTACATGCACTTAACAAACCACTTTCTGGCCTGAATACTGGCCTAAGACACACAGGCACAGCTGAACACCTATTTTAGTTATTCACACCTATTTTATTCATTGCCTCCCTCATCTCCAGCAAAAATCAAGGCAACACTCTAGTGCTCCTAATCACCCATCTTTTACTCTTTGCTGTCATGTCAAGCCCACAGCTGCATATTTTCCTGGCAACTGTGAGTCAACTCCCACTTTGATGACTGATTCACAAACCAGAATAAGACATGCTTACAAAAATTATTCTACTAACAACTTTAAAACCAACCTGTTATCCCCAGCTGCTTGCTCCTACGCAAAGGCATCCCTCCAGAGGTTGTGGCCCTGTCAGTTATTAGTTACATTAACATGCCCCAGTCCAGATTTGGAGAAGTATCCAAGCTAAAACATTACTTCTGCTGTAGCTTTTTCTGTTAAGCAAACCATTCAATTGAGATAAAGAAAAGAATAAGTAGAATAATATTCCTGCTTACAGACACAAAATGACTATCGATTCAGGCACATGTCTTTTAAATGCATGTATGTGCCTCAGTAATTTTGTGCCAAATAATGAAAATAAATATAAGTCTGTTAAGACCACTGCGGCATGGCTCAGCAGAACACAGATTTCAGCTTCTGTAGAAGTCTTGCACTGAGAAGTTCCCTGAGCTGGAGAAGTGCCTAGAAGTTACTAAAACAGCTCACATTTTTGTTCTTCTAGTAAGGAAACAAAATTTCTTGGCCAAAACATAAACATGATGCCTGGAGTGTGTCATCTATAGAGATTAACCTATGAGCACCCAAGGACCAAGCAGGTGCTTGCCTTGGCACAGGTGACAGGGAGAGTTGACAGAACTAGATATTAATGCAAAGGATAATGCAAACTACTTAAAGATCTGATGTCCAGCTGACAGGTTATGCCATCCCCATTAAATACATATGGCAAATTGGTCCTGGCACACCTAATTCCACCAGCTTTTCAACAATTAACCATTAGGCAAAGATTTAAAGACTTCTGTATTTCAGAAGAACTGACATGCCACAGAACTGTCCTGTTCACGTCACAGAAATCTTCCCCCCCTCCACCACACTAAAGAAAGCAACCCACAAAACCTGTGAAGAAAATAATTACATGGTTGAACAGCTAAGTGTGCCTTTGAACATATCCCTTTTTCTCAAAACTATGACTGAAAGTGCTACTGGCAGCTGTGCTGTAAGCACAGAAATGTGGTTAGGAACGATTAGAAACTATCCATTCTCTTTCTCCACAAACTATTTCCATATTAGCATGAATATTAGTATAGATAGAACAGGTTATAACAGAAGCAAATCCACTAACACAGCAGAAAGTGTTTCTGACCATGTGATTATTTTGGCTAATGAGATAAATACTTTCATAAGACATACGTGAGTATATTCATAGTTTTCACAAGTCTGAAAATGGCTGCAGTGTTCTTGAAAAGTAGCATTAATAAACACATACAGATCAAGATACCCGTGCATTTTAAACACAATACTGTTCTCAAATTTGCTGGGGAGATGTTAACACACTCCCCAACTTCTTCATTAGCATGACCTGACAGGGTACATACTGAAAAGATGAAAAAAGGAGTATCTTTCTGGAGACCATCTCTCTCTCAAAACCTACTAAAAATATACACAGCAACTAAATGTTAAAATTCTTGACAGCTATTTAGAAAAACAGGAAATCCAACTCCCTGTGATGTAACCTAAAATTCTATTCTAAGATTCCACTTTCATGCACATAGCATAGTCACAGTATTTGTGTCAATACAATGGAAAAGGAAAAAATGCAACATTACTAAACTTACAACGCATCTTTTACTGTGAAACACTGCAAAGCACAGCCAAGCGTGCAATACAAAGGATTACAATTTTAAACCAAAGTTCAGCTATAGTAATTTAATTTGTCTACAAAAGCTTGAGTGATGCTTAGGTAATAATTTGTAACAGTTTATAACAATTTCTCTTCCATTTTTTTGTTACTTTGAAGTCTAGACTTCACAAAGCTCATCATTAATTCAGCTTGTTAGCCCCACAAATTTGCTTTCTTATGTTTGTACTTACACTATAAAAATGATGAATATATACATACAAGTTTTCCAGTATGAATACGAATAAACAGGTGATGCTATCTAGTTTATTCCAGACTTGAGGGTCATAAAAAAACAAATTACTCATGTTTACCTATCAAATAACCAACTGTTGTAACTATTATTTCCCAAAAGTTTTGTTTATTCTTTCCATTCAGCTCTTCCAGAAAAAGCATAGAAAAATGACCCCAGTTAGCATCCCATCTTTGACAAAAAGCCTCCAATGAAATTCACAATTTTCTCCACAGCTAAAGCAAGTTGAGAATGCTAACTACAAATTCTTAACCAGTGGAAGTTACCACTTTACACTGAGGCAATTTCTTATCACAGAGAACATGTGATAAAGGGTGCAGACAGTGAATATGAATCTGCAAGAATGACAAGAAATTCCATTGGAAAGTTACAACCATGACCAGAACAATAACATAAGAGAGAAAAGGATATAAACACCGCCACCCATGCCCCCTGACCCTTCCCACATCTGTTAGTTTTGAAAGAAAACCCTACATGTTCATGATTCACATTCTTCCACTATACTGAGAAACAGGCAAGTAGTGGCCATAAACTCTGACTAATGATACATCTGAAAATCAATTGAAAGTTACATTAATTCAAAATTACGAGATCACATTCTGAAAAATACATGGCTCAATTATTAAAAGCATCAGCGCTACCAGGAACCTGCACACTACAGATCACACTCATTACAATAGATTAAGGTACCTACAAACCAGCTCTTTATCACTCATTAAAAATGAAAAGTGGTCAGAGCTTCATCTTACTCGGCTAATACTGCCTTCTGAGATGAAAACAGATTAATCCAGCAGCTAGGTCTTGTGTATACAGAAGCAACAGCAGAGCTATTAAAGAAGTGGAGTTTCCATAACATCCAATTCTTGCAAGAGAATGCAGATAATTGATTAGGAAAACCTTGTTTCATGTGCTTTATTTAACTTGAGAGTCCCTTTCATAAACAAGAGGGCCTGGGGATGGAGGGACTCATCAGCTACCCTGACAGAGTAGCCCCATGAGTAAAGCAATCTTAGTTTTATTTAAAACTAGGCTACAATTTTCTCTCTAATTACTTATGACTCAAATAGCTCTGAAAGGATCAATATTTCAGAGGCAAGATCAAAAACAAACCAGATGGATATTAGAAAACATTATAATGCAATCTAAATGAGGCTTTGCACATTTCATCAAGTAAGAATTTTTTTAAGTATTTCTCTCATAATCAAATCTTTTCTATTTCATATCATGCAGAATTTTACTCTGCCTCATTACAAGCAATGCATGAATTTTTCAAGTAAGTAATAGTTTCCTGAAATGGCAAGTCTTAAGTTAACTTTGTTTTCCTTCAACCAAATTAATTTCTATTCCCCAAACAGGCTTCATATTTGTAATCATATTCAAAGTCAAATAACACTGAAAAAAACCTGGTTTCTGCTGTTCAATCTTGTTTCCCAAGTACGTACCATATATACAGGAAATCCTCCTACTTGTTATTTCAACAGTAATATCTTACAGAACTAAACTTTTGTTTTGCATCACTCTTGGCACATTCTTCATTTAAGTAGAGTACATTTTTAATACAACATAAAGCACTTACCCTTCTAACCTGACATCAGGTAAAGATCTGTTGAGTGCAATCATTTCACTTGCCATTAAATTAAACTGATTTATTTTAAACATTTCTTTCATTTTTTCTTGTTCCTCTTTCGGAATGACCACAGGCTTCCCCATCTCTCCAGGTCCTTCATGTGGTTTTTGTATGGGTTCTGGAACTAAGAATAAATAAAATGTTGGTAACTACTTTTATGCTTGCTTTTATTTGCTTATAGTTTATTTTACACTGTAGGAGTGTTCCTGTTTAAAACAGAGTTCTACACCCACAAGGTTCTGGAAGTGAAAACAAATCCTCATACTGGAGTTTAACAGAAGTAGTTAACTGCTACTCTTGGACACAGCAATTCATCTGAAAAAACAGTAAGGGTCTATGTCTATCCATCATCCCGTCTTAATTGACTTTACTGTTAAAGCTCTGGTACAACAGACATTTAAGTCCCAGATTGCTCTTGCACACAACAAACTTTCCAGGAAAAGTTAAATTTTCCTTTACGGGAATAATAATCTTATGCCAAAAGCAAACAGAAATGTAAAGAATGAAAATAAAATTAAAAGAAAACAGAAAAGCCCAAGCCTTCCATACCTGCTGAAACAAGACTTAAAATATGTACTTACTAATAACTGAAACATTTTGCTAGTTTGCATTTAGGGTTAAGCAGTTACAAGCACAATGTGGTCCTTGAGAAACTTTCATTTTCAAGCACCTGAAGCAATTGTTTCATTTGCATTAATGAGGTTACATCTAGCACAGAACCCCCACCACCACAGAGACGTTTTCTTTTTTACCAAACTCCCCTCGACTGTCAGTTGAACTATACAATTCTAGAAGTCGTCAGCCAGCCACTCAAACACTGCAAACTGATAAATATGTCCAAGCAGATCCTGAGCAGACTGACTTGGGCACTTGTTTTAATCATTGGCTACAGCGAGCAAGCAGTTTTGCTTTGCATCTTTGCCTCCTAAGAAAGTACGGCTGAACTCGCATTGAAACTTACTAATTTGCAATTGCATAACCTTTTAACTAGAATATGTGCCTTTTGGGGGATAATTAACATAAAATTATGGTATACAATAAGGCAATTATTTGGGCTTAATTTAATATATTCAGCTTGGGTTTATTACGTGGGATTATCACAACTATTTTTATTAAGTGTATAGCAATTAGTATACAGGTTCAATTGGACAGAAAATGATTAAATGATGTGTTCCACACACCTAAAAGGAATGAATAAAAGCAACCAGAATACAGTTATTCTGATGTTTTTCAGAATTTTGAAGAGTGAATGTCTTATCCTATCATATTTGCTATTTAGAGAACTATATAGTTTCCTGTTTCATTTACACTTCCAATTGCTTGTTAAGTTTGACTAAACCAAATAGCTAAAATAACTGAAAATTTATCTTTCACATTTGCAGATCTTGCTGTTGCATGCTAGTTCAGCACATCAGTGAGTTGTACCCAGATGTACCAAATTCATCAATTGAATTTTTAAATTTCATCAGCAAATACACATACTACTTGATTACACATTTTATCTAAATAAAGTACTCCCTTCTCCTGCAGAAAAATCCAGCAACAACTGATTAGATCCATGGATATTTTATGAAACTCAGTAAATACAAGGCCATGCAAGATTGGTGTGCAGGGAGAGATGACTTCCAAGAAAAATTAACCATCGTTTCTCAGGTTTCTGTGTTTATGGTCGTCTGTTTTCCCACAAAAGCATATAGTTTTCACATAAACACAAACCAAAAACATTCTCCCAAAATGACTAATACACATTGCTAAAAATTCAAACTGCAGTGCTCTTTTGTCAGTTAATTCTGAAAAGAATACTTCCTTTAGAGAACTGCAGACATGTACTGATGACATACTTCTAACAAACAGAAATCAAGTTTACAGATAGAAGTTTCAGAGCTAAATGAATGACTTAACCATCACCTTTTTCAACGGGAAATCTAGTGATGTTTTTCCAGACATTTCTGATTTGTACCAGTAAATCATTAGTTTCCAATAGGGCTTGATTTCTTCCAGATCTTTGTTAAAATTCAGGGACTCTTCACATGTGTGGGCTACAAATTTCTTTTTACCAGGCAATATGCTTGATGAAAACCAGATACTTCAAAACCTAAGACCATCTAAGCCAGAAAAATGGACTGATTCTTCTTTGCCATGTCTTTAGGTGCCACAACAATAGTAAACTGACCAAACCAAAGTCATTTTTAAAGGAACCACCCTAATTACAGGAAAGCTGTTTGGACAGGTAAAAAAGTTCAGAGAGGTTTTGTCTCTGATGATGCTTACCGATGTTCAGTGACTTTCTTTCCAACTCCTAAGAACCTTAAAACTTACAGCAACAGCCTTCCATCAACAAGTTACTCTTTGAATTTCCTGATGAGCTATCAGGAACACCTGAAAGGGAATGTCACCTAGAAGATGTACCGACAGAAAGAACACCTGTAACCACTGAGGCAAAAGGTGTACACTCTGGATTGCTCAGAACAGGTGAGATACAACATCAGAGATGAGCACTGGAGAGAGCTATGCCTGACCTACTCCCACCTCTGGAGTGGTCATGGTGGGGAAAAGAAAGAGCAGCAATATCAGCCAGGACAATCATAGGCTCCCTCCCAGCTCCCACAGATTGATGCTGCAATCAACACTGCTCGTTGTTCTGATCCCACTTCCCTAGGCTTCTCCAGCCATGGTGGAGGGGATGGGCAAACGCTTAAGCCTACAGCCAAATCATCCCACACAACTACAGTCACTAGATTCCAACTATCCCTCCTCTGGTATCATTTCAGTTCCCCAGTTCAGTACCGCCCAGACCTCATGCCAGGCCCCCTTTTCCCAAGACATCTCCACCTCAGTTCTTTTACTCACCACGCAGTAAGTACCTGTCCCTTTTCCACATCACTTTGTGTTCCCCGTTTCCACTCTCCCATCAACTACCAGCCCCTAACCTTTACGAGAGTGAACACAAAGACCTCATTCTGCTCATCTTACAGTTCCCTATAACTATGTACACAGATTTTTCTGTAGATTCACATTCTCATTCCTTTACTATTTCTTATTTTGTAAAATGTAACAGCAGTATACATACAATCCAATATTAGATACATAAGCTGAAGCTCATGATTTAAGATGCTAGTATCTTATGCCATCAAGACCAAGGAGAGATTTTTCCCAAAGGCAATTTAGACCATAGCTATAAGTCTCACTCTGGAAAAGAAACTTCCTCCATTTTCTGTATTTAAAAAAACCTAAGGAGCGCATCCTTCTAACTTCATTAAAGTCTGAACTGCCCAAAATTATCCTCAATATCCTTTACTCCTGCTGAAATATCTGAAGACTAATTTTTCTAATTAGGCAAGCACAGCCTAAAATAAACATACAAACTCTTCAGAAAATCTTACTCATATGTCAAATAGGTTCATTAAGTGCTATGGAATTCTTCCATGAATTGCAAAGAAAACCTATATACCAGAGTGACATGGACAAGAGACTATAAAATTCAGCATACTTGCATAATTTCTGCTGAATCAAGAAAACTAAATCAATTATAGAAATAAGGGGGGGGGGGGGGGGGGGGGAAGTGACATGAAAAAGCAGATTTTGATAAAAGTTTCACAGAAAAAATAGCTGCAATGTTATCTAAGGAGATTCTAGATATTCTGAGCGGGAATAAATGCACTACTGACCCCAAGTCAGTAAACAACCTGAACAATCAAGAGTATCTAAAATCAGAAATGAAACTAAGTTGTAAGGAAGCATCACTGCCTCAACTGCTACCATGGTTTCTAGCAGACATTTCTGCACATACCTCAATACAAATCATCTGCATACAAAAACCAGGAAACATATAGAGAACTATAGACAAAGCTTTGTGTGGTTGGTTGGTTGGTTTGGGGTTTCATGTATTTGTTCAACAGCCAACTATAAGATATTAAAAAGGTATCAAGGATTTTAGCAAACACATGTTAGGGAAAGGCCAGAGGGAGTTCCTATAAGGCTATAAAAACATACTTTCTACATAACCCTAATTCATTTCCTCATCATGTTCTTTTCCATTTATTGCAAAAGAAACCCAGAAGATGAGATGTAAGTTACTGAAAATTTAAGTCCCTTCTACAAAACTCATGTGAACTAGAGCCTTTCCAAAATATTTGCATCCAGTTGTGGAACCAACAGTTCAGAGGTACTAAGCACAGAAATTCTACATTCCTATAAATAGTTGTTCTCTGAAGAGGTTTATCAGCTTGTTTCCATCATACGGAATACAAAACAAAACTAGCATTTCCTAAATATCTCCCCTGTGTTATTCTGTAACAGAGCAACATGGTTCTCAAGACATTTCAGAAAATCTACCAGGGACACCAAAGTTGACCACACCAGATGTCAACAGGTGAGAAAGGTTTTTTGTGATGGAAAGCACATTGAGCATCACTGCCTAAGTTTCCTATAGCAGCAGTGAAACATATAGACACAGCCCTTCCAGTGAGAGAGACACCATACTATAAAATTCAATGTCTCACAAATGAACTGGAGGCAGTAGCTGCCTGCTGTTTTAAATACCTGTACTGAAATACTGCAGGGATTAGAATTCCCCCTTCACCAACCCTTTCTCCCACAGGATCAAGTACGATGACTTCCCTAAAGCAAAGCTGACATTAAATTTATGAAAATAACTACAATAAACTTGATTTTCATTACAACATTCACTGTCCCTTATTGCTATAGTCACTAGTCAAATTTTGGTCTTGTTTTTCTTAACTTCTTTCTTCTGTGTTTTTTTGTTTGTTTGCTTTTTTTTTTTGTGGGGCAGGGGACAAGTAAGGTTCTTTGTTGGTTTGTTCTACTACCAAGTCTAGTGAAATTAATAGTGCCTTTGCTTCCTCACTGGCAGAAATTTAGAACATGCTTTAGACTGTATTAACATAGCTTACAATCCTGAACTGCTTGTTGTATAGTTTCATTATTTTTCCATATACATTACTGCTTAAAATTCTTCATCTAAACCATTTAAGCATGCAACATAAATCCCAGGCAACATGCTTATTCCCTAGTCATCCAAAGAAACATTCAACATTCTGCAACACATAAATGCTGATGCAATACTATATTTGGGGGGGGGGGGGGGGGAGGCAGTAGGAGTTATCAAATATTTAAAAGCAGTGCAATTTTAAATGAGCATAATTTAAAGACTACTCAGGCAGAAAACTTACCATCTCCAGCAGGCAAGCCTCGCTCTTTTTTCTCATCACATTTGTTGCATTCACTGAAGTACAACAATAGAAACATATCCAGAAGGACCCAAACCAAAGAGGTGGCAAGGACCACCTTGCAATATGCAAATTTTTTCATGGCACTTTAAGTCAAATACAAAAATAAAAAAAGTATAAATAAAAATATCAACAGGTTGCTTTAATCCACTTTGAGACACCACGTTCTATACCTAGGAAAAAGAAAAAAGAAAGAAAAATGTCACGAAAAGCCACCTGAGGACAGCAGCTAAAAGCAGAAATTTTAAGTACTTTTTAAAGGTAACAACTGTTAAATGCTGTATGTATCAAAATGAATGCTCCATGCACTCCAATAAGATTAAGAGAACAGGGTGAATTAAAGCAGCATTACTCCAGTCATTTCCTGTGTTAACATTCACCACCTGAAACATTAAAATGAGTGACAAGGAGTACTCTGCTGAACCACTGGAGAAGAGGGCAGGCACATCTAATTAAATTAAAAGAAACATTCTGGGCCCTCTGGAAATCAGGGCAAGATAACTGAATGAAAACCAGGAACACATCAATAAGCAAGGTATCAATTTGTGCTGTGTGAAACCCATGGTTAATATTCCTCATGCTCCTATGTCTCACACACTGACTTTGTGGTGCCATCACTAGGAATGCAAACGCCTGTATTTTGCATGAAGTCTAACAGCATATTACAACTTTGTCACAAAGACAGAATGCTTTGCTTTCAGCAAATCAAAACCAAACATCCCTTTTGGTCAAGTTAAACAGTAGGCAAAGTGAGGAAAGTACCCACAAGACACTGCGATCACTTACTAGACATTCAAAGCTCAAGATATCAACTAAAAATGTTAATGGTTAAAGTAACTTAAACAGTTTAATCATAAGCCATGATTACACAAAAGCCTCACCAAAAAGACTTTATAATTAAGACTACCTTCCCTGCCATAGTTTGATTCCTGCTCTCCCTCTCTCCACCCCCCCACCCCCCCACCCCCATCCTGCATGGGATGCCAGATGTTTTGTTTCGGGTAATCTCAGTTTGCATCTACATAATTTTGGTACATAGGGATAGCTACATAAAATTAGGAACTGCAAAAGTATCTGTAATCAATGACTTGATGATAAAATAACAGATGAAATTACCACAACAAACATTAAGTGAGGTATGCTAAGAAAAAGTCCTATGGGTTGTTTGAGGTTTTTTTGTTTTATTTTGTTTTGCTTTCCTAAAATAGACACAAGGATGGGGTTCAACTCTGGATCTTGGAGTTGCACTATAAAGCTCTATAAAACCATCAGTCTGGTGATCAGCAGCACTGAAAGAAAAATAATTTGTTACAGACTACTAAGGAACAGAAACCAAACCACCACTGTGCCATTGCACATTATCTGCTTTCTTATCTTGAGTGCTGTATGAATATCCAGTCTTGTCATTTCAAAAAGGATACAGAAGTATTAGAGAGGCCAAGTGAGAAGTGCAAAAGGATGAAGGCAACAAAGAATAGCCTCATTATAAGATCTAAGTGAAAAAAGCAGCATTCTTCCTGGCTGGACAAGATGTAGTCTAAATCAAGTGCCAGGTCTACAGCTGCATGGAGATGGTAAATTGTTGCCTGTTACTCCTACTTCTTGTTTGGGCAGAAAGCAAGTGAATTTAGTAGCAAGGGGTTAAAAAAAAACAAAAGAAAACAAAGGAAGGTATTCCCCACAGTGTGTAGTTATGCATGGGAACTACTTGCCACAATATACTGCCAGTGGTGAAAGTCTGTTCACTGGCTATTAAATACCAAGTCCTCACCCCTACCTCAGGCGGTCCCTGACTGACTTCTCAAGTCACTGCATGCTAGGAGAGTACCGTGAGGAAGAATCATTACAGTCTCCCCTATTCTCTTCCCTAGATATGCACTGTCCACCACTGGCAGAAACAAATAGTGTATACAGATGAAATCTGTCTGACATGGTATGACTGTACTTACTTGCCATACAGTTTCTTCTTTTGCTCTAATTCAGGACACCATAGAAATGATCTTGCAAAAAAATCAAGCCACACCACCACCTTGCTTGTACTTAAACAACAAATTGTAATTCAAAATAACATGTTGTAAAAGAAAACTAAATAAATTATTATAATCTCAGACTTCTTGAAGTTCAGACTTGTGAGATATTGGGCTGTAAAAGAAAGTGTGAAACAGAAGCACAGTGCTTAGGGGTCCTAAAATCAGCAAGACACAAAGAGAATTGTAATCCAGACTTTCTGGCCATAAAAACACCAACTATATTAAGTGTTTTAAAATGCACAGGCTGGTGCTATATCTGCCTCTGATGTAAGAAAATTCCTTTGAACGTTCAGTGAAATGTCAAAGAGGCACTTTTTGAACCTTTTGCACCCTTTGAGAGTTCAGAGAAGTGATTATGAGACAGCAATGTTGTAGTTCAACACACCCTGGTTACCATTGACAAGGCCCACCCCTGTACCTCTAGAGAAAAGCTCTTGCTCCCTTTGGCCATTTACCATCTCATGAATTACACTGTACCTCTGGTTTTATGACAGCACTTCCACTGTGGACCTACCAGCAGGAATTCAGGGAGCACAGCAGAGGAGCTCAGAACTGCTGAAGCAACTGCTCTTAGCATACCAAAGCCCTGGCCCAGACAGAGCTCCAGAAAGAGAACTCCCCCATCCAGGACTGAGGCTTGACCACCAGGCTCTGTGGGTTTTGACCAGCTGACAGACATTCGTCAGTGGTGTCCTTCAGAGGTCAAAGCTGGAGCTTATACTGCTCAGTGTCTTTAAGGAGAACTTAGGGGATAGAACTACATGCACACTCAGCACAGCTGCTAGTGACACCCAGTGGGGGTGGAGCATGCAGTTTATACCCTGAAAAAGTACCTCGGAATGGCCCTGGCTGGACAGTTCACGGGACATCCAGGGGCTAGAAAGACAGGCAGAGTGAACACCTCAAGAAGTTAAAACAAAGTCCTGTTTCCAGTCCTGCTCTCAGTCCATTCTCTGCCCAGCCTGTATTTGTACTTGGGATTGCCCCAACCCAGGTGTAGGACCTTGTACTTGGCCTGGTTAAACGTCACGAGGTTTGCACTGGTCCACCTCTCAAGCACCTCAAGTTCCCACTGGATGGCATTCCTTCCCTCCAGTGTATCGACTGCACCACACAGTTTGGTGTCATCAGCAAACTTGCTGAGGGTGCATTCAATCCCACTGTCCATGTCAGTGGCAAAGAGGTTAAACAGTGCCAGTACCAATATCAACCCCTGAGGAACACCATTCATCATTGATCTTCACTTGGACATTGAGTGCAGCCATCCATAATGCATCCACAGTGCAGCATAAATTCTTCATCCACCGGGTGGTCCATTCATCAAATCTATGTCTCTTCAACTAGAGTGTCAAATGCCTTGCCCAAATACACATAGATGACATCAGTTGTTTTTCCGTTATCCACCAAAGCTGTCACAGAAGATCACTGAATTTGACAGGCATAATTTGCCCTTAGTGAAACCATGTTGTCTGTCATCAATCACTTTCTTGTTGTCCATGTGCCTTGGTATAGTTCCTAGGAGAATCTGCTCTATGATCTTGCTGGGCACAGAGGTGATACTGACCAGCTTGTAGTTCCCTGGATCTTCCTTTTTTCCCCTTTTTAAAGATGGGTGTTATGTCTCCCCTTTTCCAGTCAGTTGGGACTTCACCAGGCTGCCAGTTTCCACAAGGCCCACAGAATCATTTCACCAGGTCCCATGGACTTGTGTACCTTCTGATTCCTTAGATGGTCTCAAACTTGATCTTCTCCTATAGTGGGTGGCTCTTCATTTGTCTAGTCCTTGCCTTTGCCTTCTGCAGCTTGGGCAGTGTGGCTGAAACACTTGCTGATGAAGACCAAGGCAAAAGTCATTCAGTACCTCAACCTTCCCCATGTCCTGAATAAAACCAAGTCTCCTGTCTCCTTCTGGAGAGGGCCCACACTTTCCCATACCGGGTGGGTGTCAAGAGGCTAGGAAGCTACTCTGCAGAAAGAAACCTCTGGAGCGTGATAGCAACTTTAATATGAATCAGCAATATGCCTTCATAGCAAAGTTAATTGCACATATAAAGAAGTCCAGTAACCAGAGCAATAATCCTCAAATGCATAAGTTTAATAATTGCTTTTGCTACTGAGTAATATAATAAAACCAAAGATTTGCAAAAACAGGTATTTTTCCTCCCTTCAACATACTGCATAATAGATAACATAACCTTTACACCATGGAAGTAAAAAGTATTAAAAACACCTTAAGAACAGTAGAAACAGAGGTTGTAACTTACCAAGAATAAAGTGAAAGGAGGAAAAATGGTTATGTTCAAGTTGTGTTACACCTAAAGGTCAAGTGATTTATTCCCCCTGCCACCACCTCCCAGAAAATACATTTATACTTGACACTATGGAAAAAGGTAATCTTTAAAATTACTGCTCCTATAAAGTGCATTGTTTTACTTTCCCACCTCTTTCACCAACACAGTTGGCAAGAGAAAGAATGTTTATTCTTTCAGTATGACACACGACTATTCAGTCATTTTTATCTTTGGACCAACTTCATCTTTGTTGATACTAGCAATCAGTCTTCAATATGGCTTTCTAACAAGACTTCACAAAGGACTTCGTTGCCATTATTCAATTGAATCAGGATTCTACACTGGATGTGGCATGTAAACAGACAAAGCTGACGCAAAGTTCACTTTCCAAACTTTCAGATATGAATAAAGAAAAGTTGGCACAAAGTAAGGGCTCACCAAAATCTTGACACATTTGCTATTCCTAAGTTATTAATATCAATTTAAAAAAAATGGAAAGTAATTAACTAAGTAGCATCTAAGAGAAGATTGATGGCCTACATGAAATTGATTTTTCAGCTTCTCAGTCTACATAGTAATGATTGAGAAAAGACTGGCATATTCTAAGGTAACATATTAGGCATTTGTATGGATTTTGCATGTATTAAACTTCTAAAAATTGAAGCAAATGTAAGTTGTCATGTAAGCACTGACTAAAACTTCATATATCTGAACTACTAATGAAACTTATCCACTCGAATATGTCTATATCTGAAAACAGAAGCGATACCAACACTAGAATCATGTTTCAAAATAATCTGCTACTGTGATGATATTTTGTTTTGGTTGTTTTGTTGTTTTTTTTTGGGGGGGGGGGTTGTTTGTGGTCTGTTTTGGGATTTTTTGTTTGGGTTTGGCTGCTCTGGGTTGGCTTTGCGTTTTGGTTGGTGGGCTCTGTTAAATTGTCTTTAGTGCTTGTTTGCACAATGCTCATCATTTCCATCAGCTCGTCAGTAAACAGGTCTGAGGAGAAACAAAGCGTCACCTAGTTTCAATGCTATAAAAGCAACTGGGAAAACAAAAAAAAGCCATTCAAATCAGAAGGTCAACCCATCACCTGTGGAAAACAGGTACAGTCAGCATTGTCATCACAGAAACATGAACACATCTGGTAAATTTCATCAGACAAAGAGGATATTCATGAGCTTGGCGATGCCAGTACTCTTTTCTGCTCAGAAGTTTATGCAAGAGAAATACTCTTTATTGGACTACACTGGTTTGATGGATTTTAAAAGGTTTTAGTATTCAGAAGTCATCTGTTCAGTGTAATTCAGCAACATTAAGCTCTGAAGAAATGATGAGAGAAAACAGATCATACTAGTCTGAGCAGTATGAAAATAATTCATTAACAGCAAGCCTACTCTTCAGGAAAATTTGAAAAATGTAGGTCAGTAAAATTGATTTCTATTCTTCACGCTCTGTGCAGGAAGAATACACTTAATTCATCAGAAATCTATTTTCAATGCAGAAATCAATTTTTTTAATTGACCATTTGAAAAAAACCCTATCAATTTTGTTTCTAAAACTGGTATGCCTCAGAATGAAGCAAGAATAAAACAGAAACATAGAAGTAGCTGATTACATTTGAAAACCAAAGATGAACTTCCTACACAAAGGCAGAAGTTACTGGTTCATGACACAGGTTCCCTCCAGATAAATTAGCACGCATAAATATGCTTATAAAAGTAGAAGCTCTTGTAAAATGAAAATCCAGCCAATCACATAAAAAAGCAATACCAGAAACTGAACAGCTACGCACTCCATCCACAGTTTTGTCAGACTGTTTATAATCAAATGGAACTAAGTCACTGTGCACTTGAACCTCTGATTCTTCTGATTTAAAATCACAGAATAGCTTGGGTTGGAAAGGACCTTATCTAAAGAGTTTTCAATTAACCTCTAAACTTTTATGGTTAAGTAACTACCACAGACACATAGTAAGAAAATAACATTTCTAAATTGAATAGAAACAATATCAAAAACAAGCTCTTTCAGTTACTGTAAGAAAACTGAAGATATTGCTATTTTGCTACCCATACTTTTCAGAAAATCTTAACTACTATCATTTAACTTATGAAAACAGTTTATCATTTTGCAAATTAATGCTTAACAATTTCTCACATGAGTTTGTAAGCAGTATGTATTATCTTGATTAAACCTCCTTAAACTTTTCCAAGAAAATAAGCAGGCATTTGTCAACACTTTCAAGTAGTTCCCACTACTACACAGTCCTTCTTGATTCTCTTCCTAACCAGCACTACTCAAATGAAAACTCTAATTTTCATATTAATAATGACCTAGTATGGCCCGAGTATTAATTATACTATTTAATAAAGATGAAATATGTGAAAATTAATTGCAACAGGGACAAGGACGTAAAAATAATTAAACCCAAGATGAAATAAAACCAGCTGGGAACACCTAGTCTGGTAAAACCAGGATGGCTTGTCTAATCCCTTCTATGGGACCCAGAAAGAACTGCCATGTGACATTTCAAAGTGTGATAGGAGTCTGTAAATTTACTACACATGCTACCTGAAAAAGGCATAAATACAAGGATATTCAGAAGGACAGCAAGTTGTCCAGACATATACAGTTAGCTTAATAAAATACATTAATAGTGTTTTAACATAACATACGTTAATGTAGTAATTAATATACTATATAAATACTGCAAATATTTCTAGAACAGATTGACTGAACAGTCAGGGATATAATTAGATCAGAGGTTGAATAAAAAGCAATACAATTTTGATTAAATTAGAACATCATAAATTTTTTTCAATCTATAACTGACTTTAAAGTTACTGCTGTCAGGCAGTGCAAAATGTTTTAAATATAGCTCCCACACAAGGAAAGTTGTTATTTAAAGTGAGGAAGATCAGGATGAATACAAAAAATAATGTGCATAAGTAAGATGATTATAAGACTGTGAAGGCTTATAAAAAAAACTTAGTAAGCAAACAAGGATGCACCTTTGATAATGTAGCAACTATTTTCTTTAGTAATTTTAGTGCTAGATCTAGATGGGCAATCTTAGACCTATTGCTGTTAAAAGGGAACAAGTGATAAGGTAGGAAGCAAGATGGGTTTGTGAACAAGAATAACAGAATCAAGGTGACATTTAATAAAATATGTTCAATAGTATGCTTGGCGTATGTAACTTTGCTATCAGCTGAAGAGTTTCAATAAAGCAAAGGCTCACAAGGGTGACAACAGTGAGCTGCCACTGTCACTCAGTCATGGATAAAAGGCCAATTACATTTTTGGATGCATCACTTAAGTGTTCTCCTTAAACATAAAACCAGAAACCATTGTATTGTGCACCAGCATTTCACAAGGGAAGGGCAGAGGGAGAGCTGTGTATTCAGCAAATATGTTTCAGAGCAGAGCCTTGTGGATTTATGAGACCACTGCAGGTGACTGGACACAGTGATCAAGGCAGTCCTTCCTACTCCCATCCCTCCAGCCCAGAATTCATAACAAGAGTAATGAATACAAATGAAAAGGCCTAAACTAACTGCTTCAAGAAGCAAACTCAGATGCCAAATCTTTGTCATAAAACAACTCCGTACCAGCTCAGTGTCTGGGGAAGAGAGGAAGGAGGGAAGGGAGAAGGGAGGGGAAAAGGTGTCAGGTTTGGGTTTTAAGTTGGTCTTTTTGAAGGAAAAAAGAAAACCCAAAACTCACCTCAAACCAAACACGAACACTCATGGATTTCCCTAATGCCAAATTCTCCTAATGTAATGTTTGAGAAAAAAAAAAAAAAATTATTTACAGAACTCCTCAAATTAAAGTCTCTGAAAGGCTTTCTTGGGTTTTTATTCCAGCTGTAGACAATGCTTCTTAGACTGACTTTAAGAAAGCCCTATCCTGTTTGCAGGAAAAAACTGAAATGGGCAAGGTTTCAAAGGACCAGATGAACAATGTTTTCATCAAATAAAAGTTCAAAACCAATTTAATCAACAGATTTTTGATTTACATTCATTTTTATGACCATTCTTTCTATACAAGAAAAAGAATAAATAGATCCAGGAGGGAGGCAAAATATTCTGTATCAGAATATCACTGTGAATATTACAAAGGACTCAAGAGGACAGCTAAAATTTGGAAACCAGGAATACAATAAAAGTACAAAGACTACTGCTGTCATATAAACAGCTGAGATTCACTAGACACCTATTCTTCCATGACTTTAAGGTAGCTTTCAAATGACTGAGGCAACAATTTCATTTTTCTGTCTGCCCTTCAAGATGAATGAAAATTACCTAAAAATAGACACTTATTCACGGATCCTTCAGACATTTCCATTCTCTCAACTGCTTTGAGATTTAAAATATGCTTCTATTATGCCTAACAAACAATCAGTATACATTACCTAGTATTACCAATCCTATACAAAAAAAAACCCCATACATCTTTCTATAGTACAGCTTCAAATATTAAAAGTACATCCTCAGACAAATTTAATTACAATATATAAAAAAATGAATACACTTATATAATATCTTGAAGCCAACGGCAGTAAGTTTTTGCCCAGGCATTAACTTATTGGGTATTACAGTACTGGCAGGTAAGTTCAAATCACCATTATTCAAATCTTTTCCTTCTTACACTGAACAGCAGATATTGCCTCTCCTAACAGCTACAGAACAGGCAATCCTTTTCAGAAAGCAGATTTATAAGACAGTAGACAGTTATTTCTTTTCCTGAAACAACTGCAGTCTTAAATTGGGCTACTGACATCTCAGATGCTGAAAGAGAGCAAACATTCTTCTTCAAAGCCATAGCTATTTCACATACACACTCTGGGAGGGCTACTAAGTGTGCCTGACTTAGAGTAACAGCCACCTAGAAGACACAGACAGTATTTTCATCAGTGAGCATCACAGGCAGCACGAAGACAATGAGCAACTGACAAGTGAAAAGCTTTTGTTATTAACAGCAGCAAGATAAGATTTTAATGTCACTGCTAGCAATGCATTAAGCTCACAAAGGCCCAACATACCATAATGGCTGAGATACATCAGTAAGACCTATTAGAGCTTTCTGCTACCCTTCACAGAGGCCTAGGAGGCTGAGGTGAAATCTTCTTTTTTTGTTTTTGGCAGATCCACGGTTGGTGACCAGCACTTAGCTTTTTCAGTACAGAAGCACTCCTGCCAATCAGCATCCCAGAGTTATAAACTGACTCCAGTCTTTAATAAATTACTGGAGAGCTGTGCTAGCTGGTCTTCCAACCCCAACACTACATGACTAGCAGAGGAAAACTCAGGTGTTCTAGGTGAACACCTCCCATTTCCTCAAGAAAATGAATTTTTGTCATGTGAGCTACAGATCTTGCAAGCTCGCCACTACTCAGAAGAAAGGTAGCTTCCCTATCAGAGCTAAATGCCAGTTGCAAGGCTCTTAGGAAATAAAAAGCTGAACTACTCAAGATGTGTATTACAGCTTCATATTGTCAAAGTTGTAGAGATTAGGCTATTAGTATACTATTCGCTGTCCGCAGCAAAACCTGTAAACACCTCCACATATTTTAGATGCTTAGGCTTGTGACTTGATGCAACACAGCATGAAGGCTTCTAGCCAAAAGCAGCATCACTTGGCCTTACAAAGCATATGTTCACTAAGACCAAATCATGCAAGCAGTCAAGAATTTCTTATTATCAAGAAGTCACACATTCCAAAGACTATTTTAAATCATATGGCAGGTGGAAGATGAGCTATAAATAGAGCAGACTAGATGACAGGACTTCTGTTAAGGTTAAAATTCCTGCTGAAAAAAATTAATTTACTATTGCTAGCAACCTCCTTTAGGAAATCATATGCACTAGGTAAGGTTATATAAAAGTAAAAACACAGAAAGCTGTTCCATATTCAAGGCTCATATTTTCCATCTTCCTTTATCATGTTTCTGCATAGTCCAGAAAAATAAAATTTAGTTTCAAATTTTTTTTTTAAAGTTCCACTGCGTCAAATTGCAAACTTGTTTTTTACCAGATGAAACTGAACTAAAATGAATACTATCCTTATCAATAGATCACTCTTCATACAGATGCGTCAAATACTCAATGGAATTTTCTGCAGATGATACCTTCTTCAGTCTGCACATGTCAGAGAGCATTCACAAATGTCAGGTAGCATTTGCTTTTGAAGCATTTTGACGAAATAAGGAGATCCTTCCTGGAAACACTGATGAACACAGAAAGGGGGTTAGAATTTACTCTTTATTCCTGCTATTAGGATAGAAGTTAGAAGAGAACTAGCAACTCGGGTGTCAGTTGGACAGGGCTTTGAACAACCTTGTCTAAGTGGAGGGTGTCCCTGTCCATAGCAGGGTCCCTTCCAACCCTAACCGTTCTGCGATTAAAGAATTACAAATCTCAAGGAAAAATCTTTAACTACTTAAAAGTCAGACAAATTCACTATCACCAAGCTAGTTATACATTTTTCATAGACAAAGACGACTGTGAACAATGAAGTGCACAAATCTTTTACAAGAGATTCTTGAAACCTTCCTCACATGTTAGGAATCATTGTTACAATCTTGTAAGCTAGGTCTCAAATGTTCTTAAACACCCAGCCTTCATACAGCTTCTGATTATTTTTTAGATATGTATCAGAGCCAAAAGCTGGAGTAGAATAAAATTATTCATTAATTCTTCAAACAGTTTTAAAGACAGCAGAAAATTACACAGTCAAATAGTCATCATTAAGGATGAATCACTAATGGGCAGGAATTTGAATTAAAGAAAAGCAGAGTCAGCTAATTAAAGAAAAGATTATAAAGGAGATTTCTGGAAACAGTAAGTTGCAGTGAACAGATTCAACCATCTTTATGTGAGTAACTGCAGAAGCCTCGAATCCTGAAAACTTCCTACTGTAAATTAAAAAAAAGAAAAAGTAAAACCCAAACAACAGAAGGGGAAGCTGAAGAAACACCAGATAACCAGGACATTTTTTTCTCTGCCTTCAATATATGTGGACAATACTAAAGTTTTAAGTGTTCAAGAAGGAAAACTTTGAAAACAATACAGGTACAGAAAAACTGACGTTACATATTGGGACCATACTGCGTGCTTGTCCTAGAGAAGCTTGCTGAATTCTGCCTTAAGTAACTACAGGACTTGCTGACAAATCAAATGTAGGCAGATACCAAGCTAAAAACTGCTGAATTAGATAACGCATGTGACTAAACATGAAGACTTAAAGAATTAGTAAATATAATTTGACAAAATAAGGGTTACAATAATTTAACACATGCTGAGTTATATTATCTCAGGTAAAGTGAATAATGGTAAAGAATTCAAAGGTTTGTTAACAGCTTTTACTTCCTATCCCTTTAGCAGTAATGCTGCCGACAGTTTAAAAAAAAAAAATTAAGAATCTCACACAGCCCACCACATCCAGGGAAACTCCAAAAATCTAACCAAAAGTAGCTCAGCAGTTTTGCAGGGTGAAACATTTTTCGAAATACAGAGAAAACATCAGATCTGCATCCAAAAAAACTAGTATAGGAAAAAAAAAAGAAAGAAAGAAAATTTCAGAACATATGTTTGTTTCTCCTTCTCTAGAAAGAAAAGCCTGATCAGATATGGATTAAAAAAGAAAAGCTATCATGGTCGAACTTCGTGATACATTCATGACATTGTTGCAATGTTTCTCACGAAAACTTGTGCCCCTTTGCTGTATCCATATGCAAATATAAATTCTATGCAGAAAGCAAATAGCTATATTTATACAGACAGGCCATATAGCTCTTAACCATACATTAACACATGAAGTCTGTTGTCACATCGCAAAGCTGTCTGCTCAGCAGGTAACTTCTGCTAACAACTGCTTAGTACTTAATTAACACATGCAGTATTGCACTACGAGATAAAGATTCTTCACATCCATCCTTCACTTTCTCTCTTACTCATACTTACTTGCTTTAGATTGAGTTTTTCTTAATTCTACCTTCCCAGCAATCTCTGAAAACATAAGCTTGAGAAATACCATGCTTTTAAGTTCTTTACTTGCATTGTCAATCCATGCAAATGTACACATAGTATAAAAAAAAAAAAAAAAAGAACTATGAGATTTTCTTTAAGGACCCATAAATTTGTTCCTGTAAATGAACATTTGTTCATGATTACTTGCACCTCCATGGGAGCTAAAAACCAAGGTATATTTACATCTATACTTGCTGTTGCTTTATGCTGTACCTTGTGATACTAAATTCTGTATTGGCTCTCGTTCATATATGGATCCTGTAATTGTAACATCTTTGTCTAACATTGAAAATCTTCCTGATGATTTCTTTCTTGAAATACAACAGCTTGTGAAATTGTGTTAAACTCCTTTTCTTAACAACAATTCCAGAATTATTCATGTACCTTGGGGAGATCATTATCTAGATTTACTAAAAGGATTCTTGGGACCAACAACTGCATTGTCAGTTGTCCATCACTGCTGGGCAATTGGATGGATCTCCAGCAACTCCTCCTACCAACCTTAGTGACTATTATGACCCTCAGGGAGATTGGAAAACCTTATTTGCTAAGATTCAGGAAGCTATTTCTAAAGTTGATCCGAATTTTCCTATTCTGGGAAGAGTAGCTGTATTAACGCAATAATTATTTAAGATAGAAGAAGAAAATGTTCAGAAAACAAAACGATTACTCTGGTGGCATATTAATGAATTAACTTGGGGTAAATCAGTAGTGGCGGAATATATTGCAAAACTACAAACTCGGCTGCTGACTCTGTCAGCATATAGAGGAAAAGATGCCCCAACCATTGAAGCAATCACTAGGTGCATTAGAGTGGCACTTGCAAGCAGAACAGGTCCTTCTAGATCTAGAAGAGAGGCTCAAAAAGGGGGAGGAAATAAACCATCTTACAGAAGAAAGACCGTTAGAACTAAAACAAAAACAGTGTTTGGATCTTCATCCAGACATGCCTCTTTGGGATCGCACATGGCATCCCCTTCCTCTAGTTCTAGAAGGGGTTGCTCAAAATCCCCCGTTCCTAGGCGACAATAAAAATAGTCGTCATACCCTGGGTCTCTTAAATGGACTGTACAGAATGGCAGACTGTACATTTAATCCCAGCTGGAAAGCTGGGAAACCCTATCCCCATTCTAGAGCAGGCAATGTTTGCATTCTTGGTTTTACTTTGATTAGGTAAATAAGAAGAAAAAAAAAAACAAACCTGTCAGATAAAAAGCTAAATAGGCAGAATAATAAAGCAGAGTTCTAGAAATCCTTCAGAACTTGGGATCACTTGCAGGACTGGACAGGAAAGAAGAAACTGAAAAGGAGAAGTTGCTAAACAGTTTGCAATCAGCTCAATACAGCAATGGCTCTTCTTCATGACTAAAGTCCTGACTACTTCCTTTCTCCCCCTGGAATCTTGGTCTTCAGCTCTGGTACTGATATTTCCACATGACCAGAGCTTAAACTCTACTATTCAGACTTCAGCTGAGCTACAGGGGTTTATGTGCTTAAGAACCTGTGATATCTGTGATAGCACAAAAGAATCCACAGATGTACCAGTACTGGTCATTTTGAACAGTTGCAAAGGCCACTTTCACATTGAGGGACATTTTTACAACACAGGTCTACTCACTCTTTAACTACATTTTTCCCTTTGATAGTGAAACAAGCAAACTATCCTTAATTCTCAAGCAGGCAGAAGCTCTGACCAATTCTGTTCCACACAGAATGGAAGCAGATGCACTCTCCTTCTCCCACTGCTCTTACATCTACATCTCCTATGTTGCTACTATGCAGACAAAAATTAAGATAACAGGTAAAGTAGAGACAGGATGAAAAAGTAATCAGCTGCTGCTGCTGGAATCAAGACTATGTAACAAAAAGAGGAGGAATGATGAGAAGACACCCCCCACACCCCCCACCCCCCCCCCCCCCGGTCTAAGAAATATACATCTACCCATATGATTAAAAAATATGACACATGACACACACAGTATTCACCTATTCACTGAATGTCCTGTAACTCTAAAAGTAAACAATTGTAAATGATGGACCTAAGCATAGAAATTGTAATTGACCACAGATGTTCACCTAGCTTGTTACACATTATCAGCAGGCAGAGCTTCCATACTTCATTAAGTGTATGGGAGAGAGCTCAGTTTGATCCTCCCAGGTCATAAGCCACTCCTAATGCAAATAAATTAAACCATTTTTATATTAGCAGTCTCTTCAAGTATGAATATGTGAAAGAGCTAGATTAGTAGTCAAACAAAAAGCCCAACTGAATAGCCATGAAAGATTAACACAAGTTTGATGGGGAAAAAAAAAAAGAATATTTAGAAACCAAGACTTTATTTGCCAGTATATCCAAATTAAACATTGGCTACATTAAGACTTTTCTTAGGCCAATCTCTGATACTACAGTAAACATTTTAAACCTCTTCATGTTCACTGGAATAGTACTTCCAAACACTTCAGCAAGGAAAAAAAAGTCCACTACTTAAACTTAGTTTGCTGAAACTTGCTGAACATGGAAACCAAGAACATGTTGTATTTAAATCCAACCAAGTATGAAAAAGAACATCTTGGTTTTATAGTTTTTCTTCTGCATTCTGGACATACCACTATAAAAAGCATTCCATTATCAATGAAAGAAAATAAAAAGAGAAAGAAAAAGGTCTACATCAAACAGGAGGTTATAATTTTAAAGAAGCTGTTGGGCAGCTATATCAAGTCACTGTAATCACAGCATTTGCGCCTGAATCAGATGCACTGTTTGGATTTCCAAAAGTTAAACTGGGCCCTTCTCCCAGCTTCCAACTTCAACAAAAAATAAAATAAAACAAAGACACTCAAGTTCACATTCAATCAAAATGCATAATGGAAACTACTATAAGCTTATTTCTATAGCAAATAGCAATCCTGTTTTGTAAACAGTTGCAAAAATCTCAATTTTTTTTTTAAAACTATTGTGTTTTTGGCTCATTAGTAAAAGAAAATGCTAGAAAAACGGAAGTCAATAAAACTACAAAAAATATTTTAACTTAAATCATGAGAAGTATTTAAATAAATTAATTTTCATAAAAAATGCTACATTTTCAGCATTCTGTATTAAATGCTTCTCAAATGCTGCTGGATTTTATTTGTCAATACTTTAGAAGGAAAATGGCAGATTCACTCTTGTTAAATTTCAATACTATACTCTTACAGCTAGTGATTCCAAAAAAGGTTTTCCATCTGGCTTAATTTGTAAGTTTTCTCCTAATGTGGAAAAGGTTTGGCAAATTTAAATAAAATAGCCATATCAACATACAGGTGTTGCACCAGTGAGAGAAAGAAGTAAATAAAATTTAGAATTTACTTGTTGCACTGTGCAGTAGTTCAGAGAAATCTGAAAAGTGTAATATGGAATTTAAGGCAGAAAAATTATTTCTTGAAAGAACTCATTTTTTTTCCCCTGGTTACCTGTAAGACTGATACTAACAATTTTCTGCATAGTTGAATAGAGGAAACCATCAGTAGAACATTAGATATGGCAGAGATATATTAGACTTCACTAAATTAAGTTTCTTCAAATACTTAGGTGCTTATTACTTTGCCAATTTCTTCCAGAAGTTGTCAGGCACCTTGTAAAAACCAGCTAATGTATTTAATTTGACACATCATTTTTGAAGGTAGCAACTTAAGCTTTTTTACAATTCAAAATTCATATCTGACTAGAACCCAAGACAGAAACACATCACCATAAAAAAAAAAAAAGGTTAAGCTGTCAGAAAACATTAAAAAAGGGAATGTGATGGAACTGCTTTGTAAATTCATATACATTAATTGGAGAGTACAGCTTCTAATACAATCACTTTTTAGATTAAATCAGGTATTTTTAAAAGCCTCTTTCAGAAGTCTGTGCTCCAATGCATTTAAAATTACTCTCATGAAAGATTTTCAACTTCTCTGAAAATAACAGAATCTTTATAACAAGAGAGAGTAGACATGCCTGAGAAGCCATACCACATGGTTAGACAATGATTAAAGATTCACCAAAGACTACTGAGTAAGTAGCTTCTACTCCATCTTCTCTCTAATTCCAACATGCCAACCTTCTTCTTTGCATGGTGTGCTGGTGGGTATCTGCTCCATCATGCAGCTCCACGGGCTGCAGGGGTACAGCCTGCCCCACCATGGTCTGCACCATGAGCTACAGGGGAATCTCTGCTCCAGCACCTGGAGCATCTCCTCCCCTCCTGCTGTACTGACCTGGGTGTTTGTAGAGCTGCTTCTCCCACACAGTCTCATTCCTCAATCTGGCTGCTGCACACTAACTTTTCACGCTTCTTAATGATGTTGTTCCACTGCTGATGGGCTCAGCCTTGGCCAGCAGAGGGTCCGTCTTGGAGTCAGCTGGCATTGGCTCTACCAGACACAGGGGAAACTTCCAGCAGCTTCTCAGAGAGACCACCCCTGCACCTTCCAACTACCAAAACCTTGCCACACAAACCCAATGCAGCGATAAAGTAGTACACATGTAATCTCTAAGTGGTCCCTTTGCTCTAAGGTACATCCAAAGCAGACAGACCTGACCAAAATGTCAAAAATTCCTGGATCACATTTTGTACTAACCTCTTCTGCAGGTTTACAGCCATCTGGATGGTCCACTAGCACTGGTGTCAGAACCCCAACACATTGCTGTAGAGTGCCTCTGCTAGAAACCACAGAGCAACGGACTGGCCTAGGCCATTCTGACGTGACCGTAGAAGCAGAAGAGGCCTTCCATCCACAAGGTCTTAAGGCTGTCCTAGAAGAAAAACAGAAATTCACGTAAGTTCTAGACTCAGTTCTGGCAGAGCCTGAGGTGGAAATGAAGGGGAGGAAAGTTTTCCCAGCATTTAAGACTTCAAAAATCAAAAATCCTGTCCAAGGGAGAAGGAGCCAAAAGACTGCTTCTAAAAAGAGGCAGTGAACTAAGCCTGTGAGGTAAACAACATATGCAGGATAGAGTGGAGAGGTGGAACAAGTCATCAAAATTTTTTAGCCTTTCAGATGATATGATTTAAGTGGGAGGACTGCCTGTCCTCCCAAGTAAGCAGTTATCTATTTTTGAGTTCTATATATATGTCGCTCTCTATCCAATCATCAACACTTAGCACAACAAACTATGAATTGTTTTGGATAAGGCTAGAAAACAGCCTCCTCAATGGCACACATTCACATGAGCAGCTTCCCAGATGATCATACTTTCTATTCTTTCAGACCAAATTTTCCCCATATATACATATATATATATTCTAGTTTATAGAAGTGGGAGTTTGTTACATTCTTTCATCTCTTCCCCACAAGTTAAACATTAGCATTTATAATGACAACTATAGTGGGGAAAAAAAAAAAAGGTGTTATTAAACTAACACAGACATGATGCTTAAGTAATATATTCTTCACTTCTAAAAACAAAGTGTCACCTGAAAATGATGCCTGAGCCTTTTCAAGTGTTATCTGTTAAAATGCTAGCAATACTGAATGAATACCTTCAAAGCTTTCTTTACCCAGTTTATACAGCAGAAAGTGAAGGAAATTCTAAGCAGCTTTAAAGTAAACAAAATACCGTAACAGAAAAGAAAGCAGATTTTTCCCATTTTTAATGCAATTCTAACTTGACTACAGTGAAGTAATATTTGCCATATGTTATGAGCTTGTGTGTTGCATTTGCTGTATTACATGAGCCTACTAAGTTTTTCAAGTTTACTCCTCTACCAGTTAGCTTTATGCATTGCCTGTCCAGATGAAAAATTACATACAAGGGAGATGCTGACACTATGATAACACAACAGTATGGAGGAAATACATGGTAAGGAAAGCAAAGACTGGCAGTACTAGAAAAGATGTTTGTCAACTGCTGATTCTGAAACAAAGTATTACCCCAGTACCAAGGCAGGTGAAGCATAACACTTAGCAGTTTCACTTTTTTTTTGCATATCAAAGAGGAAAAGGGGAAATATCTCAATTCCTAGTTTTGTTCTCCATTTGAGGATAGATTACCAAACTACTAATAATGCATACTGATAGAATAGGTATAGCAAGCAGTTTTATACCCCAAGTGGCTTACAGTCTGAATTTTAACTGGCTAAGGATCTCCCAGAAATAACACCAATTTTTACCAAATCTGGAAGAAAAAAAAAGGGACATTTCAAAGGGCCAGAAAAATACGGATTCACACAATGATCCAGGACACACCCAGTACAAAACCTAACTCATTGCTACCTTTCTGAAAGTGTTAAATATTAAGAAATCAGGACGTAATTCTGAAGAGACCTAACTGCCTTTACCAAAGTAAATTAGTCACAGCCCTCAAGAAGGTTAAACACAAACTTCTAGGATACATCCAACTAGGCTCTACACATTGCACTGTAACATGCAATACACACACAAAATAAAATCAGTGGTGCTTATGTTAAATTAGCTGTTTTTAGTATCACTTTTCTCAGTAAAACTCAGGAGCCTTACAGAGGTGTGGAACATGATCCATTTTTTCATATGAGGAATCTAGTTCATTACTGGCTAAGTGGTTGGCAAATCTGAGATCAAGTTTTCTTCCGTCTGCTCAGCAGTTTTAACTGAAGTATCTAGATATACATCCCTCTGGTTAGAAGAAATCCATACTTTAGTGATTTTGCTAATTTTTATGTTTCTTCAAAGAATCCTAAGACCAGACACTGGACAGAAACAGCTCTAATAAAACATACAAAAAGTGAACAATGAGAGCAGGACACACAGAGAGCGATCTACATTGCCATTAGTAAGCAAGGCACATCTACCAAGGGCAGATGTTCACTTTTTTGTAGTGAACTGCTACACACTTAAAAGCTTATAATTTCCCTTGATCTTTTCCTTGAGTTACAAAAATACTAATTCAACCATTCCTTTTGCACATACCATCTTCTCTAAATCACCAGTCATTTCCATTACCCTCCTGAGGCAAATTAACTGCGCCTACATCTTTCTTGAAATACAATGGCCAAACAGATACAGTACTTTAACCTTACAGCACAGAACAGAGCAGATTCAACTCTACATGCCCTTCAGATTATACCACCGTTTACTCACGCCAGTATATACACACAACTCTTTCTGAACAATGCTGCATTGTTAACTCTCATTTTATAATCCATGGCTTGCCCTAGATCAGGGTAGGGAATAGGGTGGCAGGAGCAATTTAAGCACTTTTTCTCTATTTTTTATTTTTATGCTAAACATAAAGCATTTCATTTACTCTTCTAAATCATATCCTATTCTTTCAAGCCATCTTTCCAACAGTCAAGATTCTTCTGCACTGCCATCACCTCTTTGCGTACCTGCATCTGTTTCCAAACACATCTTGTCTTCATATTCCAGAACTATATGTTCATTCCCCAGTTCCTGAACAAGAATAGTAAGCTGAAACAACTGCACAAACCCCATACAAGTATGCTTTCTCTTGCTGAAAGTGAACTACTGAAAAATAAAACTGCTGTTAACATAATGATTTTACACATATCTTAAAATAGCTTTTTTTATCTAGGCCATGTTTCCTTAGCTTGCTCTGTAAGAGTATCACATGTGGCTTTCTCCAGTCCACAAGCTTCCTGTTGTAGAGGATGTTAGATCGGCTTGATTATGCATTTGTGATCTTCATAATAAAGCTTCCAAATCTGCTTCCCTAAGCTGCATGTTTAAAGAGAGGACTGTCTTACCTGTAACTACAGCTCTTTACTATCTTTCTACTCTTAGCTGTATTTTCCATTACATCGTGTCAAGAACAAAAATTAAGGCACAGTATGCACACAGAACTAGCTGTTAATTTTCTCACGGTTCCAACTCAAAACAAAAGCTATTAAAGCTAGAAACAAGCAAAAGAAACCAAGGTCAAGAAGATGCACTGCGCCCTTTTATTTTCTTGATATAAATTCAAAGTAACCCAAAAAAAAGTAAGAACCTACACACACTGTTGATGTGGACAGGCAAGTGGATAAGCAGACCTGGACACCAATAACAAAATATGTAGGTGAAAAAAAAATAAGAAAGCATCTGCTGCAATAGCAGTTACGAGTACAGAGATTAAGGCTACCAGTAGCCATTAGCTTTCAATGCTCATACTACTACACAATTTAGACTGAAGGCTACTTCAGCTTTAAACCATGCATACAAATGGCCTACTGACTTCAAATGAAGTTGTTGGAGGTGGGATTTTGGAATCTGGAATCCAAGCAGCTTCTGTTAAGAAGTTCTCACATCACCTCCAAGTATTTCACAGGATGAAAGTTAGATGAGGATAATCTAGGCAGAGATCTCCACTGTGAATAGTTTTTACTGTCCTATTTTATACTCCATTACCACCATTCTGTCATCACAAGCACCAGACCCACTGAACAGTGGGTGCCTTAGCTTTGTATAAAAGTGGCACCTAACACCAAAGAATGGTTTCTTTGAAAATTGAATTTGCAGGAGAATCAAATACTCTGAGTCTTTATTTTCACATAAAGATTTTTGCTAGCTACTCTGACATATTGACCGATTTACAGCCACATTTTTGTAGAGTGTAAAATATAGTTGTCTCCTTTTCAAGCATCTCAGTATTTGATTAGTCTCAATATTTGCTTTCCGCTTATTCAGAGACCTTCCTTCTGACACATTTAATGTTAATAACAGCAATAATCATGTAGATCTATCTATACACAATGACATACCTATTCCTAATTGTCACTCTTTAACCCACTTACCACTTTCACCTCTTCCTAAATATAATATGGATTGACTTCATGATTTTTAGTCATGCATGATATTCCCAATCTGTACAGTCAATTTCTGTTTATTCAGTGACACCTCCCCACAGACACAAAATCAAACAGTTCCCAGAATGTGTGCGGCCAACTCCATTTCTTCAGCTTACTTTAGTACCAGCTCAGTCTAGGGGTATGATCCTGCACAGGGTCAGAAATATCAGAGTGAGCAGGAAAGCATGACAAGGACAAAATATTATTAGCTTGCTATGAAACTCCGGGAAAGCAGATATATAACACTGAGAAAACCATATCTTCTACCCGTTGGTCTTGAAGTGACCAACAATATGTAAAAAATCCAAAACACACAACAAAACCATGACAGTTTTATTCCATAAGTCTCCAAGGCTTTATCTGATATAGCAAGGCAGCAAGGGAAATAATAATTTGAATAAATCTTTCTTAATGGAGACAATCCAAAGATGTTTTTCCTGCATGCAATTTATCAAAGGAAAAAAGGTTTCACAGACATCATTTTAATGCAATTAGCGAAACCATAAACATAGGTATGTGTTTAACAGATGTAAAATGCATACTGCTATCATACTCTTCTCCCAAAACTTACAAAAAAAAAATCATCAAGGTAACAGTTATTTCAATCAGACTGATATCTAAAGTTTATGCTCTTCCTTTTCTTGGCTTTCACCAATAGGTTGTTCACCAATCAATCAATGATTCTGGCAAGTACAGCCATGCAAAACAATGCAACAGTGCCTCTATCTCACAGGCTGCCTGCCTCCTTCTGTCTTCTGGGGACACTGACTCAAAACAAAACAAGCCAACACTAGCAGTGTATGAAAGAGACCAAAAGTAATTGAACCTTTAAGTAAATATTATTTTTAGAATTCAGCTGTAAAATGCACCCTCCCACCACCAAATCAAGACTGCAGCAAAGCTCATTTTCACTTTCCTTGAGAGTACTACACCGCTGAAAAGCACAAGAAAAAAATAAATATACAAGGCAATCTACTGCTCTCAACAGTAAAGTGTCTACTATCATAATCAGCACCATTATGGTATTTCTTTGGACTGTAAGAAATACCTTATTCATAATTCAAACAGTACCTACACAACAGTGCACAACTCAAAGGAAAAAAGCCATCTTTTGTACCTTCACAACTGCTTTCCACAAAGACAAAAACCAAATTATTGGCAAATCAGGAATAGCACTACAGGTCTGTAAAGACAGAAGAAGCCTTTCTTAATTATCATGATTCAAAAACATTAGTAAAGCAAACAGCAAATGCAGTTTCTTTTGATAGTGTTAATGTACATCAGCCTTAAGTATGAGCACAGAGCATCAACAGTCTGGGTATGCTTGCTTTCAGTGGGACTATCAACAAAGAGTGTGTTGACCGTTGCGAGCTGGCAGACACCCTCTGCACCTTCTCTTCAACCACCAGGAAACACTACCCTCATTGTTTTGCAAGTATGCAAAGCAACCAGCACAGATTCATATGGAGGATGTGAGACAGTGCAAAATGCATTAGACACCTCTCAGCTCCTTCAGTTGACAAAGCGCTCGCTATGAAGAAATACAGAAGTCAAAAAAAATAAGACTTAGGGTCAACCACAAGTTTTCTGTTTGTTTTGTTTGTTTATAAAGAGGGGGTAATTTAGTTTTCCAGTAATATTTCTATTGTAATGGGCTGCTGAAGGACTGAGCCGTACTTCTTTCTCAAAATCTCCATCTTTCTATACTATGCTGCTACAGTTTCAACTCTTCTTGTCTTCTCTCCCCCTGCTCACAAGAGCTCAGGTGGGCCCAACAGCAGATGCACATCCCTGACATTGAAGAGAATGCATTTCCTGTATACAAAGTACTGACTTGGACCTCACTGACAACTCTTCACCACAAGTCACATGAGGCTCAGGAGACATCAGATAACTACTACTTACAATAACAGCTCAAGTAGTCATCTTCCTCAAAAAAATGTGAGTATGGTAACAGCCTTAAACCAGGCAGCAGCAATTTGGCAGAATCAGCAACCCCCTCCAGTATGCCAGCTGGCATTAACTCCCAGCTACATATACAGCTGTCTGCATGTGTGCGCGTGCATAGGTACACACACAAAGTGGATTTCTTAATTTTTATGAATGTGGCTCAACTTCCACTTCCAGAATATTGTTCTTTGCCAGAAAATGGGTATATGACATTAACACTGGCAAACAAATACAAGATCCCTTCAACTGAGAAGGGCAATGCTTTCTGTTTAACCTTTTCTAGTCTTCCCTGACTCAACAGAAAAGAGTAAACGTTCCCAGACCTACCTACTGAGGAAAAAAATCCTATTTAGTTATGAGTACAAAATGTTTAAAATAAATAACTGCATTTAAATCAATCAGTTACCCCCATAAACATTCAGTAAAAACACATACCCTATGCTGATCAATTCATTCTTTAACAGGGAGCACAGTGCTTCAGGAAAGCTGCCTGCTATTTTCTCAGGTGTAATACTTAACTGAATAATCTTGTAACCTCTCCATTTTTTATCTGTTACAAAAACCCAAACAGCAGGAAAGATTACAGGGGGAAAGTGTGGGACAACAGAGTCTAGGGGGGAAAAAAAACAACATACGCAAGTCAATGTCATACCAAGTTTCTCCATTTCCACTGATAATTTTTAATGGAAATATAGAGAGTGAGGTAACTACAATACTGCTCATTACCTTGGAGATGATCAAAGGGATACAAAATCATGGATATTCAAACATGCTGCTTAATGATGCTTAAAGGATCACAACCTCAGCCTTCCAAAAGCCAAGAAATCAGTCTGCAAGTGCCAACAGGAAACTGTGGGACAATAAAATTGCAGCAACTCTGCCCTACATGAAGAGAAAGGGAACTACAGAATTATACTACTTCTAAAGAAAGCCATAGCTTTTTTTGAGATCACACATACATACAGTATCATAGTATGCACTGGGGGAGTGGAGCAAACAGCTACGCGACACTGGGCTTAAATCACAACATATAACTTAAAGTGAAAAAAGTGGGGGTAAGGGAATCTAAGCAAGATCTTAAGACTTGCCATTCACAATAGGCAGTACTTGAAATAAATCAACTGGTAAAACTGTAATAGCAAATGTCAAATTTACACAATACTTCTCAACATTTATAAAGGATCTCAATGATACAGTATTTTCCCGTGAAGATAATAAACAAAGTGCTAAGTGGTAGAAAATCCCCAAAGTAAAACCACTCCTTCAAGCATCTAATTATGTCTCTTTAGACATTGAGAAATCGTTTCTTTCAGCACCCTGGCATGAGTGACAGTCTACTGCCTATTCAGCTCTATACCTCCATTGCAGAAGATGTATTAGACTCCTTACTCCAAACAAAATAATTTTAGCTGTATACAGAGCTAAATAAGGCTATTTATATATTTACTAACTTAGGAACCAAATGTAAGCATAAAAAACTGTCACAAAACAAATAGGAAGTATTCTCTTCCAACATGTAATTAGCAGTTGTTAATCAAAGAGGAAAATGAGAAAATCCTATTCTTGCCCACAAGCTTTTACGAAGCCCTGTATTATCACACATTACAACATTAATCCCCCAGTGAGTAATGGAAATATTAGAGGCAGCTGTTTAAAAGCTGAACAAGCATATCATAACTCCAAAGTCCACAATGACACACTGCTTATTAGGAGGACTTTAAATCATGGAACAGTAAGTTTACAGCACGTAAAAGTAAACCTTCAGAAAAATTTAGCCTAGAGCACAGCAGTAACATGTAGAACCTCCCCTAGGAAAAAAAAACATGGCCTGGGACTCAGTTCTTTGAAAACATACTTGATTTAAAACAAAAACTTTGTGGTGAAGGAAATAAACAAGAGGGAATCATTTGCTGTCTTCTGCCAGATTTAAAGCATTTCAGTAAAACTGTCTGTCAGTGTCAGTGGGAGAATAGATACCCTATACCAACAAACTGCTTGACTGAGCATATGTCTTCATACACAAATACTAACCCTCCCACAGAAATCCTCATTTTGAATATCTTCATCTGCCTCCAGGCAAAGCTCTGCTGCTTGCAACAGTAGCTGAAATTTGGCTGAGCTGACAAATGACTACCATTTCTCATTTGCAAGAGTAGGAAGATCCCTAAACGAAAAATTCTTCCATTCTTCTAAGCAGGCAAACATTTTCTGGCTTCAGGTGAGATAATGGTCCCTATTTCAGGAAGTTCTGTTTACCACAAAGGAACACAGGAAACGTTACGTTATCAAGTTTCCAAAACAATGGATTTGGTTTGTAATGCGGATCCTAACTTCTTTCTTGTCCCTTTTTGTAAAATCAGTAACAGTTAGTTGAAACAGAATACTGAGAGCTATTAACACTGTCATAACAAGGATGAGGAAACTGCAACAATAAACCAATGAATTAGCTTTTCTAAAAAAAGCACTGCTGTTTTAAGGCAGCTTTTGGCAGAGCAGCAGTCCAGCAGTTTCCCAAATCACGCTGCAAACCTTAAGGCTTCTCCCTAGAAATACCCTGCTTCACTCAGTTTACTGATTGCTGAGTCAGTCAGCTGTTAGCAGTGCCTTTCTTTTTCCAAGCTCGAACTCAGAAGACAGTTTGCTGTGCAGGAAACAAGGTAAGCAGTTTACATATACATCATGCCTAAAGTCAAGTAGCAAAAAAATCAAGAATACTGAAAATCAGTACTGCAGCTCAACGCATAATCCCCTACTCCCTAAGCATTTGCTTTTATCCCCGCACTCTGTTCTGACAACATCACATTTGGGTACAGGTTAGAGCTAATTTAGCATGTGCTACAATCCAAACAATTTTGCAATCTATGTCACAATACGTGCCTAAGGAAGGGAAAGAATAGCCAGGAAAAGACTGTTTACATCAGCAGCAGTGGCAGACTGGCATGCTCGTGAAACTAACAACCTAATTCTTAAATTTTGAGACATGCTGTTGTTGTTACACTAAATCTCAACAGCCCGTTCATGTGATAATTATGTCTTCTGTTTTCTCGAATTGCTTTTTGGAGTTTGGCTTTGGCTGGTTTTTGATTGTTGGGTGAGTTTCCCCCCCCAAAATTATTATATATGTGTTTTCTGTCTTAATTTATAAACATCTCTTTAGCAGATGGACCAGGAATATTGTGAATTACATCACAATATCATGAGAGAAGGATTATTAATCCGATACCTGGCAGAATGCTTCAGGATATGAAAAACTTCCACTACTGGAAAACTCTAATAGCTATTAAAATATAAATTCAACCATCTAGCATTTTCAGTAACTGCAAAGACATCAGTTGTATAAATTCTTGTTTCCCTAAAACACCTGTCTGGTTCAGGGTTGAGGAATAATTCTTGTTTGAATGTTCTAGAAAGGAATGAAACAGAAATCTTCCATATAGAAGCTCATCCTAGGGTACATCAAAACTTAGGAAGCAGTAAGAAAACATTCTTAATGTTTAAATTTCTAATCAACCCCTAAAACCAAACTTACTGAAGATAAAATAATGTAAAAAATAGGCTAGGTATTTGCTATGTTGAAAGGAAGGTCAGGATATAGAAAGAACTATGACATTTTATCTGACAGCAGGTTACGTTATGAACACTTCAGCAAGCATCAAAGTGAAAGAAGGCACCTTTTAAAAATACAGTTAAATATAAAGCAATAAAAATATCAATGTACCACTTCTGTTCAGTCAACACAGAACTAGTCTCACTCCTTTAGACAGATGGGAAAAAAAAAAAATCTTTGGAAATACTATACTGTCTTAAACCACTTTACCCCAGAATGTCTGACATCAAGTAAAGCAAGCAGGAAACTCTCAACACTTTTGCACACCTCATGATAGGCCAAACCAAAGCTTCCCAACTCACTCTGCTTTCAGCTAAACTGTTTGACAAAGTCATACTCTTAGCAAACCGCTTCTTAACGCTGGCTCACATGGAAAGTATCAACTGACCTTTTTGTATACATTAGGAAACGTACTATGTTTTTTAAAGACTCAACTTCAATTCATCATTAGTAACTAAACTAGAGGAGAAGTGCCAGCTGAAAAAGCAACCTTCCTCTGCAACTGAAAACTGGAGGCTTGTAATTACCTCCCTGTGGGGCTCCCACCAAAACAGAAGACCAGCCATTTGTCAGGATACCGAAGCTGGATTTCCGTAGTATGATACATGAACAGTTAGCTTCAAATTACTTTGATATAAAATTAATAAGAACCAACTTACAAGTACCAGCTCAAGTACTTCATCAGCTTCAAAAGAATAGCAAATGCTGAGAACAGTTATTTGCTTTGCAAGATGAAGTGTTCTATAGGCCAAGTATGCTCAAACCACTGATTCGTCAGCATTGCTCTTGTATTTGCACCAAAAAGCATTCCATACTTCCAGAAACTAAGCTCTAAATAAAGATGACTTAAATATGACCCTTTCAACAAAAGCCTTATCAACTTTCATATTCATGGAAAAATTATATACAGAATGGATAATTCAATTTGATTTCCATACCATAGCAACATTCTGCTTACTCATCAAGAATGAATATGGCAAAAAAGTCTGTAATAGGCATAAAGTTCAGTGCTATCTCCAGCACATGTATATGAAAGAAAACTACAAGAATTTAGAGAGCTGTTTATACAAGACATTAAATTTACCTGTCTTGCCTGTCTGGCTTGGACTACCATGTAATTTTTTGCTCACGAGACATCATATCTTATCCAAATACATCAACTGTCTTGTCTACCTCCTCAACAATTATTCCAACATGCCCCAGGGCTATAGCAGTGTGCCCCACACTGTAAATGAAAGCAGACATTATGCCTATTTTACATTTTAATGGGGTATATATAAATCCCTCCCATTTCTTGCAAAGATCCCACAGCTATTTTCCTGCTAATCATAGCTCATCCTCATTTGTCTGAATTATATCAATATCTTTAGCTTTTAAAACTTAATTTTTTGTTGTTACTTTTATGCCTCCATTTCCTGAAAGCACAAACAAGCACAAAAAGGAAACTAAGTCTATGTCAAAAGTAAATTTTACTCTTGTGAAAGTCAAGAGGGGTGGTAAAGAAAAGGTCAAACCGACTTTTTCCTACCTGCAATTGGCTAGACAGGCTAATGATGCTAGTTAAACCTTAGGCCTACCAATAGGCAGATTCTTCCAGTAAACACTTCTAGATCCTCTTAATAGCTCTGGATTTGAAAACTCTTTAAATAATTAGCCTGCTATACAACCATAACTGTTACTATTTGCCAAAAGAAACGGTGAGATACTATTTAGCAATTTATGTGTTTTGTTATCTTCTTTCAGTGAAATACATTTACATTTTATTCTCTCTCCTCCCCTTCCTCTACCAGTTTTCTGCTGCCCATTCGTTTCCTGTCTGCCTGTACTTGGAGCTCCCAGTGCATGCGTTTAGGCAAATCACTGACTCGGAGACTCCCGTGTTGCTCATAGCCGCAGTAAATCAAGAAGTTGAAAAGAGGAATGTCACTACTTCCTTCACATTACTCAGTACAGTTGTCCACAGGAGGTTGATGATCAAAGCTTTAGTCTCATCAACAGGACCTTGTACAGCAGTTCTTATTTCAAAGCTATTCACATGCTACCAAAGCCTTTAATTCTGACACACCTTCAACTACTTTTAATCATTAAAATGCTTGGTAACATCACTTATGCACCCAGTCCCAATTTTCCTCAGTCTCAAACATTTGCTTTTTGAGGAAACGGTCTTTTGAAATAGCCTTCAACAAAGCAATGTCTCATTATGAGATTTTATTTTATTTTTTTAAGCAGAGCTCTGGCCTTCGACCATTTACAGCTTGCATACTGAAATAATTAGAAGCTGCGCAGCCAACAGTACAGTATTTCAATATTGTGACCCAGTGATTTACTTACAATGTCAATGATCCATGAATATTACCAGAATGAAGTTTGAGCGCAACAGACAGTATTACATGTAATTTGCAAATTTTTGTTAATATACTAAAAGAGAAAAAAAACAAACAGATCTGCCACCAGGCAGATCAACAAATATGAAACTGAGACACCATTAGCAACAAACAAAAAAAATACACCTTAAGAAAAACTATGCTTTTTATTAGAATTTTGAGGCTTGAAGCAAACAACTCTTGATTATCCTTTTTTTATGCTGAGAAAATTGTTATATTGTTACATACTGCATGTGGAAAAAGCAGACAATTCAGGTAAAAACTGGAGTAAAAGTATAAACGACAATGTTAAAAATTTGTCCACACTTAACATTTCATTTCTTAGTAAGTCAAATCCTTAAAATGATATCATTTAGTAGCATTCATTCAGGAAAGTGAAAGCATATTAGAAATGATTACACTATTGCTCATAGTATAAAAAGTCTTTCCTAATAGTTTCTGTGACATTACTATGTAGAACACATATCCAAAGAAACTAGTTCACAACTAAATATTCAACAAGTGAATTGGAAGGAAATCTGAGCAGACAGTTGCTTTATTATTTTTCTCAAAACACGTTTCTGTACAAGTAACTGCCGCAGTTCAGAAATAAGGCCCGGTTTTCCCAATGCAGTAAGGTGCCTAGTTTTAGTCTAGAAAATATCAGCATAACGACACTGAATTGAACATCTTTCATTCCTTTTCCTCATGATATTCAGAAAGTAAATAAACTAGGTTATCATGCTCCCTAATTATATCAGCTTACGTATTTGACATGTATGAACAAAACATTAATCATCTTGTCTGAAATCTGCTTTCCTTTTCTTTTTTCAAGAGAACAGGAGATGATATACTTAAGGGATAACCACTTTATAAATTAATTATGTCTTCTATGAGTTTATTTCAAACTATAACCATTAAAAGAAAGAAAAACATTCAGTAAATTCAGATTGAAAAGTTCTTAAGTGAACTGTGGAAACTTGGTGCCAGGGAGAAGAAACACAACCAACTACTCATTAATACAGGCAAAGTAATTTAACTTTTACCACTGTATTCTTCTAAAAAACTATCCCATAGCAGCAGCTGACTACACATTTATAATTTAAAATGACCAGGAACACAGCAGAAGTAGCAGCACACTGAAAAATATCTGATGGAACGCTGACGCTTAGAAATAAATTACAGCTAATCTGCAAGCAACCCTTGACTGCCAGCCTGCGAGTTATCCCACCTTGTGGAAAGCAGAACTTGTGGCCTGACCTCCCACAGTGAACAGCAATAACATCAGCATCTTGCTGCTGCTGCCCCTTGCAAGTTCTCCTTTATTCCTCCACCCCCAAAACAGCCATTCCCCACACGATACTATTATATCTTCCCTCTTTTTCTTAGTTACCAAAGCAACAAGAGGTACCACATGATAGGATTTGTTCCAAGGTTTAGGTATGCCACCTGATCAGTTAAACCATGTCTTTGCTGAACAGGCAGGCTAGGGAAAGAATAGGCAACTGTTGAGCTGTTCACTTTTCTTCCTCAGAATCAATTTTCTCCAAGCTCATGCCAATTCAGTATTTGGGGGATTTCTGCCCATCAAGTATGACTAAAAGCAGCCTACAAACTGGGGGGGGGGGGGGGAGGGCACAGGGGAAAATAAATGAAAGGCTCAAGGTTAACAGAGCACGAGATCAAACGCTCAAAAGGCAACTCTTCCTCTCCTGCAAAAGAGGCTTTTGTTGCCTGGCTGGAGAAAGTATTCACATAAAAACACTATTAGCTTTTATAACAAGGACTACCACAGGGCACATTATTACCATATTTGACATGTGGTGACAAAAAAGACAAACTGGGTAGAGGACAGAATGCCACCAGTGCTGGTACCACCATAGTAATGCCCTCCCACCACTTTATATCTGGACATTTGACATTTGATCCACAGAATGCAGCCCCAGCAAGTGCCGTCAAGTTTTCCCCAAGGTCCTCCAAACCTTTTGTGAATTTTGTCTTTAACTTTCTTCTCTCCTAGAAGAGCCATGTAAACAAAATATTTATAAATATTAAGCAATCTATCTTTCTGAAGCTGAACAGAAAACAGTATTATTTCCATAAACCTTCATTTACAGTAGATACAGAGATTTTCAGATGTACACATAGTTTCAAGATACAAGTCTCTTAAAATTTCCTAGTCTATATACAGTTGATTTGATGGGCTTGGAGGTTTTCCAGTAATGTTCCTCCATAAGCATTCAAGCTTTTATAAATACTTTCTTTTTTCCTTCCCCTCCATCTGAAACAGATCCCTTTTGGAATAGGAAGATAACTCTTCAACAAGTATTTGCATAAAACTGGCTAAACTTTCTCCTTGTGCAGGAAACTGACTGCTCAGCCCATAACAAGTTTCACGATGCCAAAGCAGTAGCAGTTCCAGATGCCTCCAAAGAGCCAAACTAATACTCTTTCCTCCAAACCGCAAGAGTCAGATTTGGAAATCTTTAAACACAGCATTTGTCACTTGGGCCACTGTGCTCACTTCCTCTTCAATATGCCCGGCCATAACCAGACTTCAGTTTACTGCAAAGATGCCAGTCATCACTCTTCTCTTAAAGAGATCTTGTCTCTCTCTCCTGACACATACTAGTTTATCAAGAAATCCAAATTACTAGCCATTTCTATTATTTTGACTCCTTTCAGATCCATTTCTCCCCTCCCATTCTTGAATCATTACCACATCCTTCTGAATAAAAATTAATGATATACCCAAAAATTAATTATATACCCATACCATGCATTACACACCCAAACAAATGGAAAAAAAAAATGGAGAAATCACAAATTATGGGAAACTGTTAGGCTGATATAATACAGCAGTAATTGATAAGAGCTGTTCTAAAGTAACAATTAGCCAACATTCTACAAGTGACAGATATAGAAGCAAACACTGTCTCTTAGAATAACAAGAAGTTGTTCTTGTTTCTGCTCCATAGAAATAGACTGTACAGCTCATCCCCACAGACGGAAGCAGTAGTGAATCATAATTTCATTAGCTTCCACAACAAAAGATGGTTTGATTTTAAGAAAGTTGGTAGCAAATGGTTTTAGAGTCTCAGAGTTGAAAATGTAGCTACAAGGATCCCAAGGTCAAACATTTGCTTTGGAAATCAGTGTCTGGCTTGCATGCTATTTAACTCTGGGCACTTCTGCATAGAAGCTGTTGATTTTAAAACACATCCCATTCTGGATTCTTTGTTTAAATGCTAGTGACCCAAACTAGTGGATTAGTACAAACTACTGACTGCAACTCCGTGCTATTCAACTCCAGTGCAAATAACATGAGGTATGCGATAAAAAAATAAAAGGCATTGTTTTCCTGGCATAAGCCAAGATGTTTTATCAAGTTTTCAACAAAGGAAAACGTGGTCAAAATGAGTCCTTAGATGTTTTTCAAATACATAACACTCATGAAATATAGAGAAACCATTGTTTCAGCTTTAACAATCTCCGACTGTGTTTGAGAAAGAACAGTTCTGGAGAGAAAAGGAATAGTCATGATAGTCTAAAACTGCATAAGAAAGCTTTGACATAATCCAAAGCAAGAAAATTACATATTATTGTACTTCTTTGAATCAGATCACAGCTGAGATAGGGACAATTGGTTTCTGGCACACAGCAGATTTCAAGCATTTACTGGTTGCAGAAGAGTGATTAGTTTTCTTGGACATGGAAAGACAAAATAAAAGATGTGATTTGACAACTTCACAAAGGAGGCAAGGAGGCAAATAACACTCAGAAACACGGGGCTTGGTCTTCTGGGAGGTTTTATAGGGTTTCTTTTATAAATATTTAACAAATTCAGTACAAAAGACTACTTGGTTTCCTTCGGGGACTGGTTAACTTGCATTTTTTAAAATAAACTGCTGTAGACAAAGTTTTTGTGATTTAGAGCTGTGATGCACAATTAGATATATAGGCTGATGAGCATATTTTGATAGAGAAAAGTTTTGTGCTGGGTCTGCATACACAAGATGCACATTGCTTTAAAATGTTTGAACCAGTTCTGGTTACTCGCTAGACTCCAGGAATTGTTCATAGCTTTTCAACACCTTTTTTCACTTGATGGAATGACACCATAGCAGAATAATGTTATGAAATAGTACTTTCAGTTGAAATACCAAAACCACCCACCCACTTTCAACTTTAACAACTGCTCTATATGGCTTTTGAATATATAAGTTAAGATTTTTCCAGACGCTTTTGTCAGAGTAACTCAGATTCTGCTGTACCGCATTCAGGTATCTTTCTTTTCACTACACTTTTACAAGAGTTGATGGAGTGTTTAATATTTTCTTCAGGAGTCTTAGTGTTACTGACAGTCACGGTACTGAATTCTGCCTCGTTCTTTACCATTTTGTACAACAAAGTAGTATTTCAACTACAAAATACAAATTATTTTAGATTTGATAAAATATTAATGCAGCTCCCAGCAACTCAATGAACCTATTCACAGCTGAACATCAAATACAGATTTTAGAGCATGTAAAACTTATAATGAACACTATTTTTTCTAAAGCTATACCACCAATACTTTTTAAGCTCTCAGCACAGTTATTTTGAAAGCTTGATTATTGACCGTTTACTTCTGGAACTCTGCACGGCTGAAGCAGTCAGTCCTTAAGGCTGAAATGTTGATCTATACACTTTGAAAATATTTTAGTCCAAGGTTCATAAAACCTGCAACGCCACAGGTTAAAACCAATTTGAAGCTGAAGAGGAAAAAGAATGAGAAGACAAATCAAACAAAACATTTTTGATGAGTATGCCATCTAATGTATCAGCAGTTGCCCCATTCTGTTCTGCTTTAGCAGGGAACTTGAGCTTTTACAAAGAATAAAGAACTCCTGTGTGTCCTTCCTGCCACATTATTCCCCCTATTCACTTCAGTGCCCAAGTAAACCACAGCTAAAGCTGAAGAAAAGGGACTGCTGAGCAGTTTGGAGTTGTGTTCCCCACAGCTATCTAGCCCACATTTCCAAAAGGTTACCAGTCTGTTCTTGAAAGAGGCCAGATTTTTCAGATTAAAGGCAAGTCTCAAGCAAATGCAAGTTCAACTTCCTGGACTTCCCTCTGCTACCTGTAACCTTTTTCATACATACACAGCATTGCAGCAAGGAGTAAGTCATGGTAAGAATCTAAAGGCCTTTCAAAGTTTGTGAGAAGATACAAAGAATGTATAACTTCTAATCTTCATTAAGGCTCCTGAAGGTGGAACTGTGCTTTCCTACTCCCTGAAGTTACTGGATGATTTTGTACTTTTCATGCCATTTCCAAGACTTTCAGTTCAGGAATATAAACCACAAAATCAAATATTTACCAATGTCAGCCTGAAAAAGAACTTAAATTTTATAACCTCTCTTGCACGCAGAGGGCCTCAAGGGGCAAGGTTCATTTTTCTTGAAATATGTATTTCAAATAAGCATATTTAAATTTTAGTACCTCTGCTACACTTTAGGAAGCTTAATAATTGTAGTATGATGTGTAAATATCTGCAGCATAGCTATGATTTGAAAACTGAAAAGGTTTACTAAACTCTTACTAATTTAAGTACCTATATTTCTTAAACTTCTGATTGCTGAGCCCTGAATTAAAAAAAAACAAAACTTGTAAGAGTATCATGGGAAAAGTGGTGAAAGAAATTACACACTGCTTGCAGGGGTGTTTTTTGTTTTCCTCATTCTCTAAGTATACCTGCTATTCCAAGTACCTCTTTGGAACAGGACTATTCTGTTATGCTGTCTTCAACCATTTTTCTAAGAAATATTCATTTCATTCACATGGTACTTACTACAGGCAGCAGGGTTTAAAACAACAAAGTAGTCTTAAAAAAAAAAAAGTTCTGTGGAAATGTGTCCTTAGCCTCTTTCCAACAGTCACCAACTCATAAACTGGACACTCAAAGTAGGATTCCAATCAGCAGAAATGGAAGTAATTTCTTATAGAAGTATTGTCTGGAGACAATAGTCAAAGCTGAGTTTTGCATCTAGAATTAGGATTCAGCTTCTGTGTTTGAAAAGTGTATCAATCCTAATTACCCTGAGTACACAATGAACTGAAAATTAAATAAATCCATTAGTTTAATTTTAGCTTATATGAGTCCTTAAAGATACTTGAAAAAATGCCCCATCAGTGAATGTTGAAGAGAGCTTTAATGTATTTAATGCAGAAACATCATGAACAGGATGTGCACATAAGAGCCCAGATTTTTCTTACTGATAAATTATTCATAGGGATAATTAAACTGATGAACTTCACCACAACTCTCACCAATCCTATTTTTTTCATCTACAACTGATTTGCACTTGCAGCATCTGAAGATTCGGAAGCCTATTGTACTTGTGGGGGTTTTTGTTCGTAGGTCGGTTTGTTTTGTTGTGTTTTTTTAAGCATCGCCTAGCAAAGTTAAGAACTGAACACATGAAATTACATCCTCTGGTCACCCACTTTTGGCTGGGGTGAGACACAACTTTATGCTTGATCTTAGTCCCTGCTTATCCGGGCCACTCTAGTTAAACTCATTTTAGAACACTGTTGTGGAGACATCTGATTAAGACCAGTACTAGATACCTCTCTCTCTTTAAGGAAGTCTATGGTCATTTAATTGATTTTTTATTCTGCTTTTCAGACAGCTTCTCCATTCAGATATGTAATAAGCCCTTCTAAATCTCTCTCTACACATGGACAGTTGATTAAAATCCATCACCAATATTCCCATCCCCTGGTTTGCTCCTTACAGAGCCTTCAAAAAAAAAAAACAAAACAAAACAAAAAAAAACAAAACAAAACAAAAAAAAAATCCCAAAATTCATTTCCCTATCCATGGAAGAATCCTGGCGTTATCCCTTTTAACTTTTAGTGCAATTCTGGTTATCATTGACAATTTACACTAAAGCATTGCTAGCATACAGAATGCAGGCTTAAATGGCATGGAAAAAGATAAGATATTGATGACCCATAGCTACAGAAAAATAAACAGGTTCAGATTCAAGTTCTTCAGGCTCTGCTGGCCTTCGTCATGTTAGGTCTGTACAGTGAGGCTAGTACTCCTGTCTCCTGTAGAACTACTTAATGCGAGACATCTATGCACTGTGATACTATGGTAATTCCAGTGCTGACAGGAAGCACCAGCTGAAGTGCTGGAGTCTACTCTGATGCACTACAAAAAAAGAAAAGTCAAAGAATAGAACATATCCTCCCTCTCACTTGCCCGTAACAAGTTTTCACAGGTAACATGGTTGCTGAATGTCATCCTGATTCAATTGTTCCACATAACTGGGATGACAAATTTTGTCATATGACTTCACTTACATGTCAGGAATTCCCTTACATGATGGGATACTGTGGAACTTAACATGAAAAAAGTACCACACCCCATTACAAAGAAATACTACTACCAAAAAAATTGTAAGAGTTTCTCTGTAGTAAGAAAAAAAAAAAATCCTAGAGATTTTATCGCTCGCACATCTTAAGCAATATTAGCACTACTGAAAATAAAGCAGACTTCCCAAAACATTTACAATATTACACTGGCTTGCAATTTACAGGACAACGTTTTAAAAAGCAAGATGAGCATTATGGAACAAAGAGCAGTTCACACATTCTGCCTCCAAAGGATGCTAATGCTCTTTCAGCTAGACAGCAAAACACTGAACTGGCTTATCTTTTGGGTAAGTTTTCTAACAGAATAACGTTTCTGAAAGTTGATACCAGCATTGCACAAGATAAAAAAAAAAAAAAAAAGGCATGAAACACTTCCCTCCTTAACTAGGAATGAATTTCACAGCAGCTGTACATCAGCTGGTCCCACAGTCTGAACCTCCACAGCAACAAACTGCTGCTGCTTTATACCATTCTTCTCCAGCAGTAAAACTTGCCACATGAGAACAAACAAAATGTCTTGGAGACCATCGGGTTATGCAGAATAGCAGCCTGCAACATAAATTGTGCTCAATGTCCCTACCTGTGTATCTTTCAAATGCTAGAAAAGATCTGATAATGAAGGAAAAATACACAAGCTGAAACCATCAATGAGAGTTGCTGTGGTCATTAAACACTGATTCCAGTGAAAAGACGTCATTACAAAGCTCTGCCTATTAAGGGTAACTTTTTAATTCCACAGAAATGAAGCTGTCTACTCCAACACCAAAGCCAAATACCTTGGATTAAAAAAAAAAAACAACAAACCTAAAGTTGTGAAACCACTTCACAAATGCCATACCATAGTTATCTACCACTTAAAGGCACAAGAGAACAAGAAAAAAAAAGTCATGGATTTTTTTTTCGTGATTGAAAATGAAACCCTGGATCACAGAAGCAAGGATGGTAACTGATAGCAAGAGGCAATCTAGGGAGACCACCCTGCCAAGGGTAACTTCTCTTAATGGACCAGGTCTCCAAGTACATTTGCTTTCACTGACAGCTAAGGTTACCAGCTAAGCATACCTTTTTATGTTAACTTCTCAGTTCCACTGGCCTTTCAAAGAAAACGTGAGGAATCAGAGTCACGTATCCTACAAGAAACTACAAACCACAACTCAGTAACTTGCATAGTGTAGGGCTTTAGAATTAAAGTTAATTCTCTTTAGTGGATTATAACAAGAGACCTTTATGTCAACCTGATGGTAAGAACGCCTCAATCAGCTGGGAGTTACTACAACAGTACATGCACTAGATATTTATGCGGTGCTCAAAGTCACAAGCTTCTATTCAGCCGAAAGTAAACGCCCCTTAAAAACCTTCATATTTCATAGTGCAAAACCATAGTTAAGTAATCAAAAAGTGAATAATAGAGCAGTTAGCCAGCTCTTTAATACATTAGCTAAAAGTATATCAATTCCATTGATTTTTATGATGGGCTGATTTCGCATAATGGATTGAGCTCACTAGAACGACTGTAAAGGGGAAAAAATGCTTTGCCAGAATTAGTGGAAGATGGTGTCAAAATGCTTTTATGACAAGCCTACTGTTAAAACATTTTATCTGGGGATGCTAAATTTAGAATATAACTGTCAAGAATAGATTTGGTGCTAAAACTTGAGTAAAAGCTATGATTACACCTCTGCAGATGTATCTCACAGATTTCAGTTGTATTTTGCTTTAAAGATTTTGTTTTATTCCTAGCTAAGAAACAGGAAGCTTGGACTATGAATACATAGTCAAGCTTCAACACAGCAAAAGGTTAACAGCAGGATGCTCCAAGGATCCATAAAGCAAGCAACATTTAAAGGCATTAATTAATGAACTGGAAAGGAAAGTAGAAAAGTTAACAGTTATATAGGTTAGCCAAGTACAGAAGACCAAAAATATAACCAACTGGGAGCTAATCAACTATGATGTACAGGTGTAACAGTGGCAGATAAATTCAATGTTAATAAAGGCAGAAGAAATGTCACTGAGAGTTAAAGGCAGAATTATTAGTATGGTCAGCAACCTTCTAAATTGAGTAGACCTAGTGTAAATGAGAAGATTACAAGCATCCCTGTGGAAGTCAAGGAAGATCTCTGTTCAGTATAAGAACATAGCTGATGAAAATTAAAAATATCAGGATTCAAAAGCAGCAGTGGCAAGCACTAGCAAAACTGTATCTTCATACTAAAACTAGTGGTTAGTTCTCAATCATTACCTGCAAAAGGTTGCTGCAACATTAGATTAAGTGAAGAATTAGAAATTAATAATGTTAATACAAAGAATCACAAAGCAAGACATGAAAAAAATACATTGTTATGGACTAAAAAACGTAAACAGGAGGGAAATAATTTACACTCAGAAATTAAGATGCTGCTCACTGAAAGGGGGAATACAGTTCAGAGGTATGCTCTTTTGATACAATGCATATGCAAGGTAATCTCTAGTTCATCTTTATAATGAAGAAGGACAGAAAACTGGACTGTGATGAGGAATGTCACATTTAAGGATCCAGGCCCACTTCTATTAAGTATTTGTGTAACTGGTGCAAGCCCCATACCACGTCAGAAGTATTCAACATTGGCCTCCTGTAATACTACTTATATCTGCATGAGCTATTCATCTAAGTAAACTCCAAATAAACGTCACTGCCATAATTTCAATGCTAAAATCACAGTGATGGCCCTTGGGGGGAGGGGGGAAAGGGGAAGAGAGGAGGGGATGAAGTGGGGGTCCTAAACCACCACCTTCCAAATAAAATTTAAAAATCGAGATCCTGAAGAGTAACACTGGAATGCAAAACACACACTGTAACTGAAAGACAGCAGAGTACAGACTTCCAGGCTTTGGTTAATAATTTAAGACCACTAAAAGAACTCTGAAACTCTTGATAAAGCAATTGGTTTATAAGCATGAAACAGCACCATTCTCAAAAGCCCCACTCCAACTGCTAAAAAAGAAACTATATTTCAATTTGTGGGTCAGTCCCTTGTAAGCACTGAAGGCTCCCAGTACAGGTCAATGTGCATCCAGAGATGGTTCCTGCATTTCCACATCAAACACAATTAAAGAAAAAGACTGAGGATGACTGCAGAGACAAAAACCTTCCCATTTTGGCCCTGTGTATCAAACTTTTGTGCCAGGTGGATCATCTGAGACTTAGCATGTGCACTAAAAAGAAAAAATAAATCACTGAATATATAAAATGCAAAATCTGTCAAGAAGCTCTTGTCTCTTGAACTAAACATAATGTAAATTGCATTCAAATCATTTAAGTATTTGGAAGTACCCTATTTTTAGATGAGTGTTCCTGGAGCTACTTTTTGTTCTCATTCCAAAGACAAACATCACACCCTTTCTGCAACAGCAGAAAAAAAAAACAGTTAACAATTTTACACCTAATGTACAGCTTATCCACATATATGCAACCAAGAAAGGACAGCGGGGTGCTATTTCATTAAAGCAGCAATCTGGTACTGAAATCTATTCTAATCTTTCTCTGTATAGCTTATTCCTGAACTCATTTGAACAAATGCACCCTAAGATGATGAGGGAGAAGGAACAAATCATTGTGTAAAACTGAAACAGTACCACCTCACCACTAGGCTAGGCAATGACTGTCACATGGCAGCTTTAAACCATTTCCATAACTTCCATTAGTGTCTTTGAATTGCCCTGTTCCCACAGGAATGAGGTACATCAGGAGTAAGGTATCCTCATTCACACAACTTACAATTCTGAAAAGCCAGACAGCATCCAATAATAGTCTGAGTGTTATCATTGCCACCCTGATCTGACGGGTGACTTGTATGTGGCGTCCTTGACAGGCACCATTCGTACCATTTCCAAGATGACCACGTTGCCACAATCTCCCTATCGCCAATGATTTTGAGTTGTCTCTGATGCACATTCATGCTTCACAGACAAATTAAGCCTGATAAAAAGTGCTGGCACTACCACTTAAAAAAGACCAACATCACAGAAGGACACAGACAAAATTCCAAGTCACAGAAAATGACAAAGCTGGCACTAGAAAGTGAAATGCTTTCTCCAATATAAGCAATCCTTTGTATTTAGGAGAAAAACGAGTTCTGTGGTGTTCCAAGTGTTCAGAGCAACATGATCTTCACTGCTTTTGCAAAGGAGCGAAGTTGAGAGCAGCAGTGTATAAAAATACATGGTTAGCTACATAGTTTTGGTTTGCACAGCTGTTGGCTATGTTCATTTACAGTTCATGTAGTGCCAACATCATTTATATAAACAACAGAGGCTGGTTCTCTCCTGCTCATCGCCATAAAAGTTATTTCTCTCAGCAGCTGCTGCACAAAAATTAGTTTCTATTTCAGTATTGCACATTGTTAAGTTTACAAAGTGGCGGATTCTGGAGACCGCTGAAAACAGGTAGGACCTAAAGAAACTTAGCCGTATTTAATAACGAAGGGGAGGGAGGGGGAGATGGACGGCATACACTGCTTTCTTAGAGTGCAAGGAGGTAGTAACCCTCTCTTAACACGGATAAACTGAAAACTAAGTTGCTTTAGGCAACTACTTGAACGAGTTGCTTTAGGCAACTACGAGGAACGAGAACCTTGGTTTCCCTGACCCTCTCCAGCTTTATGAATTAAAAGGAAATATAAGGATTATCCGGATTCCGGCAGATAAGAGAGAGTACAAAATATTGACATATTATGTAATAAACATTAACTGATAGAACTTGATGTGACAGCGGTGCAGAGAGGTAGCGCCGCGGATGCTGCCAGGGTACTCCCCCCTGCACACACACATACACAGAGGCAAGCTCCTGGACTCTGCTGCTGACACACAGCCGCTCCCGACCCCTGGAACCAGCAACAGGACGTCCTCAGCCGGCCGCACACCCTTCTCCCCGGCGAGGATCGGCCCGGGAGCCGGCTGTGCGCGCCCATGCCCCCGCTCCGCTGGTCGGCCGGAGGAGCAGGCACCGCGGCGGGGCCGCCCCGCTCCCCCAGCCAGCCCGTGGGGAGGAAGCGGCGACCGGCCGAGGCGGCGGCGGGAGCGCGGAGAAGCCTAGCACCGCCGCCTGAACTTGGCGCTTCCCCTTCCCTCAGCTCCAGCGCGGGGCGGGGGGAAGCGGAACCCGAGGCGACCAGAGCCCGCACTCACCTCGGCCCTCTCTGTCGCTGCGGGGCGGCCGGACGGCCGTTGTGTGTGTGGTGGGTGGGGGGGCACCGTGCGGCGCCTGTCCCGCCGCTCCTGCGCCTGTCACCGGGGGCCCGGGGAGGAGAGTCCCGCAGGGTAAATCCTCCGAGCGGCGGCGGGGACGGGCACCAGCCGCGTACCGCCCGCTCGTCGCGGCGGCCGCTGCCTCGCACGAAGTTGAGGCGCGGCCGCCGTTGCCGCTGCGCGGCCGGAGTGCCGCCGGCGGCCGCTACAGCCGCGGGGAACCGGCGCCTCCTTTCGCCGCCTCGCTCCGCAGCCGGGGAAGGAGCGCTGCTGCACCGCCGCCACCGCCGCCCCGGCCCCGCTCTTCCTGCGGCTGCTGGGAGCCGCGCTCCGGGCGCAACGGCGCGGTCACACGGAGCCCCGCGGGAAAGCCTCCTTCCCCGCCGCCTCCTCCTCCCTCAGCGCCCGAGAGCCCTCCGCTGCAGCCCCGCGGCGGCGCCCGCTCCGCATGCCCCGTCACTCCGCGCACCGCCGCTTCTGCTGCTGCTGCCGCCGGCGGCGGCGCCCCCACCCGAACCCTCCTCAGCGCCTCGCCTCCATCACCGGCGTGGGGGCGTCAGCAGCGGCGGCGGGCGCAGAGAGAGGGGCGGTGACTGCCCGCCCCAGCGCGCGCGGGCACGTCCCCCGCCTGCCCGCGCCCCGCCCCGCCGCTACCCCGGATGTGTGTGTGTGCGGTGTGAGGGGAGGGGGCTCCGCACAGCGGGGTGCCGCGTACCCCGGTACGGCAGCGGCGGTCACCGCCTGGGGGCTGCTCGTTAAGGCCGGTCCCTGTCAAACATGCGGGTGGAAGCGGCTGTGCCTGCGCCCCCCTTCATACACGTACACTGTGGTGTGGGTGGGGTGTGCAGTGCTCGGGCTACCGGTGCGCGGCGGCCCGCGGGGACTGCGGTACAGGGTTGTGGGCAGTGAGCAGGTGCGGTGTGCTCCTGTGTCATCCCGGCTCCGCCTGCGCCCGCCGTACCTGCGCCCTAAAAGGAGCTCTGGCCTAGGAGGGCGAGCAGGAGCTGTGCGACTGAATTGACCTTGCTGCGCCTTTCAGTGGGGGTCACCAGCACCAGCCGGCCGCAGCTCCTTGCTGGGGCACGGGTGGCTTTGCTGGAGGTTGTGTGCTGCGCACCATGGTGGACAGAAATGTTGCGTTGGGTTATTGGGCTGTAGCAAGACTCCGCTAGCACTGGACTCCAAGCAAGGCAGTGCGATGTGAGTATGGGCCCCACTGCAGCATCAAAATGTTAGACGTGGACAGAGCCTTGAGCCACATGGTCTAGCGTGAGGACACCCTGCCGGTGGCGGGGGGGTTGGAACTAGATAATCTTAAAATCCTTTCCAATCCAAACCATTATATGGTTCTACACGCCCTGTAAGCGTGTTTGTGTCCTAAGATCATTTAATACAGTCAGAACATCACTTTGTCCCCACCCCCAAAATATATTTTTGACACTTGAATTCTGGGAACTGTTTTATCTTTCCCTACTCTTATATTCAGCTTTTTAAAGTTTACAGATCAAAGTTTATGTTCCCTCTTAAAAAAGTCTGCCTAGCAAAGTTTCAGTGAAGAAAACACTGCATTTCCATTGACGAGTGAATCTCAAGTCTCTGAAATGATGTGTAACTTTAAAGAGGTATTTGTTTGCAGAACCCCAAAACCATGCTGTGCTCATTATAAACATATTTAACATGTTCCTTGGCAGAAAACCTATATTCTAAAGAGAATTTAAATAGGGAAATGAGAAAAATAGAAAAAGAAGGTGTGCAGACAAAGTTGGGTGAGTGCTGAACACTGTCATGCTGACACCCTGCAATTCTGCTGGTGCTTCCATCTATTTCTCTCTTTAGAAAGATCTTTCTGTTCAGATACTGACTGGTTCTAGTCCTTTACCCACCACACACTTGCAGCTGCCACTAGCCCTGTGGTATGTTTGTCTAACCATAAGGCTGATTTTTCACTCTGTTTAGAATCATAGAATCATATAATAGAACATAGAATTTGACACACATGCAAGTACCATTTACTCTTGCCTCCCTTGGAAGTAACTTAGACTTTTTTTAAGGGCACTTAGTTCTCCCAACCATTCCTTTGGGATACTTCTTCTTCAGACAAAACCAGTGAGCTCAGAATCCCTGTGTGCCCCTACAGATCTGTTGAGGATGAGTACTTAGTTTTCTAGGTAGAGCGCATACAGAATCCTATTACTCCATACATTTTGATGTACACGTAGTCTGACAGCCCTATACTTGCCTACTTTTGCAAGCATTAACGAAGCTGTTTCAGTCTCAGTTTTTTTTAGGCAGGAGAGTGCAGGTAGCAGCATGGTGCTTGTGCTTGGACTCCATCTACCTGTTGTCCCCTTGCTGGGAAGAGTCAAAAAGTGCAGGATGGACTCTGTGGAGAGGAGACATCTGGCTAGGGTAAGCTGAGGATTAGACTAAAAGTGCCTTTGACTAATGTTGACTGAAATAGTTGAAATAAAAAACAGTTTGAAAAATGCTTAAAATTGTAGTCAGGTGACAGAGTAAACACATATGTAAAAATACCAAGGTAGCCAGTGCATAAACAGTAGAACAAGGAGGCATTCTTTGCCCGGTACAGGACTCATGCATACGTTCATCTCCAACGAGCTGAATGGGATTCCTTGTGTGCTTAAACAACTTAAATGTTTGAGCTTCGCTGCGCTGCTCAGCTGATACACTCACCAGAGACTGTGTACTGTGACAGGCATCTTCCCCAGGAGAGGTAATGCACACCACTGCAGGAACCATAGAGCTACCTTCATTTAGCATTTATAGGCTGGGGATTGAATACGTGTGTGTTTATACACAGGCAAATAATATGAGAAGTATCGGGCTTCCTTATGCCAAAAATGCATGGTTTCAATTTACGCTAAAAAGTTTTAGCAAGAATGATCTATTGTTTGCAAGCAGTTCACTGTATGCAAGCAGCTTAAAGCTTGTTCCGTTATGATTGATGATGCCGTAGAATGTATCCCAAACCCCTCTGGTGGAATGTCTTTATGACACCTCGATTATCTATTATATTGCATTGCAACCGAGTCTAGGAAACTCACTTAGCAAAAATGTTATCAGTTTCATGAAAAGAAGAAGTCAGCGTGAGACATCTAGATACAGCCAAAGACACTTTCAGAAGTGATATGAACTCACTAAACCATGTAGGAAAAAAAAAAAAGTAATTTTGGAGTAAGTGTACATTCAAAAATGTAGTCTATAATTTAAGGACCAAGTTTATGGCATGTGTATTAGGAGAAGTACATTGAGATTCAGGTTTATGGCTTGTGGAGCACTACTAAGTCAACTTCGTAAAATTATTATTGGAGGAATCTTTTAAAATACATACATCTTCAAGTCATGGCAACAAATAAATAGATTTTTTAAATCTTTGGATGGTTTGTAATTACGGTCAATGCTATCCTTCTGATTGTCCTGGAGGGGAGAAAGGGGAAAATAAAGGATTTTTCTTGCTTTGGTTACACATTTGTCCAAACCGTGCCACCCCTCTGATGTTCCCAGAACCTTGCAAAATGCCAGGTCAGGGGAAAATAGTGCCTGGAGAGGGAAAACCTCCTGTGTAATTTTTACTGTAGCAGGCACTCATGGGTGCAGTCTCTCTCCTACACCAGCGGCCCACTTACAGCTGCAGGGAGATGAACTGGCCAGGACAAATGCCAAAGCTGCCAGGCTTTGGGCAGATGAGGAACTGAAGTTCAGGCTACCTGCAAGGTAAACAGAGGCACTAGGGGCCAGATCCCACAGACAGAGTATGTGTCACCATCATTCATGTCAGCAACATGGCTTAGGGCCGTGAGGACAACAGCCAGCAGCAGCCTTGCCAAAGAATCCTCACAGAACTGGGATTAAAACATTCCCCAGCTGAAGCAGGTCACTGTGTCACGGTTTGGCAGTTTGCTGCACCGGAATATGAAGCAACATCCCATCTGAACTGAATGCAAACAAGCAGTACCTTGGTGGAGGTCATTTTACACTCAGTATTTAAATGGTGTTTTTAAAAGAAAACCTCAGAAATAAAAAGTATACATACAAGCCAGATACAATCTGCTTTGTAAAAAGAAAGAGATATGTAAATATTGTCTTCACGTCAACTTTGGGGAAGCGTCTGTCCCACCAGAGCTAATTGCCAATGAAGAAATTGGCCTTTATTGTTGAGGTTGTTACAAAGGGTGTCATAAACTAACTTTATTACAGCAAATGTTGAGCTGTATTTGCATTTTTTTCCATCACATTGTCTTTGTTTTACAAGCTGTCTGCAATAGCTGTTCTTGGAAGGTCTCCAACAAAGCATTCTCTTTGGGGCATCTAACTGCAAATAAGATTAAAGCTTAATATGTCTGGTAATCAGTTTTCTTTTAAAGAGCACAATTTGATTTCTTATGGTCAGCTGGGATCCCACATATCTCTTCTGTTTTTCAACTTGCTGCTCTCAATAACCCAGAAAGGCAATTTGCCAACAGATGTCCTTTCACCACTTCTCCTGAATTGGAGTGTCATCTGAGAGGTAGTCATACACGGCTTCTATTCCAGAATCCAAGACTTCTCTCTATTAAATGCAGCTTTTTTTTTAAACCAGCCTGGGCAAGAGCAAAGCACTTTATGCCCTCCATTTGTTCTGGTGACGTGCAATGAATAAAGATGGGTAAAGCTTGTTTGCTCAAAACGAGCAAACAGGAGCAGGTAGTCTCTCTAACTCCTCGCTATACCACTGTTTGATCCAAGAGAGGTGCAGCTGTACTGGGAGAATTGTTCTTAATAACAACAAAAATACCCTTTGAGGATATGGCAAGTAAGAAAGAGAGAGAACCACGAGAACTTGACTGTCTTTGATGAACCTGAGCCTAACCCCCAGCTCATCTGATCTCACCTCACTTGTAAGGGTGGGAGAAAGAAACAGCTGGACTCTCTACTGGTACCCTGGAGGGAAAGGTAGAGCACCTTCTCATCTGCCAGGGTACAAGGGTTCCAGCGCTTTCACTTCCCAGGGATGCTCCCTGAGCCCACAACTGCACAGCTCTTTTCTGCTTTACTCCTTTGCTGGAGAGGAGTAAGAGGGAGAAGAGTCCTCCTTTACCCCATTCCTTCCCCTGTATTGGACTGCAACTAGGATGCTGTCCTGTATCTGTGGAGAAAGTTTAAGGACAGAGAAACAGCAAGACTGGACCAGAAAAACTGGACTGGGTAACCCTTACCCTACGGATACCATGTGAGTTTGACAACCAAACAGTTATTGGGTCATTTGGTACCAAATGCAAGCTGTAATCGCAGCCACACTGTACTACTGTACTAACGCTATCTATGCTGCACTATTGTACTATAGAAGGGTCAGGAATGGCAGGAGACCACAAATCTTAGAGAAAGGGTTTGGTAAAAGAGAATGCTGTTGATGCTCTTGCACTTTCTTTTTTTCAGTATTCCTAAAAGGCATCTTGACTGCTAACTATACTTATCTATCTTATTGGGCATATGGAGCAAACCACTGGAGGCTTCTTCATCAGAAGCTAGTTTCTTAAATCCCATTCCTTAATTTTAACTTCTGTTAACTCTCCTATTCAAAACAAGCTTTAGAACAACATCAGAGCATAAAGAGATTCGTCAGTTTGGTTGTCAGAGGTCCAAGATGGTTTAAACTCAGTTTGCCAAGGAAGGATTTTGCTTCTAGATATAAACATTTCAAAGAATGTAAACACCAGTTTTCAAAATGTTGGTAAAAGGCTTTGGCAGGTATGAAAGTGTTTCTATTTCCATCTACATTAAACCTGGAGCATATTCATAATTCTTACACAGCCTGTTGTTATTCCATATGTCATAATTTGTCATAATTTGTTTTGATAGTTATTCTAAATTCTGTTACAGAAAAAAAAGAAAAGTGCTGTGTTTCTAGGATACTTCTGTCTCAGCAATGATGTGGTTCAATATATGACAAATCAATATATTACAAAATACTTAATTCACAGCTACAAAATGTGGATGCTTAAATCACAAGAGAGAAATAACTGTTACACTTTAGTCAAATAGACGTGACCACAAGGACTGAGTATTTATCACAAACAGCTCTAGCCTTTACAGAGTGAAAGTGACTGGTCTCATTCTGGAGGAAATATGAATGAGCTTTCTCCCAAGAAAAATAGAAACGGCCTGAGGGCAACATAAAGGTGCAGTAAACCTCTGAAAGATGAAGTCTCTATTTTTACCAGAGTAGCTTTATGTTATGGATAAGCAAAGACAAGATACAATTTTATGTATCCATTTGAAAGTTCATAAACCTAGTTAAAGCAACTTTTCTCAAGCAGTCTTAAAAATAACAGTAAAACTGGCAACTAATATGTTTGCCTGATAAACTGTCACGTCTACATGATAGTAAGTTCTGTCTAACATCGTTCTCTCTGCAGATGGGATCCCAGTGTTCCTATTTCTGCAGGATGTTTTTGTCACCGACTTAAAAACAATAAGCTATTAAAGTGAAAGCAGATACTAAATGTTTTCACATAAAAGCCTGTCACAAATTTCTCACCCAAATCTAGCCTTCCATCTATCCTTCATTATTTACCATTGCTGTTAACGCACTGGGTCAGCAATATAATTTGTTGCCAAATGTGAAACAAGGCAATTTTTTTATGGGGTGCCAGAGGCCACTTGGAAACCAATTGCTTGGAGGACAAAGTACCTTCTGAAAAGGAACTGTAAAAATGGCATCCAAGGGTTTCAGTTTTGTACCTCTAAGGCTCCTTTAATAAATAGGCTCTGTCTATCATATACAGAAGAGCAAAGGAGAGAAAGAGGGCTTCCCACAGACAGGTCTGCAAAACAAAGGTACCTTCTGCTCCACGCATCATAGACTAACCACAGTAAAAAGGCTGAATTCATCAGTGTAGAGATACACTGCATCATTAAATTATGCCTTCAGTGACAACTGTGTAGTCCATTTGCCTTCAGCAGGTTTCTAATGGAGGCGGTGGTTGGAACTTAATAAACAATTGTGTTAGAACAGCACTATTTGTTATATACATGGCTTGTGAAGAATAAGCAGCAGAAGAAAGCAGGAACATTTCTTTTTAGTTACAAGCATCAGAAGAAATTACTGGCAGGTAAAGGAAGTGGACTGATGTGATGAAAATACACTAATTACCAGTCACTTTTCAGGTAGAACAAGCCTTTCCCATTAGTCCCTACCATGAAGTGTGTGTTGATTGCCATTATTTCCAGTCGGAGGACTCCACCCATAATCTAGATTCCAGTTTTATTGCCCAATTAAGGTTTTAAAATGGCCAACACAAACTGCAGTTCAATGATGTAATTACATCTACGGTTTACCCCAATGACACTGCAAACAAGCCATGCCTGCACAAAGGGATGATTTTGGTCAGACCAAAGGTCTGTCTAGCTTCATATCCTCTCTCTGACACCTGCCAAAGTGGGTACCCAGGAAAAGATTACAAGGCCCACTACAAATACATGGTGGCACCTCCCCAGCTTCCAGCTGAACTCGGGTCAATTTCTCTTTTCGGTACAAAGGTGATTTGCAGTTCACTTATTTTCTGCAATTTGCAGAAGTCCACAGAAGCAATAGTCCTGAAGGTCATCTTCAGCTAGGTCTCTCCTTAAGTATGGGCTTAATTGAAATGTACTGTACATAATTGCTGCAGGTGAGTTTTGTAGACATGCAAGTGGCTGGCAAAAGCAACAGGCAAGTATCACCTCTATGTCTTCATTCAGTTTCTCCCTTATGATCTGGCCCAGACCATAGGAATTCACATACTTTTACTAGGGTTTTGATTTCTGGATCCAGGGGACAGCATGGAGGGTGTCTGTGTGTGTGTCAAATAATTTATCCAAAGTATAAAGAGGCTTTCTTTAAAATCAAGGAATAATCCATCACTCAGACTTATTTGCTAACAATTTTCAAGCATTAGGAAATCGTCTGACCATTCTAACAGCTCCGTTCTTATTCTTAAATCCTTCTATCCCACAATCTCAAAGTATATGCAAACATGAAATGCATCACCCAGAATACATTTGAGTAATAGGGGCATACTAACAAGTTTCCTTCTATCTTGCTGCACAGCAGTGATTTTTGATAGTAGTACATTCACTGCCTTTCTTCCAGGGTTGCACTGTTTTTAGACAAGGTGGATAAAAATCTCTGTCTGGAGCTGTTTTAATGCTTATTGCCCAATTCCTAAATCCTGCACCATAACCAAGTACACTGTGGCTGAGCAGGAGCCCAGCATGGAGGGATTAGAGGAAAAAAATTCCAGCACCTCCAGGTAGTACTTGGCAGCTGCTGTTTCAGCCCTAGAGCTACAGCAGCTGCCACAGCCAAAGCAGTGCTGCTTGGAACAGACAAAATAAGCAAGATCTGCCTGTATTGTTGATCTCCTTCCCACCTCACAGTTTGCCTGCATTTTTTAATTCTTCCTTTATGCAGTGCAAACAGTTCTACTTGGAGAGTAATTTTGTACATCTACGAGAAAGATTATGTTTTTATCCCTATTACACAGTGCAGCCACAGAAACCTCCCCTCCTTTTCTCCCATCCCCACCCAAATATTATGTTGTTAAATTAAAAATAAGCCTCATTATTTTTTGTATATATACTCAGATATCCTAGCACAGGTGGGTAGTACAGAAAGATTATTTCATCGAATGTAACAAGCATGGAGACTGTGCGAGCAATGAGCTATACACTTAAGAGGAGATGAGAAAAAGATGGCATATAGTCTAGAACCAGCACAGCATCATCAAATTCATGTATTTAATTTTGTATTACTCTATTTTCATACCTTTCTTTTCCTCCAGTCTTTTCTAAAAAAAGAGGTTTAACTCTCCAGAGTGCCATTTCTGAGATGGTTTCCCATGATGCAAAAGGGAAAAGTCTATGAGATTTCCACTGTAAGCGAGCAGCAGATGTGTGTGAGCAGAGCTCAGTAAGTAGGTATTTCCACAGACCTTAGATAAAGTACTTAATACAATGTCCAAATACCACAAGTTCCAGTGGGATCTTGAAGCTTGCTATGGAAAAGAGACAATGGCAGAATGTCAAAGACAGGGCAAGAATGTGATGTTTCCTTTTTAAACTTTCAAAGTCCAGCGACCTTTGTGTGAATCTGACAGTCTGATGAAGTCACCAGCAAAACACAGTTGGTGGCAGTGGGTGTGGAAGGTAATATAGTACCTGCTTGGGGTTATAAACTGCATTCCAGTTACCTGGTACTAATCCTGAGGCTAATCAGTTCATCAGAGCCAAGAGTAAGCACAATATCATAATTTCCAAAATGCTGGTTTACATTTGCATCTTTACAAGAACATCTTGCTTTTTTCTACTTCTCTGAAGGTACATAAGATCTCAGTATTATTAAATATTGGGAACACTGGCACTGTGGTCAGTGCAAGCTTTAGGTGAGTAAACATGTACATCCAACATCCTAAGAGTAGGATGTACTCTTAGCCTGAGGTTCTCTATGCTTTTGCTGATACAACTGTCTCGGTCCCATTGTTGATAGACAAACAGCTTCACTTACACCAAGGCCAAGAGACACCACACAGTATGCTAACTAAACTTCATGTGACCCTGTAACATAAGTAAGGTTACCCTTCTTTTTGGGAGGCAGACCAGGGTCTTGCCTCAGGCTGCAATGCAAGTCGGTGACATAGTGCTAAAAGGATTCAACGTCTTGCCTCCCTTCCCATTCCTGTGCTTCATTATTAAGTTGTGCTCCTATTTTGTTACATGTGTCTCACTTTTCACTAGAGCATACTACGGTTTAGAACATTTTTTAACAGTAAAACTTGCTTTATGATTTGAAATATCCTTATTTGGATAAAAAGAAGATCTTTGGATAAAGAGAAAAGTGTTTTCTTCAAAGAAACACTCTGTCTTGCAAAGTAAGTGTTAAGTCTCTCTAGCTGAAAGACTATTTATGGTTTGCATAGTTATTCTTTCAGGGTATGACATCATCCTCAGCACATGCATATCCCAGAACACTAAATTATTCTCCCTGAAAATTCCTTTCATTACTCTCAGATTGTTAAACATCACCTAGTGGCAAATTGGTAACTGATGTCTGTGGCTTGAAATGGATTTGCATGCTTATTTCTTTTGTGACACACTGGGGTCTCTTACCTTTTGTGTCTACAGTAGAATTAATGATGTAAACATTTTAGAATGCAGGTAATAAATTATGCTAGCCTATTTGCCTTTTTCTAAACCTGTATTTATTTACTTTTTAAAAACGGCTTTTTGTATTGCAAACAATATGTATTCACACAGTTACACATCCTCTGGTATTATCTCAGCTACAAAATACAATTTTCTACCCAACCTCTGATGTGGGACTCCAACCTTGTGTGCTGCCAACTCCTGCCCATAGCTACTCTCTGACTTTGCAAAGTAGTGACCTTTTGAAGTTAACAGTTTTATTCATTCATTATCAGTACTCCAACTAGTTGAACAGTTATCAGTCTGCTCTGAGGCCTCTGAAAGAAAAAGGTTTAATCAGAGCACCTCATTCAGTCTTTGGGAGTATTCTTCAGAAAGACAATACAGGCTTAAAATTGGTATCTTGCAGCACCTCTGAGTGGCTGCTGTAAAGAATAAGGAGATGCCATTGATACAAGTCCCTTGAGGGGAATCACTTTAACCTGAAGAATGCCGGGATTCCCAAAAACTGAATGGTGATGAATGCAATTACCTGAAAGCACAGGCAATGTTTTGATGGTTTTGCTGTTGCCTTTTCTTCCTGGCTTTTGAAGCTGTTTTTCTCTTAGTTTCAGCAGTAAAGCCAGCATCTGGAGCTTGCTGTTGTCTGCTCAGCTAAGCAAGTGGCAAGTATTACACTTTGTTGTAGCGGATCAGGCCCTTAAACTGAACAGTACTGTCTGTCATGAGTCAGATAATCTCCAAGGCATTTCTCCTATATATGACACAGTTATTTACTTCCATATAAATCATGCATTCAGGCACAAAGTGCTCCACTGCTTCTAACACTGAAAGAGTGATGAACACTTGGTCATGTATTCAAACAGAAAAGGAAATGTCCCCCTTCTTAAATTTCTTCTAGCTGTGATGTCAAACAACCACAGTTTATATTTCTATTAAACACGCAGGTTTTCCTTTCCTCATGTGTCCAATGTATTTTTGGGGGGGGGGGTCCTCTCATAGTTGCTCACCTTACTGAACCCCAAACAACAGACCCTGATGTTCTGAACGGCACCTTTATTAGAATTGTAGTTCTAGAAGCACTTCCCTGGAAATCTGATTGAATTTTTAGATGAATACAGATACAGAGGTGAAGAAAGGAAATGTATAAAACTGATTATTTTTCTATTTGAAAACTAGTTTTCCTGCTGTTCTAGACAGATGGAGAGGAAAAAGATGATACTTAATGAGGTGGGACATATTGTACTTCTTGACAGCACTGCTGAGCCAGAATACCATTTTTTAACATGAAAACCAATGCAGTAGCTAATGTGCCTTTCAAATATGGTTTTAAAGTGAAAACCAATACACAAATCAACTTGTCTCACCTAATTTTCTCATAGCAATGATAGAATAGTTTGGATTTATTGCCTACATTTGTATTTATTACTGCTCCCTCTTCCTCCCATTTTCTACCCCTCTTCTTTTCCCCAAAGAGAAAATGAATTGATGCTAGCAAAGTAACCCCTCAAGATAAAAATACCTAAGAAACCTACACAATTTTCCATTAACTCTTTCCAAGCATGCTGCTAAGGACTATGGTCATGCACTGTAACCCTCATACTGAGCTCTGGCCAGCATGGGACATTGTTTTACACCACTGGAATAGAAATGCTGTTCTAACAAAATCAGAAAGCTTACAAAGTTTATAAACTTATAAAATCTAGAAATTCTCTGCTGGCAAGGTTAAATTATCCTCTGCTCTGAAGCTAAAGATTGAAACCATCTGGGAAGAAAAAAATGGTGTGTCAATTATCTAAAACGAGCTTGTGCTTTACATGTAACTTAATCATAAATATATAGTCAGACCACATTAATTCTACTGAGCAAATCCAGCCTCCAGGAAGCTTATTTTAGGCATGTGATTTGAGAAGCATGCAGAAGAGGAGGCTCATCCGAGGCTGGTGCAGTCAGTTGGAAAAATGCTGTTAACTGGAATGGATTTTGAGAGGATCCCGATGGGCAACTGTCAGATACCTTTGGCTGTCAGCATTGGAGTTAACAAAAGCTGTGGTTTTCTACACTTACTCCCAGACACACAGAAGCCAGAGTTACCTTGACTATCAGCATCCATCTGTAGGCTGGTGAGTTTACTAACTGAAGTCCTCTCAAAGATCCCAATGGCTGTAAAAGTCTTTTTTCCAGTTAAGGCCGAATCAGACAACCCCTGCAGCAGCACTCAGAAATGCAGCTTCTGAAATTTCACAAAGCCAATTCAGATTCCTCAAATGTAATTTTGGAATAATTCTAATTTAATTGTTGTCTTTTGCCTCAGAGTTTTTCTGCCTATGTGTTTGAATTAGCATTTTCAAGCCAAAAAGTAAAAGCCTTGTGCTGTAAGTAACAGTAGATGTTAATGTAAGAGCTAATGGAGATTGCGCTTAGCACTGAATAAGGCACAAAGGAAAATAAGAGCCCCAAAGAATTTACCATCTAAGGGCTCATTAAATTCAGTGGGACTACTTCCAAGATTAAATGAACACTTCTGGGCTAAGTATTTGTGAGATCAGTTTCATTTTGCAGACATAAGATACAAAATTGCCCCTTGAGACTGGGAGAATAATTCTGCATAACAGAGGGCATGTTCTCACTCTCATTACACTCTATAGCAAAACTTTAATGATAGTAGCAAAGCCCTCTGAAGTGCTTTTTACATACACTCACACACACACTTCTCTGTATGCGTATAGTTTTATCTCATTTTTATATGTATGTATGTCTGTGTGTGTGACTTCCAGTTGCACAAATATTAAAATTTATGTTCATATATATTAAAATCCAACCTATCAGTGCTGTATAGCACATGATAAGACGTAAGCTAACAAAGCAAGGGGGCAGTTAGAAGGCGGAAAGGCTTTCATACAGGTTGCAACCTCATTCTCATAAGACATTAGAGGTTCTAATTCCAATTTTACAGTCACATAGTCTTCTTGAGTATATGAAGGAACTCCTGTTTCAGGAGAAATTCTAGCTCTTGCTATGGTAAATGGCGAGTTTTCCTCTGCTTTCAAGAAGAATCAGCCCAGGCCTTGCTTCATCCAAACAGAAACTGTTCAGACAATTGATGTCTGATATGATGTCACAGCTGATGCAGAAGTTGGGTCCTGTAGTTACGTATTTTAAGGCACTGGATAATTCATAATCACTAATAAAGGAAAGCAAAAAAAAGAAAAACCAAAAAACCAAACCAAAACCAACCAAGCAAACAAAAGCCCCACCCAACTAAACATATTTCTTATATAGATTGCTTCAGATGTAGCAAAATTCCCTCTTTCCAACCTATGGTACAATTTTAAACAATCAGTTAAGAGCTCTGTGAAAGTGGGATAGTGGATATTGACCACTTTTGGGGGATTAGGCAGGTTAACATCTTGGCAAGATAGAAAGAATTAAACCTAAAAATTACAAGGGATTCTGATCTTCAGGAAAACCCCTACATCTCACCGTGCTGTTCAAAGTAGTTGCTGGTATTAATACTGAACTCCTACCAGGTTGGTTTTTTATTAGTTTTAATACTAAATTGGGATTTATGCAAACATTCCTGAAAAAGGATGAACTTATTATATCTTTTTAAGTAGGAGATTGAAAAGTGCCTACCCGCCTACAAAATCATCATTGCTCCATCAGTTAAAATTATATCCCATATTGCTCTCATTTAATCAAAAGCCAATCTTCTTAAGTCATTAAAAAGAACTGGCTTCTTGACATTAGCTAATACCGAATTTAAACAAACAAACAAAAAAAAAAAATTAATAGCTCATCCAAAAATTAAGGCAAGTGTGAAAAGGAAAAAATATTTTAGTAGAATTGGAGTAGCCTCTTTTCTCCAAGAAATAAAGAGCAAATATTGGCAATTTTCAACAAGCATTGGCAGACTGCACATTAAGAAAATCATTTAAGATTTCATCATAGTAAAAGTATGATAGTATCAATATTTTAGTTTTTGCAACATCTGTTTACAGTCATGATTTTTCTTCTAAAGTACTATAAATTGGCAATTGTTTATCTACAGTAATGGACTCAATTACTGCTACCCCAGATTATGCAATGAGCATATTCAGTAACTGTGATAATTAAGAGATAAACATATACTTTGAGCTACAGTAAAGCTTTGCCAGCATTAATTCTGCCAAATTAGAAGACATACATTGCAATGTCACTTATTTGCACTTCATTTTTCAATACTTCATCCTTCACTGTTCACTTCTGAAATGCTAATGTATTACTGCTTTGAAAATAATTAAAATTGTGGTCTGACCACATGCAGTCTGAAGAAATCGGTGTGTGACCTTCCACACTACACAGAAACACGTACATGCCAGATAACACAGTTATGCAGCATTAGAGAAACCACTACATGCAAACTTACACGTACTATAAACGTCAATGCACTAAGTAAAATTTTGATAGATTCTGACTGCACAGAGATGTGTACTCTACAGGCTTACATTACAGAAATAGATTTTTTTTACAAGTCTCCCTCAAAATCTCAATTTAACCACTATCATTTGTCTCCAGCCTTTAAATCTGTCAGGAATATTCTTTATTTCCATTTTTTTTTTAATTGTATTTTTTGTAGGACAAATACTTAAATTGATGATGGTTGCCTTTGAAGGCCTGAACCTCCTTAACTTTACTAAATCCATGGGACAAAAAAGAAATGCTTCATACCATCAAACTTGCATTATCTGACATCTCTTAGAACTTGCTAATTGGGAGAGACAAAACGTCACTGCAGATTAATGCACCTTCTTTCACTCTGAGCACCTGAATTGAATCTAATCTGTAAAAAAGTGACTAAAAATCAATCTAATCTGACAGTGGTGGAATGATTAGATATAATTATATGCATTCTCAGATCCTTACCTGGAGAAGACATTCCTTGGAACCTTTCAAGAGAGGAATTTAAATGATACTTGCAGGGTTGTTTTTTTAAATTAAAATCTTGCAGAAAACATTTGCTTTCAGTCATGGAAGATGAAAGGTGATCAAGCCAATATCTCCTGTTCTTATCAGCCCTTAATATTTGCAACAGGAAACAACACACCCCCATGCCAGACATGCATTGGAGGAAGGAAGGAATTGGGGGAAGGGTAAAAACTTTGAAAAGTACTCAGATACACCATTTTTAATTACTCCAAAACTTGCATTAAATTTTTAATTATGGTCTTTTCTCCATTAAAGGACCGGAGATCTTTAGCTTGATCATACAATGAAGTAATTAGTAAAATTCCTCATTTGCAAAGGACTGTTTATATCCACCTAATGCAAGCAAGTAAACTCATCCCTTTTGCCAAACTTTGACATGACTAGGACAGCATAACCCCAGCTTAAAGATACTTTTTCTTTTTCCTCTTTCTCAAGTTTGCTGAGCCATATTCAACTACAGAGTAAGAAATAAAAAAGACACTACAACAGGTTGCCCCCATTTTTTGTCAATAATCTCAGCAATAATACAACACTAAACAGTGCTGAAATAATAATAAAAAAAATAATATCTAGTTTGCTTAAATACTAATCATGGCTATTGAAAATATTCAAATGGATTTGCACATTTTTTACTGTATAACATGACATCCTCAGCAGCACACTGTTAACAATGTTCTTCCTGAAAATCTTTCTTCAAGCGGTAAAATACATCCATTCATGATTCCAGTATTCCAAAAATGAAGACACAGATGATGAAATCATTGTATTCTAATCATTGTATTCTTCCACAGCAAATCTATGCATCAGAACTAGGAACGTAATACTGCGATTAAACTGACAAATTTGCATGTGGTGAAAAGAATAGTTTCTCTTGTACAAGAGAACCACACTGTTTGCTACTACTGTTGCATTTTTATACCCACAAGCACATGGATAAGGAAAATCCAGTTGATACAATCTATCCAGAAAGATTAAGGAAGCTAAGTACCTACCAAAAATAATGAATGTTCTCACACAGATAAAACTTGCAAAAAAAAGTGAATATAACCACCTAAAAGAGTTACGGAACTAAACAGTCCTCATAAAGATCTGTCCTGGGACTCATGTTGGTCATTGTATTTATAAGCAAGTTGGAAAAGGGGTGCAGCAAGGTGGAAAAAGTTGCTGGTGCTACTTTATTTTTTATGGTAGTGAAGGCAAGGACTCATAATGAAGAACTATACACAGACCTTATGTGACTTAGCACTTAGGCAATAAACCAGCACAGGAAGTTCAATATAGGTAAACATAAAAAGATACACAGGAGAATAAAGCTGTCCAAATTTCAAATACACAGTGAGTCAACTGGTATTACTCAGGAAGAGAGACCCTGAGGTTAGGACACACAGATTATGGAAACATAAGCTTAGTGCTCAACAATAGTCAGAAAATCACTTATTCAAAAAGGAATTGAGAATGAAACAGAGAACATCTCTTTGCTTCTTATAGAGTGACAGCATCTTAAATATTGCATGCATTTTTTTTTTCCCTCCATCTGAAAGGATGTAGAGGTGAAAATGTTCCAGACAGGGAAACAAGGAGAATCCAAGCATCATCTTCCATATAAGAAATAGGTAAGTAAGCTAGAAGCCTTGAGTCTAGAGACAGGAATTTTTAAGACTGAATAAGGTAAAGGCCTATAAAGTATTTAGTGGCAATGGAGATGTGTCTTTATTGTCTCTCCAAAAAACAAGATCCAAAAACCAACAAATGAAGCTAGAAGGGAACTGGGTTCAAAACAGAGAAAGGTGGGTCTTCACACAGGTGATTCAGCCATAGTAACTTCTGTTTATAGGTTACCATGAACACCAACCACCCAGACTTGTTCAAGAAGCACTGAGCAAATTCATAGAATTGAAATCTCCAAGAGCAACTAAATATATGCACAGAAACCATCTACAGAACAAGTATCGTCCTGTGTAGCTGGCCTGTTAGTAGAGTCTTCCCCACACTTTCAAGTCCCACTGAGGATGGCGTGCTGGGTTAAACCATCTGACCCCGTACAGCCAGCCTCACATTCTCATTTCTCTGTGTGAAAGCACATGCCTTTCACAAATAACAATAGAATTGATGCAATCACAGAAAACAGAACTGGAAAAATTCTTGAGAGGTCATCTCGTCTACTCTCCTGTCTCTTGGTACCATCAGTTGCGTGTGACCTTCTGTGGGAGATGTCTAACCTGTTTTTCAGAACCTTCAAAAGCAAGCTATTCTAGTGAGAAGCTGGCCTTCTCTGAAAAAAGCTCTTTGTAATACAACCTAAATCATCCTTGCTGCAAAGTTAATCCTTTTATTCTTCATTGTTACAGACACAGAGAGAGATGGTCCCTCCCGCCTTGCAGTGGCTTTCATGTCCTTGGACTTATCTACCAAAACTAGAAAACAAAACCCATGCATCCCAATTTGTAGTCAATCATTGAAAGAAAAAAATGCAAACACCACCACAAACACCTTCCCAGTACCAAAACTCCTCTACATATTACCCACTTGAGTGCAGCACAGAAAGTAACAAAACAGATTCTTCTAGTCGGGTCATTACTGTAGAAAAAAAAAAGAATAAAAATGTGTGGATTATGGTTAGTGCATAAAGAATAGTCTTTACTTCTCAGAAAATTGAGTTCATCTACAATGAGAACAGACAACAGTTCTTCCTTTTCTGCATAAATCTCCTCCACCTCCCTTCTCCTCCTTATGCCCAAATTCTCAATCATTCTTCACAGATCATGCTTCCTAGACCTCAGAGCATCCTCTAATTCTTCTTGAGAAAGATACAGGGGGTTTGGAGAGAGTCCAGAAGTAATGCCCAAAGCTAGACATAGCACTCAAATTGAGCCTAATCAAAGCTTTGACAAGTGAAGGGATTACAGCATGTGCCTTGAAGGCTTCCTGCTTGTGCGACGCCTGTTTCACAGCACTGCAATAGCGCTGATTCACATTTAGCTCATAATTTACCCAGGTTCTGCAGTGCCTTCTATTGTGACTGTTACCCACTCATTTTTACTCCAGTCCATGACTTACGTAGTTCCAATTATTTTGTGTGGGTTTTTTGTGTCTTGTAGACAGACACTTTTTACTGAAAAAGAGATGATCTTTTTTAGGAATGTCACAAAAATTACTCTGATGCTAAGCACTATGGATTTGCTTCTTTTGGTCACCTCACATGGACTCCAGGGATTTTTCAGGATCAACAGACATGACTCTTAAAAATCATTGGGTGTAGAAATAAACTATGAATTTGTGCTTGTATGTGCTGATATATATTTTACAAAAACAAACCCCAGCTTTTCTCTAAATTCTAATCTCATGCTCTAACTACAGTCTCCACTTGGATTGGGAGCATCTTCAAATTCAGTTAGGGTGATTATTGCCTATTCCATTTCTGCAGAGCAGAGACGTTGGCTAAGACATTGTGGTTTACCTCACACTTAAATTCCTAGTTTCCATACGGAAAACAAACAAGAAAAAGGTGAGACTGACAGATTACCAGAAAAGTCAAGATGTCCTCAAGCAGGCATCACACAGTGTTTGCGCTCTGCATCCTCATCTTTTGTGGGGAGGGTTTTGCATCGAGAAAATAACAGTGAGCAAAGCTGTAACATTCACAGATGGCCCACTAGTACAGATACTGTTGACAATATTAACTTACTCAAATTTATATCCTAATTGCAGTAAAAATATCACAGCCTTAATCTACAGGCAAATGAAGAATTACCATAGAACTAAAAGTGCTGTAGCACTGGAAGACTTGTTCTAACAAGCGAAGATGCATGAGCTAATCCCTGTGAGCAGTTTATTAAGTCACTTCAACCCCTGTTCTGTTAAGTAATTCAATGGGACACTTTTATTTCTGTGAATTTATTCTTTATTTAAAATTATTAATAAATTAATTCTATGACCATGCTCAGTCTCCAGATTGCTCACAAACTATTTGCCATTCCACAGAGCTCTTATGTTCATAAATCAGGTTACTTACTCAGCTAATCCACATTTTTTGCAGTCTACAAACCTACAGCATTTTCAAGGTGGTTACTGTATTAAAGATTATGCAAATGAGTATCATGGCATTTTTATCTTTCTCAGCTGAGCATTTCAGAAATGAAGAACTTGTTCACATGAATAACTGCGGAAAACATTCATCAGAATCTGAATGCAAAGTAAATAGGGAAATTCTTAACCCATTTTCACTTTCAAAAAGATAAGATTAAATCTGGTATGATAAATTAATTCATAAATCTTTTGAGACAGTGGGTAAATATGTTAAATATTGCATAATAAATAATTATCCAGAATATAGAGAATACAGGGTTCCATTAACTGCACAATGGCCAGTTTCTTCCTCTCACAGTATATGCCAACAGTGTAGCATTTGGAATCAAAGTCAAACACTACATGTCACTTGTTTTCCAGTGTAGAACTCTATTTCACCATAACAAAATCTGTATTTAACCTAACATCTTGTGATAGATTTCTCTTGCCTACACAGTATTTCGATTAAACTTGCCAGACACAGCATTCACACAAATTTTGGTCAGTCGTCCACACTTCATGTAACAACATTGATAAGTGGCAAGCGTGCTGCCAGCCTAACTTTACTATTAGTAGCAAAAAAATTCAAATTAAGTACAACTAAACTGCAAACAGAACAGCACTTTGACTCCTCTCTTACTGCTCATTTCTGATGTGTCAAATTCATCACATTTTAAAATAAACCTAGAGAAGGAGAGGCTACTAGGAAAATGGCACAGAAGGCATTTCTAAAGACCTGCTTCTCTTTTTGTGTTACTAAGAATACAGAAATGTCTTTTTCAAAACTTCTAACAGGAAGATTGCATTGAAAATTATATATTTGATGTGTGCAGTAAAAAGGCCTTTAATATCACACAAGTAGTCTCCTTAATCCAAAGTTCAAATACCTATTTTAAAGGCACTTGGCATTATATTTAAACAAAGCTAGTGCAGCGCCTGCAGCTGCAAATTGCAGGGAACAAATGCAAATCACAAGAGTTCAAGCTGCAGGCTCTGAAAAGTCATCAAAGCCTCCAAGTACTTTTAAAGAATAATGTACAAAATGCCACCAGACCTCACAAGCTACCCTGCATGAATCTATTGCTTTTTACCTGATAGAGCAGCGAAGCTGAGAACTTCAATCCTTTCTTTTTCCAGAGCCTCTATAAAAATGCAAATAACACCTGATAGACACATACACAGCTTAAAAAAAAAGTTATTTTTTAAAATAAAACGTGTCTTTAAAAAGAGTTAAAACCTTACAAATTATAACACAAATTACATATGTGCAATGCTTCTAAAGATGGCTGAATTAACAGAAAAGTTGTCTGATACCATGGCCAGTCAATTGTAATGGTACAAATCACTACGTAACCATCACTAGACAATGTATCTAACTGCCACAACTTCCTACATTGAGTTCAATTTACCACCTAGTAAAAAGTTATCCCCACTTTGTAGATACCAAAAGAAATGCAGAAGTAGGTTATGTGAGAAATTTAAAGCCTTCAATTTAACTCAGTGGTATACAGAGGGATTATGTATATGCTCTCACACCATTTTGGATACTAAATCACTTTATAAACTGCAATATGGCCAGTAAGTAAAGCCACAGACAGTTTAATTTTTAACCCCATTTTTCTGGTAGTACAGAAGTAAAACTAGCAGGAATATTGAAAGCTTAACAGGCAGGTGGGATGTAAATTATGTACCGAGTTAGATTTAATTGCAAAGCTTAGAGCAAAACAAATTCATAGTTGTGGATACTGGCTTTTCCTTTGGATGAAGCAGAAGAGTACCAAGGCATTTGGTCCAGCAGCGTCCAAGGCATTTGGTCCCACTCAGCCCAAATGTGGCAGTTGTAGGGTGTCTCTCTGCAAGCAGCCACTCGCTGGGCCAGTTCACAGTACAGGTAGGAAGGGAGCTGGCAAAGCTCTCTACTCACTAGCAAGCTGCTGCTGGGGCTGGGACAGGGAGCTGCTCTGATGAGGTGTGACCTGTCCCAACACTTTTGGCCTATGGATTTTCACCAGCTGCTGCTGCACCTCTAGGTACACACTAGTGACATTCATAACGGCAGCATCTTTTTCCACTTCAGGTCAGTCGTTGCTGATGTGATGCCTCTCAGCCCACAGCAGAGCCCTTCCACAACCCCCACAGCTCACAGACACATCCTGCACAGCGGCCTTGCTCTCTACTCTGCCTTATCTTAATTCATGCTAAAGATCCTTCTGCTGGTTTTCCAAACATTTTCTGCTGTCATCATTTTCTTCCTCCATGAAGGAAAAAATAAAATAGAAAAACTTAAATTATCCTAATCATGAAGCATCCCCCACCCTTCATATGCATCAACAGCTTCACAGTGATCCCCTCTGTGTGATGAGAAAACTATTGTTTGTGGCCACTTTTGATTCAGTGAAAGGAAAAAAACCCCACACATAACAAAACCAAAACACCACCTCACAATCCTGGGCTAGGAGCCTGAGATCTTCTTCCCTAATTCAGGAGACTCCTGCATTTTTCCACACCTATTACCAAGAAAAGTACAAGGAGCCTTTCCAGTTCATTGACACTATTACTAACAGGCAGATGGGTGACTGTTCACATCAAAAAGCTTGCAGGATTATTGCTGAATGGTATTTAATTTTTTTTATTAGCCAGGTAGCATATAAAAAAATAGGCACTGCAGTACTAATGAGGGAAAGGGGGTTCACCTCAAGACAGGTTTAGAATAAGCAGGAGGAAAAGCCATGTCACACCAAGGCAGACTAGCAATTGCATGTGCACTTCTTCAGGCAAGCCCTCATCCATATGACAAAGGAATTGCCTGTTTACGTGTGTAACAGGAACCTAGCAAGATACATATGCACTTACTCACCAGAACACCCCCTCTCAATGTTCAGCAGGGCCGGGTGTGGGCAGCCACTCAAGGAGCAGGGAGATGGCTGCCTTGCAACTCCACAGCCCTTCCCACATCCCTAATTCCATTACTCATCTCCTGCAGACACTCTCACCGTTTACATTGCCATTAATGCTATTTTCCAGTGAGTTGTAGGCCTCCTGGGATTGTAAAGCATTTGGTCCCATGTAAAATTGCATTGCATTTAATATTGCTGCAACAACACATGGGCCTTGTGATCTTGTTTCAAGACAACTGATTGATAAAAATGGGTACAGATAAGAAAATGCCTGGGTAAATGCTATTTAAAAACTTTCACTGATGCAGCATGTTCATTCACTGCATGACTTACATGCAACATCTACTCTGCAGTGGCATTAAAGTTGCTCCTCTCAGTAAAAACATTCCTCTGATAAGGCACACTTTCTTTTTTAATCGGGCATGCTGGGAGCTGAGCACACAGCATGTGCGTGGGAAAGGGATGGGACCCAGCCCTGGGAACAAAAAAAGGCTGACTAAGATCAGTGCTCTGAGCACACAGCACAGCACATTTGGCTTTGTCCGCGAACATGACTCCCTGGAAATTCCCAGTGTTCCTGCTAATTTCAAGCTCAGGTCACCATGCTGGGCATGCGACAGGAGGCTGTCACCTGAAACAGGCAGAAACACATACTGCATCACATGCAACAGCCAGGAACAGTCACTGAGGGCAAACACAATCATGTTTACCAGTTGGCTTTGCAGTGCTGTTGGCAGCCCACACACTCAGAAAGAAAGACAACAACTACCATTGGGGAGGAGAAGATGGGACTTGGGTGTTTGTACAAGGCCTCGCTTACACCCCTGGAAAGCAACTCTTGTCCTGCTTTCCTGCTACATACACAGGTGCCTGGAACACAGCCTGGAAGTCCAGGCTTTTGTCTCCAGCTCTCTTTCAGGCCACCTTCGGAGCTTTTGTTTTACACAGCCCTGCCTGGCACCCCTACTGTGACCAAGCTCAGCCCTCATTACAGCACTATCTATAAATGTGACCTAATTTTTATGCCTGAACTTCAACTTGTTGGACCTCTGCCTTCCCACAAAGCACATGCTGGGATAGGATCTCATACAGCTGCAGCTAGAAACCTAGTAGTGAGGCATTGTATAGAGGTGCCTCAAACAAATATGGTAATAAGTTGACCAGTATGTTGAATGCAGATGTATGCAAGCATAAAAAGACTAAAATCAGTTTTAACAGCCATCAATGAAGCAGCTCCAGGACTGTCTGCAACCCCTTACTGCCACCAACTTGTTCTCTGGGGTAGGGTATAAAACAGCACCAGAGAGCAAGAGGACTGCAAAAAAACTTTGGAGTTCTGTCCGAATCATCACAAATCTATTCTGGCATGTTGCTCCAGTGCAAAATTACTCCAGATTCCAATAAAAGGAAAAAAAATTGCTGGACCAGGTCACTAGCCATGTCAAAACAGCATGGAAGCAAACAGATCTGTAGCAGTAGGAATTAACCAGAAAGACATTCATTATCAGCTCTCTCGAAAATACGACTACCATCTTTAATGACAACTGTAATTACTTGCAACTTGCATTTTAAAGGTGGTACAGTTTAAGTGTGGACAACCACATAGAACACTTACAGGAAAGCTTCTCTGAGCTCATGATCTCAGAACCGAGGGACGCAATTAAAACCAGCTGCAGGTTTTACCAAGGCAGCTGGAAAACGCTGACACATTTGGGACCCACAGACCCTTCTTGTGGTCTGAAAGTGGTGTGCATAAGCTACCTCACTTTGAGGAGGCTTAAGATAGTGACTGCCTGCAAACACAGCACTGTACTCCAGATCTCAAGCTGTGCATGGACTAGATCCCACATGTCCCAGACTACAGACTGCATTCATTCAGTCGAATCTTATGCAGTCTTTTAGTTTGCACATCCCAAGTGACTGCTCAGTGCATATCTGAAAAGCCTCTGTGATACATGGGGCTTGGTGAAAGCACCCTTTCCAGCCATGCACACTTCCTACCTCTGACAGTTAGCAAACCCCAAGCTTACCACATTTTGTCACTGCCTACACTCGGGAGCACTAGGGCTATGCCAAGGTGAGGTGAACTGTGCACAGAAGGGGCCTGAGCTACTGCAGGCCTGGTAGAAGGAACACAATACAAAGGCAGGCAGCTTCCTGTGAGGTTTGCCCCCGCTGCTGAAGCATTGGTCTCACGCACCCGTGGTGGAAAAACTTGCAAGTGGGGCCAAACCGCCATGACCTGCCTGAGAATGCTGAGACCCTGGCACAGGTTGCCCAGAGGCTGGGGATGCCCCATCCACGTCAGTGCTCAAGGCCAGGTTCGACGTGGCTTGAAGCAACCTGGCCTAATGAAAGGTGTCTCTGCCCATGGTAGGGGGGTTGGAACCGGATGATCTTAAGGTCCTTTCCAACCCATGTGATCCCCACATGATTAGCACCTTCCCCCACACAACCTAGACGAGAACGGCGAAGCGGAGGTCGCGCCGCCGCTACTGCGCATGCGCATCCCGCCGCCCGGTACGGGGAAGGAGCAAGCTCTCTCTCTCGGTTCCGCCCCGCCGGCGCCCTCAGCCCGGGCGTGGAGGGGGGGAGCAATGGCGAGTGTGATCCCCGCGGCGGCCTCCTCTCCCGCCGGCGGCCCATCCCGTACCAAGAAGCGCCCAGCGAGCCCGGGCACAGGCGGCGGCCCCACCAAGAAGAAGAAAGCCACAACAGCACCGGGCGGCTCGCAGGTACTGAGGCACGGGGCGGGCAGAGCGCGTGCGCGGCAGTGGCCTTTCCCGTGCTGTCCCCATCGCGCATGCTCCTGTGCGATTGACGTGACGCGAGCGGGGCGGTGTGATCGTTATCCTATGCAGAGGGGATCGCTGCTGCTGTCGTTAGCGCCGCAGGCCGCCTGTGTCCACCGGGGCCGGCCGGCAGCTGCCAAGGCCCTTCGGCTGGCGGCCCTCGGGCCGACGGGTCCTTTATAGGCGTTTGGACTCTGAGGTTCAGGCTGCTTTCATCCTCCTGTAGTGAGGATGCTGTGTAACCTCCGTCACTAGAGCTAGGGACTAGCGCTCGGGTGAGCTGCTAATTCTGTTGTGTGCAGCTCAAATACGGTTTTGCATTATGGCCCTCTCTTCGTTGATCTCAGTAGATCTAAGAGTTAAATGTGAAATGAAGACGTAACGTCAGAGCCTGAGTTTTGGGGAACAGGGTCAGGGGAGGGCTGTTAATGTGCGTTTCTCCAAACCACTACTCCCGCATTGTGTGACACCACCGTACAGCTCCACAGACCCATCCCCACCTGATGACAGCTGCCCCTTGAACACGACGGAGCACCTCATGCTCCAAAATAAGTCCGGGAAGAGGGTCAGAGTTAGTGTGTATGTGACAATTGTAAAGACTTTAGATGCAATATGTCTTGGATTACTTATAGAAAGATTTTGGTAGCTAAAAAAAGGGTTGGAAAAAATGGTTGTTTTTTTCTTGTTATTGCTTCCAGAACGATTCTTCTCAGTAATGTTTTATGAACTACACCAGTAGTATACCTACAAAATATGCCCAACTGCCACTTAGGTTGCTCATTTGCACATGAGCCATCAGATCAGGGGAGCATTGCTGCATTTTCCATCAGGTCTTCTCTCCAGCCAATTAAAAGCCGTTGTGCACACACTGGAGGACAGCCGCAAACCTTTCCTCATTCTGAATGGTGCTCTTGTAACACTTGGTTTTCACCTTGTTACATAGTTCATAGTTTATTTTCCTTTCCTCCTGGGCTTATCCCTGCTAGAAGGCTTGTGAACTGTAGCGCTGAATGTAACTAACAAACTGCACTGCAACTGTGAAAAGTTACTGCCGAGCAGGATCAGGTTTGACAACTCTGGAAGGTCTGCTAGGGATAACAGTCTGGATTTTCCAGTATGGAGAGGACTGCTGTGTGCATGTGTGTGTGTCTGTGTATGCAGATATAAAATATGATATATATAATTTAAATATTTAATATACAATATTTTCTATTTTAAAAAATCCTTCAAACCCTTTAGCCTCTAAAACTGTCTTCTTAAGTTCACACCAAACTTAAGCTCGTGGACAGCTTCCAGTATTCTGAGACAATCCGTGATCTCTTACTCAAGCTGGGTTTTGGTAGCTTGTGATAAACAGTTTTTGTAATTCTTCTCACAAGTGATTTCAGTGGAGAAAGGAGTAATTTCTCAATGTTATGTCTGAGTATGCCATCACTGACTTCAGCAGTGCAGATCAATCCCATAAGGAAAAGGAAAAAAGATGAGCCTCAGAAAATGTGTAACCTCAGGAATGGGGCACGAAACAGCTCGTTGATCTTCTGGTAATCACATTCAGTGTTGCTGACTAGCTCTGGAGCGAGCCAGTTCAAACAGAAATTAAATGGGGGCTTTGCATTTTTTGAGTGAGAAGCATTGATCATTGGGCAATTTCTTCTGCAGAAATCTCCAGAAGTCCTTATAAAGTCCTTAGCTAATTGCTGAGTAATGTACTCTTTCTGGATAAGGAAACCTGTGACACAATGAAACACTCAATAATTCTGGTCTGCTGAGCTATTCAGAACATAGTAGCAAACACTTAACACTCTATTTTATAACTTACCCAATCTTTAGGTGGCCAAGCCAGTCAGAGACTAGGTCATCCATGGATTTTAAATACTTTTCCTAAATATGTTACATACCAAGTATCTAGTCATTGTGGGATTTTTATTTTATTTTTTTTTAACTCCAAACAAGGAACATTCATCTAGCAGTCTAATAGGTACTCACCTTTAATACATACCGCTTTCAGCACAGGTTTGCAGGTAGCACTTATTAGTCCTCTGACTGTTCACTTTCCTAATTAACCCTTTTAATATTTTTAACCCTTTTAATATTTTTTATATTTTTTCTTAACCCTTTTAATATTTTAATATTAATTTCAGCCTTTCAGAAGACATATAAATTGTGCTATTGCTCAGCACCAAATGGTTTCTGTTTGAAATAGACTGACATTGTGAAACAGAAATAGTGAATTATTTCCTTGGTTGACTAGCAAACTATAGGCAAGAGGATTCCTGTGGAGAGTTTTGTGACTAATTTCGGGGGTCAGATTGGGATCTGGGAACTCAGATAATATTCTCATGATATTAACTGGTAACCTCTGCTGAGGACCTAGTGCCTGGCCTACATGAAAATACACTTCACATTGTGCCAGCTGTGAACGTACCCACATCTGTGATTCCATCACTGTGAAATTACACAAAAAGGGGCTTTTGTAAGTTCCGCAAATCACACAGTTTGTTTTTCTTTTGCATACTTTATGTCAAGTGGCTCTCTCAGTGCTCGCCCTGAAAGACATGTTGGTCTGGTAAAGCTGTAGATTTCAAAAATGTGTTTATTTTTTACATATAACAAATTTGCTTAAGTATAGCCATGTAATCAAGTAGTTTGTGTAACTGTGTGTATCCTACAAGAAGCCACAATTATCACACAGCATGCAAATTTTTATAAACCCAATATTGATTATGTTTATCCAACAGACGAATTGCTACTTTCTCTAAGATACACTTTAGGAATATTACCAAAAAACATTCTTCATCATTCGTATGAGTTACCGACCCAAAGGTATTGAGTCATGTTTGTTTTGGAAGCATATTGCACACAGGCCTTGTCAGTCATGTCTGCAGAAGGAGACACATGCTTTTTTGGATATAATGCCTATATTTGCCAAATGTAAAATTAAAAGCGAGTTTACAGGAAAACATGATTGCAAATTGATGACATCATTTTCATTAGCATTACAGAATTATTCCTCCCATGCAGTTGTGTCACTGAAAAATACCTCAGTCTTTGCTGCAGGAGAAGATTTTAATGTTGAGGATTAGTATATATATTAAATGGTAACATTCCTGTATCAAAAACAATGCTGTTGAGTTTATGTAGCACCGTTCAGTTAGAGGTCCTTGTCCAATGATTCTCAATAACTGCTGTGCTGGCTCAGCTCTCGTACAGATTTGTCTTCTGGTCTCCTTTCTTTTTGATTGCTGTCACTTAACCTGGGATAGAATCTTGACACAGATCTTAAAATGCCAGCAGTTCTTCTCCTTTAATGTTCACACCATGATTTTTATAGATTGTACAGCAACAGGAACCTTTTAAGAGTATATGCCACATCATGATGTAATTGATGAAACAGAATGCTTGCCCATGACAGATAGCAAGCTTTAAAGATAAAATTTGCAGTGAGATAAGACGGTGATTTGGAAAAAAAAAAGTCTCTTGATTTTGTTGGATGACAATTAAAGAGAGAAAATATGATAAGTACTATAGTAAATATGTATCTACTTGCATGATTTGTGAAACAGCTTCAGAGTTACGTGATAAAGTGAATGTCTCACTTTGAGAATGACACCATGTTTCATCTTACATTTTGAATTGATGTAATCTACCCTGTGGACTGTGGAAATACACAAAGAATACCTTCTGCTTCGTTCTTCTCCATCACTGTAGCAAGGGCAGGTCTTGGTACCATTTAGAAAACAAATTCTTACTTGCAGTGGTATTTAAGAGTTAAATTATCAAATACGCTGATTTTATCTGTAATTGTGAATATTGCAGCAGTACTACTGGTGACCTTCCATTTTATGTATCTGCTCTCATGTATACTTAACACTTTATGTGTTTCTTGTTCTATGCTTAAAAACAGAAGCTATACAACAATACTGGAAAATAAAGTCAAAATGATTTAAAGTTATTGTCCTCTAAAATAAGCTTCTCTCAGGCACAACATGAAAATAAAAGGAGCTTAGAAATCCATTTTTATTTTAAATGTAACTGAACAATGAAGTTTTATATCATAAACTGAAGATCAGAGTAGAGTTTAACAAGAATAATTAAATACATACACATTAACATGGTTACCGTTAGGTATTCCAAAGCTGTCCGCCAAGACAGAGAGCTTACCCTAGTACATAAACAGCATGCAGTTGGACTGCAAACCATCAGTAAGTTTAATCAGTTCTCCTCCTGTGCTGTTTTAACAAGCCCGTCACTGTAAGTAGGAAACCATCAAACCAATTTAAAAATAGCTTTATTTTAGGGAGTCCATTTGATCTGGCTGTAATTTCCTGAAAAATGAGGTTAGGGTGAGTGAGTGTAACTACAGAATCAAGTGAATACCACTACAGCTGCTGAGCTGAACTGCTGCTCTCACCATGTTCTGGGACAAGTACCTCCTCTTGTGCGTCACAGTATAATAACTTTCCGATCTGAAATTAAAAATTGCCTACTTAAGAATTCAGACCTTCTTTACTCCAGTCATTATACCACTAAACCTATTCTAATTATTATAACATTATTCCATAAAAGACTGCCTGTAACAGAAAAGCATGATTTTCCTTTGTAGTTGGAAATTTAGTAAGTTGTGTTTCTTACCAATCCACCTTCCTTGGAAGAGACATCAGGACCCTGATACAGCATGATAGTAAGCATATATAAGTGCATAAGTATTTGCCAATTTATTAAAAAGCTACCGTGTCATTATACTCTAGACTACACTTCTTGGGTTTTTTAAACATCTCCCAGCCCTTAAGGTTATGACAACAGAAAATATATGAATTTAACCAATGAAGCAGTGCCAGTCTGAAGCTAATGCTTGCCTGGAATGATATCTTTCATAGATGTAATATGCTCCCAGGGGATGTTAACTCAAACCTAATTAAATTTACTTAAATGACACTTTCATTGGATAAATTACAGATATCATAATACAGTGCAGTTGCTTGGTAGTTACTGATAAGAACTTTTGAGGTGAGCTCTTTAAGTTCAGCTGCTTACACACTTACATCCCAAGAGTCTTGTCTCTAACAAAACTAGCAGCCAGTTTAGAACAAATTGCCATGTCTTAACAAGAGTTTTAGCAGGTAGTGTTTAAATTGGGGCATCTATCCCACAGATGGGTAACATACTCTGGCATCATGCTGCATGTGATCAATCCACAGAGCACTGAAAATCCCCCAGACTTGCAGTTCTCTGAATGATGCACTCAAAGGGTCATCGCTTAGTCTCCTAATCCTTTCAAACAAGACCACAAAGATACTTTCTGCAACAAAGCAGATAGTGAACAGCTGAAATATTAAGCGTCTTTTCTTCCATGGGTTTTTGTACTCTTCCAAAAACCAGTTTATATTTAGGCAGTCCACTAATGAGGGTCAGGATTATCCTCGGGTACCAGCTTTTGTATCTTGCACGTTTGAAGTCAAATATGTTAAAGAACCAGAATCTCTTGAGTCCCTGATGGGGAAAAATGTCAATTAAAAGACAATTAACAGATTTCACAGGGAAATCTGGTAAAATGTATGTGTGCTTTAAGTTTACCTTTATTTAAAAAAAGGCAATTACTGTTATAGAGAAATCTAGATTGAAAGAGAAACTGTCAACACTGAGAGCTAAGAATTTGCTTTGCTTGTCATTTATCACATACTGAAGACTTTAGATGATCTGTAATCATGAAAGTATGTGAATTTCCAAACCAGACTATGCCAGGCTCAGAGAATTACCAGCCCCCCAAACAAATGTGATTAGATTTTAGAGTAAACACAGATGTGTTATGTTGTAGAAAGGCAAAAGCATATGTCTATTGACTTCTACTTTGGCCGTCAATATGTTGGTGTCATGAGGGTTTTTACCCTTCTCCCCTTATCCTAGTAGAGAATTTTATTTTTTCCTTTAGCTAACAGAAAATAGAGAGTTATACTTTAAGTGATCCCACTTAATTTCAGGATTCATAATAAACATGCAAGAAACTTAGGAGAGATAATAAAGGTGGTTTACTGGTTCTATCATAAGGAGATAAAATAGGATGGGTTATTTTTTGTAAAGTACTGTATGCATGTGCTTTAGCATGACAATTTGAGACATAGTGCTCCTAAAAAGCAATCTCAGAATCCAGTTAGTGCATTAAAGGGCTCAGATTGACAAAATAAAACTTGGAATAAATTAACTGTCTAGATATTGCAGATCTGAAGAGGTGTCAGACTGTTTATGTTTTGTAAAGTGTAATGCTTATGTTAGGTAATAACTTCAGTTCTTGCTTTAGCAAGGCATTAGTAGTTCCGTAAATATATCAATTTTGGATTAGAAAGGCTAATAGAAATATTAATTTGGTAGCCTGGAATGGTTTTGAACACATTTTTAACATTCCAAGAAAACAGAATGGAGAGATTGGCTATTTATGTAGACCTGCAGAAAAGCCATTGAAAGTTGTGATACTCCGTGTTGTGAAATATACTTGATCCTCACAGAATTCATATCCATGAACAGCGTGTCTTGTCTCACTGTAAAGCATACCTGCAACTTCAAGAGGCTCAATTAGGCAATCTATAGAGTTCCAGTCTCCTATCTTCCTCACTCTTACCCATCTTCACTAGTCTGAGCTGCATGCTCACAGCCAGCTCTGGTACTTGCCAGACCTGCTCAGCCGCTGATGGAGGGCAACTTCCCACCTCTCCCAGGAAGCTGTATTGTCTCCTGCTGCACTGGTGAACCCCACTGAATCACAAGGAGGTCTAACAGGTGTTGTAGGTAGTACAAGGAAGTAACAGGACCACGTGGCAAGGAAAACCACTTCTCCACTACAAGCAACTTACTCTTCACTGCGATTTCATTAGTTTACTGTAGAAAAATAAATAAGTTAATCTCTAAGTACCTGAACTGATTCTACAAATGCTGGCAAGCCCTGTGAGATGTCACCAAAATAATCTAGCAGGAAATCCTATGGACTAGTCCTACTTCGCCCTGAAGATTCAAGCAACTCTTTCCACTTAGGAAAGAACCATGAACATCTATCAGCCTTCTTGAAAGTAGGTACTAAATCCCTTCTTTCAAAAACAGAACACAAGGCACACTTCTGGCACCGACACTTCCTTTTTATATCATGTATCCTTACAGGTGTTTGCTGTGTCCTCCACTTCAAGTTAGTCCTGTTCGTGCCACTGCCTGACGGGATTCCAAATCTCTTTTTGCCCCATGTGCACCCTAACCACCAGGCTGAAAGACAGTCTCGTGTGATGGGAGGGGAGCATGGAAATATTTTCTCCTATACAGCCAAGGATGGAAATTCTGTCCGTTTCAAAGAGAATGACTCCATAGTCTGGTATTGAACACATATTGAACTGCTGTAGTTGTCAGAATGGTCTGCTTATGTATTTTAGGCATTTATTTCTGTAGCATGTTTTATCTAATAATTTTAATGCCAAATACACAGTTGTGCAAACAGGGATCAGAAATATTTTTCGTCCAAAACTGTAGCTAAAAAGCTACATATTCGTGCCATCTAATAACATGCATTTATGTTGTAATGAAAATGCATCACTGTTAATTCAACAAATTTGAAATGGATAGGAGGAAACTATTTTGTGAGTAATAATGTAATTTAGCAGAGTCCATCGTGCTGGGAGGATGAGTGTCTATAGTTATGTTGTTTGTAACCATCCTTCTCTGGAAGAACTGTTCTTGCTGATTATAAGACCCTGCTGGGGACAAGGAGCATTTAGGAAAAAAATCTTTACTCTGAGGATGGTGAGGGACTGAACAGGTTGCCCAGAGAAATTGTGGCTGCTCCATCCCTGGAAAAGTTCAAGGCCAGGTTGGCTGGGGCTTTGAACAATGTGGTCTAGTGGGAAGTGTCCCTGCCCATGGCAGGGGGGACAAAATATGTGATATTTAAGGGCCGTTACAACCCAAACTATTCTGTGTTATGTCCTTAATTTTCATTAAACAGACAGAATGTTGCACTACCATGTACTTCCATGCACAACCTGCCTAATATGTGAATTACATAAAATCTGATATAATTTATAAAACCCAAACCCCTAATTTTGCAAGTATCCACAGACCTAGAGATGAAAGCATCTATACAATTTTAAGCAAGTTAGTTTTTTTATTTTTCTACTCTTAGTGTTGGCATGCTTGTAGCATTACTTACTCCTGTGTTCATAAGGATGCAATGTGCTCATCACAACTGCCTTGTTTACTGCTTCCTCAGATTTATGCTTTTCTGAGTTAGTGAAAGAATGAGAAGAAGGGCAGAGAAGGCTGAGAAACTTATAGTTTCTGCATAAATTACACAAGATTTACAGGTATGCGTAGTGTCATTTAAGTGGTAGAGCTTGCAAGCATAGAAGTCTTTTTTAAAAATCTGAAAATGAAACAGCAACTTCCCAAACTAAAAACAGAACAACTGCTTAGCGTTTGGTTAGGTGCATATCAAGTAGACCAACTTTGAAGAAAAGGTTAGTGGCATTCCAGAAGTACAGGGATGTTAATCAGGGAAGGGAGAGAGTATTACGAAAATACTCATCATCTAGGAGAAAGGAGCAGGGAGTTAAAACCTGTTGGAAGCTGCATGAAAGTTATGTACCATAAAAAGCCTTTCTGTTTAGTCAGTGGTGTATTGGTATGCAGTCCATCCAGAAGTTTCTCTTAATTTTCCAGATAAACAGGTACATTTGATAAAAGGTGACCGGTCTGCCTAGAAACTTTGTTACATTTATACCCTGAAACCATCAGGACTACAGCAAAATAGTGCTGAAATGGAACACGCAGAAATTAGGGCAGTAATTAACATGAGTTATATGACTGTTCATGACAAGAAGAGCTTTTTGTTAATAAACCCAGTATTTTCTATTTTACAGGATATTGATTTCTAGCTAGGGAGATGGAGAGTTGCCCAGAGAGCTGTGGAATCTCTGTCCTTGGAGGTGTTCAGGACCTGCTGGGACAAAGCCCTAAGCAGCCTTGTCCAAGGTCAGTTCTCACCACACTTTGGATAGGAAGTGGGCTAGTGACCTCCAAAGACCCCTTCCAGCCACAATGAGTCAGTGTTACCATGTCTCATTTCAGATGTCTGATTTATGTGATTAAGATGGGTGCGTCCTCTCTCTAGACAAGCAGTCAGAGACTCCTGCATTAATAAAGCCCAAAACTCAATGGCTACATTCAGACAGTATATAATTCTCCCTACACTGTAACAAAGCTTTTGTTTCAGTAGAACTGCTTTTCCCTGGGAGGAACAGCACAATGTTCTTACAGCAAAATTAACTCGTAAAATCAACATATTTGAATAGGAGAACTTCATTTTTCCTTGATACATGCACAGTGTGTTCAGGCTTCTCAAACCAAGTGATTTGCTGGGAAGTCCTTATTCCTTAAGTTGCTTATCTTTGTTTACACAGTCTAGAACAAGCAATGCAAGTTTGAGTCTCACATTAACAACCTTAAACTTTGTCAAGTCAGAAATTCCTTTTTCTCCTTAATTTTTGTTAAGCCTATTTGTTGCAGCCAGAATTGCCTTTTATTGCAGCCTCAGAATTGCCCTTTTTACCCTCCTCCTTTCCATCTGTCCCAAAGTTACTTTATTTGCTAAATAATTCATTGTGGGAAACTTCTTTAAAACTCCTGTTGAAGCCATCACAAAATATCAAATACTAGTTTCCCGCTCACCTACAATTGCAGATGTGATACCAAAACTTCACTAATTCTAATGTAGTGGAAAAGTCAAGTCTTGTAATAGTTCTGTTCTGTTTCAAGTCCAGCAAAAAAGGCAGTTGGGATACAAATTGATATGCAAAACACTGAACACACTTTTCAGATGTGCTGCAGTTTCTGAACCTCAATATATTGTACCAGGGCAAACTGGCTGGCCACAGAACTTACACAGGTGATTAACCAGCCACCTACTTGTACAAATGTTTCTGAAGAAATGTTTCAGAAATCTGCTTTGAAATTAGCATCACTATACAACTCTCTCCCCCCTTTTCCTCCTGAGCAGCCCCAAAATAGTCTACAATAGATACCTCTATTACCTTATTTTCCTCCAAATTAGAATTTACCGCTCTTTATTTTAGTTCAGTCATCAGTTTTTTTCATTATCCAGTTAAAAATAGGTATCCCTAGGATAATGCACCTACAATTTTGCTGAGTTCAGGAGACTTGGTGTGCTATTCAAAACTCAATGGTTGTGTTGAGTTTGCTAGGTGAAGGAAAGCGAATGTAGTAGTGAGGGCATGCCAGGCTTTTTTTGTGCCATCATATGAGACAAACAGTAAAGATGACATTTGTAGTCTGAAGATTTTAAAAAAGCTAAAGTATAGTTTATTTTCTTGTCCTCTTTTAAAGACCTTTGGCGCATCTTATGCAATTACTGCTCTCTGATATGTTATGCCTTTGATAACTTTTTGAAGGTTTGCTGAAAGAACAGTTTTATTCTGAATTGCTTTAGAAGTGAAATGTTCCATATGTCAGTGTACTTAACGTTTATCTTTCTGACATAGTTTTTGGTCATGGCAGTCTTAGGTACTTGTACAAAAGTGGAAAAACCTTCTGAGCAACTTTCAACTGCAATGCTAAGCCTTTGCAGTACAACTGCCAGTGTTAACTGATGCATAATGGCAGCAGTAGGTGTAGTTAGCAGAAACATAATAGAAATAGAATTTTTGTCTACTTAAAATGACAATTAAGACAGACAGAAGGAAGTGTTAAAATTTGCAAATGCTAAATATGCATTTGCAAATGCTAAAGTTAAGTTCTGTTTTCTGTATCAGTTTACCAGTTCATAACATCCAAATGTAAAATTTGACTGTACTAATTCAGGTCTATTTTTCCTAAGGACATCAGGTAGAATAGAAGCACTGGAAGAAAGATATACCCTGTCTTTACTCAAAACTAATTTTAAATGAAGAGGTGTTTTTTATGTTTTTGTTTGTTACTCAAATGTTGTTTCCTGTCAAAATGGGTGCTATTTTACAGAATAAACTATAGAGTCAGGAAACTGAATATTTTTTGCAGAATGGAACTGCTTTCCCATCAGCTGCAGGAGCGGATATCTTTTTGCTTTCCTTGTTCCTGGTTCAGTCACGTTCAGACGAATGGACTTGGATCCTTCTCTTGTCTTGGCTGAAGCCTGTTGTTCAACAGAAGGATTTTGATATACTCCCTGAGCAGCATTATAATGTTAACAGCACACAAGCATATTGTAATCCTCCAGTCTTTTCTCCAGAAATACTTTGACCTTAACTGTTCTGTATCAAATGATGTATTTTAAACTTTGAGAAGCAGTTTAGCCAAAGTCCTTAACTGAACTGAATTTTTCTGATAGGGAAAGGAACGTGCTGATAGTCTGTATAAAAATTCAGTTGTGATTTACTCTGGTCTTTTTTTGCCAGTATGCTTCCATCAATTTTCAGTCTTAAGGCCCATCAGTTTAGAAGACTTTTTTTCTCTCGGGTAATCAAAATATTCTGTTAGCTGGGCTCAGTTTTACCCTTTGCAAAAGTATGAACTAACATGTGCTTTTGCATTGCATATATACTGAAATTGTTAGCTCCAGAGCTGCTTCAGTGTGCCATTCAGCTCATGAATTTGTCCAAGTTACAATTTTATTAATAAAGAAAACTGTCAAACGTTATAAACAAGAAATAGTCCCAGTCCACCAAAAGAAATCTAAAAGTGAGAGATCCTTTGCAATTATTTAAGCCGAAGGGAGTTTTATGGCAAATGCAAATTAAGCCAAGCTTTTCTGGGATAGTGAGAAGCTATTCACAGTTGCGTCCCAATTACATTTTATTTGAGGCTTTTCCCCATAGAAAATAGTAATTTTTTTTTCCCTTGAAATAACTGTAAGTTATAAAACTTTGTCTATCACAGTTTTTAAATGGAAAAACATGTTTGGCATCTGAAATCTCTTGAGAAGAAATCAAAGCGTTTTACTGAAGCTTGTTAGAATCTTTCTGTGTTTGAAAGTTTAATAATTCTGAAGAGAACAAAGTAAACTTGAGTTTTTCGGATTATTTTTTTTTCTTTCTTAATTGAGCAGTATACCAGTAAGAAGGGAGTTCCTGTGTCATGAAATTCCTAGGTCTTTTTCCCCTAGGTTTTGAAGAAATGTTTGAGAGCTGGGGAATGTAATTAAAATCTTACTCTCCCTTTGGCTGCATTTTTAATTTTGAATTCAGACCCTCACACAGCGTAATAGAGCTTTGCTTTAGGGTGTTTTATACCTCTATCAAAGTGTCTGAAGTAATTAGTACTTTATACATTTTGGTAAGTATTTTGCCACTGGACGCACCAGTGTGGGGGAATGATAATGGTTTGAAGCTCTGGCAGTGACAGGACCCTAAATGAGAATGTCGCCTTTTAATCAAGAGCACTTGGAGTCTATGGTATTGAAATGCCCTACAGAGAACATAGAAAAGCCATCCATCACTTTGTGACAGTCCAATCTTTTAGTGCATGAGTAAAATTTTATTCAGCCTTTCTAAGGCAGTTGGAATGTAAGATGTTTTTACTTACCTCAGAACAGCAGTGTAAAAATTTGAAAACATAATGTACAGATTGCTTTCTGGACATCATATGTGTCTTTATGCATTATCCTTATTTAGATTGCGGTCAAAATGTTTTCCATGTCCTGCTTCAAACATCTCCTCCCTCCCTGTAATACACCCAACAGCTGAGATTATGTCTAAACTTTGGTCATATATTTGGAGTTAATTTGCATAGTTGATTAACTCTTAATGCTCAGTGGAAATACTCAGCAAGTTAGAGGGAAAGAACTGCTGCTTTAGGAAGGGCAGATTTTGTAAGTCTCGCACAGAAAAGTAGTTTTACATGTGACTCAGAAGTCCTCTGGGGAATGTTTGGAAGAAGCTGAAGTACGTTTAGCAACACATACATGGAATTATAAACTATTATTGTAATAATTCAGTGATCTATTTCAAGCTTTGTGTTGTACGTTTGTTTTCAACAGCCCTCCCTCAGCTTTCTTTATAAGTGAAAGGAGCAGCAGCATTTCAGGACAATGTCATAATTTAAGCAAAAATATTTTTGATGTTAGGCATTTGGGAGATTAACTTTTGATGTCAATGGAAGCAGAAACCTGATCCAAGAACCCTGTCTTTTAAGATGAGTTGGCAATGACGAAGTGATGAAATCCATTGACTTCAATGGATTTCCTCCCAATTTACACTGTACGCATGATTATGTTGCCCACCCTACTAGCTGCTTGAAATCAAGAACATTGATCTGCACGGTATACTTAATGCTTTTTTTTCAGGTGGCTACTACTCAGGTGTTTTGGTTAGTAAATTGAGTTTTTCAGTATGCTGTGGAACAGAATTTGCTGTGAATATGCAAGTTTAGGGTTTTGTTCCTTTCACTTCAACATTTTCAAGCTGAAGTAATTTTTTTTTTTTTTTAATCCCAAAATAAGGCAGGGCCTTCTGTGAAGGATGAATGTTCCTAAAATGCTACCATGTACCAGAGTGCTGAACGAGAAAAGGCTGGGGAAATTGTATTGGTTTTCATTTTAGTGAGTGGAAACAAAGAGAGAAAAAGTTTTTCCTGCTGAATTCAAGAACCAGTAAAATGCAGCCAGATGGGGAAGACACGTTCATACATGTTACAGAGTAAGTCTTCCCAGCAAACCTTTCTGTCACAGACATGGAGAGAGTTAATCTTGTTCAAGAAAGCGCTGTTTCTTCAGTCTTACCTCCTTACCAAGTCTTCAGTGAGTTTGCTTTCAGAAATACACTATGCTAATAACATTGGCGATGAGAAATTTTTTAGCCATCATATTTGCTTCAGCTTAAGCATGTCTAAGTCTGACACCTTTCTATGCGAATTTTTCCCAGCGATGTGAAGAGCTGCATTTTTGTCTTCTAGAGTGTACATGTTCAAGTTGTAATGGCTCCTGTCATCATTTAAAGTTAAATGAATTAAATATTCAGAATGTGCAAGCACCTATGCCAGGCTTGTTATACAGTCAAAGTTAATATATTAATCAAGTGGCTGAATATATGTTCTAGTATGAGCAGTATTAGCTGGGACTCTGTTAAAAAGCTGACATTCAAAGTCTACTCCTAGTTTCGAAAAGTCTGCTGGTATCATCACTGCTGTCATCTAGTGACATCCGTGCTCTGTTTCCAGATGGCATTTTCACTCACTGCAATTGGCTGCTAGTGAAAATACAGGTATTATCCATCGATTTCATAAATTAGCATTTCCTTTCCTGGCTGCATGCCAGAGCTTCATCAGGATGTCACAGAACTTACAGCTAAAAGCTGAGAAAGTTGCTACAAGTTGGATATTGCTGCATTAGAAGTAACCTACTACAGGAGTAATTAGACATATACCATTAATGAGGCTGAGTTAAAACAACTGTGTCAATGAAATGAAGAATGTCATTGTACTATTATTGTACTTACGAAAACCAGCTGCCAAAAGTAAGTAAAAATAATTTAAACTGGTTACTGAATTTCACATGCAAAAGTTGGAGACCAGTGGGTTCCTCAGCAAGCCAAACTGGGAGCTTGGGGCAAACTTGACACCAAGTGTGAGGGCTTGACTTACAACCAGAACTCTTTTCTTACTTTTCAATAATGACATACAACCTCCTAATTATCACTGTAAGACAAAGCCACTGTATCAGAAATATTGAATACAGAAGCAAAACCAAACCAAAACCCTGCGTACGTAGTCACCTTCATCTACAACTACTGTACTCAGTATAGTGTTAAAACTCACTACTGACTGATTTCCAGAAAACAAAACAGAAAATAAATACTTATAGTATTGGGTTTGCTCCTTTAAACTAGAAACTCCCTTTCCAGTTCTTCCAGAATTTATGCATTTAAGTTTTCCTTCACCAACACACTGTTCAGTTTACCTTCTATTTGTAAATCCTGTTTTGCCATGTAAAACCATAACATCTACCAAAAAGGGCTTCTGACGATCATATTGTACTTTCAGTGATGTGCAAATCCATTCTTTTTCTAAGCCATGGCATGCATTCCATGTAGTGATAGGATGCCAGAAATGCAGAAATTTACATATCTGACTTTTATATTTCATATTTTTTATGTTTTTGATACATTGTAAAATCCTATTAGTCTAAAACAATGAAAAAAAAACTTATAGACCATAATCCAAAAGTAAATAGGTAAGAAATAATACTTCAGCATGTATTAGTTACTCAGTTATGCAGTTTTAATCCTTGCTGGGAAAAAAAAAAAATCCAAGAAAAAAACGGAATGATGATTCAGACAATAATAAGCTAATTCAACCTGGTATTTAGTCCCATCACAGACACCCATCCCAAACCCCACAGTGCTGATTCCACCTAGAAATAGCCAAAACAAAGAATTCAGCTTCCATGGTCTACAAGTTTTGCTTGTCCTCTCCCTAAATAAAACCAGACAGATGGAGCAATCTTTGGAAATCCTGTGAAAACTGATACATCTGCAGTAGGGAATTTGGAACAGACTGTATTTAGAAAAACTAATAGATCTACCAAAACCTAAGACTGAAAGTAGTATGTGAATAGGCAGCCTCGCAGTGTGTGTTTTCTCCCACCACAGAAAGCATATACAATAGGGTCCAAACTAAGCTCATTCCTGGGGTTTGGCTTTATTCGAAAGAAATCAGTGTTAAGGTAGCTAAGCTTTAGCTCAGGTCTCTTTCCCAGACTTGGCAGGTCTTACAACAAACCTCTCAGGACAACCAAGCGTTTGCTGCAGGTCTTCACTCTCTCCAATTGTTGCTGTCTCCTCACCAAGTGAAGTCCTCAGCCAGCTTCCTCCCTGGTGACTGTCACCCAGTCCTGCTAGGTAACAGGGAGGACAGTGTCCCACTCACTAGGATACATTGAATACTTGATACATGGTCTTGGGAAATTAAATGCAAAAAAAGAAGCAGCTCCCATCACTGTTGCTCCTTTTAATCCCAGGAGGGATAGAGGTTGCCAACCTGTCACACTGTGGTTGTAGGTAAAATTCAGGTAAAGCACATAAACTCAATTTTATAGAGGGAATAAAATTGCACAAATGGTCCTGTAAGAAGCTTTTGACCTGCTGTCTACAAATGTAAAACATGCCATTCCAGTCAAGGTTGCTCTACACCTGGCTAAATAGGATACTGGGAGAAGGAGAACAGAGAGAGGTAGCATGGGAAGAGGTGGTAGCATGGACTTCTGTGGAGGTTAACAGCCAGAGGAAGGAAATGATGAATTTACTGATGTCTTAGCTGTAGTCTTTAGTGTTTTTATTGTTATTGGGGTAAAACTAGCATAAGCTGTACTTAATTCACGCCTTCATTTGCCAGTGCAGATGTACCCTGTAAATGTAAAGCCACTCTAAAGTCTTTGTTGTTATAATGTTCAACAGCCTACAGAGAAAAACAAGTACTGCCTAGTAACTATTGTACCGCAAATTCCCCATAGCCCTAGTTACATAAACCACCATTTAAAGGGCCCAATTTAGTTATAAAGTGCATATGAAAAGCTGCTTCACTGACTCTTTCCTTGCGGTGTATACTGAGCTCCTCATAAGAGTTGTTTACATGACAAGATCAGTTAAAAGGAAACTTTAAAGAAGCTATTAAGAGTATCATCCCATAGTTACACTTTCTTTCTAGCCCTCCTGCAAAGCATTTGGGATTATCCTAGGACACTGGGAGTGAGGAAGTTAGCTAAGAGACTGGCCAGGTACAGAAAATGTGCTGGGGACTGGTTGTGAGTTGGGCAGGAAGGGGAAGTTGTCCCACACGTGACTGGGGGTTACAGCACACATTGAGCTGTACATGTTCCCTGGTGACAGGCGCTTCCTCACTGTGCTCACGAAACCGCCATCACTTCACAGGACTACAAAGGGGAGTTGAATTAATTCCTGTTTGTTTGCCCTGACACGTGTCAGTGAAGAATGAAATATCTTCCAAACTAAATGACCAAGCACATTTGGGAGAGATTTGTTCAACTAATGTTAAAAAGATAAATGTTACCTTTACTGTATAGCAATTGTTCACTGAGCAATCTTCTTTCAGGCTGTAAATAATGTTTGGTATAATCCCTGTATTACTGACTTTCAGGAAATTTTCATTAGGGACTGTAGTGATAGGACAAGGGGTAACGGGTTAAAACTTAAACAGGGGAAGTTTAGATCGGATATAAGGAGGAAATTCTTTCCTGTTAGGGTGGTGAGGCACTGGAATGGGTTTCCCAGGGAGGTTGTGAATGCTCCATCCCTGGCAGTGTTCAAGACCAGGTTGGACGAGGCCTTGGGTGATATGGTTTAGTGTGAGGTGTCCCTGCCCATGGCAGGGGGGGTGGAACTAGATGATCTTAAGGTCCTTTCCAACCCTAACGATTCTATGATTCTATGATATGGGGTTTGCAGTACAAAGGTAGATCCATATTGGTTAAAATTAATTTGGCATCTCTTCCCCCCCCCACCTTCTGCCTTTAAGAAAACTTTCAGAAAACAAACCTGAAACATTAAATGGTGTTTCTTATACTTGAAATACTAGCATTTTTAAACACAGGCTAGATGGAGTTACAGATTGTCGAGACACTTTCAGTTTGTGGCTATAAGACTGCCGAGGATATTGGCCGAGACTTCTGCAGGCTGCACGGAAAGAGCATCTCAAAGCTCTGTGCAGTAGCACATTATTTGGGAAGCAGTGCTTCTACTCCATTCTTTAATGTTTTTCCAGGAAGAAAAGCATATTAGCTGTGTACCTCTCTTCCATAGTGCTACTGCTGAAATCTGAGTTTTCATACAAGTGGTGCTGAGTGAGGGAACTGACATGCCTCTAAAGTATGTCTGTATCTCAGTTCCCAGAATTTAACTGGGATCATAGTATTCAGTCTTACTTGTTTCCCAGTCTGTCACAGGGCTCTCAAGTCATGGTATCAATTGCCTTCCAGTATGGTATGCAAGCTGCTTTACAGTTCTGCACACCAGCCTGCACCGTTTGCCTTGAAGAGGAAAGCACTGCTGTTAAATTGTCCATGACAGATCCAGAAGATGCTGCTGGCATTATGTTTCAATGGGACTGGAGGATCACTTGGGTGTTCATGTGGCCCTGAAAAGCAGCAGCTGCTGCTCCAGATCCTGCTGCCTCTGCCACTGTGCAAGGAATACTGGCAAAACCAAAATTAACATCTGGTCTGTAATGTGAGTTATCCCAGCTCTTAGCAGCACTAATACCTGAAATCCCTGAGGGGTTGGTCTGGAAAAGAAACGATGTGTAGAATTTTCAGTCAGGAATTGTCCTGCCAGGAACTGTTCCTTACTTTCCTTTCCAAATGCGCCAGCAAGGTTAGTGCTGAATCCACACAGAAAAACCCACTGAAGACAGTGAGTGGAATATGTCAGTGTACCCAGCTGTAGAAATCAACAACTGTATGTATAAGGAAGCTTCCTTCCCTTTACTGTATAACTATTTTCATTTCCTCTGTCTTGAAAAGCTAGGTACTGTTTTGAGATGTTGAAATGCTAGTCAAAACCCATTTCATGAACAACAGAATACTTAGGAAAAGATCACTGAAAAGGCAAAAGTGGTAAAGTAATTAATAAAAAAAAAAAAGAAAGATTGCATTTAAAACTGACCAAATTGTACGAAATAAAAGGCAAGAATGCTTTGAAGAGTAACTAAGTGCTGATTCCTGCACTTAGAGATTTTATAGTGATAATGAGCAGTATCAGAGATAATTTAGTCTTCAAAAATAGTCTTGTATCTCAAGCCTTGTCTTTCTCAAGATTGACTTTAATGTTTGCTGCTGAAATCCAAAGTGTTGGAAGCATGCGTGTGCAAGACTATAGTTTGAAACCTAGCAGCTCATTGTACAAAGACACTTTGCTCAGGATTGCTGAAGGTATTTTCTCTGCTCATTGTCACACAATGCACATATTTCTAAACATCCATCTGCATTTCTTCTGTTTCTTTGACAGCCACTGCCTTTTAATGTTGTCCTCAGCAAGGAAAGAGTTGAGTTTGAGCTACAGACTTCAGTGTTGCTTCCACTGATGTTATTATGGTAGCATCCCCTGCACTATGGGGAGGGGACTACAGAGGACTGACTGTTGTTTTGAAAATAGATCATCATATGTTTTATTTTAATAAGACTCTATAAACATGACTATTTTGCTTGAATACTTCTTTATACCATACTTTGAATATTTAAGACGTCTCTTTGCTGTGTTAAAAGCAGATACTGTTGAATAACTGATGTATTTCCCCAAAGAAAGTTCAATTTGCCTAGTTCCTAATCCTGCAATTACTTATGCATGTAATTAAGAATACAAACACTTCCCTTGTAATCACATGGAGAAGGATATGCTGAATCATGGTCTTTGCTATATACTCAGTTTCTAGATGTGCTCCCATAATTCAGTAATAAGAATGGTCCTTCTTTTTCTCCTACTTAAAGGAGTATTGTATCAACACAGAAGGATTTGCGTGCAGGTTTCCACAGGAAAGCATTGGTTTTTTTTTGTTCTAAGAATTATCTGTCTGAAGGTGAAGAAACATTTTAACCACCCATTCAGTAAATATTGATTTAGCTTTTAGCCAGGCTTTGTGTTCTTCAAGAACAAAGAACCAAGGTATGAAATCCTATTGCCTGAACTGCCAAACTCAACGGCAAAATTCTCATTGGCTTCCGTATAGGTCAGGATTTGATGAGGAATGTTTATGTATGTCATACAGGCCACTTCTGGTAGTGTGGAGACTTACAAGGTGCTCACAAAATACAAACCAACATAAACTCAGGCATGCAGAACTATCAGAAATTGGTTAGACCACCACACAAATTTTTAGCTTCCCAGTCACACACACACCTTCCCTGACTGTTCTTCCTGTTAAATAAATAAACCACAAAGAAAAGCCTAGAAAACACCAACTAGTACCCAAGTAGATTTTGTGAGGCTTGTATATATATAATACTAACTATATAATACTAAAAATAATATAGATATATGCTTCTTTTTTCTCTCAATTCTCATTCAGGCATGATTGAAGCCAAGGATGGAGAATAAACTGATTAATCAATTGTTTCTTCAGAACCTTAAAAAAACCTTATAAATAAGTTTTATATATTGCTATTAATGCTCTAATATTGAGCATTCTGAAATAGATCCAGTGTACCAGTGTACATTTCCGCTGTTTCAGGTTTCCCATGCAGTCTTGCATTATGTAGAGATGTCTTTCCTTAATACTGAAATAAACCCAATGCTGTTTTTACATAGTAGGCTTTGGCCACTCTAGTCCCTTCCTCCCTTTATATGTCAGTTGTAAACTGCTTGACAAATACTCAGTTTCATGCTTCTCCACTGCTGATATACAACATCTTTAAAGATTCAGAAGAGGTAGGAAGGCTAAAAAGACAACAGGTAGGTAATACAGCAGATGGCTCTGTCTCCAGTTAAACTTGCTTAGAGTAACAAGTATTTTTTTTTCAGAGTGCAGGTGGAGAGGCCATGAATGAAAACAAATTTCTGAACACAGACTCCAGCACAGGATCAGTGGAAACAACCGTCAAGCCGTTACCGTTTAAAGATCCAAACTTCATTGTAAGCAGATATTTTAACAACTTGAAATTCTAAACTCTTCATATAAACCATTAACTAGGATTCTATTTAACCATACTGCTAATGTAAATACGAAGAAAGTCAGCTTAACAGCCAAATAAAAGGTTGACAGTTTTTAAGAAATTCACCTCAAGCCCATGCCACACTATGGTCCAAAGCGCATGGTGTGGTATCTCACAAACTACCACAACTGTAGTTCACAGCTGTGAATGTAGAAATCCCGTCTCCCAGTTCCTAGCCAAGGCCGGCTGCAACGCAAATTGAAATCAGCCAGAGAGTCATTAGCAAATAGCATTTTCTCCTCTCCTGGTCTCTGAAACTTTTTAACAGAGCTGTGGTGTCTGTTCTTCCAGTAATTGCTAGATTTAGAAGCAAAGGCTCCATGCTCCCCAGAAGCCCGGCCTGCTGGCTTGCAGAAGTCATGTAAACTCTGACGGCTGATGAACTACTGGCTGCTAAAACACTCTGAGCTTTAAATTGGGGGAGAAGGTGAAGGAAGACTACAGGTAGTAATGCTGTCGCTGCTGGGTTTTTTTTTAATATCTTTTTATCTCACTGTGCCAAGGCCAACTCATTGGCACACTGTACAACTGCTTTCTAAACAAGCAAACTTCTCAGACTGCTGGTCCTAAGCCAGTACTTAGAAAGAAGGATTTTATCCCAGATTTCATTCTGTATTAACAAGATCCACTATCCCATAGTAGGGGATATAAAATTAATCTCTGACTTGCAAGTTGTCCTCTGTCTGCTTTGCAGAAGACTTCTGTCACAAGAGGGGCACTCAAACAACCATATATTTTGCTCACTCTAATGCTCCAGTGAGTACCAGTGTCTTTGAGAAATGGGGCTTATTGGAAAAGCTACATTTGTGCCCAGAGGCATTCCATATAGCTTCCGTAAGGGATTTAAATGGCCATGATGCCTTGTGCTTCTGTTCTTAGAGGATGTCACCATTTCCAAAGAGGCAATACTAATGCCTGCATGCTCAAAATTGTGAATGTACAAGGCCTTTGGAAACTGCTGCAGAAATAATAGACAATTATAATAAAAACATGAAATTGTCCTCTCCAGTACTGTAACTAATTTGAGAAGAAATGTATTGAGTTTTAGCTAGCTTTTTGTCAATATGAACTGGTGGTAACAATTTGGATGATGTTTTGCATCCTGCCAGCCTAACTTGCTTTTAAAGGAAGAAAATAAATCACATAATGTCTATCTCATAAACATACCCAAGTTTGAACCACTGCTGAGGATAGCCTTAAAAGCAGAGAAGAAAGCAATTACCCTCTTCTAACCTGAATGGAATTTGCATCCCTTTGCAATGGGGATGGGGAAGGACACCTTCCAACTATTGTGCAGAACAATGAGTATCATCACCTGTCCTAGTTCCAGCTTTCCCTGAACTTCGCTAGTGCAGAGCTTGCTTGGTTCGTTTGCACTTGGCAGTCATTGCCTTTTGACTGTAGGTATGTGAGGTAATACCTCAATTCCTAGGAGGTATAACTTCATAGAAACCCAATAGTTGCTTTTGATAAACCAGGTCACTGAAAAAAAAAATCATTATGCAATGATTTGGGGGGATATTAATTGAATTAATTGAATTACTATTGCAGTATTACATCTATTTTCATTTCATATTCCAGCAGTCTCTATTTTACAATTATCTTTAGATTACTAAGATGTTACCCTCAGAGTAAACATTTGTATGAACTTTCTATACTGGATATTCATTGCCAAAACACAATATATCATCAGCTTATGAGCATCTTTTCTGAATATATCTTGCATCTACAGAAAAAAGCTTTCTCATTGAATTCTTCCTTCTATCATCTTCAGCAGTTTAACAAGCTAATTTAGAAACCAATCACAGCAGAAGTGTTTTTGCAGAACTTTGCCGAGTTCTGATAAGACTGATGTGGCAGGTGGTAATTATTAACAGAAATAACAACAACTCCCCAGATGTAAGAACATTTTCTTTTCTGAAGTAAAGCTGTAAATCCTTGTCCTTTGATCATTTAGAAGTAGTACAGTATGTTGTGCAGCTTCTATCTCTGGAGGGACATAAATAAATTACTCTGTAGCAATCACATTTGATAACTGAAACTACTATTATAGTACCTGTGGCAAGCTTTCCATTAGTGTACCTTTCAAAATGCAAAATTGTCTTGGCAGCCAACATTCTATTTATTACTCCTTTTCTGTTCTTCTGTCTTCTATCCTTTGAAAGAAAAATAAAATTTCCAGAAACTTTCTTATCAAATTTATTACATTTTGCAAGATCAGTTGCGTTTTCTAATCCCTAAAAGGGCTAGAGCTGCCCCGTAATATGCTGTAAAAAGGAGAGAGAAAATTTAGCCATGTAATCACAACTTTAGACAGAACTTCTTAGTAATAAGTTCCAATAAGATGGGAAGTATATACAGAATCCTGTAATCTCAGGCTAAACCTGACTGCGTTGATTTTCTATTTCCATGTAAAAAGGAGATTTTCATTTCCTTCAGTTAATTGTACGCATAGTAGCTTTGACACAGTCCAAAAAGCTTTGTTTTTCTTGCAGCCAGGATTAAAGTGTACAGTATCTTAGCCTGCTGATGAAATAAGTGAGGATAACAAATGGTTCATGACAAGATAAGACATATCAGAAGGACTATGAAATAGAAGTGTCATGCTCTGAAATAGCATTCTTCATTTATTTTTTTTTTTCTAAACACCATATCTTTAATTCTAGCACTCCGGCATTGGTGGAGCAGCAGCTGGCAAGAAGAACAGAACTTGGAAGAACCTAAAACAAATTCTTGCTTCTGAAAGGGCATTGCCATGGCAACTAAATGATCCTAGCTGTAAGCTGCTTAGACACTTTGCATGTATTTATAAATAATAAAATCCATACAAATAACTTTCTTTAAAACAAACCTAAATTGTTTCATCAGTGCATGCAGTATCCTGCTTGAACAGGGTCCAGTAGTACGTTTAAGACTAGTATAATCACACTCATCAGCCCTAAGTGGAAAGTAGGGGGAGGCATATAATTTGGAGTATTGTGACAAAGTTCAAATACATTCAGGGAGAGTTTAATCAAGGGAATGTATTTATCCAAAGCAGGTCAGAAACTTCTTATTCCCATTAGGTTTTGATCACCTCTACTGCTAAGGAGCCTTCTCCTCTGCATATAGCCCAGATGTCTTCTGATGAGTGACTGCTGCTTGATTACCTGTATTTGAACAATTTTCAAATAGATTCTGCTAAGCCACATACCTCCAATAGTTTAGACTTCAGCCGAAGGTTCCTATCCAGCTCCTTATCCTAGATTCTTGGGAGGTTTAAATCCTACATCCCCTATTTAGTTCAGCACAGCTGAAACTACACTGCTAGCAGTCCTGATTAGCAGTTCTAACTGGTGCACATCTACAGCAGTAGAGTTACAGCGGTGGTCTTAATCTAGATAAACTTCAAATCTACTCATAAAGTAGGATACGACTGAATGCAGCTAGAGGAAGAATGTGATCCTCAGATTCTACTTGAGCAAGCGGAGGCATTTCAGAATTGAGCATATGCATACACTTTTTGTCAGACTTGGTGCTTTATCCAAAAATAGCTTGCCTTTTTTTGAAGTGCTTTAGACACAACTGTTGCAGAAGAATGCAAGCTACTGTGTGTTCCTGGCTATTGTAACTGACAATCTGCTGATGTTGCTATTTCTATTACGTTCTGTTTGCAACCATCAATTTACGGGATTTTTAAGAAGGAGGGAAAAGAAATTCAGTTGCATATTTAAAACCAGCTGTCTGTGGCATTAGTGTCTTTTGAATTATGAGATGATGAGTTAGAAATTTGGTATGCATGGAGTATTTGAATTGATCATAGCATCTGAATGAGGTGCAAGAAAGATCAGGAAGGAGGAAAGAAATGAATCAGGTACAAGATATTTTTGTAAACATCTAAAAATGGCAATTTAACTATTTAAATATACCAAATGTGTCCTAAAATAGTTTATGAATGAGAGTTGCTATCTAAAGGGCACCAAAGAACAGCAATTTCCATCATTTAATTTAAACATTCAGACAATTTTCTAGGTCATTGGCTGGGCTTAAAGTGGTACATGCTTAAAGATTTAACTGATTTAAGAGATTATTTTGCTTTTCTGGATTATGGTATTTCAGAGCTGCAATCTTGAGCAACATTTTGTGGCCTTAACATACAGCATGCGTATGATAATGGCCATTCTTTGCAAATAACTGGCTGCAAAGGAATTCGTTGAGACTGAAATCAACACATTTCAAATAGGGGAGGGCAGTTCTGCTTATTAAACTTGTACTTCAACAGGTGAGCAGAACCAGGCTCTTCTGTACAGTGCTAACAGGCTAGATATTTTCTGCTTCTTATTTCTTTGCCTTAGTGTTGCTAGTCAATAGAGACCTCAGATCATAAAGGCAGCCTTTTAAAGAAGTACTGTTACCTATTTACATTATTTTGGGTTATATTTCAATATATATATAGCACACTGAATTTACCCCTTTGTTTCTCTCTAGATTTTAATATTGATGCTCCTCCTTCCTTTAAGCCTGCTAAGAAATATTCAGATATTTCAGGACTTCCAGTAAGTATTTTGTTTTTCTCTTAAAAATTGGCATCTCACTTTCCACAATGAAATAAAGCTGATGCTTGCTTTTGTAAAAGGTGTACTTGCTGAGGTTCCTATTCAGCCTTGTGCTTAATAGCTGTCCAGTGATTTAGGGCCAAACCCCAAATACTGTCACTACATCACAAAATCCTTTGGTTGTTAATAGATGTCAGGACAGATTAAATCCCTTTTCTTGCCAGGAAATGGGAGATAGGTGGCTCTCCTATCACACCATGTTCCCAGCTGTAGAGGCTGCATTGGTCCCCATCATTTCTGATTCTTTAGTGTTACAGGGAAAGCTGGTAGCCCATAGTCTCCATGACTGCTAACTTTGTCAAGCTTTAACCACAAAGTCCAAAACTCGCCATGCTGAGAGTTTGTCTGAGGCTGATTTATTTCATTGTATCCTTTAAAAAAAGTTTTAAAAAGATGGCAAAGCAATTTCCAAACATGAGATGAGGCAAAATCACATTGATTGGCTCAGGTTAAAAAACCTCCAACCACTTGTTGTCATTGCTCTCAAACTTTCCCTCAAACAAATGAGCCTGAGACAGACACTTGGCATGGACTTTTGAGAATGTCAGATACCCCCATGCTTCAGAGCTGGAACTTGGATTTTGGCAGATAGCCTGTGTGTCACAGATGGGCTTTTTTACATGGTTTTGTTACAGAAAAGGAAAAAAAAAAAAAAAGAAAGGAAAATGAAACCAGCCCACATTTGACTTAGATATGGTTTTCACATGCTTCAAAAGTCTCGGTAGTTACAATTTGGCACCTGAATTCCCCAAAGATTCTGTTGGCACAAAACAGGAGTAAAGACATTGAATTCTGCCCAACAAAAATGTTGTATCTGCTGCAGACACTGCTCCTATGTGACATGAATAATTTAAATAATACTTAAAACAAAACAGGTGTTGGTAACAGCATATCTTTTCACTTTTCGCCCTCAGCCCCCAGTGATTTATTTTGTAGAATCCCATGCATGTATTACAATTGAAATGAATGGGAATGTTGTATTTTGGACTACAAAAAGCATGGAGTAATGCTTACACTAAATAACTCCAATAACGAAAACTTTGTCACGTCAAAGAGTGTTAGACAGAATTTCTGGGTCACTTCCCACAGTTTAATCTGTTTTCCATCCACAGGGCGCTAGCCCACCTCACAGGCTTGATATCATCCCATAGAGATGCTTATAAAAGTGCACATTTGTTATGTTGATGCAGGTTAACACACCTTGCATTCTGTACACTGAATTAGGTGAAAGTCTCTGTTGGGAAAAAAAAAAATAGGATGAGCACTTAATTAAGGACTGCCTTATAGTGGATACACAGTGGATACACAGTGCAAGGCATAAAGAATGACTATAGCGCCAACTGCAATCCTCATATCCTATCATTTGAGTTCTTGATCTGTAGCATATATTTTCTTTGACTTCTTTATTTTTCAAGTAACACATTTAAATGAGACGCACCTAGGAAGTGGCATGGTTCCAGCCTGTGCCTTTGAGCATGATTTGGAGATGGAGTGGGTTGCTCGGATTGAGGCTGCTAACCCTCAGTGTTCAAGAGGGAATGGAAAAGCAACATCTCCCTTGCAGATGAGCTGGCAGACAGCAAGTGGAAGAGACTGCTCAAAAACTCAGGGAAAATAATTCACTCGAGCCAGGCAGACTTACAGTCTTGTACTCTTAGGATACTCCTGCTTTGATGCAGTAGCGGCTTGTTTTCAGACTAGGAGCAGGGGTCAGCTGAATAAGGACCCTTGCATAAGTACTCCTACTCTATAAGATGCAGTGGATGGAGGAAAAAAGATCAGATGGACATGTGAAACAACAAGAGATTTTACCAAAACAGCAAAAATTCCACACTGGGTCACTTAATGGTGTTTATCTGTTTCCTGTCCTCTCCCCTCAGATTTGCTTTGCAAGTATTAGTGGCAATTAGTAGCATAACCCCAAGTATTACTAGAATTGCTGGAACGTCTGTGACCTGTGGGGGGGAGGGTTATGTGGGGCAGAAGGCATAAGTGTGTAAGTCCCTTTCTCTACCGCATCTCCAAGGAATGAAATAATGCTTTCCAGCATTGGCCTTTGATGCATTTCAAAACTAGTCAGCCCTTGCACCTAGCAAGATGATGGTGCAGGTAGGTTATAGATGTGAGTGAAGACCGTATCCCTACCAGCTAAGGGTCAGTTTAGCCATGGAAAATAAGTCTTCCTCTCAGTTCCTGAGTTTTTCTTTGTCAGCTCCTCCTTTCTATCATTGATTTATGTACTCTTAACTACTTCAGCTCAGTATAAATACTCTCCTTCCTATATGAATCCGTTCAGTGCTGCTTTTGTTTCCTTTTTTTGTCTTTCGTCTTTCCACTTTTTTTTCTCCCCTTAATTTTCCATCCTCTAATTGCATTGTGAGTCAAGTTTCCTATTTTACCTGGCCTGCAAGGTTTCTCCAGACTGTGATAAAAATACCGTGTTTAAAAAAGATCTTTTTTATTAAGATAACTGAGACAGTGTGTCCTTTAAATTGCTAAACTGGAAATGTTTCGTAAGAAGCACTAAATATATTTTCAAGCTAATTCCCTAGCAGGAAGATATGTCGGATAATATAATATTTTAGAAATATAGTGTAAGAAAAGCATTCCTTTATTTTCTGTGTAAAATCTGGAAAGGTTTGTGTAAGAATATATTTTCTGTGGGAATGCTGGATTCCCCATGGGTGGAAAAAAAATTAGTAAAATAAATCCATTAGCATTACCTAATATTGGAAGAATGAAATGGCCTAACAGGCACAAAAAAAGGAAGTGTATTAAAACACTCTTGTCAGTATATCTTCAGTTATATTAAACCCCACAATTAAATTCTACTGATCCTCTTCTCTTTCTGTGTATAACACAGCTGGAATTAAATTTACCAACGGCCTGAGCAGGGCTGCTGGTTTATATTTGTAAGGCAACCTAGAATTCAAAAGCTATTATCTACTATATTGACAATGCAAAATAGAACTATTCTTTCGAAATTTGCAAGATGAGTATTTAGATATTTTAACATGCAAACCAGAGTAATTTATTGGAAAGCAGATAAAATCCTCAAAAAAACAAACATTCAGATGTTTAGATTTCTCTTCCTTTTTTGAAAATGGATCAGCCTTGTTACTATAGAAACAAATCAAGATAACTTATTTATTGTATTTGGAGAGCATGTATTTGTGGCCTTTGACTCAGTTTCTAAACACGGCAGAGGTTTTTCTTTGCAAAATCACCTCACTTCTCTAATCTGTTGTAATTATTGCTGAAGTAGCAGTAAACTTTGTTTTTAGACTGAAGTCATGGCATAAATGAGGAGTTAGGATTCATTAAGGTGTGCAAACAGTACAGCCCAATGTGAAGTATCAGAATGGTGAAGAGTTCTGCCATATTTTTAACCTAGATTGATGTGCAATACAAATTGCAGATGTTGCTTGGCTGGTTTATTACAGATTCATGCACAATTGAAAAGCAGTCTACTTGGTTAGGTTTTTCTTACAAAAGGGCAGAATTAAAGTGTGAAATAAAGATAAATTTATACATGAATTTATGCATGGTAACATCAAGTTACCACCATGGATAAATTTACTCATAATGCCCTAACTTTGTTTGAAAATTAATTGATCACTTGACTGTTAGCTCACTACACTTTTTTAATCTTGTGGCATTTCTTTGTAAGGAAACAAGCTACAAATAACACTTAATTTACTGCTAAGTCTTATCAGGGCAGATGATTAACTGGATTGTTACCATAGTCAACAGATCCTTTCCAACGTAAAAGTGGCAGAGGGCTCTGCACTTACGAGGGGAATGCTCTGGCTCTTCCTGGCCTTTTCTTTTTTAGTAGCAGTCTCTTAAGGGATATCAACTGCCTGTGCCTTGCAGCCTGCCAGATAAAAAAAGTTACAGAAGAACATTTCTAGAACCTTTGCAGGCACTTCGCAATCCAGTGCTGAACAAGCAGTGATTGCCCTGAAGGCTGAAGGTGGAGAGGCAATACTCTGAAGCTTCCTTCTTGCAGCCTAGCCTCCTGTGCTGCCCCGGAGCTCAAGGTTTCTGTAGCAACATGGAATGGGAGAAGATGAAGGAAACTGGCACTGCTTCTAGGCACCCAGGGTCCAAATATAGCAGGGGATACAAGCATAGCCCAGGGTGAGCTGGCCAGGCTGCTATTCTGAAAGCAGGCATCTGTAGCAAAGCACTAAACTGAGTTCAAATTTCTTATCAGTTCAGTCACAGAACCATAAACTGAGACTCCCTTGCTTTAACAGCCACTTTAAAGTAAATTAAAAGCTAAGTTGTATGCAGGAAGAGAAAATCAGTCCAAAGCTATCGGAGCACCCATAATTCAGCCTCTTTGTGGGTAATTTATTGGCAGCAGCCTGACTCTTTGGAGAGCTGCCTTGAGAGAGACTGCACAAGGCACAGAGTTGCTAGGGTGAGTTTAGAAAGTTGAGGAATTTCTTTTACACAGTGTTTTGTATGAAACTATTTCAGCTCTCTGTTGTGTTTAATGCATTTCTAATGTGATTTTATAGGGGTCTGTTAAGATCTCTTAAGTTCTGACATGAGGAGAAAGAAAAAAGTACAAACCCTTGGTCACATGGTAGAACAGCAGTGCTGTTACTGGGAAAAGAAACTCATTATTTTGTAGTCTTGTAATTAGATACTTTTTTTAGTATTCTGTTTTGAGATTTGATTTGAATAGTGCCTCTCCTTTTGTTTGTTTTTCAGGCAAATTACACAGATCCCCAGAGCAAGCTAAGATTTAGTACTATTGAAGAATTTGCCTACATTCGGATGCTCCCTTCAGATGTGGTTACAGGATACCTGGCTCTAAGGAAAGCAACAAGTATTGTTTCCTGAAAAGACCAAATATTGTTGTGTATTGCTTGTGAACAGTGCTAATTTTGCGAATCATGGTGGAAAATGACTGCGGGACTGAGGTTCCTTAAAAAACTATCCATGCATTTTTACATCTGGAAATAGTTGATATGTGGATTTGAAGAACATATGGATTTAATTTTGATAAATGCTGATATTTGTTAGTTTGCCAATTTGTAAGCAATTTGGTTTGGTGAACAGAATAACTTAGACCTAAAGGGTATGTATGTGCACCATAATGTCTGAGTTTTATTAATTTCTGTAGAGAGGGGATTTCATCCCCACCCTGTATATTTTATGTACTGCTCTGGCTCAGAAGAAACAGTCATTTGAGTTAAGGAAAAGGTACCAAGATATCCCAACTTCTAAACCTGCCTTGCCAGATGCACTTGCCACTTGGCTGTGAAAAAGGTTGTCCCATTTGTAAAATAAAGCTAAAATATTTAGTAAGTGATGGTATTGTGATGACTGTTTATGGTACTGAGCACTGTGGAAATGAACAGCCTCACCAAATATTTGCATTGAAGAACTGTCACAACTATAGACTCTTGTTTTAATCTGGACTCCCAAGTTAAGGCTCAGCCAACCCTATCCTCCAACCACACAGCCTTCACACCCATACTCCACCAACTGCCCTGTAGCTGTGACGCTTGCCTCTCTTATCACTCTAAGCCAGTGGGTGTTAGTCAGAAAAGCTGCTAGGCAAGTTACCACTTGCTGTGAGAATACTTCCTTCCCATGTGCAAAACTGCCAAGTGGAAGAATTGTCCCATAGCTTGTCGGTCCTGAACTGCCCAGGTCACTGAGGAGATGAGACACTGATCATGGGCCAGCATTCCTGTCTCACCCAGGCTCTGTCATGGACATCAAGGATCTTGTTCAAGGCCCCTCTTCTCTCTGATTGCACAAGCAGCATGCGGTGATAACTGGTTAGTGTCTAAGCTACACTTTGAATGTACTTTTCTATAGACATGATAACTATTAGAACAGATTTTTTTTTCTCATTGAAAGAAGAAAATATACAGGGTGTTACTAATGGTAGTTTCATTTCAGTTCCAAAACAGGAAAAAACAATAATGGAACACATTGTTTAATGAAAGTCTGTGGGTCTCATTCTTTGGCTTTTGTGATCTAATATTTACAAAACCAAAGTAATTTAAAAAGTCTTTGACAAGCTTACAATAGATCCTTCAAAGTCCTGGATACCAGATAATGCTACAACTGTATCACAGAACAAAAAAGAATAAGACAGGATATCTCTCTTCATGCCAGTAAGCATCCAAGCCACATTCTCTTTGCATCCGAGTTTTAGAATGGATGTTTTTAACTTACTTTACGTAGTGAAGATATGTTTATAAGATAAGCTTAACACTGATAAGAAAACACGTAGTACTGCTGTAAGATCATTCATGCTTTAAGCAGACAGCAGCTCAGAAATAGCATTTCACCAGCTTGTTCTGTCCCACAAATATTTTTAACGTTCTTTGGAAATGACTGTTTAGGAACCCAGACTCCCTCACCATCAGAAGTGCTCTGTGAACTCTTGTGCTGTATATTAAGATGTTGCTTCTCAGCTAATTTCTACAGTGTGGTATTTATGCATTCCATTTTCAAAACCTAAGTGTCTTACTGAGAAAATGGGCATCAGGAAAGTAAATACAGCTTAGATTTGGCAAAACGTTAGTGACTTGCCTCTCAATGCTCTCTATCCATACCACGGCTTCCCTTTTCTCTCGTTCCTTGTTTCTTGCTTTGTTAGCTACTGGCCCTTTTTTCTTAGTGATATCTCACTTTTACTCATTAGGCTGTGCAGTAGTTAAGCCAAGAGTGGTGAGTCAGCCACCAGCACCATTCAGCATTACATTGGTCAACAACAGTTTACTGTGTGAAGCAATCAAAATGAATTTGTTTTAGCAGGAAGCTGAGGACAGAAGAGATCTAGCGGCCAACATGTACGACGTTGTTCAGTCCTACTAGGCTGTCCTTGGGAACAACATGTGGACCTGCTGCCCTCATCAGTGCTTCTATGAGAGAACTGAGCAATACCTCCCTTGCTTTATGTAAAATATGGATAAGTGAAGAGCTCATCTGTGTGATGGAATAATTTTAAACCATGTTTTATTCACAGCTTTAGAAGAAGTGAAAACTGAGAAGTACATTTATATTTGAAAGTACTTACAGGATGCTATCGAGATAAACACAAGTAAGTTGAATTAAATTGAAAGGAGGACAAAAGAAAGGCATTTGAAAAGACAAACAGCAACAAATACCATTTCAGCTTTGGGGAGAATATATTTTGACTAATAGTACTGTCACATCTGTAAAGCAGAAAGCCAGCGGTCAGGGTGAGGACTAATTTGTTCAAGTACAGCCGTTACTATCTGTGAAGTATCACCTGAATGCATTATTTAATACAGACCACAGATGGCTTCAGCCTCACGTGCATCTGCATTAATATGTTCTCCTGTCATCCCCCTTCATTACCCTTATAACAGCTTACAGCATACCAGTTGCTAAGCTCCCACAGCAATCTCACTGACATTAATGGGAAGTGAGCTTCTCCAGCAACTCACAAGGTACAGTCCAATTGGCAAAGCTTTACCCTTAGTCTTTTTGGCAGGTAGAAAACATATTTTACTTGCCTTCTCTGTCTTACCCCTCAGAAAGAATGAGGATGCTCACCAGAGGCCAAGCTCCTGTTTTACCGCGCAGCTACCTACCCTGCTTGCTGCTGGAGATGAGGGGTCACCTCCAGCTTGCTGTGGGGTTGTCTGTATTGGTTTTAAAGACTGTAGTAACTTGTATTTACTTCATGCTTGCTCTGGATGTGCTTGCTCTGGAAGGCCTGGACAAAGCAGGCAACTGCCTCTGCAGCTGTCGGCCTCAGGGCAGCAAAGGTGCTGTAGCTAAAGTGCCTGGTACAGCCAAAGCCTGGGTGCTGCTGTGCTGCAGCTGGGGCAGGGACTGGGCAGCGTGGGGCTGTAGGACTGCAGCACCAGCTGCCCCGAGGGAAAGGGAGTACTGCGGGCCATGAGAAGAATGAAGCTCTCAACTGCTGCAGCTGCTGCCTCCATCCTTCACATCCTCTCTAGTGGATGGGACAGCAGGATGCTGGAGCTCCTGGGCTCTTGCCCTGGTTATTCCCTGCTGGTTCATACGGCAGGTCTGTGCCCATGGAAACTTCCTGTCCCAGCCTCAGGGGCATCTGTACTAGGAATGACCTTGGCCCCGTGTCCTGGAAAGCAGCAAAATTCTATTCAGAAAGGCCTGGGGCTAACTCATTTTGGAGCTAGTGTGTTTCACTGTCCTTTATTTCCCAGCTCTTTCTCATCACAGCATTCTGGATCCCTACAGAGTTGCTATATATGGGCTTCCACACAGGACAAGAGTAGCACATGTGGGGAGATGTGCCTTAATCTCCTTTAACGTACGCCTGTAAGCATCAAACCCCACCAGAGCACAAGGAAATGAAGGTAAGCAAAAGAGAGGGCTTCTTACTGGTGAAGAGTACCAAAGTAAAACTTAACTAGTATAGACTAAAAAGATTTTTGTAGGTTCACCTCTCTTCAGAAGAAAGCTGCAGGTCCTGCATGATTACAGTCTTTTTCCTGAAGGGCTAAGTAATCTTTAATAAATTAGTACAATAATTTATTACTAGAAACGGGTTTTAAGGCCTCTTACAATCTGACAATGTACGTGGTTTACATATTTGAGACAAGCTGGCGCATAGATTTTCTTTCTGAATCACTTCAGGGCAGTGACTTTCACAGACTTGATGTCACGTTCTGGCAGAAAACCCCTGACTTGTGCCCTTTTAAACAAGAAAAGTCAAGTGTATCTGTGTTGTTACTGAACACTTCAGTTGTACTAAGATGATGACAACACTAATACTAGAAGTCACAGAAATCCCTTCGTATTTTTCTTATTTTAGTATGTGTGCCCCAACAAAAAACACTTTTCCTGTTGGAGGGTGTATGGGTAGGATATAATAAAATAATACATCATCTTCAGGTAAGAAAAACATTTCTTCTGTAAAGATTGCTTGACTTGGTTTCTTATTATCTGAGAAGCTTAAAAAAATCCAGTCTTTTCAGATGATTACACTACTGTAAATCACAGCCTACAGACAGCAATAGCAGTAATCTCTTGGGAGAAATAACAACAACAATGCTGTTTACTGGGAAGTAGGGCTTGTGTAATTGTATACAGTTTATGACCTATGAGATCACGTGTTAAGTACAGAACATTGCTTTCTTTGACGCTACAGCCTAAAATCAATAATCTGTACATAAAAATGGTAGTACTAGTGGACTAGACAACAAGTTGGGTTGGGGCTGGCCGTGGTTACTGTTTACCAGTGTGTTCTCTGGGCAAGAGCTGCTCTCATCTGCTTTCACACTGACTGCTGTGGCTCTGTTAATTGACTCCAGTACACCAGCACAACACCCCAGAAAACTGTATCTAGTTCATGGACTATCTGAAGTCTTCTCTAAAGTCCCAAATCTGGGATGCAAAAATTACTCCTCTCTCAAGTGAAGAAATCATGCACAGCACATGCAAACAGTGCCCCTTTTCTCTGCTAGTCTTGAATCCAAAGCATACTTTGGACACAGAAAAGAAAGTTCTCAGCATCAGGTTTTAGAATGTCTGAAGGCAGCTGCCTACCCATGCATGGGAAGAAAGGACTTCCTGCCTCATCCCATGAAAATAGATTGGTATCCTTATACATTCAGTGCATCTCTATAGATCTGAAAATCAACTGCAATAAACCCTTATGAGGGGAGATACAGGCCTGGTCTGCTTGGTCAATACTTGACGGGCATTGGGTGCTGGGTAAGCAAGGGTAATGGGGAATTTTAGGGAACTATAGGGAATAGTTTGAATTTTGGTTGTGATCCCATTTATACCCTGAGGGACAGCAGATTTACAAGACAGCTTCTCTTGGTTCTCTCCTCCCAGAAGGAGGAGATGATTTTAAGAGGACACAAAAAGCATGAACACACATTGCCTACGTACTCTGTGTCAGGTCACTAGTTTCACAACTAATGCATCAAGACGACATAAAGGGGACAGAAGTAGGACCTTTTAATATAATTTTCTGTTGGCCCAAATCCTCTCTCATCTTCCAGCTTGCACAATTTGGATGCTGGTAAACCCTGCATGCTCACAGAAGGGCATGAAGGAGTGACCTCACCCACACAGAGGAGTGTTCCTGTGGTCTGAACTCCATCCAAACAATTAGAGCAGTTAACTGCGTGAAACCTTCAGGCCACGGCTGCTCACCAAGACAGCAGAGGGCTGGCTGTACAGCGTGTACCCCCCTGTCCTGTGTCTACACCTGCACCCTTCACCAAGTGGCTAGGCAAACGTGGGGATGAATACGTGCAGGCAATCTCGTGGGAGTCTGCCTTCCAGCTCAGGCATCCACTTTCAAACAACTGGGAACAGCCAGCAGCCTCTACGAGTGCACCTGAATAGCAGTTCTTGCATGAGGAACAACAGAGGCAGCGTGGGGTCTGATAATAACCTTAATAAAGAGGAAATCTTGGGAATTTCAACAAGAGCTGCACTTAGGCTAAGATGAGAGGACTGAAAGTGGGACTGCAGAAGCAATTGCCCGACATTATATAGCTATGCTGAAGAGAAATAATTTATGAACCACTCTGTGGGTGATTCTTAATCCTCTGAAATAACATGATGGTGGTTTTATATTTGGAATAAAGACCATAAATAGAGCATAACTCACTGCTTCAAATTGTTTCTTTCCGGAAGGTATGTCTTAGCTGGTGATGCGGAGTTGATGGTTAACATCAGTCTTGTGTGCACAGGTGACAGCAGCTAATAGGCACAAGCCTTGTTCTCCTATTAAATGGGCTTTTGTTACTGAAGATGATAGCAAAACACAATCAACCAAATATTTCTGGCCTCTAACAACCAAGAATTTGTTTGTTACACTTCATCTCTTGTATCAGGCTGTACAAAACCAGAAGGCTAAGAAATAAGTAACAGCAATTCCTTTCCAGTGTTACCTGAGCCCTTCCCAAGAGCTTTGTAAATTGAAAGTTATTACCACCATTTTTGTGAAGTACGAGGTGTTCCACATCAGTACCGTGGTTTGCCCCCATGCTTCCTGAAACCTTGGGAAATGGCACATCAAATACCACTGTGAACCCTCCCTACCCCCCTGCAAGTGGTTCATTTCAGCAGCTGTCTCCACATTCTTATAATTTTCCTAATAATGCATTGGAAGCCAGATTCTCTGTGGACCTTGAGATGTCCTTCTGAAGGATCACACTGGGACAGAGCATGCAAAAGCCATTCTTCCTGTACATTTCCTGTATTCAATGCCACTGGGACACGCGGATCTCTCCAGAGCCTTTGGGAAGTGACTCTCACCCCGATGTCTGTTTATATCTTTCATAAAAAATATGCATAAGCATGGCTGGGTTTTGGAACAAACATCTGAATCCTGCTCTATAACCTTTCACACACATGCTCTGCTTACTGTGCTTAACAGAGTCTCAATTAATTCCTCCAACTCTACAAATCATGGAATTGCACCCACTGCAAAACAGTCATACAGACCTGGTAGATCTGCCACTCTCCAGAGAATGGGAGAGATGCTTTGTGTCTGTTAGGTGAAAGAGGAGATTGAGCCCATATCAAAAGGCTGAGGGGAAGCATCCCCACACTGGATAGTTGGATAAGGAGAGCAGGAACTGCAGCAGCATCCTGTACTGGCTGCATTTCAGTAGCCTACAATAGCCTTTTTGCAGCATGTGATCTGGAAGAGCACTGCAACTGCTGCTGCAGGACAGAATATGGGCAGGAGGCTGGCACTGAGCTGCTCAGCTCAGTTGAGGCTGACATGTCTTTGGGCACGCTCAGAGGCAAAGCTTCAGATGTCTGGGTAATCATCCAGGATGCAGCCAGCAGCTGGGAAGCTATGGAGGACTGCAGGTTTGAGCATAAATTCAGTTCAGATCCCTTTTGGGGATCTGCTCCTCTCTGAAGACCTGGGAATGAGTCTTACCAACTCTGGAATTTGACTTAACACTCATCATATGACCAGCTCACAAAGCATGTGCTTCTTGTCACCAGAAGGTACCAGGTCTTGACCGCAGTCCTGGATCTGAAGCGGTGAAAGCATGAGCATTAGAGGAGGAAAAAAAAATTAACCAAGGGCAGGCAAGGGGCCCTCTTACTCTCCCAGAACTGCTCTGCCTTTCAGGCCACATCTCTGTTACTTTCATGACCTATTTAGCGCTGTCCTCTACCTCCAATTTTTCCAAACTTGAGAAAGACACTGGACAAGGTTAAAACCCCTGTCCTAAACTCCACATCTCTAAGCACTTCTCAAAAGACATAACCAGGATCCAGCAGTTACAGGTGTCCTGAAAGTCTTCCTTTGCACCTCTGCATCACTTCAGGTGGCAAAGTTTTGGTAGGAGGTGGGCTGCAGGGGTGGTCTCTAGGGGGAAGATGTTCAGGGGGTATAGGATGCATAAGAATTACAGATGCAGTTTCCTGACCCCCTAAAGATGAGTATTTGAAGTAACAGCTTCATTTTTTTGGGTCAGACTGAAGGATGGGCTTTATTTTGTCCTAAATAGCACATACAAGTTTGACCAAGTAGTAATTATATCTGAGCCACTAAGAAATAATCTCCAAAGCATAATTAGCAACAGCACCTTCCCTTGGAGATGTGATTCCCTCCACCCTCTGCTTCCCTTCTCTGCTCCAAAAACACTCAACAAGCAAGCAACCGAAACCCTGCAAACAACCACAGCCCTGTGATAGTCATCTTAAACATGAGACTGAAAAATAAATGACTAAGTTAATCAAAGGAAGGTGTTCATATGAATTCAGTAGAATTCACCTGCAGATCTGCAGATACTGCTTACTGAAAACAGAAAAGAAGCACTAGAAGAAACAAAATCCTAAGTGGAAAAGCAAGAAGAAAAGCTGAAACCACAAGAGGAAAGTTAATGGCCCATGTTGCAGAAAAGGCAGCCTTCTGCAAAGGATAATCAAAATGCCAGGGTGGGCCAAAGCCAGAAGCATCCTTTACAGCAGGTCTTCTGTCAAAAGGGCCATTGAAGAAAAACTTAAAATGGAATGAGTTCACCAGAAAATCAAAAATGGCCTGACATGGGGCCAGCCAGATATCCTAATGTACAGATCCTTTTCCATCAGCAAGCATATTTCTGTTTTTCAAACTGTATGGCTACTCAAAGCTCTCAGTTACCACTTGAGAAACTTAATTAAAAAGACACACACACACTAAAACCTTTCAGATTTCAGTCAAGCAAGCATGTGGGCACTTCTGTCTTAATACTGTCTCTCTCCTGCCAACTCATCTAGATTAGGGGTATATATCACACTGTAACTCTATCTACAAACCCTGAGTGTACATAAATGTACAAACCTTTAACTTACATATATGCACTGGAAAGATTTTGCCAGGAACTCAGTGTGTGTGAGCACTTCAGGCTTATCTCTGGGTAATGACTTCCATTTGATTCAGCTAATGCAAATTCTCATCTAGACAAGCCCACATCCAAGCCCTCACGGCAGGCACTAACCTGCACGTCTTGGCCTCCGGCTCCTGTCAGGAAGCAGGGCTGGGGATGGCACGGTGATCTCCATCACAGGAATGCCAGGGTTTACTGGGAGATCTCTTTATTTTTCTTGGCTCAGGCTTTATATGCATCTCTGTGCAGAACACACCCCACACGTGTGTGTTTTAAATGGTGCTCTTATAAAAACAGCACAACTGGAAAAACCATTGCACCTGCATACACATGGGGCACACCTTATAAATACTTTATTGTAGTCAAGCAAATCCTAAGGGATAAACTTTGATTTTGTTTGCTAAAACAGAAAACCTGAAATTAATAATAAGCCACTAGGAGCTCCTCAGCAGATTGTCTATTGCAGGAAATCTTGCCAGGACGCTCAAGTGGTTTACAGCCATCTCAGATATCTGGGGAAGAGTGAAATGGGTCTAATGTTTTTGAAGTTCAGTGGGGTTTTGAGAAATCCAGACATCTGCATTTTAATCTTTGGAAAATCCTGAGATCAGCAAGACTATCGTCTGCCGGATTTAACCACAAGTTGGGCCCACCTCTCAGCAAGCCTGGAAGTCCTATGAGTGCTGTAAAAAAAAAACAAACCAACAAACCCTTTATTTCTAATATGTACACATAATGATGGATGAGGTTTGTGCTGCAAAACATTTGTCCTTAAATGACAGGGTAAGAATATAATAATTCATGCTTTCTGCATAACCAAGTTAACTGGAGGTGTCTTAGCTCCTGATTTAAATAACTGCAGCTTTTCACCTGCTTCTTTGTCTGCAATGTGTTTATTGCAGCTGTGTGTGCCAGCAACACAAAAAGGGGTAAGAGCAGCTATGCAGCTAGACTCAAAGACTTGCAAAGCACTCCTGCTGCCTTTAGATGGTCCCATTACCCAGCTGCCATCACCTCTACCTTTCACATGGTTTGTTGGATTTTTTTCTAACAGAGGGTATGTGGTTTGACCAAGAGGTGCCATGTGTGCACACCAGCACTTTCTGCTGACAGACACACCTTTGAACGTTTCAATTTTCCTCCCCCATTACTTGTCCTTCCATATTTGCAAGTCAGGAAAGATTTGAATGCAGGCCCAACTCTTCGTGATATTTGAGATTTTGAGTTGAGTGGGACATTGAAATAGCTCCAACCCCGTCAGCAGGAGCCTCCAAATAAAAATGTAGTAACACAATGACTTCTCTTTCGATGTAAAATGAATCATGTCAAGCACTCAGATTTACACATTCCTCCATATGTACTAATCTACACCACCTTAACTGCTTTACACATTTCTAATATTTACTTTGGCTTCCTACATCCTCTGTTAATCAAGACTTATTTTTCCATGACACAGGCAGCTATCCTAAACTTTTTCAAGAAGCTGATATGACACAATCACCTTTGGAAAATGCAATAAAATATGGGCGCACACCCAGTGCAATATCTACAGTAATTAGAGTCACTGCTCATTAAAAGTGAAAATAGTGGATTGTGCTGTACAGTGCACAGCAATACTGCATTGCTCCATAAGCAAGAGCAAAAAAATCCCATTAAAGCCATTTATGCCACTTGTCTCCAACAAGGACACTAATTCCAGGTTATTTGGAACAAAGAACACAGTGTGTTTTGCTCTTTTTTCATCTTTCTGCTTCTAGACTAGGCAAATTAACATTGCTTTCTTACCACAAACCTCTGGAGAGACTGTGCTTTAAAAAGCTTTTCGAACACTCACACTAAAAAGCAGTCAGCCAGCTACTGAGCTTTGCAGGAAAGAGGTGGCTTCTCTGTTCATGCACCCACCTTGAAAACAAGTTGCCCTGCAGGGAGCCAACATGGGTAAGCAGTGGTGGTAGGCAGTACTGAAAACCTTCTCCCCTCCACCCAGAACCAGTGTAGCGCATTTAAACTGCTATTTTACGCAATCACAGTGATCCTGGATGAAGACTTTCACACTACTTCAGGGTGCCTTATCATTATAACCACCTATATGTTGATTTAGACAAGTAGAGAGGCATGTCATCCCTCTTACCTCCCACTCCACATAAGGGGAATGCAAAGACCAGGTCCTGTCCCAGACAGCTCATGGCCACAGTGCTTCATGATGGAAGCTGCCTAAAACTGTAATGGTGGGAACCCTACCACAAAAGAAATGTGTGTGCACTGCTAAGAGTGAGAAATAAAGAAAAAGGAAAGAAATGTGGCTGTCATTCAATTTGCAACTTATTTCTATAGAGCAAATCCATTTATTATATTAACCATTATATTTTTAGAACTTTTTCCGTGGTGGCCAAGTTTTAGTGGAGCAAAGCTTAAGTTTAGTTTCTGAGAAAAGAACCAGAGCTTTGGTGCCTCAGCAGGGTGTGGGGAAGAGCTGAGAAAATAACTAACTTCTGCAATAGGCTTGCTCAGGACTGACCTCTAAGCCCACCCTAAGCCCAGCAGCTGTGGAGCTCAGGAGCTGAACCAGTGGTGTAACACATCTATCTGAACTTCCCAGGGCACACAGATGCTGGGCTTGATATCAGCCAGACAGATAGGTTTCCAGGGAAAAACTGCCACCCTCCCCCCTCTTCCGTGCCTCCTGCCATCAAGCACAGGAACAAGCCATCTGCTGCCATTAGCTCACAGGAGCGATACCTACATCTAAGCCGGTCACAGCGTGTGCTCTCTGCAGTGCTATCCGCTTTCCGCTCCAAGACGTGACGCACCGCGACATTCCCTCCGGCCGGAGACTCCAGGAAGTGAGCTGTTTGGCTTGGACACAGGCACCGTGACACAGATACAGGTGGCTCCATCTATTGCGACACGGGGTCAAGCCTGCTGCAAAGGGCCCTACTTTCCTCGGTTGTTTCCCTAGGGACCAGGAAGCAGGGTGAAAAACAGGGCCCTGCCTGGAATTAAACTATAATAAAGTTCACTGCATGAGTACCTGTGCAGCTCCCTGGTGTTTCTTGATAAATCAGCCCAGCCCCAATAACAAGGAGAGGCACAATCTCACTTCTGTACTGCATTTGGGAAAAATTACAACCCAGACTTGGAAGCTAGTTTGTGGCTGATATGCATTTCCACTGCATACTTGTCCAAAATCTCACTCCCAGCCAACTTCAGTTGTGGGACATTTGGTCTGGTGCAGAGCTGGATGGGTACCCATCCTCTGTGGTATGAAGTTGCTTTTGAAGCAGGTGGCTGAAAGTTGTACTTTCTAGGGTGAGGGATATCTCAGGATGCATGCACTTTTGATGTTAAATTCCTCTTACTCAGCTGTTTTTTTCATCTCTTGTTGCCCAGAGAGGTGGTGGAGGCACTATCCCTGGAGACACTCAAGGCCAGGCTGGATGTGGTTCCGGGCAGCCTGATCTAGTTGAAAATGTCCCTGTTCACTGCAAGAGGGTTGGACCAGATGATCTTTGAAGGTCCCTTCCAAACCAAACTATTCTATGATCCTGTGATTTTCTGTGTAACACCCATTTTAATGTGTTTGCTGCCATCTTTTACCTGGTAGTATTTTCATCTGGTGGGAGAAAGAGTCAACATTTTAAATGTATTTGAGGGAAAAAGAAAATCCAGAAGTCAAGCTCTCTCTCAATGATAGCGGGTCCTTCTTTTTCTGGGCAGTCTACATGTGTTGTTGCTTTTTATCATTTTATCCTGAATAAAATTAGATGGAGAACTCTACCACCAGGACTGAGGCAAGAGATCCACTGGCTGACTTGTCCAGGATATCAGATGTCACTCTGAACACTGACTCTGCAGTGACAGCATTGTTTGATTAGGAGGCAGGAGGGAGATGCTCTGATGAAAAATTGTATCTCAGAGAGGGAAACAAAAAGCACGGATGTTCCTAATGGGAAGTAGGGTAGGTGAGGCTGCAGTGGTCACTTCCCTCCACTTTCTGTCTTCAGACTCCTTGGCCATCAAAAATAGTGATTCACAACTTGGAGCTCGTGGTCCCCTCACCCCCTCTCTCTTTTTCATCACTGGCCTGGCAGTGGAAAGGCTTCCCACACGATCCCCAAGCCAAATCCTGCTGGAACTTCAGTTGTCTCATGGTGCTTTCATCCCAAATATCTCAGCTGCTAAGCTGGCTTCTGCTATTAGGATATGTTTACATTTTCTGCTGCCTGAAGAGAATATATTTCTTGGTAGGCATTGTGAATCTGGGACTGGAAGCAGGACTGTGGCTTAAAGGATAGAAAGCCCAGTAACGCATGATTTGTTTGCTAAAGGTTTCATTTGCAATGCTCTTCTGGAGATAAAGCAAATTCACTGCCAAGTACAGGAACTGAAGTATTCAGCAAGAGTAATCTGTGTACTTGATACTTCTTCTGACCACAAATGGATAACATTTTTTACAGCCTTTTCTTATAACAATGTCATGAATAGGTTCAATAAAAGCAATTTTTGCCTATGGGTTGCTAATGGTACCAATACCTCCAAGCATTTTTGTTCAGGATTGAAATACACTGTGTGACTGGTTACCCATGTTAAACAATATGGTTTCTAGTCCCTAACCAGATTCTTAGAGGCCAGGACTATCTGAAAATGATCAAAAAGGCATTGAAAGGGAATATAGGGAGAGAGGCAAAATTAGAAAATTCAGCAATCTTCTCTCCTCTTGCAAGAGAAAGTACCACATATAAGGCTGTACATGTGCAGTCCAGACTTTGAAATACCCACTTTCTTTCTTCACTTGCAGATATACCTGTCTGGATTGTATTTCACTCAGGACAACTACTCCAAGTCCTGTCTTGTGAATGTATGCTTTGCTTTTTCTATTGCAAAAGGTGCAAACAGGTCTCAGTTTGGCTCAGTTTACTGCTTTCAAACCTAAACTCTAACTTGAAGGTTCACAGAGATACTTTCTTTCGTACAGCACATACCTCATATTATTTCACATATTTAGTGGTTCTATGAATGGGTCATGCTGGCTTTATATCATGGTGCAGCTGGCTAAGTACAGTGCCCCTGGTGTGTAAAGGGCACGAGATCACCCAGGAGCCTGTGGATCTTCTAGGTTCCTGGGAACTTCAGGCCTCAGATAGCTAAAAGTCCTAAAATATTGCTCACTTTTTGCTGCCCCACAGAACCATGAGGAGATGGAAGGAATTGAAGCCCTTTGATGCTCTGTCCAGAGAGACATCTCCAAACTGGTGAGAAAGACAGAGGGCCTGTGCCCCCTGTCTCCTGAGGTTTCTGTCCTTGGTGTTTTGCTGCTGAAGAACATGTGTCGAATGCTCAAGGGAGAGGAGACCTACCACATGCTTTTAGGTAGAGGACCTCTCTCTTTTTCTCCTTCACCACAACAACCTTATCCTGCTTTTGTACACACTGGTACTCAGGCTAACAAATTTTAAAACACATTTTAAGATGCATCTATTAGATAGCAAGATTAATGCCCAAATTCAAGCAATAGCAATGTCAATGAACTGAACTGTCAGCCTGTCCCAAAAACCTTATCAAAACAAACTGCTTGCTGTCTGCGGCTTGAGGTAACTTTATATTTAATTTTATAATACAAGCTGTGTGACTTTTCATGCTAGAGACTGCCTAGGATGTTTAAATTCACAGCTTCCATTAGTCTAAATCCACAGCTTCCATTAGTCTAAATCCACGACTTAGAAAGAAAGAAAAAAGGCACCTATATTTTGAATGCTAAGGCCTTCACTCTGCATTTATGACCATTGAATGTGCTGTTTCTTAACTCTGATGTAATATAAGTATTTGGCTTTCATAAAGACACAAGTTTCAAAGTATTTGAAAAGGTCTGCAGCATGTACATAAGCAGCTAGCACTGCTGTATGGCATCAAGTTTCCTTTAACTTCACAGAACAGATAAGGAGGATTCATTTTAATAGAACACCTAGAAAGACATTACTGTTATTACTGGTCTTTATATGGTTGGTTGGTTCCTCTCAGTGCTGACTATAGCAATACTGTGCCAAGCTCAGTGAGTATGGATGTTTAAAAGTCTGCGTGTCACGTATTTAAGATGCAGAAGCTTACTTAAAAAATTATATTGGGCTCTTATTTTAGCCACTCTTAGCTTTATATTTTTTACAGTGGAAACAGATTTACACCTCTAGTATAAAGTCTCCTCAAAGCTGCTGCAGAACTTCAGCAGCAAGGATAATACACACAACCTCTCAGAAAGCAAGGCAAACAAGAAACAAAGGAGAAAATATGCAGTGCAGAGAGGCAAGTACTGAAATACATAACCTCGCCAAACCTTGACTTACATAACCGGCTGTTTCGGATCACTTCATGTGTTGGAAAGAGACTGAATACAAAATGCTAAATCCTGTCTGCCTCTGCTGCTTATACAGGTAATCTTCAAGGGGGGCTCAGGTGACTTAAATATTGTACTGCATAAATGCCACTGGAAGTTTAAACACCGTATGTGGGTTTCAAACCCTCCATCACAACCTCTATAATATTCTAAATGGTTTCTCGGATAAAAGGTATGGTTGTCCTTGAATATTATATCATTAAAAGTTACACATTTTAAATGAGGATTTGGTTAAAAACCCAAATAAAATCTCTTCTGCATACCAGGTAATAGAATACATGGATTGAACCCTTTAAAAATTATGAATGAAGAAGAAACCGGTAAGAGTGCACATTATCTGTGCCACAAATTCAATGATAATACAAAATGTGACATGGAATAGAAACCGTTAGCAAAATACATTTACTGGGCACCAAAGCAGAAAATATGTTATCATTTGCTTGAACCAGCCTAAATAAATATCTGTCAAAGAATAAAACAATTTACAAGGAGACCTTCCTCTCTGTAATGGGGCTATGTGTCTAACACTTTTTTTTCTTCATACTGGATTTGAACTGGGTCACATACATCCCCCTTAAGATGACATTTTAGCATCTATTTATAGAATCTCATCCTGTTTGCCACATCTTGTTTCAATTAAAATTTGATCTTGAAACAAGGCAGAAGGATGGAGGTGGGGGGACCCTGTGGTACTGGCTACTGATGAACTATTAGAAGTTTATACTGCACTTTGAATGAAAGCAAAGGCTTGCAAGGAAATCACCAGTCAGGAGCACTGCCCCAGAACAGCTTCCTTCTGCAGCAGGACAGTCCAAGACACCTCCTATCATGCCACTGGTCACCGTGCTTTGTTACAGAATCACTTTCAGCTCTGCCAGCCCTGCTGTTCATGCACCTTTTGCCTTTTTATGCCACGTTTCTTGCCCCATTTCTCTGGGATTTTCAGAGTGTGAGACCACTTTCTAGGTTAGAACAAGCTTTCACATTTCAGACTTTTATATAAGCAAGGGTCTTTGTAGCTTTCTCTTTCAAACCTGCCTCTGGGACATGGGTAAGTTCTTCCAAGTGTTGATGATCTCAGGAATCCTGTCTGTTTTTAATCAACTTCTGCATCTCTCCCTTCCACCCCAGCAACTCCAGTTCACCTTTCCCACCCCTAGTGATCTCAGTCTTCACAGTGTTTGCTGCCCCTTCTCCTTTCCACAGGTCTCCTGCCTGCAACATTACCTCTGGCTGCCTCCCAAGTCACCTACGTCCTTCCTGAGGAGGAATAAGCTCTATCCCACATTTCTGGCTGGCTCAGAGAGATGTGTCTGAACATAAGCAGGGTAAGAAATGAGGGAAAACTGGGAGAGGAAAGACAGAAAGAAAGGTCAAAAGACCTAAAGAGATAATCTGTGAATTTATAGATGTTGCACTCCTCTTGCAAAATAAAGCAGGCTGCATATGGTGCAGTTTAGACTTTAAAAGAGCTGTGCTTTTCTGAGAAGGGCAGAGAGATCTGCCTCGGGGCAGCTGGAAACTCCCTCTGGTCGACCTCCATTTACACACAACTAGACAGAGCCCTAGTATCTAGCGACCCTTTGCCCTCTGAAGTGAGAGTGGAATCAGCCAGCTGGTTCAAAACCCACTGAAGAGATGGTGGAGAAAACTTCCACCGTATCTATGTAAAACCACCAGCACTGTAGCTGCCTCTACCTTTGCCCAGCATTAATGTGGGAAGCAAGACAATTCAGAAGCATTGCCCTGGGCTGCCGGAACGCAATCCTGGTTTTGAAACCACAGCTGCACCTCATCACAACAGAGCTGCCAAAACACACAACACAAACTTCATACCTGGCCTAAAGAACAGAGAGATGCTTTGGGCATCTCCACCCTCAGTCCTGGCCTTCCAGCTGCCCCAGGCCACACACCTCTCCTTGGCATGTCCTACCCTCCAAGGTCACAGCAGCCCCAAGCTGTCCTCCCTGCTCCTGCATCCCCCATGTGTGTGGTCTCCCCATCCCAACTCTCCCTCATAACTGTGCCCATCCACACGTTGACGCGAGCCTCTGGTGTCCCCCTTCTGCCTCTTCCATTACCCCAGACTGCTGTATTCCCTCATGTGTGCACGCACACACGCTCTCACATTTCCTTCCTCCAGTCTGCTGTCTCTGAAGTCAGACAATTTTAATGGTTTTATGTTAATTGCTTTTGAATAACTGCCTTTGTGGAAAACAAAAGGTTTCCCAGAGCACTGGTTTCTTTGGAAACATTCCCATGGCCAACTACAAGCTGAAATAATAACAATAATAGGAAAATTTCCACACAAGTATATACAAGTTGTGGGGTTCTTTTTGGTTGTTTGGGATTTGGTTTAGTTTTTGACATTTTCAGGCCAGCTTTGCCCTCCAGCCTCCCCATCCCTCACTCAGCCAGGAGAGAGGCACAAAGTGGAGTCTCATTGCAGCCTGCTTTGATACAAGGAGAGGCAGCGGCCCTGTTTACTGACAGCACCCTTGGTGCATAGGGGCAAGGAGCTGCATGGAAAGGCTGCCTGGCTGGCATTCCTCTGTTGTTAAAGAGCACAGGAAATGATGGTCGGTTCTAAACCGGAAAAATGTGCAAGCAAGCTTCGGCTAACCGCAAGGAACTCAAGTACACGGCAAGAGTCACAACACTTATGGCAGGAGGGGAAAGCTGACAACTTCTGATTCATGGGCTGTTAAAGGTTATGATGCTGCCATATACCATTATGGAAATGAAACCACAGTTTTAAACACTAAGCAGGTAGCTGCTTCAGCAAATAAATGCAGGGTTCGCTCTATTTCATGTGTTTGTGTGTGAGGTGATGGTGAAATTGGGCTTGTCCCAAAGAGCCAGTGACCCTTCGCAGGGGGGAAAAGGGGTTGTGAGGGCCAACTCACATGCAGAGTGGTACAGCCCCTCACTAGCTTGCCTAGAGCCAAGTCTGTTGAGTACAAGCTGAGCCTGCATGTGGCATCCAAGCATGCTAAAGTCTGCCTTGATCACACTCCCATCCCCATGGTCTTCTGTAGCTTTCTAATGTTCCCTTCTACCTTTAGAAAGTGAGGATCCAAGACAGTGGGACAAACTGAGCCGGTGCCTACCTTACAGCCATTGAGAATGGCTGAAAGACTAACAACCACACAAATGCGATCCTACCTTTTTGCTCTTTTGTCTGATAGCCATAAACTCCAAGATTTCCCTCTCTGTTGCTTTTTTTCTCAGCTTGCCCCATCTTCCTCTGCTGCGTTCTGTTCCACAGGCTGCTTAAAAAAGTAGTTTAAAAGGTGCTGTAAAGGCAGGCATACGTTACACATTATCATGTTTCAGCGTAGGATTTTTCTCACAGCATGCACATAATGTTTGTTAACTACTAAAATATCACAAAAAGTACCACCATCTCATATGGTGAGTTGGCAAAAAAAAAGAGGAAAATCAAATCAAATCCTAGCTTCTACCAGTGACTGGCACGCTTGGGGGCTTGGCAAGGAAAGCCACTGCTGAACCATCTTCTGCCAGCGCAGAGATTTCCCCTGTGGCATCACTGTCACATCTGTGCCTGGGGATGTCTGTGCCTAGGGCTGCCAGCAAAGAGGGGGGAAAGGGAAGGAGGTTTTGCTCGTGGGCTCACCTTTGTACCAATGATACCGTTACATGTGTAGGGTGGAGGAAGATAAAGGTGAGACTTGGTGCTGTTTACCTTCTGAGAGAGCTAAAGGGCTTCACAAAGGTTTTCCCCACACACTGCCACAGAGAGGGTGCTGTCAAGAATGCTGATGGGGTCCTCCACCCAGATTTTCTCATGACCAATTCCTTTGAATCACAGAGGACATGAAAAGGGAGGGCAAGGAAAGGAAAAGAGCACTTGCAAGTGGAAAGAGAGAGAAGCCCAGCAAGCAACAGCTGTTAAAAAATAAGCCCCCAAAGGCTGCAGGTGCTCGTTTCCTCAAGATTTAAAGCAAAGCTCGCAAGAAGCATGCTGGGGGTTTGCAGGGGTTCTTGGAGCCAGCTAGAGACCATCAGGTATTCCCAGCCTAACCTATCAGCTCGAGGACAAAAAGCTGAAGACGTGTTTTTACACCTTTAAAACAACATTTCCTGCGTTCAGGATAGCCTTGGTCTGCCTGCTAAGTAAAAGTTTCATGAGGTTTGTGCAGCTGCCTATGTTGGTTCCACCTGCAGCGGTAAAGCAGCCTTCCTCCTGAGCCAGGTGAAAATATGGTTGCTGAAATAGGGATCCATACAAACAGCATTTTAAGACTGAGCCAGTTGTTAGAAAAGAGTTTGTGTTTCTTTAGGCACACAGTGCTTGCACTATGTTAAAAAGGAGACAAACAGCTTGCTATGAGCCCACTGTGCTTGTTTCATACTCACTGCCTGTGCATGCATGCAGTGTTGAGCCGCTGAAAGGATGGTAAGATGCAGAAGGATCACAGCATTTCAGGGCTGCTTGAAATTGTTTTATGTCAGCTCAGGCCCTGCTCTCTTCTAATGTGTGTGGCTCTGCACCGAAAACCTGTCTCCTGAAGCCCTCAGTAAAAAATTCCTTGCTCAGATCTACTGATCTATGTATCCTCTGCTTATTCCAGCAGAAGTCTGGCATGAATGGCCAGAGATGCCATAGACTCTGGTACTGGTATTGCAGCAGACCATTTACACAGACACCAGGGCCCACATTCCCAAAGGCACTCAAACATTGCATTTCATACACCTGCAGCTGCAGGGATCAGCTTCCTGACTGCCATGGACCCTTATGGCTTTCTCATTTCAGATCCTAGCAAACAGGGAGCTGGTATCAATCTGTATCTTAATTTTATGTCTCTGAGTACCATGTAAAGGGAGGTCCCCAAAATATGCAACAGGTAAATGGAAGTTGGAAGGGTCAACCGTGAAGACAAATACTGGTGAGCCTGAGGTTATGCGCCTACAGCTGCTGAGCAAAAAACATTTATTCCTTCAGAGCTGGGAAAATAAACAGAAAAATCAATACACTGTGCCTCTGTGCTGCACATATCCAGATGAAAACTATTAAAATGCATCTCGCTGCCTGTCGTGCAGACTTAACAAAGCATAAATGAACTCTGCTACTCTATTGCACTGCAGGCATGGAGGAGGGATGTATTAATGTCAGACACTGAAGTAGCCAGTTTGGCTTTGCAGACCAGCATGAAGAAATATGAGACAAATGTCAGCCACGTGTACGCACTGCTGCAGAGCACAGGTTGCCTCTTGACTGAGCCAAGGTTCAGTGTCAAGAAAGCACAGAGGAACAGGCTGCTCCGGCAGATGGACCTGCACAGTGGCAGTGTATGCCCACTGCAAGGCAGAGAAATGTGGAAAGTGGTGAGCATGCCTGAAGATGTGTAGAGATCCACAGCAGGGAGAGTCTTCAACATAATGATCTCCGTCACCATAGGATTCTGCTCTTAATCACCCTACTTGCCAAGAAAAGCTATAACCAACTCGAGTTATTTCGGTTGGGGCTCCCTAGATGCTGTCAGCGAACTGTTTGAAGTTCTTGCAATTGAGGGATAAGCAGCTTTTATAGAGAAAAAGCTGGCACTTCAGAATTTTTAAAAACTAAATTCAGACATCAAGAAGGGAAGTCTTTAAAAGCTGCCACTGGTGCAGATTTTGTGTAAGGAATGATTGCTTTTCCCTCAAAAGGTAGAAAGGTAAAGAAAAGCACTATTCCCTCCCTATGCGCTGAAAATAGCTATGGGCTAAACCTGTCACTTCATACTCAGTTTAAAAAAGAAACTGAATGCAAATGCAAAAATACAGAAATATGTTAGACGACATGCAGGTTGGCAATACTTTCTACTATTGACTGTTATATACAGCAAGTAATGAATGCACAGCTCCCTGATTGCTGAATCATCTTGGTGGTAACACCACCTTTTTTACTTCCCGTTATTTTTCCTTCTGTTTGTTGCCCCCCACCACTGCACACACAGCAGTGAGCTCCCCACAGCAGGGGCCAGACCTGGCAGTGCATGATGTCTACCCCACTGAGCTATGTAGGCACTAAAGGGATTGGGTTAATCCTTCAAGCAGGTTATTTTGCCGGGGACAGCTTTGGACATCCGCACAACAGTGGTTTATTAACTATTTGTTACAGACAGCATGAAGAGTGCCCCCGTGAGCAGCTCTCCTGCATGCTCTCAAATGCAGAAAGTGCAGAGTGTCCACTCTATGCAGTTACATTACTGTAGCTGAACAAGAAATCAATCCATTATTGATTCAGGGAAAACCCAAATCTTTTCAAGGACACACATGAGTCATGTTCCCCCTGTGTGCTATGTATTTATACTGGTGTTTAATTTACTGCACTTTCACTTAGTATTGCCAGCATTCATAGGTTACAACCAGGAAAACTGAGGGAGCAAGTTTGGAAACTTCTTTTATCTCATGGTTTTAAGAAAAAACCCTCTTAAACAGCACATCAGTTACTGTATTGAACAATAGGCTAATAAATTCTAGTATTGCATATGCTATATAGTAAAAGTTAACAATCCCTTATTCTTTAGATTAAGTGTCTTCTACAAAACACACCCTTAAGGGCTCAGCAACAATATTTTTATCATCTATCTAGGTACTTATATGGCTCCCATCACTGCTGTACCTGCTTTTATGGTAGCTCTGAAATACGGAGACAGAATCTGGTACAGAATCAGAACCAGGAAATGTTTGTCCAGCTACTAAACGAGCCAACAAAGAAAACAAACAAGAATCTCAATGAGCTCCAAGCTCTTTTCATGATACTGGACCACTTGACTTCTAATTTATTGATCACAGATTGTTATTGTTAAGTATGAGCATCATCTCATGCCAGAAAGAAAGCCACCACTTGTCAAGGGACTGTGAGATGAGCTACAGAGGAAGGAAGAGTATGATTCCCATTTCTTCTCCTATGAAACTCTCAAAACACAGGATATTTGTTTTGCCAACAACAATCAATTCACATCAGTGACTCAACTTTTCTTCTGTAAGAAAACAGGAAAGAAGAACAGAGAAGCACACACAAGCAAGTGCCCATACATGCCATCTGTTATGACCTGCCCCTCAGAACAAAATGGTATTATCTCCTTAGGGAAAACCTGCTTCATTTTGGTCCAACAGTCATTAGCATGTTCACAAAGTAAATACAAGAGACAGCTCTGGGCACTGTTTTGTACTTCTGCAGGGATATGATTGATAGTACAAGACAGTTTACTGGGGAAGAATCAAGACTGTGAGAACATAAAGCTTTCATATGCCTTTTCTTCTTGTGAACGTGGCTTACCTCTAGTAATGAACACGGCCAGGTATTTTGATCTCATATAAAAGCAGGACCAGGATTTTCACTTCTGAGGAAAGAGCCATTCAGGAGAGCAGGCTGAAGCAGGCAATGCCCAGGGCTGATGTACAGGACTGCCAGCAGCAGCAGTGCAGCAGACAGTGACCTGCTACTGAGAGTGCAGGGAGGCACACGTGGATCCCACCCTAGGAGACCTCGTGCACAACAGGACAAGCACCCCTGGAGCTGAGGACAGACTGAGTAAGGGATAAAGCAGGCTGGTGTTTAGAAGGATGTCCTTTGGGAATAGGGAGTAGTATATGCAAGAGGGGAGAGAGGTTGGTTGGAATATAGACATGATATAAAATAACTCATGAATACTCTGGCTGCCTAAGGAAAACAGCTGCCATGCATATGGAGATGCATTAAGACTTTCCCCTAGGAAAGGTTCTGCTGAACCTTTACAGCAGGAAGGTTGTAGCTGGTGGCTGTCTGACCAGTAGGTCAATGGGAATGCAGAAAGTTTCCCTTCAAGTTTCACCTCACTTAGCTACAGACGAGTCCCACAACCAACATTACTTTGTCAAGAATCTGTCTTGGCTTTCATAACAGTCTCAGACAAACTCTTAACCTGCAAGACACAAGTCTAGACAGTAAGACAGAGAGAACGTGAGGTTTCAGCTGGGAGGTGCGCAGCAGACAGCATCGTGGCTGGCCAGAAAAGCGCGCACAAGCGAATGTGGGGCTTGAGACAGAAACTGTTTGTGAAGTCAGTGCTGGGTTTAGGTCTCTATTTCAGACAAAAATATCTCTCATATGCTGTAGTGAGCTCCAGGGCGACCAGCCTGTGTGTGAAATCTGCATTATGCAATTAAAAGAGACCAGAACCTTTCTAGTTCATTCATTGAAATGCCAAGGAGCAAGCTACAAAGGAGGTGTTTCTTCACAGAAGAAGACATCTCTCTGAGGCTGCCACTTCAAAGATGTTGAAGTGACACATGGAAAGCACCTGCAGTGATGTCTGTTCTCTGTTTCTGAGGCAGGGGCAAAGGGGAAGAGAAAGGGTGGCCAGATGCCATTTTGAAAGCAGCTTTCCGGTGTCTGGTGATACCAGACATACAGGGCTTCAGACCACCCTCAGGTGTAGGTGATGCTCTTGCTGACAGACCTTGCTGAAGGGTAAAGCCAGGGAAGGAGGCACAGGTACTGCAGCACCCAGGATCACACAGAATCAAGCACTTAGGTTGGAGGAGCATGTCAGAAGAGGTCTGGAGCCACTGTGGCTGTCACGGTTCCCTCGTCTGGGGAGCTAGGTCCCACCTCTGCTCCAGGGCTTCCAGGAACAGCCCTACACAAGCAAGGAGGCAATCCACACAGTTTACACAGGCCCATAACTTCTTCACCATTAATGCTTGCTATTCCTTGGCTTGTTTTTGAGGCTGTATTGCAGCACCCCAGGCAGCTGTAGCGGTACCTTCCTCGAGACTCTGTAAGAACTTGTATACTCACCCCATTTGCCCCCAGCTCTGAAAATAGCAGCTTCTGGGGGGGTTTGATGGGGAAGAAGGAGCTGGGAAAGTAGATCCCCACTGCAAGGTGACTGCATAGTGGCAAGAAGGGAGCTCATGGGGTGAGGGCCATGGGGCACCTAGGGTTCTGGAGCTGGCGAGGTGCAGGGCATCACTTCTAGGCTAGAAGATCTAGTAGACTAGACTTCCAAAGCTAGGTCTGCTTTGAAAGCAGTGAGCCATGAGCTCCCTCCTCTCCCTCACTGGGTCTGGTAGATGCCTTAGCCAAGCTGACTAGCCAAGGAACAGTCTTCTTCTGACCTTAGATCTCACCCTAAGTGACAGAAAGGACATCAGGTGACAGAAGTACCTACTTCTTCTAGGGCATGTGTCAGAAGGACGAAATTCAGCGGAAGCCCTGAGTCTCTCTCCTGCCACCGGATGCTGGCTCCTCTCCTCCCTAGAGAATTCAGGGAGGAAAAAAAGATCAGAAAGGTCTGGCTAAGCCAGTGTGTCTTTTTACCACAAACACCTTCTGTTCTGGCCTATGCAGTTGCTTTCACAGCTGGAAAGGGAATATTTTTTACCTTAAATAAAAGGAAAAAATGGCTGGATTCTTTTCAGTGTGCTCTGGGGAGCATCAGGAAGCCACATGAAACTGAAATACTCTCTATCACACCTCTGGCACCTCTCCACAGCTCCCTGGGTGTCATTGCAAATTAAGTTATGTTGGCCACACTTACAATATTTTGCTGAACATAACTCATCAAAGGTAAACACATGGAAAAACCCTGGCTTCGGTAGCAATTACTGGAGATGCCTTGATGACAAAACCACATGTTCCCTCAGGGCTGGCCCTGGGCATTTTGCATTAGTGGGTTTGCACCAGGTTCCCAATTTTTAAGTGACCCTCAGAAACCACTTTCTACTGCCTACCTTAAAGGCTGGATGAGAAGATCTAAGGGGAAGGTGAAACCTGTTGCAGCAGAGGTTCTGCTTTAATAACAGGAGATAGACTCATACCCTATACAAGGACTAGGCACAGGAAGCAGGCAGCAGAAAGCAGGTGCCCATTCTCTATAAAACAGGTATTGAACGCTTTTCATGATGCTGTCCCACTGGAGCAGCTAATCCCTGCATCAAGGCGGGTGACCAGCATGGTCCTTCCAGCCAGATTCCCCTCACCAGCTCTTCCCATATACAGCCCAACCCCCTGGCCTGCCTTCCTTCAGAGGCAGTGTGCAGTGGCCAGAGAAGTTTGTTTGGGTTCTGTTTCACCCAAAGCAGGCCTCCCTGAAAGGCAGTAACTTGCTCTCACAACCCCAGCCCCAGGAGCATCCTGGGTCAGAGCATGCACAGGACCCCTTGGCAAGGAGGGGCTCTGAAGAAATGACATGGCTTATTCCTGAAGGAAGAAGGTGAGGAGAGGAGAGATGTGGCCATGGCGGTGGAGATTCAAAGAGAAGATTTCCTTCCCCATGCAGATGGATGGTTAACATGGCTTGCATTAAGTGAGGGCCAGGTGACTGAGCACCTTACATTGTTTTCCTCCTTTTCACACTCCCATTTTTAAGAGAGAAGTGTATATATACTTTAACTGAGACATTCTAATATACTGGGTCTGACCTGACCTTACACCAGTACAACTTTGACTTCATTGATGTACATTTCTATTTACACTGGATGAAGAAAAACCAGAATCAGTTTCTACCATGGCAGCACTACAAAGATGAGAAGAAAAAGGACTGTGAGAGCTATAAGACTAAGTTGTCATAGCAGCATAATTGCATTTGAGTCTACTTTGTACAAAAGCAGACTGCCAGAACTTCATTTTCAATGGAGAATCTCTGTCAGAATAAAAGGAAGTGCTGCACTGCTCTGCCTAAATTGTATTAGACAGCAAACAGCAAACTGGATCTGCATCTCCCTGCAAATGAAACTCCTTGGATGAAACCAGCCTGGCCATTTTCATCTGTTGTGAATTCAGAAAGAGAGGACATGTAACACCTCTTCACAGAGTTTGAGGAAAATATATCAAATTGTAAGCTACAGTGCATAACAACCTATTAATTATAGATGCAAACAGTGTTTTCCGGAGGTTACATTGTCACTGAATTAAAATTTAACCAATGATGGATTGGTTAGGTTGCCTTCCTGTTGAATAAGTCATTTCAGTAGTCATGTAAATACGACTTCATCAACCATCAGCATACAGTCCCTTATATATGCATCAATTGTGTAAAAACCCCAAAATATCCAAAAAAAGACAAATCAAAACAAAACACACCTTAATTGCTTGTTCTCTGATATGTTAGCTGCTCAGTTCACGTTTTCATGGCATACCTCAAAGCAACATTCCTTGTGGATGCCAGCTCCGTCAATTCTGTACCCCACTTTTCTCCTGGCAGACTATCGTAAGTAGGGGTACTTTCCTATTGCTGCATGGCCATATTCACATCACATTGACAGCATTTCATAGCTGTTAGGAGCCTAACTTTATTCCACACATCTGCATGAACATCCCTCCAGCAGTGGCTGCTGGGGTGGAGGTTGCAAGCAGCACGTTCTCTTTTCTCCGAAGGACCTCCTGCCCTCCTGCATGGGTGAGTAACCCTGAGTCAGTGGGGCAGGACAATGGATGCTTGCTGCTGTCAGGGCAATTCCCTTCAACAGTTTTATTCAAGTTTATGTATTGCATGATTAACTTGCAAACTGGTTTTGCGAAATGGACAATAAGAAATGCAAAAAGTAAACAGTGAACATGCTCCAGATGGCACAGGATTACTAATCTGAGACAGGCAGACACACGATTTCTGCAATAACCTGGAGCAGCTACAGAGCAAGGCAAAACCATACAAAGTTTTTGGTTGAAGGTCACAGAAGTGAGATATGGGAGAGAGTGTCAGCCAGAAAGCAGACTTGCTAGGAGAGCATTTATTATAGCTAACCAAAACTTTCATTTAAGTAAAAGTGAAGCCCTCAGTAAACCTTTTTCCCCCTTTCATTTGACACTGTTGTTTCTTTTTTCAGAACGTAAAGACCTTTTTTCTTGATTTTTTTGTAATCAGTATGCTTTTGCTTGTGAGGAAAATACTGTAAGAAAAGGTGTAATTTATGTGGTGTCTGAAAACAGCACCTATCCTATGCTGAAATAACATTTCCGAATCATAAGCAGCTTCATTCATCTCCAGAAGACATTCATGATGAAGCTTTACTGTGAACATCTGAGTGTCTCCATCCTTAAATATTTTGCAGCCACTCAAAGCTCACATCCAAGAAAGAATTTTCCTCCTAATCCTTCTTCCTATATCAATAGCTGTAGCTACATTTCTGAGCAGCCAATATTGTCTGTGCTATATTTTATTTTCATGGTATAAGTAAACACTAGATAAAAAGAAAACACTGCCAGTTGCCTCTTGAATTCTACCAGTCTGGGAAAATACTCTATCATAGGCAGATTTCCTGTAAGATTCTGAAACACTTTCCAGATAAGCATTCACTTTATAGCACATCTTATGGGCTCCTACTTTGTTATTCATGTAATTGTGCAATCATTAACATTATCTGGATGATCTGGATGATGATTATCTAGATTTACTAGACGATCTTTAAGGTCCCTTCCATGCCAAACCATTCTATGACTCTGTGATCTACCTCTGAGTTAAAACTTCTCTGGTTGGGAGTAACATTCAGAAAAAAAAAACCACCTGTAAAAGCCAAGCCTTAGCTCTATCTTTTCTGTATGTTTGTGGTTTTTGTTTGGTTTGGGATTTTAGCAGAACATGGAACTGGAGCTTCCTAATTGTTCTGTTGGATGTTGTGCTGGGGTGGAGTAGGGTGGTATTAAGAGGACAACACCTCTTAAGGTGGGTGTATTAAGAGGACAACAGGCAGCCAGCATAGCTGCCAAAAGAAAGCAAGACCTATCTTTCATCCATTCAGTTCCTTTTTCTAAACTGCTGCAAGCCCAAGCTCCTCTCAAGAGCTGATGGAAACTTTGGGACGTCCTTGGGGCCCCAAGGGTGTGAGGAGACCCTGCAGCATCCATGCACCCACCACCCTGACTGTGTTTTGGTGCCCCTGAGAGCACAGGGGGCAGAGGGAGATGGCACCACATCAGACAAACAAAACAAATGACAGAGAGAAACTCCTCTTCAGATCAAAGCAAGTGCTCCCATCTGTGGCAAAGGCTGTTCCTATTCCTTCCTTGCATTTTCAAAGCCTTCTCAGATCATGTTCCTTCTTTCTACTAAGTGTTTCGCAGCCTGAGTGAAACCAGCAGCCATGCACCCTAGCAAGAAACAGCAGCTCCCCCGTCACACCACAGGAACAGCAGAAAAGCCACTGGCCTCAGGCAGGAGCCAAAGCACAGACTCCTCCCATGCAGGAGGGCCCTAATACATCTAACTCCCCAAGCCCAAGCTGCACATCCCAGGTGGTGACACGGAGACAAGGCGGTGTTATTTAGAGATCCTAAGTGAGATCACCACCCTGCATCTGAGTGTGTAACTATTACTGAGTCTCCCAATGAGATGTGTCTGCTCACAGAGCTGCTGCAGGGGAGTTCCTCTTGTCCTGGGATGAGCCAGTGCTGTTGCAATGCCCTACTTTCTCCCCTAGCCTAGATCTGCTTCTAGGTCCAAGGACGCAGCTCAACCTCCATGTCTTCAGGTTCACTTTGTCCTTTTCTCTAATGATCTTGCTCCTGCCCCTGCAACTTTGTCCTGCCTATAATTGTATTGTTGCAGCACATCAACACATCAGATTAGGAAACTGGCTCAGCTGGAATCAAAACACAATATGCTTTTCTGGTTATCTGTCAGCTGGATCAGTTTCCCAAGTTGGTCCACTGGATGGCCACAGAAATACTTCTGCTGGCATCAGCATGGGGCTACTCTGGGATCAAAACCAAGGAGCTGGGGGCCAGTGATTTGGTTTGAGACAGAACAGCTCCTCAAAACAGGTCTCAAAGATGTCCATGTCTGCACCAGTGCCTGCACAGTGGAGGCAGCAGGAGTACAAGGAGTAAGGGGGGAAGAAAGCCTGGCCAGCAGCCTGGGCTTGGATTGACTTAATTATACTAACTCCGGTTACTAAGGGAAAAGAACAAAAAAGAGACTTACCAGTTGCTTACATTTATTCTGTTTACTGGAAAAATCACTTAAAAAGATTGGATAGCTGGACAACCTCCAGTGAACATGAACATGTAAACCTTTTGGGGTTTTCTTTGCTGTTGTTTTGTCAGATCTGATAAAGAGCCCAAGGCTTGTCTACCTACATTTACACCACCTGATATAACAAATGATGCTACAACTTTTTACAAAGGTGGTCTCTGTGTAACTATTCACACTGATGAAGAACACAGCAAGCCTAGTTTTGCCTGTGGACAGAAAGACAGCTCCTGGCTTAAGGGATTTAGGACCTAAATAGACTGGGAGAGGGAGGTCACGAAAATTATTCTGGATATCAGACTCCAGAGAACAGCAACAGCAATTAAAGACCTAACTGAAAGAAACGGCCAGAGTGCCATCTAAAGCTGTAATTGCTCATCATTCAGCTAGTTTAATGACAGAGGTTTGACAGACAGACCAGGGGAGGAGAGGTGCTGCCAAGCGCTCCTTTAGCTAAATGCACTGTGTCAGGGCTAACTGCAGCGCGCTGTTACTACAGTGACCCACGGCATGGAAACGGCAGAGCGAACACAGCAGCCTCCCAAACACCGATCATTAGTGGAACTCAAGACAGGGAGGAACAAACAGAGGAATGTCCATGCTTCTGGAGCTTTCTGAGAGCCCCACAGAAAGCTGATCCTTATTTCTCACAATCTGAACCGGATCTTGAAATAACTAAAATACACCCAGTTTACCAAATGTCCTCTATTAGTGTAGCTAATTCTGAGTCTCCTGGGCTTTTCCAAGGCAAACACACTACGACATCTGCTCGCAATAAAAGCAGATGACAGTGCTTCTTACACATATGGCACAAGCTGACTCCCCTTTAGAATAAAAGCACCCCCCTGTCCATTAAATGAAGCATAAATTTCCACTTGCTTGATACATACATCAGTGGGTGTTAACTCAGAGATCTGAAACAAAACAGACTGAAGATGATCTTTTAATAGCCTGTGCTATTAGAAGCGGGGCGCTTGGCTGCTAGGTGAGTAGAACGTGCCCTGCTCCACAGCAGACAAACCCACACAGCAGCGAGGTAGATTTCAAGTGCTGTGAGTGGTACGGAGCGGGAGCGCAGTTATTACCAGCCAGCTTCACCGTGCCCGATGATGAGTTAACATGCCATTCTCCCTGTGCTGTCAAAGTCTTTGTCATGGTAATAGCCCGTTTCCTCTTTTTGTTAATATCTCTGTCAAGAGAATGAAGCAGCAGAATTGGAACTGCCATGGTGTGTGATAGCACCACTCTGCTCAGGTTCCGCTGGCAGCCTGCTGTGTTTTGATTAACTGGATGTTCCTCTAAAATTCGTATGAAATTATTTTTCCATGGAAGCACAGGGTGATGAACAGGAAGGACTGACTGGGGTAGAGCTGGGGTCGGCTGCCTGGTCACTTGGGCTGCAGCCATTTACCTCTCCTGTGAGAGGAGAAACTGCTCTTGTCCTTGCAGGTCAGTCCTAGTTTCTACTCACCTCTCCGAAGAAAAGCCTGTCAATAAATGTAAATTGTGCTTGCAGATATGTGAAAGGCAATTTGGAATGAATCCCAGAAGCCTTGAAGTTTTACAAAATCTTTAGATACCTGGCAGGCAAACTCGGCGTATCAGCTTGTACAGACAGCCACTTCACCCACTCAAAACATAAAGTCCCCTGGTACAGGGGGAGGATGTACTGACTTTCAGCCTTGCTCTGCAGACGGCTCCACTGACCCCAGGTCTTGCTGGGGTCTGCCATGCCACTTGACTTTCTTCTGCCAGTAAGGTCAGCAAGGGTTTTGCTAGACAGGGTCTTTGATCTTCTTGCATGTCAGATTGGGCTATGCAGCACAAACCAAAAGAAAACCACTTGACTTTGCTGTCTCTTGGGCCCCTTAACTAAATGGGATAAAGCTGATGAACAGGGAACTGTAATTTAACTTCCTAGGACACCTCACCACTCTGGAAATGCTGATCCAGAATCAGGGATTCCATTTCCTAGATCAAACACAGCTCTCAGGCAAGGTGTAATGAATCTAAATGCCTGATGTAGAAACTACTGGTGTATCACATCTTGTGATACTTGCTGCAGCTCTGAGTGGACAGAATAATCCAAACTGTGACATTTTCATTCTGGCTTAACACCAGTGAAAATAACACAGGAAACAGGGTAGCCAAGACTCAGATATTGCTTTTGTTGGTCTCTGGTTTTACTGCTAAACTAAAACTGCAGAGGGCTTGCGTGTTACAAAACAATCTGTTTTCTGCTCAGAAATCATTAGTAAAACAGTTCTGGGAAGTGCAACATCCATATCATTCCTGCTACAGACTTTGTAACACCATTGCTCTGCAATCAGTAGCAAGCTGGTATGAGATTAACTTTTCCAGCACTCACAAATCCAAGATCATAAATGTTTTACAAAATACTATAAAGTGTTTTTTTTTTAAATCAGCTGGCTTTGCAGTCTGCACACTTTATTACAAAGATCTCAAAATATTTTATGGATTAATGGACTAATGAAAAATGTATTTGTGATGATACCTCCCTTCCTCTTCTTCCCCTTACTTATTACATGTGCTTGATAGACTCTTATTTATTCCAGCAGGTTTGTAACACATAAAAAGTTTGTGGCATGGATTTTGTTTGGTAGCTCAAAGAACTATGTCAGTAAATTTAAATAAATGGAGAGGATTGGATAGATACCATAGAAACTTGACGTCTGATTACCCCAAGAAAGTGTGCTGCTCCACTTCGGCAACTCCCAGTCCACTATGGACAATCCTCCTGTGCCCTTCCCCGTGCAGAGGACTCTGAAACACTGAACATAGCTTAGAACTCTGCAACTCACTGTAACAGGGCAGATGATTTTAGCCAACAAATCCCTTTTTCATTGCTCAAAGGAAAGCACTCCTGAAAAAAACTTCCTGTCTTACAGCAGACATTAGAAGTTGTTGCACTGTATGAGATTTGACTACTGGTAACTTACATCAAACTCACCGGGAGCTGGTTTTGGTTCTCTTAGGGCTTTTTCTTTACGTAGGTTTTTTTATTATTATTTCTTTTAAAGCACAACAAATACTGGCACGAAATGGAAAGCAAAATGCCATTTATATGACAAATTGTACTAAAAGGACTCTTATCATAGTATTGAGACATACTGCCTAATGAAAGAACATGCCTGGAAATCCAACCATTTCTTAGTCAGATAATACTGGGCATTTAGCTGAATCTTTACTGCAATGCTTGCAAGCCATTTTTCTTACTGAAGATTGAGTGGACAAAGAGAGCAGTAGGAAATATGTTGAATAAGGCTGCAGTGTAAAAATAACACAAATAGCACATGGCATCTGGAAGAGACATGACCCATGGGTATTTCAAAAATGAAATATGACAAGTAAGACATAGGAAATGAGGACTTGCAGATATTAAATCCAACAGAGGTGCAGCAAAAGAGAAAAAGAAGGAAAGGTTTACAAGCAATGGGTTGTTTTGGCTTTTCAGAACACCGGATAATGGTGCTGGATAAGAGGAAACAAAAAGAAAAAAAAAATGGAAAAAAAGTGGGAAAATGACAAAGGAAGTTTTGCAAGAGGAAACTGCTCTGGCAGGGAATGTAGATAGGATAACGTGTGTATACGGAACATAATAGTTAACTGCTATAAAGCATCCACCGCTCATAGCCAAAAGCAGCAAACTGTCATGGCTGGGCTGGAGCACACGAGCGAGTATTTCGGGTCACAGCAGGAAACACCACACTTTGTATTTTGTTAGGCTGCTGCAGTGTTTTGCAAACACACAGGGAAGGGGGGGGGTGTTATAGATATGAAAAGGCAAAGCAGGTTATTTCATTTGTTTATATTAAAAATAAACAGCTTTTGAAAATATGTCTGAGTCAGTAAAAAGTATGAAACACTATCCTCAATTTGTTAAGATTTAATAAGTAAGAAGTGGAGATATGTAAAACCCATGCAACAAAGGCACACAATAGCTTTCAAAATCCCACTCAGTCCACAGAAGTGCTTTTAAGAGCTGGTTTTGGTCTAAGAAGACTGGCTGGCTTCAAAGCCCAGCCAAAACAGGCAGGTTTTTATAAAAGAAGCAACTGCCCCTGCCTAAGACCAGGCACATCTCACACCCCAGGAAGAAACACTGCATAGCGTGATGCCACACAAGTTCACTGGTAGGACATGTCTGTCAGCGCATCGTGTCACTGAATGAAAACAGAGCACACTCAGGAGCTGCAAAACCCTGTCAACTACCCACTCCATGGCCTTAAACTTTGTATTGGTTTAAGAGCATAATTCTCAAGGTATTTCTTCTGATATCACCATAGCTTTGCCTAATCTCAAACAGTTACTCTGTCTGACCTCCAAGTAGCAGAGCTGTGATAATGGCAGGATATAAGCAAGGTAAAACTCAGAGAGGGAGAGAATATCTGTTATTAGTCTAACCAGCAGAGGTGAAGAAACCTACCAAGTGTGGACAGAGCCTACATTCATTAGAAGCAGATACAGTGATTTCTAGCTCTGTGTGCTGCAGGAATGCTGAGACTGCAGTTTATACGGGTCACAGGCAAGCAAGCCAGCTCAAGCATCACACCCAACCTAGCTAATTCCTTGTGGAGATTTTGCAGCCAAGATTTGAATGGCCCAATTGCTGCAAATACTAAGATAGGTCAGTTAAGGCTAACCTGTGTGCTATGCTTTCTGAGAACGCACACTGGAACGCTTTTGCTGTGGAACAGCAGCAACAGCATTATGCAGCAATGGGGTCTTACCTAGGAACTCACTGCAGCTGCCAGCAGGCAATGCTTGGGATGTAGAGGTCCTGCCTGGCTCTGAGTCCGCCACTCCTGCCCCATGCATCAGCAGGAGTGAATCAAAGATGTTCCTCTGAATTTACTCAGCTACTTCATTTCTATTAGTGCACCCTTCAAAAACTCCCTAACTCTGCTCAACCTATGTCCCAACACCTAGCATTTGGTAGCAAAGTGAGATTGGAAGCTCACGTTGCAGAAATCTTTTTCCGGAGGATGAGGGTGGTGGACACTCTCAAGACGAAACTGTGAAGAAATGAGACTAGAAGAAGAAAAAGCTACATAAATGTTGTATTAATAGAAGCCTTTGAAAAACTCCAGAGCTAGTTTTTTGAGCCAAGACCAAGAGAAATTTGCAGTATTTTTGGTTTGTTTACTTTTACATGTTTCAATTTTGAGATGGTGATAATGTGAATGCTAGGTGTTATGGTCTTTTTATAGTTTCGTTATCTGAAGTCCGCAGACCTTCATCATTTCAGTATCCTTTGGTGCAAATATATGTGTACAAACTTCCATATAGTTATACACAGAAAGTAAAACATATTCCAAGAGTAAACACATGATATTACAAAAAGGGATGAGTCTTGAAAGACTTACATGACGGTAAGGGTTTCTCTCTGTCTTTTGCAGTTCTAGCTTTAAGGCATGAATAGCCACAGATTGCCTTTTTATCTTTAAATTAGAAAGCACAGCCTTAAGGTATGGCTGCCTAGAACTGCTTCGGGTACTCCTAGGAAAATGACTTCTTGCAGGCACACGAATTATGTAGTTGAAATCACATCTCTCATATATTAACTTGATGATAGACTCGGGCCAAGATCTTCTTACCAGGATCACATAAAAATGGATGAAGAATTTCCCACAAGGGGCTTCTGAGCAGTGATTCTATGTTTGAAAGGAGGAAATGAAAGTGCTCAGTGCTACCAAGCTTCAGCTTTAAAAGTCTGAATCTTCTGTTTAAGCTCCATTACACCAGTAAATGACTAAATTGTGCTCAGACTATGGGAAACAACCTGCAGCTTATGGTTATAACCAACATAACTACAGTGGAGTAGAAGCAAAAGAGGGGCACACCATATTAAGTATGATGTGCTCACTTTCATCTCAGTTTATAAAGTCTTAGTTCTACTGAGGTCAGTCTACAGAGCAGATGTGTTGGTTACAATACTCATTCTGAATACAAAACTGAGAGTGCCTTCCAGAATATGAGCTCATGAAAGAGTGGGTTTGATTTCTTAGAGCCTTCTCCCAGCTCATGGTGCTTGCTCTGTAGGTGTTTAGCTATTAATTATTTTTCCCCATAATGGAGATGGGGTCAGCTGCAGTCACTCAAAGAGACTTGAAGTTTTAACTTTTTGGAAATCCTGGCCTTTGGGGGATATCTGGATGAGCAAGCTTTTAAATATGTAAAAAGTCAAAAGTAGAATTAAGGTCAACTCACCGCAAACATAATATATATATATATAACCCCAGGAGAGACAATCCTGGCATGATATTTTTTCTAATCGCTCACCTATTTTACTATTGTTAGTACTGTAACTCTAGCTGTGTTACTTGAATGAAAGATAACACTGCAATAATAATCATAAGCCTTCCTCCTCCCTTTTAATATTTTTGTTAATACCTGTTTTTAGATTAAATAATACAAACTGTTTACTGGAAAATAGCCATAAATTATAAGTTGGAGGCCATTCTTCATTTTAAGACTGAAGAACTCTGGAAGGTAAAAAGTGTATGGTTTTAGCTCCACATAAGTCTGAGTTCCTGTTTTAAACATGAGAAGATGATCTCAACTCCCTCAACCCTCCACCCCTCCAGTGATGTAGATAGGTGCTTGTATCAACACCTCATCCTTCAGGGAGTGACACATTGCCGTTTGTGTTGTTTTGCACCAAAACAACCCCAACCCCAAAACAAACAAGTTTTTCTCCTGGCCTCTTGCAACAACAAGCCTTTGCTACCTTTTAAGCAGATTGGAGGAGCAGAGCCTTCTGGTTATCACTGAGGGTCACAGAGGGCAGAAATGAGGTCAATTCTTCCCTTGAAACTTTTTCAGAACAACAACGTAAAGAGTTTGCATCTCAAGGGCTAAGCAAAGCAGCTGAGGATCTGCTCTTTCACGTCTTATCATCCCTCTTCTTCCTCTCTTGACACTTAGTGAACAATCAGATGTTCCCTGACTCACAGTCTGTAGTCTTAGCGTCAACATTCAGAAGCACCTTTTGTACAGTTTTAAAAGCATGCTAATTTTATTCATTTAAACAAGACTCTTTGATCATTTGACTGCATCCCTACAATAAAGGTCTGGTACTACACCTATCATCAGTTGAGTTTTCTCTAAATAAAATTTTCAGTTTATTTATAGGGATGGCTGTGTTTAAAAATCTGTAATCCACGCCAGTGCTGACCTCCCAAAACTCACACAAACACACATGCAGTGTAACTTCGTTGGTGAACATACACAAAGCAGAAAAAGTGGCTTCCAGTCAGGAAGAGGTTGTTCATAATATACCCCTGTCCCTATCATTTTGTTGGGTTTAGTTAATAACCAGATCCAGCTGAAAGATGGCTTATCTAGTTTCCAGGTACAAGCACATACACACGCTTCTTCCATCCACTGTGTTTCTCAGCCTAAAACATGCTAGAAAGTCAATTCTGTTCCATTCTCCTTTTCAGTTACATAGACATAGGAAGAACTAGAAAACCCTTAAAACAAGTCTCGTATAATGTCTGCTAACTGACGATACCTGGTTTTGAATTAAGTAAAAAAACCTTACTAAATGACTGTTACTAGTATACTGCACTTAGAAAGAAGTCCTAATGTTTGTGGTCACCCTCCTGGAGCAGATGTAGCAGCTTCGTGATTAGATGCATCTGCTTTCACTCACCATGGGGGCACCATAGCTGTCACTCTAAGCAGTTGCTGCAAATAGTATCTAGAATTGCCAGTTCTGTGGTGTCCCGAAAGGGACCCAGGACTTCCCTCCCTTGTTGCCCTTATCTGTTACCACATCTTTGTGATGGGATTCTGTAGCTATCAGAAAATTAAAGACAGCTATTTTTGTCAGGCTGCTCACTCCTTAAAACAAGTTTGTGCTAGAAGAACCCATAACAAACAGATGAGCTTTCGAGTTGTTAAGATACTGTTGTCCTGGCATTTGCCCTAATGAAAGCAAAACTTTTACCTTAAGGAAGCATGGCTGAAAACAACGGCAACACTAATCTGCTAGGGATATTAAAAGAAAGTTTCAAAAAAGGTGCCAAATATGAAAAGGTTGCAGAACAGTTTTACTTATAAAGCCCAGGCAGAAGCAATACGAATGAAGCCAAGGTGCTGGAGGACCCTGAAACAGAAGCTGTGAGAATACAGACAGGCAGCCCATGGTCTAGGTAAGCTGTGTTTGAGCACTGCTCCACAAGATGAGGACAGACATTGCTTTAATCAGTCTATATGACTTATCATTTATGCTGCTTATAGCTCCAGCTGCACACAGGCCCAAGAGTCACAGTATGCTAGAGATTGGAAGGGACCACAAAAGATCATCTAGTCCAATCCCCCTGCCGGAGCAGGAACACCTAGATAATGTTACACAGGAATGCGTCCAGGCGGGTTTTGAATGTCTCCAGGGAAGGAGACTCCACAACCTCCCTGGGCAGCCTGTTCCAGTGTTCCGTCACCCTCACTGAGAAGAAGTTTCTTCTCAAGTTTAAGTGGAACCTCTTGTGTTCCAGTTTGTACCCATTACCCCTTGTCCTATCATTGTTTGCCACTGAGTAGAGCCTGGCTCCATCCTCGTGACACTCCCCCTTTATATATTTATAGACACTTATAAGGTCATCCCTCAGTCTCCTCTTCTCCAAACTATAGAGACCCAGCTCCCTCAGTCTTTCCTCATAAGGGAGATGCTCCACTCCCCTAATCATCTTTGTTGCCCTTCACTGGACTCTCTCCAGCAGGTCCCTGTCCTTCTTGAACTGAGGGGCCCAGAACTGGACACAATATTCCAGATGGGGTCTCACCGGGGCAGAGGGGAAGGAGGACCTCTCTCGACCTACTAAACACCCCCCTTCTAATACACCCCAGGATGCCATTGGCCTTCTTGGCCATAAGGGCACAGTGTTGGCTCATGGTCATCCTGTCGTCCACTAGGACCCCCAGGTCCCTCTCCCCTACACTGCTCTCTAACAGGTCGTTTCCCAACCTATACTGGAACCTGGGGTTGTTCCTGCCCAGATGCAGGACTCTACACTTTCCCTTGTTATATTTCATCAAGTTATTCCCTGCCCAACTCTCCAGCCTGTCCAGGTCTCGCTGGATGGCAGCACAGCCTTCTGGCGTGTCAGCCACTCCTCCCAGCTTAGTGTCATCAGCAAACTTGCTGATAGTACACTCAATTCCCTCATCTAAATCATTGATGAATACATTAAATAATACCGGTCCCAGTACTGACCCTTGAGGCACTCCACTAGTTACAGGCCTCCAACTAGACTCAGCCCCATAGACTACAACTCTCTGGCTTCTCTCTGCCCTTCTAGCTGTGATCTGTTAGTGGGGGACAGGAGCTAATATGCAGCTTCTGAGCTTGCTGTATCTGATGTAGAGACTTTCCCTGTGTGAAAGCCGTCAGTAAAGACTAATGCAAGAGGGACTATCTGGGGCCAAGTGACTGAGCCAAGACCTTGAGAGACCAGCACCCACTCTTTCAGTTTTATATTATGGGCAACACCACAATTCATTACAGAAAAGCACCTGGGCAACATGAATTTAGAGGGATCGATGACTGATTACCAAAACTAGGAGTGTTTGTTTGGCACATTAAAGGGTCAAGTCTTTCTGAAATAAAGACCATGGGATAAGCAGACCCATGCCTATCTGTAGACTTTCACTCTACAGATCTAGAGAAGTCTACATACAGAAGGCAGTTCTGGCAGGTAAGTGTCACTGCTCAGGAAGACTTGGGGTCTCTGCAAGATAACTTTCTTTGGGATTGTAGTGAGGAAGTTCTGAAATTTTGAGGAGAAAACCCATTAGGATGATGTCCTGGGTTCAGCAGTAGCAGTCAATTTTTCTCCTTCTTGGTAGCTGGTGCAGTGCAGTATTTTGACTTTTGGCCTGGGAACAGAGCTGATAACAATGATGTTTTGGTTTGGCCAAGGACTTTGTGAGGCTCATGCTCTGCCAGGGAGGAGGGGAAGCCGGGAGGAAGCAGAGACAGGACACCTGACCCAAACTGACCAAAGAGGTACTCCATACCACAGCACGTCATGCCCAGGGTGTAACTGGGAGTTACCCAGAAGGGCTGGGAGACTGCAGGGTTGGAGGAGGTATTGGTCGGTGCTTGGTTGGGCTGGGGGGGGGAGTTATCGGTCGGCTGGTGGTGGTGTTGTATTCTGTTCCCTTGTTATTTCCTTTATCATTATTATCATTGGTGGTAGCAGTAGTGATTTGTGTTATACCTTAGTTACTAAACTGTTCTTATCTCAACCCGGGGGAGCTGCATTCTTTTTGATTCTCCTCTCTGTCCCTTCAGGAGTAGGGGGAGGGCAAGAAGGGGGGGAAGTGAGTGAACGAGTTGTCTATCTGGGTTTAAACCATGACAGATGACTTGGCTCTAATAGCACAAAAAAGACAAGAAGCTCCAATGAAAGCCACCTTTTCTTGATCACAGTCCTGCCTCCTGCTCCTTTCCCTTGCCTATCGCAAGCTCCCATCTTGCCCCGCACATCTATGTTCACCTCTGTCCTCCCTCTCCCACCATCACAAAACACACTCTTCCTCTGCTTCAGTCCACTCACTACTCTTCCTCATAAAAGGTCAGTGTTCATGGTGATAGCTGCCTACTGCTCTCTTGCATTCTTGCTGTCTGCTGTCTATTCTGGTACCATATGGGCTACCTGGCCAGAACATCTCTCTCCACAGCCATCCTCTTTTTTCCTGCTCTTCCAAGAGGCGTAACATGAGTCGTGGAAATTATTTAGCCCTCAGCAACTGAGGTGCTTTGGCACCTGTGAGCATTACTTTCCTCTACCCTCTGAAAACAAACCAAAGGAAACCAAGATGATTAGGAATAAATGAGAAAATAAGCAAGAACTCTCGCTTGGATAACTGCTGGATTCTCTCCAGCAGGAACAGCAATGGGGTTTCATAGGGTAAAAGAGCAAATCAAAAGTGTTTCCAAAAATCCTAACTTGTTGAAGTTTAGTTTAGTTATGGTTATAAGCTTATGTGATACATGAAATAAGAAGCTGGCTCCAGAGGAGCCCATTTGCAGCTATTGGCAGAGCTGATGCATGCTAGCTGCTCCATTGAGCCAGGGTCATGCAAAGTGTCAGTCTCTGCTCTTGGGTTTCACTCCTTCCTTCTCCAAGGCCAGTTGCTAGCTTAGTGTAATACCCTTCTGGGATATGAAGGACTGGAAAAGCTCAGCACGATTTTGTTGGCTGACAGGATTGAAAATGAAATGCTTTCTTTTCAGATCCAGCACATTACACACCTGCTTCCAAAGCTGTCTGACAAGCATTTATATTCTTTTCGTTGGCAAAAGAAATATCCTATTAGTGGCTCTGAAGGCTGTTAAATGTACAACTGGCAACACCATGTTTTAAATGCTGTGGGATTAGCTGTTACTGTGATCATTGACAGCAAAATACACAGACAAAAGTATCCACTTTCACCTCTGAAAAGCACATTTTGGAGAACAGATGGAAGCAAGGGAGGTCAAGAATAGTGAAGGAAAGCCAGTAGTAGGCCCAGTGGCCTCAGAGGGCTACCTGTGTTCTATATTCCCCTTCTGACAAAACCATACTTTAGCAGAGACCCTCTGGGTAACTGTGAAATCACTTTAGTAGTGAACATGCCCAGGAGAAGACTTCAAATTGCTAAGTATGCCTGTGCCCCTGCACACACCATGACAGAGGTCAGTTAGCTTGTGCAGTCACCTCTGAACAGGAGGGAAAATCTCCAAGGAAAAACTGCATGAACTTCTACTGCCTCTGACTACAAAGCCTATCCCTGCTTGCTGAGGAAACAACTGACCCTTCAGCCCTCCCTATTCAGAAATATGTTTTCCTAGCACACTGCTGTCTCCTGCCTCCCTCCAACACATGTCAAAGAGCTGAAAAACAGTCTACAAGGATGTCTTTCTAAAGGGGGTTTACACAGGGTTTACACAGCTCATTTGAAGAAGCACTTATTTACTGTCAGGTAGCAAACCTGGCTGTGGGTGATGCAGCCCTTATAACAGTGCAGGGGGAATACCAGATGTGACTGTTTTGCTTAGTAACATTTCTGTTTGCCATTTCTTTAAAGGTAAAGAATTACTGATTTTAACTGAATACATCTAATAAATGTTGCTTCACGTCAGAAGGATTTTGGTATCATACAAGTATGACCAATGTTGTTTCTATCTCAAATAAACTAACCAAATGTAGTTGTTTCTTTCCATCAAGCTTTGTATATCTATCCACATCTCATCATTCATACCAGCTCACTTAGTACGATTTAAGTCAAAATCCAACCCCATGTACCCAAGCCCTCTTCTTTAAATGAAAATATTCTCTCCTTTTTGCCTTTAATAAGTTTATTTTCTAAATGAGTCTTTATTGGTCCAAAACATCTTAAAACACAGCCCTCACGGTGCTGTGAATTTATACTGTGAAAAGTCCGCCACTGTTCATGTTTAATCCCAAACTTGAAAATTAAGTACTTTAAGACTCTAAAAGAATGGCTCAACAGTTTTATTGATTCCATATGAACAGTTGCAAAAATCCATGGCACTTTGCTAGGGAAGAAATAAGATGTGAATAATTTATTTTTTTATTCCTCACTCACAGGTGATGGGGATTAACCTGGCTATTTCAAATGAGGTTCAGATTATTTTAGACTGCTGAATAATATCCTGTTTGAAGGCAGCTATTATACATCAACAAGTCAATGTTTGTGCAGTAGGTCATTCAGAAGTGAGAGGAAATTCTGACCACATACTCAGAGTTCAAGCGCTGGGTATTTTATGAACATTGCCTGTAATACAGGGAATAAACTCAAAGAGTTTTTCCTCCTCCCAGTTCTCTTCTCCCTTAATTCCCCTTTCTTCTACACCTTTAACACTGTAGTGCTGCACTAGATGCTCCCATCTGGAAACACAAGAATACCTGTATCATCCCTATTTTAGCCAGGGAAGTTGAATGTCCAAATCTGAAACAATCCTACATGATTGTAAGCCTGGGAAGAATACAGGGATGTTGTCCAAGAAGCTAGTGAGCAGGTTAGAAAAGCTAAGGCCCAGTTAGAATTAAACTTGGCTAGGGATGTGAAAGATAACAGGAAGCAATTCTATAGGTACATTGCAAATAAAACACAGACTAGGGACAACGTGAGCACTCTCTGGAAGCTCTCAGGAGAACTGGCTATCCTGGATTTGGAGAAGGCTGAGGTTCTGAATGACTTCTTTGCCTCGGTCTTCGCTGGCAAAGGCTCTGACCACACCACACAAGTCTTGGAAGGCAGATGCAGGGACTGTGAGAATGAAGACCTTGGGCCCACTGTAGGAGAGGATCTGGTTCAAGACCATCTTAAGAACCTGAACGTGCACAAGCCCATGGCACCTAATGAAATCCACCCATGGGTCCTGAAGGAGCTGGCAAATGAAGTTGCTAAGCCACTGTCCATCGTATTTGAGAAATCATGGCAGTCAGGTGAAGTTCCCAATGACTGGAAAAAAGGAAAATATAACCCCCATTTTCGAGAAGGGGAAAATGGATGACCCAGGGAATTACAGACCAGTCAGTCTCACCTCTGTGCCTGGCAAAATCTTGGAGCAGATTCTCCTGGAAGCCATGCTAAGGTACATGAAAATCAACAAGGTGCTTGGTGACAGCCAGCATGGCTTCACTAAGGAGAAACCCCGCCTGACCAATTTGGTGGCCTTCTATGATGGGGCTATGGAACTGATGGACAGGGGTAGAGCAGTTGATGTCATCTACCTGGACTTGTGCAAAGCGTTTGACACTGTCCCACACGACATCCTTGTCTCTAGATTGGAGAGACATCAGTTTGATGGATGGACCACTCGGTGGATAAAGAACTGCCTGGATGGCCGCACACAAAGAGTTGTGGTCAATGGCTCAATGTCCAGCTGGAGACCAGTAACGAGTGGTGTCCCTCAGGGATTGGTGTTGGGACCGGTCTTGTTCAACATCTTTGTCGTTGACACGGACAGTGGGATAGAGTGCGCCCTCAGCAAGTTTGCCAATGACACCAAGCTGTGTGGTTCGCTTGATAGGCTGGAGGGAAGGAATGCCATCCAGAGGGACCTTGACCCGCTTGTGAGGTGGGCTGATGCCAACCTCATGAAGTTTAACCATGACAAGTGCAAGGTCCTACACCTGGGTCAGAGCAATCCCAGGCACAGCTACCGGTTGGGCAGAGAAGAGATTCAGAGCAGCCCTGGGGAGAAGGACTTGGGGCTGTTGGTTGATGAGAAAATGAACATGAGCCGGTTTCAGTGTGCGCTCGCAGCCCCGAAAGCCAACGGTATCCTGGGCTGCATCAAAAGAAGCGTGACCAGCAGGTCGAAGGAGGTGATCCTGCCCCTCTACTCTGCTCTTGTGAGACCTCACCTGGAGTATTGTGTGCAGTTCTGGTGTCCTCAACATAAAAAGGACATGCAACTGTTGGAGCAAGTCCAGAGAAGGGCCACGAGGATGATCAGGGGACTGGAGCACCTCCTGTATGAAGACAGGCTGAGAAAGTTTGGGCTGTTCAGCCTGGAGAAGAGAAGGCTGTGTGGAGACTTCACAGCAGCCTTCCAGTTTCTGAAAGGGGCTTATAGGGATGCTGGAGAGGAACACTACATTAGGGACTGTAGTGATAGGACAATTGATAATGGGTTAAAACCTAAACAGGGGAAATTCAGGTTAGATATGAGGAAGAAGTACTTTCTTGTAAGGTTGGTGAGGCACTGGAATGGGTTGCCCAGGGAAGCTGTGAATGCTCCATCCCTGGCAGTGTTCAAGGCCAGGTAGGACGAGGCCTTGGGTGACATGCTTTAGGATGAGGTGTCCCTGCCTATGGCAGGGGGGTTGGAACTAGATGATCTTAAGGTCCTTTCTAACACTAAGTACTCTATGGTTCTATGATTCTATACATTAAATATTGTCAGTAAATAAATTGAAGTGCCTTATGGTTAGAGGTACAAAAATGCTCACTAATGACCAGGTGCGGCTGACAGCAGAAGCAGCTGTCCTTGCTCACAGAAGAACACTGCTTCCAGGTCACAGCTGGGCCCATGCCACAGAGCTGATAAACTCAGGTGAGCCCTCAATACAGTTTCTAGCAAGGTAAGCACATGGAACAAAAGGTGTGTAGAAGGGTCCTTCTCAGAGGTCTAAATGTTTATGAAAACAATTTTCTTGGTAGTTTTGACATATCTGGTAGCACGCTCCATCCTGCTCAGCTCATGTTAGGAAACACTGTAAGCTTGCTTTCTTTCAAAGAGCTGCTGAATGTCAAATCAGTTACTTGAGCAGTGACAAGTGGAACAACAGTTTCTGCAGTGCAGTCTGGCCCCCAAAAATTTGCTGTCACTAGTGGCATTGGTAATCTAAGCCCTCTCTATTTCATTTGATAAAACAAAGAACGTACAAGGGTCTCTGCAGAGCTTCTGAGGCACATTTCAATACATTAAATTCAGCTTGCATTCTATCAAGTGACCTATAGCAGCTTAGAATTCCATTCAACATAGTTATTAGCATTAGGTTTGGTTTTGCTCTTAATGTGTATGTAATTACGATGATTCAGAAATGGACTGCTCCTTTTCATTAGCTAAAAATACAGGAATGAGTAAGGAACACTGTGCACACTCCCCTTATAGGAAACTGCTATTGAAAGAGAAAGTGGTGCTACTTACTTGGTGTAACAGGGAGAAAAGTAGCAAGTCAGCTGTTTGAGCCCTTCTGATTGTGTCAAATCCCGCTACTTCCCCCAGGATGATTTTCTGACAAAGAGATAATGTTCAAGCAGATCCAAACTCCCTTTTTGGCCACCATAAAGTGACAACATATTTGATGGAGTCTTATTTCCCTGAAATCGATGATTCCTAGGCAACCTTGAACCTCTCCAGGCTTCCCTAGTCCATACTGTGAGGCAGTTCTGCCCAAGGACTATGCGATTCCACAGTGATGTTAATAGAAGTATTTGTCCCCATTTTCTGGGCATTAGGTTGGTACCTGAGCAAGGGCAGAAGGTAAGTCCTGTCTTCTTCTCATGGCTCAGAGTCACAGAGGGCACTGGGAGTAGAGACCGGACAAGACTCAGCATGAGCCACATGTTGACTCAACATGTGCCACAACGTGCGTGTTCCCAGCAGGCACAGAAGAGCCTGATGAAGCACTGTTCTCCATGAGGAACAGCCCCTGGAGCCCAGCCAGCTGCCACACCACTGCCTGTACACACTTGCCTTTCAGTGGCTTAATCTAGGCCAGAGGTGACGAGCACTGAGAAGAGGATGCATGGGAGTTAGAGGTAAGGTGTGACACTGCGTACATTTGAGTTCATCTTGTACAGGATGGCACTGGAAGCTGTGCTGTTTTGAACTGTGTACAGGAAGCTGTTGCAAGCAAAACTTGTCCCTTTGCCAACTGATTTGGCATAAGGTGTGACACGCAAGCACTCACTGAAACCGTGCACATGCAAGACTTCTTGGCCTGTATCCCACTGTTTGTGGGCCACTGTCCCCATGCCCTGAAATGAGAAGAATCAAAGACCCTTGGGGAGCAGTTAAAAGGTAATTTCAACAGTATCAGCTTGTCTGAAGAAGGCTTTTATTTTTTTTTCAAACGCTTTAAATGCTTTAAATGCTCTAAAATTAATACGGAAACATGCATTTGTATCTAGCTATTATATATATACACACACATACATTTAACCCATCCATATGAATCCTGTCTGTGGGTGTAACAGCAGTAAATCAGCGCAAAATGAACCAGTTACCTTGCATAAGTTATTGAATGTACTGTAAACTATTTTGTCTACAATAGGTGCTAGACCTATTAGGGACTATCTGTAGGATGACACAACATTTTCAAAAGGCTTTTAGTCCTTGAGTGTGGATCAGACCCTGTTAAAGGCTACCAAATAGAGGAAATTAAAAATAGCCTGTAGCCATACTCAAACAAAAATCAGAAGGGAACATTTCAGACATTGCCCTTACAGAAACAAAAGATGTATTTAGAGCACTGCGTTACAGGCACCAAAAAGCAAAACCTTAATAAAACACAAAGCAAAACAAAAATAAAAGTTACGCAGAAGTCCATCCCTTCAAACTTGGGATTCAGACAACCTCATCATTCCACAGGGGAGATGGTGATTTTGTAACCAGACACAATTACAAGCAGTGCCAATGGCAGAAGAAAGAAGACGTATTTCATACTGAGGAGGGAAAGACAAACACGCACACACCCTCCTCTGCCTGCCCCCTTCCCTGGCAGACACCCAGGTCAGCTGTGTCAGTGAACAACAACAACAAAAACATTCCTGGTCTTCAGAAACCTCTGGAACGGTTCCAGAGCCATGCATATACGTCTTGGCTCTCTCCCGTTTCCTTGTGTAAACCTTGTTGTGTATTAACTACCTGACAGGTTTCTTGGATTTCCGCTTGTCCTTTCTCATCTTTTTGCTTCTTCTCTTGCTGCAACTGACAGACATCCAGAGGGAAAGATAAAGCAGAATAATAATGCCCCACTGACCCCCAGAGCAAATCTTAGACAAAAAAGATCCATGACATTCTCATTCATGACAAGTGAGTTGTTCTTGGCTATGGCTGCGCATCATTCAAAAGCACCCTTGTCACAAGCAAACAAGTCAAAACAATTTACCAGCTCATCGATACTCAGCACTCTAAAAAAGCTTTCGCTGAGAACTTTGCAGTTGTCCTTCCCAAACCCTGGAGAACCACACCCAGAAAATGAGCTCGTTTGTCAGCTATGCCGAGTGCTTCACAGTGAATTTTGTAACAAAGCAAGGATCTCGGACCAACTGCTCCACACAGACCTGCTCCTCATAGCCAGAAAACCAGCCTCAGAGAGTCACAACTGATTATGTCAAGGTTGCATTTCTACTGGTCACGTCAGGTGCTGCGGCTGCTGATGTTCACAGTGATTGCATCCAGTGAAGAGGAGTAATCCATTACCTTTATCACAACACTTTTGATCATGACAGACAGAAGCGCTCTGAACACAGTCCATGATTTATTTGCAGTGTTTTCTAATTTCACCATTGAGTCAAGTTGGTTACTGGGGCTGAATATCAAGTGTATCTTTCAGTCTAGAGAAAGCAATTTTAATTTCTAGAAGGTAAAACTTTTGGAAAAAAAAAAAATCAGTGACAATTAAGTCTCTGTTCACTACTTTGCTATTATCCCCAATTATCAAGAGATGCCTGCTAATAGATGATCACATCAGGGACTTCTGCTGCCTAATACTACCGAGTTCCTACCTATCCAGACAGAACGATTTAGGCACTGTTCACATATAATCACCTAATTTGTATCTAATGGCTTATAAGTTTTTTGGGGACTTTAAAAAGTCTTCCACAGTTTTTATGGGGAAACGATACTTCTTGAGAGAGGGAAGAGTCTGCAGGTAAAGGTTCAGAAAATACATGTCATTAACACAAAATATTTTCCTCTAATTCTTCCTTCAAAATGTGAATCCTTCAGTCCTAAAGTCCCAAAGGTAAGCTTCTCAGCTAGTTCCTTTTCTAAACCATGTACATACATGTATATACATGATGCATATACATATATTTATATATATAAACACAGACAGATGTTGCGGCATCTGACTTCTTAAAGGTGACTTCAAACTAAGGCTAAATACCAAGCAATGTTTGAAAAATGACACACCACATGTTTATAAACACCTTCAGTGCTTTCAGCAATCTTATTTGGTGTCTGAAGATTTGGCTCCAGTAAGGCTTTATAAGATTTCAGCAGTTATAACTTAATATGAGAAAAATGCTAGTAATTGCTGCCCGTCTGTGAACGTGTGTTAACTAAACACTACATGTGTTATTACATCAGTAGTTTATTCTGCTGTGAAAATATCTTGTAATTCCCCCTCAAAGAATAAAAAGAAAAGAAAAAAAAAAGGGAAGAGAAGAAAAGACCTATTTCTTTAAGTCCAGTGGGAATAAACCGAGTAAAAGGGCAATCAGACTCCCAACAGGAAATAGCAGTTACATCAATTTTGTGGTTGAAAGAAATGATTCTCTCTTTTTTTTTTTTCCAGTTTCGTTTTAAAAACAATTTCTGTACTTTTACATTTTTTATTAGATATTAATATATAATTCAGTGTCTTGGAAAAATCTGTCACTATGAGATGGAGGTTGACCTTCAGACGCTAAAGTAAGAACACCTGACTTTTGGTATTTCAGTGAAAACACTTAGCAGAGATGGATACATTTACTTTGGAAATAATTGTTATAAAGCATAAAATACAATATTTTTTTTTACCATATTACATAACCTAAAAAGGGCAAAGGAGGCAGCCAGCCTTTCAAACTGCCAACAATTTCATTTGATTTCAACTGAACTTCCATTCTCTATAAAATAATAACATCCAATGAGGAAACACACACAATTGATGCAAGCCCACAGACAGGCATTCTCTTCCTCACAAATACTAAAGCTGAAGATGGGTCATCAGAATTCAACAGCAAAGTAGCATATTAACTCACCAGTCCAGGCCATTCTTCTGTGTAAGAGGAAGGTAACCTCTGGCCAACTAAAATTATACTTCTCTCACTGTACATTCTATGGAAGGTATTTTTCTTCATTTTACTTCCCAGAAGTGAAGTTTATAGCCCAGATTTTGACGTTTGATATTACTCGTATAGTTTGTCTGCTGTAAAGCTGTTAATGGTAGCAGAATGATCTAATTCTTTAGATCTTGCAAACCTTGCTTTTTATGACATGCTGTTAGCACTGAATTCTGCACAATTATTTCCTTTCATTTGTTTTAAGGATATTCAGATTGCTGCTGCATGTGACTACAGCTTTCATTTTATGGGAACCTAAAGCAATACTTTCTCATTGTTTTGTTTGTCTGGGTGAAACAGGCTGAACCACTGTCAATAACCAGTCCTAGATCTCTGCTTCTGAAGGAAAACTTCCTTGTTTAGATTCATCACCATCTGTGAAAACCCAGATTTTTCTTTCTACTGTACATGGGTCTGTATGTACATGTTAAATTGTGCCTGCTATTTAGTTCACTGAACAAAATAGAATTCACTGAATTCTTTCTAGATTTTGTGTGCTAGTTTGCCCTAACATGGATAGTGATACACAGTGACCACATCTTCAACTCAGTCTTTAAATCATCAACAAAATGGAGCAAGAGCAATCCCAGCACAGATCTTTGCAAGCCACTGTTACGTCACCTACATTTTGCAAAACAGCCTGTACTTTTAAAACATTTGATGCCTAGCCAGAACTTAATTAGGAACAAAAACCATACCTCTCTAGCATAACATCCCTTTTTCTTGCAAACATCATCAAAACCTCCAAAAAAACTGGACGATACATGCCAGAGTTTTCTTCCCAATATTTTTAAGTCTTCAGATTACTTCAAAGACAAGCTGAGGACTTTATGCAGAAACTGTGATGTGGTCAGGTTATGTAATTGTTTTTCTGAGTATGTGTTTCTCTTCTGTCTACCCTGAAATGCTTTCCCTCTAGGTAGGATATTGCGCATTCACCTGCAACTCCCAAGGACACTCTTCACTGCATTTTTGAAGTGATGCTCCCCAGTGATATTTTTACAGCAACCATGAAGAATTCCTATTTTAAGGAATATATTGCATGTGCTTGTCAGAAGCTTTCCAGTTCTGGAGCTGAGATCCCTCACAGCTTAAGATGAACACCATATGCTTCTAGAAGTTCACTGGAATTAAGATTTAGCCTGAGGAAGAGAAGGCTGCATGGAGACCTTATAGAAGCCTTCCAGTATCTGAAGGGGGCCTATGGGGATGCTGGGGAGGGACTCTTCATTAGGGACTGTAGTGACAGGACAAGGGGTAACGGGTTAAAACAAACAGGGGAAGTTTAGATAGCATATAAGGAGGGAGTTCTTTCCTGTTAGGGTGGTGAGGCACTGGAATGGGTTGCCCAGGGAGGTTGTGAATGCTCCAATCCTGGCAGTATTCAAGGCCAGGTTGGGCGAAACCTTGGGTGAGATGGTTTAGTGTGAGGTGTCCCTGCCCATTGCAGGGGGGTTGGAACTAGATGATCTTAAGGTCCTTTCCAACCCTAACTATTCTATGATTCTATGATTCTAAGATTTCCAAGTTGGTCCATGAATTCCCCCCTTGAGATTTCTCCCTTTCTTACCAGCATGCTATGAAGTAAGTTTTCCCTTGAGTGAAATCTCCTTGCGATAAAAATTTCAACAACGGATGTCTTTAGCCTAGTTCAACTGCTTCAGGCAACTAGCTTTTTATCAGTCATGTCATCTGTCTTTAAATTTCCTTTTCCCATTGATCTCTACGTACCAAGAGGTTCACAGAAACAAGTGCAATCCTTCTGCCTCAGAAACATATTAATATTTCTTGTGTGGTAGTATCCATCTCTTTACTGTAATTAAGAAAAATTCTTTATTCATGGGCTGTAGAAGTTAGAGTGGAATTTTTCTTCAGTCTTGGGGGTAGAAAACATTTCACAACTGGAAAAACACATTGATACAGTTTGTACAGACACCTGAAATCTTGGAGTCTAAAAGAACCAAGGCCACTCGTGAACAGCTGATTTAGCTCCCTTGCAGCACAGCCTGAGCTGATTTCTGCTGTCTGAGCTTACTTCTGAATTCATGTTTGGGATAACAAGGTTCAGAAAGATGCCCAACAGAATGCTCCCTTCTATCCCACAGACTTTGTCCCCTAGATTAAAGGGATGGCTTATAGTTATATGGATATTATAGAAGATAAACTTTCCTTATGCACATCCTGTAGCACAGCAAAATGAAAATGAAAAGGCTGGAAGGAAAGAGGCAGAATCTGAAGAAAGCTGGCACTGCAAAGAGAAGAACATAGCTGACCAGTGGATGCATATAAGAAAATCCTTTTGGTTAGAGAAACAAAAATGCTGGTGGCAAGACCAGAGCAAAGGGAACTGGAAGAGGTTAATCAAACGTGAACAAAGGCATGTGCAGTAGGCTATAAAGGGAGAGACATAATTTCACCAGAGGGGTCTGCATGCAAGGTAGCCAGCACCATGCACTGGCTAACCAACTTCACACTAAATATACTGTATCTTCTTCAAACGTGAGAAAACTTTAGAGGAGGCCTTGACCCAGGAAAATGAAATCTGGAGCACTGTGGTTTGTCTCCTCTGAGGGATATGAACATGGGCACTCATAAGCTCCACTTGGCTCTATGAAACTCCTGAGTTTCAGAACACTGCAGTTGTGGGAACACATGAACAAGATGTACTGGTTATCAGGGAAGCTGTCTCCTTTTTTTCTTGAAAGTCAAGTCAGGTATCAGACCAATTTTCTCTAATGACAAGAAGCCTGCTGCTGAGTCCAGATGCTCCCATAAATGACATTGTAGGACTCAGATATGACAAGTGCACTCTATTGGAGTCTGTCTTTGCAGACCCCCTGAGCAGTGGTCTCCTATTCAGCCCCTGGTTGCTGCATGTATATGAACACATTTAACAACTCCAGTTTTCTCCACACTCACTCCTTTTCATCCTTCAGTACAGTGACTCATACACAATATTCAAAATGATTTTCAAAGCTGCTGAGTTAAATGAAGAGTCTACAGCTTACCAAACTCTGACAGAGAAATTAGAGGCAAGCTGATAAAATCAAAGACACATACCAAAGGTATAATGGAAACACAGAACCCTCTGTGTGAAAGTACTTTTGAATAAAGAAGGCATTTTAGGAGAAAGATAAACTGCTCTCCTAACAGTGGATAGTCTTTTATACTCTTCAGCTTTTTCTTCAATACACTTTAATTAAAGCCACTTAGAACAAACACAAAGCTTTCCTCTTTTTTGAACACCAATGGGACAAAACTACAGGCAGCTATGAAATCCGTTCACGTGTGGCACTGACGGAGCCATGCACTTCCCAGAAAGCCGTATTAATACTTGTACAGCACACGCCACTAAGGATATTAATGGGTTCTAACTAGCAGCATTTCATTCAGCCTCATAATTCCCTTTAAGCCCAAGATTAGGTGCCTCCTATAAAGTCCACATCACTATTTGACTCCAGATCCCCAGAACAGCTTTCAGAGATGTCAAGCAATTGTGAAGTTGGAACAGGTGATTTTAGAGCTGGTGTTCTGAGAGCTAAATGACACAGAAAAACAGGTCATACGCTCCTGGAGGCTGGAGCTGAAATAAAGAGATGCCTTGTTCGGGTTTTTTTGGCTTCTTTTTCTTTTTTTTTAACCTATGGTGCAAAGCAAAATAAAAGGCAGGTTTATGGAGTCCCTAGCAGAGAAAGATAATCTTGTGCCCTTCTCCCTGTGTACTGCATAACATGTTCTGCTTCTTACCCACACCCACAGCCTGGGGACCAAGGCAGTTGTTTTGGCTATGTGCCACTAAAATGAGATTGTTCCAAAGTGACTTGCCAGAGGACAAAATTACAGTCTATAGAAGCCAAGGGTAAGGATCCTCATTTCAGATGAAACCACAAGACCATTTTTCTTTTCTACATGTGATTGTACCTTATATGAAGATGTTTCCTCTCGGAGACACTACACTCATTGAAGGCAGTAGTTTCACAGCTGAGATGGTGCTAAGTGCTCTTTAAGCAGCAGGGTTTCAACTAACATAGTGACAGAGGTTTTGGCTCTTGCAGCAGCATCACGTCAGTAAGTCCAAGGGCTCCAGATGTTTATCCAAAGAAATCTCATAGCAACAGCCTCTCTGACACACCTCCTCTGTGCTGCAACATGCTTCTGGGGTTGTCATCATGACCTTCTTATTGCTGCCACTCCTATCCACTCTAGTCCCTAGAGGTTTACAGCTTTGGCTGACTTAGCCTCTTCTCAGGACTTCTGTGACTTCATCATAGCTCCTTCAGTATTGCTGCTGTCCTGTTCCAAGGCTCTGGTACAGAGCCCATTTCAGGTAACAAGCCGCCTCCTCTATGAATAATCTCAACACCTCAGTGTAAGCTTCCTGGGGACTGGATGTTTTCAACTGGAAAGTTGGGCTGCCAGAGATTTTCATCACCTCAAAATACCCTTTTCTCACTCGGCAAATTGTACTGATCATCTGCCGTTTTGATAAAAGGATGCTCCCTTACTCCAGTTTATGTAGTTCCTTACACCCCTGAATACTCTTGAATAGGTCAAACTCCAGACCATAGGTCTACATCAACTCTAACGTCAGAGTTCTCTAAGCCAAAGGGACTTTTTGCCATCTATTATATAGGTGAGAGGTGCAAGGAAATGTTTTCTACATCTCTTTTAAATGATCTAAGAACCCAACAGTATTCACATCTAAAATTCTGCTTTATGCCCATTTCCACATAAAACTGTCTTACTTCTAACAGGCAGGTGTCTGACCTCTCACTTAGAAAACAAATGCTTCCTATTGTTCAGTGTAAACATTGCCAATATCCCTTGGCACAGTTTTGAAACATTCCCACCTATCCTATCCCTGGATACCAGGGAGAAGAGATCAGCACCTCCCTCTCTACTTTCCCTCCTCAGGAAGCTGTAGAGAGCAAAGAACTACACCTTTCATATTAGGGGCAAGCTAACATGAACAGGAGCTGGAGCAACTTGCTAGAAGTGTCTGAATAATTATTTTGAGGCATACCATTTATTCTTGCAGTTTAGTCTCACATTTTGTTTTCAGGGTGGGTGGCCTGTTGTAGAAATAAGCAGTTCATTTTCTCTAAATGGGTCAGTTTTGCTATCCCACGATTTCCTACTGTTGCTCATGCACCAGTGGCTTTTCCACCTGATTGCCCAGTGAGACCTCAGAAGTGCAAATGTATTATTCAGACCAGAAAGTGTAACTTCCAGTAACAGTAATTGATTCATCCTTCCAGCAAACATTTTGGTGGGGACTGGGATTCAAACTTGCAGCAGCTACAGTAACAAATACCATGTCCTTGGGCACTGTTGATGTGGTACCGTGTTTCTTTTACAATCTCGCAATGTACTTACCTTTCCAAATAAAACATTTTTGGGCAGCTTTTTACACTCACTTTCACTGAGAGCTCTTCTGGCTCAAACTGGTACCAACCTCAGGGTAGGGAGTGGAAAGGGGGATAAGGGGAGGGAGTCAACCCACTGAGCGTGTCTTGTGTCTTTCTGATCTTGAACTAGACATTGCTCTTCCCATCTAGTGAACCTGCAACAACTCTTTAGAGTCTTCTGCTCTCCAGAGTGTTTCAGCTGAGTTTCACAGAACTGTGAAACAACCATGTAGACAGGAGGGAAGCAAATTACTGGCCCCAAGGCCTCCTTGCCAGCGACTGTCACAGAGCAAATGGGCACAGTAATTTTGTCTGCAAGCTCTCCCATAGTTGTTCCAAGCAGTCTTTTTCAAACAACAAGGAAATTGCTTCTTAGCCACAAAGTGTTCTGCTCCCTCCCTCAGTTTTCCATGCAGCCCCAAGAGGGTGCTGGGTATAACAGCTGATATTAATGGGGTGACACAATGTCAGAGCTCAGTTAAAGGACAGAATGCATGAGATGCACAAGTAGCACATTCTAGATAATAAAAAAGGCAGAGCATGGGCGCTTAATTTGGATCTGCTTGCAGAAGAATCAGCTGATGCCTGAGTATGAAAATCTTAAAATGCCCCATACCATTGATTAACAACTGCAGAGGGACAGTTAAAACATGCAAACACCAACTAAAACCAGCACAGCTTCTCTGAAGGAGGGTACCTACTTTTCTGCTATTCCACTGGAAGCTTAAAATAATCTCTAAAGAGACCATATTATAAACCCCCAAATTATACCATCATCCAGCAAAACAAACACCTGAAGGACAAAAAGCTGAAACTGACAGCTGAGACTGGATACTTTAGCAATGACAAATGCTTTCAACTCCTACCTGACTTCTCATGGAGTGTGCTGTTGCAGGTCAGAAATGAGGGGCTCAGGAAGACCAGTAGAATAGACCAACTGCAGGGTTGGTGGTGGGATACGCTGATGGGAATGAGATAGGCTGTCAGCCTTCTGCACAAGCTGAAGGAAAGGAGTGCAAGTGTCAGAAAAAGAAGCTATTTCTTCTCTAACTTGCTTTAATACACAAAGTCTTTAAATCCAGGACATCTTCGTAGGGAATAGAAAGGTACAGTTAACGTCTCCAAGGACACTTCAGGTTATTATTTCTTTTTGCAGTTAGCTGTTAACCATAAAACTGAACTAGTTAAAATAAAGGGATGTGTTAAAAATTTTGGATAATGATGGAAATACAATATTTTTTAAAAATGCTTGTTTGGAAAGAGATTGAATGATCTCATTAATTTCCCAGTTGCCCTGCAAACTGTATTCTCAACTCCTCTTAACTCACCCACACTACTTACATATCCAAACACAGGAGAGACATATCAGTTCCCCACTACGCTTGGTAAAAGGACAATATTTTCATGTTTACTCTTAAAGAATATCTCTTTCCAGGCCACAGTTTCCTGCAAACTATGCTAATTTCTCCAGGCTTCTTAAAATATGCTAGAAATACCACTGTTTTATCTTAATTACTATCTCGGTTAGAGTCATCAAGCTGCTATCTTCTTGATTCTGTTGCCTCTGCAAAGACAAAACAAGTAAAAATGTACTTCATTGATTCTCTACTACAAACCAGATGATACATGCATCTACCTCTTGCACAAAGAGAGTTAGCAGACACAGTATTCAGAAAGTATTACTTCACCAGAATCGGAGTGGTGGGGCAGAATGGCAATAATACACAGGCCTGTACCTACACTCCTGGGACTGTGCAGAATTTGCTGAAATATGAAGAAAGTTAAGATCACTGTGTGGAACAAGTTGACTCACTCCATATTACTGTGAACAACAGGAACATTTTAGTAAGTGCTCTTTTAAAGTTATATGAAATTTCAGATTTACCTCAATTTGGCTTCATGAAAACTGAAACTTATAGAGCAAAAATAATCTAAAAAGCTTAATTTTTTCCTTTGACATGAAAAAGGCTTAAAGGCCACATAACAGCCTGAGACTTCTTTTAGGTGTGACTCCATTTTTCACCTCACCTAATATGTACTATTTCTTTGCTATGTCAAACTATCACCCCCACTGCATAAAGTCTTATTAATGTTGTTTCTGTCTGTGAGTTTTATACTGCTTCCCAAAATGGCTGAATCAAGTATTTTTTTGTTGTGATGGACATCAAAATCAATGTGCCCCAGCATTCCTAGAGGTTTGCTGGCAAGGAATGCTTGGTCCTCAGCTCTCATGAAATTCCTCCTAGCTTTTGTGATCCACTCCATCCATGCCCACCAGTGGGAAGTTGTTCCAGGAGCACATAGACTGTTATTCATTCTTTGATGTAGCTGAGGCCTTCCTTCCTTCCTTCCCTCCTTCCCTCCTTCCTTCCTCCCTCCTTCCTTCCTCCCTCCTTCCTTCCTCCCTCCTTCCCTCCCTCCCTCCCTCCCTCCCCTTCCTTCCTTCCTTCCTTCCTTCCTTCCTTCCTTCCTTCCTTCCTTCCTTCCTTCCTTCAGCCCACAGGGGCAAAACAAAATACCCAGCTCCAACATCCCATAGACTCTTACTCTCAGGTTCTTCAATTTACAAATGCACACAACTCTGTTTTTAAGATCCAGGTTGTAACTGAAACTATTCAGATCATACAAGTGCAGCCAGAGCTGCAGGGCCTTGCTGCACTCCCTGCTCACAAAGCTGACAGGTAAATGAAAAATGAGGATGTTTATTCGTGTGGGGTTTTTTCATACTTATTTTATATGTTTATTATTGATACTTAGTGAAATCTGTCAGGTGGTCCCTATGTGATTTTGTTGATTATCTCAGAATGCTGTGTGCATCTTTGTTACTCAAGAGCCATCTCCAGACCTTTCATGTATCCGCCTTACAGCCTGTTTTCCTAAGGAAAAGTGTTTCTTCAGTCACACTGTTTGTAAGCCTCTTTCTCCTAATAACTTTTCTAGACTACTGGGCAGTATCAGTCAGATCAAAAAGACAGGTGAGTTCCCAAAGATGGGAAAATTTTGCAAGTTCTGTGAAACTTAGAGGTATTTGTGTCCCTAATAATTATAAGACTGGCAAAATTCAGCACTTTACAGAATTAACCAGCATACACATATTCATAGAGTAAAACATGTAGGAAACCTGAGACAGTGCAGGGAACATGGGGAAGAACTACTGTTTGAACGTGCACCTGCATGGAAGGTCTGTAGGAAAAGAGAGATTAACAGGAAAGATGGAAAAAAACATGTATTGTGGAAAGTAGCATTCAGCACTCTGGAAGGTTACAGACTTGCAGCAGTGAGAGATGGCCCTTAAGCCCTTAGGTGAGTAGGGGTTATTCTGGAGGGCAGATGGTTATATGGTACTTGGAACACAAATCTATAGGTCTTCAAGCTTTGTGGAGATACACTTCATGAGGTCACAGAAACCTGTTCATGCTCCACGTGTTATTGCTATTTCTGACATGCTCCTGTCATAAGAGCATAGCTGAGTGGTAATAAGTGACCAAAAAAGTGGGTTTTGCTCTCTGTAGTGTTACATCCTATGCATTTCTGTCACAGGCCAACTACTTTGCCAGCTGGTGTCTCTGCAGCTTGAGCAGACATCCATCCTGGATGAACGTCATGCTGGGTAACAGTCCCCTAGTGACACTTTATTTCCTGATGGGATTGAAGCAAAGCAGTAGATTAAACCGCTGGAAGGAAAGGCTTCCTTAAGCTGAACAGCTGCAAAAGTGTGAAACTGCAAAAGCAGCATGGTGAGTCAACTCACTTTGAACAAATATCACTGACTGCAAAAGATCCTTTTTTTTTAAAGGGGCCCAGGAAACGGCCATTTCCTGATACCTTTGTGTGGTCACCCTAATACACACTGTGTGCTGTTTTCAGGCTACCTAAAATTCTACAAATGCACCGGATCCATTTTCATACCTATTAATAGTGCAATTCTTTCCTGCCAGTCAGAGGAATTTATGTTTTAGTTTGGTATAGAGTGAAATGTAAATCACTTTCACTATTATGCTGTCACTGAAGTTGATTTAAATTATTACAGAATGATAAATTAGAGTTTTGGTTTTTTTTTTCCCCTTGGATGGCATTTGCATCAAATACTCTTGCCATGGCCAGTTTAAGGAATCCACAAATCTCAAAGTGAGACTTGCCAAAAAAGATTTTGTCTTTCTGATAATTTACTCACTGGAGCATTTCTCCCTTCAGTATTATCAGGATAGTTACTATGACCTGGATTTCACAGAAGGAAGGTTTGTGAGGAAAGGTAGTACCTTACTATACCGTGATATAGCTGAAGATGAGATTTCAAAGGTAAGCCTGATATCACACCCAATTTCACAATGCTGCTTCTGCAATCTGAGGGGCAAACCCCTGCCACAGAGGGCAGGGATATGGGACAGATGCACAAATTCTCTTATGGAGCCAGCAAAAGTTTTAATCCCCACCATGGTAGATACCAATTCCTGAACAGGCTTCTCTTTTTCTTACAGAGGGAAAGAGCTGGGGTCCTACACAGAGTTTTGGGTCTTCCTCTCAGTCATGTTCTCAGTCAGCTTGTTTGTACTTCAACTCCCCTTTAAAAGAGCCACAAGATCACAAAACACCCCTCCTTCCAGTAGCTTGGTACACACTTGAAGCTAGCAGCACCAGTAGTGTTCTGTCATACCAGCTTCTTCATCATAACTGCCCACTAACTACAGAAATCCATGAAAGAAGCAGCTCATGAGCCAGCCGTGTTTTATGATCCATCCACATGGTGGTTTGTCTCTTTAGCCCAATGTACTGTAAACGTACTCTACTGCTTTCACATTCTGGGCCCTGTTGTTGACTCAAGAGCCACAGTACTGGATCTCCCAGTTGTTAGTGTGCGGCTCCTTAATGAGCAAGTAATTTTGTCACATTAACAGCATTTTTACAGCATATGCAGCTTGTAAAAGTGCTAGCATTGAGGAAAACAGCCTTCTATGAACTCAATGCTTTTAACAGAAAACAAGCTCTGTGGGTTTAATAGAAAGATTTGCAGTACATTATCTAAGGACTTCTAATTGTAAACTAAGCTGAGGCATGAATCAAAACTGAAAGCTATAATTTTCAGTAATGGTGTAAAATGCATTAGACTTTTAAACAAAGTTTAACTACTGCAGCAAGGTAGGAAATGAGATTTCCTTACCAGATTTAACGCATGCTCTTCAATTTCGGGTGAATATTAACAATTCAGCTTCTGACCCTTGCTAGAAATGTGCATGTCTGTAGCTTCATTAAGTCCAGATTTGTCTGAATCAAAGGGATAGGTCCACTCATGCTCCTATTTCAACCAACAGGGAAAAATACAGTCTTGCTTCCACCTTGTTGAATTTAAACTTTGAATTCTGTGGAAAGACAGAAAGAAACATCATTTCAGTGGGTCAAGGGGATTTTCATGCTTCTGTAAAACTTGAGTAATGTGTTTTTATAACATGAGGAAAACCATCATCTTTGGGATAATCTGTTTGGATCCACTGCAAGACCTATGTTTTTAATCCTACCTAGTGAATTCTAAGATAGTCAAGTCTTTTTTCATCAGGCATCTGCACACTTCCTTGCTCAGAAAACCTCATCAGTTTTTGGTTCTGCACCCAGATTTTTTATGGCAAATGCACTCCTCTGCCATATGATTTACTGAACTTGATTTGCTACTGATGATGATGAAGACTCAGTCAAAATGTTGAAGGAACATATTCACTACATTGTGGATTTGGAGTGAATTTCCCTTTTCTGTCTTCCACCGGATTGGATGTATAATTTCAGGAAAAAGTCTCAGTGACATTAAAGTTCATATTTAGACTCAGCTAAGTCTCTTTCAGAGAGCATTTCCTTTTCTTCCTTTCCTAAACTATTCCTTCCCTCTAGCAAGAGCAGCTATTTATTTGTGAGCTACTTTAAATCTCTTCCATTTTATAAGGCACTTCACTTTTGACAGCACTGGAAAAAATGCAGCTTTGCCTTCTATATTTAGTAGAAGAAGAAAAAACCACCAGATTGTTTGTTGGTCTCTCTGCTTCTATTCTTCTGTTCCAAACTATTCTCCGTAAGTTCCTGTCTATCGCCTTTTGTAAATAACATCTGCTTTTCAAACTCCCTGTCTGCTAATTAGTCTGAATCATTTGTAAGAGTACAGTACTTATTTGGAAATGTACAAATCAAATGCTAATGGGTAGTAACAAGAATTTCCCACTCACTCAGCATTTACATCAATTTCCACATTATAACTATGTAAAAACTCCAAACATAAAAACCAAAACAAAACAAACAAAACAAACCCAAACAACCAGTCAAGAAAAAAACCCCAAACAACCCCACAAAACCGTAAACCTAGAAAACTTCCTGGAGGAAAATATCTGTTTCAAAATTATGCATTTGGGTTGACACTGCCAAATACTTTCAGTCTTGAGAAAGATTTTTCCAGTGATATTAATTTATGAATTGTCCATCTTACCTCTTTTCTATCACATCAACTGGTTTGGGGATATCTCCCTTCTGCTGTGGAAAGCTTCAGCCCACATCCTTTCTTTCTCAAGGGACTGTCTCAATTCCAGGCTACCAAGTAACCCCCACTCAATTGCCATCTGTCTCCATGACTATTTAGAAATTTCATACAAAACACAATAGTGCAGACCAGCTCCATCAATTGACATTGGAGGAAGGAAGGCCTGAAGTACTTACTTCCTGATTATTAAGGACTTGCTATTAAGAGACTAATATAAATCTACTTTGCCAATGGCAAAATATAGCTTTGAATTGAAAATGTCTACTTCACGAGGTAAGCTTCCTAAACTCCAGGATCTTGCTAATAAGATCTCATAAATCCAGTCCTAATGGTCTTTCATATGTAAATTCCTTAGCTGAAGGACAAAACAGAGAAATTAAAAAGCTACTTTGGTTAAAGCCTAAGTTAAGTTCTCAAGAACCAGCTGGAAACAGAACCATGAGCCATGTCAAAAGGGATTCTGCACAGCTTGGCTCTTGGATATATGTTTTTTTTAACATGTTCTACGAATGATCTGTAGAAAAATGCAAGTGCTATCCATGAAAAAGAAAACCCAAACCCCAAAATATGGCTGTACGCCACTTGTTAAAAGCCACCAAATCATTTCCAGAACAGCCAGCTACTGGATTCCCATCCCTTTGGAACCTTAAGGAGACAATCAGAATTTTAGGAAAATCCTTGAAAGCTGGAACTAATATTAAACACTCCAGTTCTGGTCCCTCTGAATCTCACCCTCCTGGCTTACAGTTGTACTCTCAAAAGGCACATAAGCAATGGTGTCAGACACATACAGAAGCCAGTAATAGACAGAGGCACCTGAAAATGGCTGAAAATAGCTCAATTGCTGCCACCTTATGACTAGCCAGGCCCTCTGACAGCTAATTTTACTGCTAGGGTGATCCCTTGACACCAAAGGAAAAGAATGGCTGTAAGCATTCAGAAGAAGAGTCCTTTTAACCCAGCATCCTAACCCTGACACTTCTGGCCATGAGTGGTCACCAAGGGAAGAAAAAGAACAGGGTATACATACACCTACTCTCCTTTTCCTGAGTGCCTTCTCGACTTTCAGCTCTTACTGGTTCAGTCAATTTCCTGAACATAATGTGGTCTGTCTACTATTGAAACCCCCAAAGCCTTAAAGTAGAATACTATTCCAAGTATTCACCCAGTTTACTTGAAACACGCGGAAACTGTGCATTTACAACAACCTTCACCAAAGTCTGTACGAATCACTTCCCTGAGATGGGAACACAGTGCAATGCAAACACATCAGAGCCACCTTTAAACCTGCTAATGCAGGTGCTGACGGAAGCTCAGCCACAGCCTGTGCTGACTATCTGATTATTTGCAGATCTTCCCCAGTGAGGTTTACAGCTCCCTTGAAGCTCTGTGGTGCCACAGTGACACTGCTTCCAGATCACAGCTCAGGTCTGTGGGCACTGCTCTACAACTATACTGACTGCAAATACAGTTGTCTACAACAGCTTACTCCTACCTAAAACCGGTAAAGAATCACAGTTTCCCACTGGAGCACACTCTGTAGTGGTGGGAGTCCCACAGTGATATAACAAGGAGCAAGAGTGACCTTCTAACACCATTGTCTTGACACACTTAATGAGTAAAGACAAAGACCTTAATTTCCTTCCTGTCCTCCCCAGCTACTGGTGGTACATTTGAGAGCAAAGTTTGACGCTGAATCAGAAACCACCCAAATGCAGAGTAGCAGTCTTCTGTTGTTTCTTATGGGTCCTTCCCAGTCAATACAGTTTGAGCTTGGATCATCTCCCTGCTCATGAAAGTTTCTAGCTGAGTCACTTACCAATTTCACTCGAACTGTGCTATTTCCATCTCTGTTTTTCATGCTCATGGTAATGTGGTTACTACTTAGTGTTCATACAAAGCTTGGAAGACAGAAATTGCTGTCTAGCTGCTTAATGTTGTCATTTATACAGTTCCTAAAATCTCCAAGACAAGAAATAACGTACAAGGAGACAGCTTGCAACGCCTGCCTTTCAGTATACTAGACTGAGGGGCAGGCAGTTAAACAGGGTCAGGTGCTGTGGTTAGCTAACATAGTCAAAGACAGGGTCACATCCCATACCTACTGCTACTTTATGGCTGCGTAGGCAGTCTTTAATGAAAACCAGACTGCTGAAAGGGCTGCTTAGAGCCCCAGCACCACTCCTCCTTGCAGTGGCTGCAGGCAGGGGAGCAGCTCCCATTGTCTCCACTGTAGGTTCCACACCTCTGGCACCTGAGCCAGCGCTGTTTGGCACACAGAACATACATTTATGCTGCCATAGAAATGATTCATAGGAACACACACCTTATTAGTTCAAGAAAGAATGAAGGATTTCTGTTCACTGTGGTCTATTAAGTAATAGTAATGGATCTCAATTACTTGAAAGACCTCTAATTAATTTCTATATTGGCAATACTTGAGTGAAGAGGTCAGTCAAGAGACTAACTCCTGTTCCCTCAGCGCTGCTCAGCCTTTTAGTACTAATTTCTATCAGCCAGGCAGTGCTGCAGAAGTCAAAAAACTAGAGAAAAAAGAAATCTAAGATAGCTATTTTCATTACCACCTCCTCCTTCCCTCACTAGTTGACAAGAGATACTGTAATGCAGAAGACCAATGAAGGGGAAAAAAAGTGCTTTTGCCGTCTAAAAGATACCTTTCTTGCTCTGACATAATCCTCCTGATCTGTTTAAATTGCTTCCCTCCTTAGCCTCCCTCTCCATTTTGGCTGCTCGTTTATTTTGAGTTTCATTCCGAAGCATTCTCCTGCTCTGGTGCTGACTGAAGAGTTTTAAGTACTCATGAGTGAGATATTTCCTGATATTCCTGTGCCTAAAACCAACTTTTCCTCTAGTTTTCTGAAAAATCTGATCTGTTGTCAGCTGCCAAGCTTGGTCTACAAGGCAAGCTGAATGCTGAACCTCTTTGTATGTGCTTTTTATTACAGCAGCATACACCAACACAGGGATGACAACTGAAGCAGTTTCAACTGGCATATTTTCATTCTACGTTACTGAAGTACTTACATCCTGCTTCTAAGTAGTTATTACTCTATACGGGGTATGTCTATAATATACACTTACAGTGTAAGAACTAGGACTATAATTTTTAAACAGTGATTGAAATCCTCAGTCACTGGTATGGTTTTGGCAACACCCTGGCTTTCATTTTTGGTATTGCTAATTCTGACTTAAAAGCTTTCAATTTTAAAAACTGTTTTCTCCTGATTTCAATGGTTACATCTTAGATGTCTCCTGCACCATCTAAATTGAAGTATGGAATCTCATCAAGATGCAGGAAATCTCTCCAGATACACAATGTAATAATGAGACTTAAACCCAGCTCATTTAATAGAGATAGGCTGAGAGTTACATTAAGTCGAGACTCCCCCATTCCTAACTAAACCTTTGACTACATTGAAGATAGGATACCTGCTGTCAAAAAATGTTCTTTGAAGGACAACTCAGGAATGTGGCAGCAATAAATAGCTAAACTTTCCAGCCTAAAGCTGTCACTATGAGGTTCCCAAGCCTGCACTGGCCTCCATAAGATACAGACTAGCAACCTCATGGCTTCAATTGGTTAGAACAGGCTTCGATTTTGCAAATACCTCTTACAATGAGCCCACCCCAGGCCAAAGATCTCAGCTTGTAAGCAACATCGAGGGACACAAGCCTTGCTGGGCACAAAACACAAACACCACTTTGATCAGCGGTTCAGGAGATGTAACCACCTTCCTTTTCCACACCCCAGTTGATTGCTTAGTACCTCTATCTTCTCTGTCAATCATCTTAGCCTCACCTCCCGCATCCTTGCCTTACAAAAGCAATGCAGTGAAAAAAAATAATCCAAACCAACGAGCCACATAATAAGCTCTTGAGTGGTGCACGTGAATGCGTCAAAGCTGGGCATCTCGTTAGGATTCTGCATCAGACCCTGTGCAGCCATTGCAGTGGAGTGAAGTTGGATGTTGGAGAAAATCACAGACTTGCACAGGGTCCAGCCCAGCAGTTCTCACACCTCAACAAAAGCACTTCTCAGATGTGAAGGATAGGGGCGATGTTACAGAACAGTTTAGGAACTGATATATAATATGGTAGAGTGATTTGTTTGTTTGTCTGTTTTTAAACTTTTTTTTTTTAATTTGCTTTTATGAATAGCTTTATTGTAAGGTCTAAATTTAGCCTACTTTACAAGTGGTATTTCTTGCTGGCTTAAAATGTTTGGTTCATTATATTCAAAAGCTTTATATTTTAAGGAGAAAAAAGGGAAAACTTCATATCTCTTCTGACCAAGTTTGAAGATTGGGGCTTTTTTTTAAGCCAGTACAGTAAAGAGCTTGACTGTGAAGACAGAATTTAAGGAAAATAACCTCTGAAAAGATTTTCTAAGGCAGAATAAAGAACAAGAAAAATCTGTTTTTACTCATTTGTTCTTAATGGTGTGCCTGTTGAGTCAGTGTATTTAGAAGTCCTTCTAGGTTATGGCAGCTTGTCTACTTTCATGTTTTGATCCTATTTTGATTTGGCTTTCTTCAGATATAAATACTATAAACTTGAAAGCCAACCTGAGGTCAAACTCTGATGACAGGAGTATATACATTATGAAAGAATAATGAAGTCAAGTGTTACAACTCTGTGAGACATAAGCTGAAGGTTTAGATGGTCACGCTCCTGCTCCTTGTGCCTCCTTGAAAGCTAAAACAGGCCAAGACCTCGCAAAACAGGAGTCACAGCTCTGAACCAAGAACTGATAAAAACACAATGTGGAACGAATAAAAATCTATTACCCCTACTAAAAAGTTCAATAAGGAGCTGTAACTCAAAGAACCAGAAACACTGCTTTTGGAATGGCAAAACATAATAAACTTCAACAGGAGGGAAGATCTTAAAACAAACTAAACAGTCATTTCTTGCCCTGCAAATATCAGAAAGGAAATCAGATCCATTCATTTGAAAGCAACTACTGCTGTAAAGGAGCTGGGATTTTGCCTGTTGGTCTGGGGGTTTTTTTGAAAACCCAAGTCATACTAATCAATCCCAGCTATGATACAGAAAAAAAATTATGTGAAACTCTTTCCATGTGGTTCTTTCTATAAACAGCAATATTTTTGAAACAAATTTTGTATAAGGAATTCCAGAGGGTAAGCAGAATAGTCTACAGTTAGTTTCTAAAAGAGCACTTTTCAGAATTATTTAAAGCATATGGAAGGAAGAGCTGGTCTTTTGCTTAAACAAGATTCTTGCATCTGAGATTCAGTTTTATGCCTCGAGTGGTTCTTGGTAGATTTTCAAATAATTTTATTTTGCCTGCTTCACCATTTCTGAGTTACAAATCCTTGGAACATATTTTTTTCCTTCAAGACTAACCTTAACTGGAGCAGACAGTGTAAAATTCCCAGTTCTGAGATGTTTCAGGAAGTGGCGAGTTCAAAACAAAGTTTTAATGGCCTAAAGAGTACATTTATAGTTTGGCTGTTACATAAAATACTGTCAGAATTTGATTATTATTCTTATTTGTTCAGACAAAATTTGTAGCTGATATTAAACTTCAATTGATATAAATAAGCTTGCCTGACACCAGCAGTATTTAAAAGTGTGCTTAATGCCTGTTACATGTACCGTATTCACAAGTGCTCCCTGATAAGACTTTCAGAACTTTGCATGTATATTCTACAGTCAAAAGAACAAATCTGTAAGTCAGTTATTCAATGACCTTAAGTCACAGGGCTTAGATGTGGAAAGCTTTGACATTTGAGCCCTTCCTGCTTCAGGATTTACAGTCTTTTATGAATTCACACATAATCAAGGTAGCCAGCAGGTTTATGCAATATTTATCTTATTTAAATTCACCAGAATGTACAATTTCCTTAAAGTCTGCCCATTTCCTTGTGCTCAAAGACCAGGAGCAAACAGGTTTGCCTCCCTTATGCTTGTGTGCACAGTTCAGAAGACCACTGTGCAAGACAGAACCTCTTAAAGCAGGCTCTGTGAACCAAGTGGAGACAGACTCCCCAGACCAGCTAGCTGGTTCTGCTCTTTGTCTCTGGCTGCTGCCTGTGAATTGAAAGATCAGAGAGTCTTTCATACTGCTGTTCCAGGTAGACCATTGCTGTAATTGCCATCAGGGAAATGTTGTAATCTCACGTGGGAGGGGATATAAATAATCTTGAATGGGTGGTGAAGTATCCAGGAGACAATTTGTCTATTAAGACATGAACTGTGCTGTGAGCCACACATAAGCTAATCCTGTTTGGTCGCTTATGACCATTAAAGATTTTCCTTACTCTTAAAAGTAATGCTATCACTAAGAATAGACTATGTTAACTCTTTTTGTGTCAGGCTCTATAATAACTAATCTGCTTATACCAAAGGCAAACACTTCAGTGTGCTGGGCAACCTGCCCCATTTCACATTGAAAAGCTCAAGATCTATATACAGCCTGAGGCCTGTGAGTGGCAATGTTTAAGGTTTAGCACATTTCAAAAGGTTGCTTTCTTCTGTTTGTCTTCTTACCTAGAAACATACTTCAAGTATATATTCAAACAGCCTATACCTGATACAGATTTTACTAGTATTACTATGCAACCCTAAGGATCAACCAAGACAATCTGGGCATTGCATTGGCTTGAGACTTGTGAGGTACATTACTTTTGACATCAGGGAAGACCAGAGATGTCTTCAACCACTGCAAAGAGCCTCTCAAGAGCAGCTGAACATTTGAAGGGCCCATACTCACCCTGTCAGGGCTCTGCCTACTGGTATAGGGAGTGAAGGAAGTAGGAAAGACTCGGGAAGATCCCAGTAAAGGTCTAGAAGTGCAGCAGCCAAGGAGGCACTGAAATAACCAGCAGCAAGTTGTCACAGACTGCACTAACTCAGGACCACAGGAAAAAGATGAGCAGGAGACCAAGATACAATAAAGTTTTTACAGCGCTCTGAAGGGAAGTCAGAGGGAATACAGAAGGACTCAAAAATAGGTTGAGCCTCCTTGTGCAAGTTTTGCAGGATCACAAGTCTGTCCCTCACACCTGAACCAAAGACTAAGCCAAGATGTACAGCTTCCCTTCCTCTTTTTCTACCCTGGTCAAGGAAACACTGTTTTCTCCTATCACTATATTAAGAAACATAGTAGGCAGAAAGGAAAAACAACCTCAGATGCAAAATTCCCTCCTTAGTCATAGGTATGAGAAAATGCTTCACTGTGGACAGGAAAAGTGAACACCCATTCTCCACCCTTTCACCTCCTCCTGGGACACTGGGTTCACTTAATGGAAATATCAGGGGAGTGTCTTCTTAGGGTTTAAATAGCAAGTTATTACAGGGAATTGGAGAAAAAAAAACAAAAACAAGCAAACCCACAGCTTGCACAACTTTTCTCACTGCTTGGATTGGTTTAACTCTTGGTTACAAAATATATGCACTCCATAGCACTAAGAAGGTATGGAGTGTATCCAGTACCCTGAAGCCCTAATTATCAGCATTGTATTTTTCCATCATCTCTGTATTTGTACATAAAATCAAATTAGCACTATACACGAGGCCAAATTCTTCCCTTGTTCACATTGGTGCAATGGTTCCTGTATTAGAAATAACGCAGGGGATGCACATTCAGTTTTTGCTCTGCCTTAATGTAAAGTTTTATGTCTTTTTTAAGTACACATTTTATTATTAGGTCTTTTATTTCCATCTGCTCATACTGACTCACAAACAAAAAAATCTCTGTTTAGGGCATTCTATAAACAAACTAATGAGATGAATGCAAATTATAGCAGGGATTCATTTTACCACAGCCTTCTCAATGCAAAAGCCTGTATGTGCAGAAGGGATAGGTAGAGTTACATTTCCAAATTGGAACTGCACATCTTGTTGATTTAAACAAAATGTTCACATTTCTTCCAAGAGAGACACAATGAAAATTTGCTTGTTACTTTGACTATACCCACATGCACATTTTTTTTTCTTTTAAATTAAAAACTTACTGACAAGTGGTAGACCTTTGGTGGTATTAAGTGGCTTTTTCCACAGCAGCTTCTCAGGGTCAGCCTTAACTCTATTCTGAGCCAAGTATGTGCTGCTGACAATTGCTGATCTACGGTACCTAGCTGTGTGGGTAATGCATGTCAGTTTTCCCACCCACTTACACAACTGAGCAGTGTCTAGCGGTCTGTGTGACTTTAGTAGTAAGGCCTGTGACCACCCTTGGTTTTGCATTGTGGGTATTTTTTGTATTCTCCTGAACACTCCTTTGCAAAGACTGCAAAGCAACAGCCCGCAGCCTGTCAGAAGGAAAGTTCCAGAAATCACTAATACAAGGCTTTCACCAGAGGTAAAAAAGCTGCAGCCAGAGAAGATTGTATTTGGAATGATTCATTTGAGGTGCAGTATGTTCTCTCATTTGTTCTTCATCTGTGACATCCACATATTACCACTCATTCAGAGCAGCATATACTGATGTTAATGAGATGCCCTCAGCAATCTTCAGTTCCTTTTCTTCAGCAGAACAATACCCTTTGACCTAAATGTTCCTTTATAGTAGAATATTTAAAGTATAAGAAAATATATCTTTTTTTCACCTTTTTTGTCTTTTAAATCTGAACAGCATTAAAAAGGTAAGTAGCAACCAGGCAACTAATTAAATTCTTCCTTGGAAGAACAACAGCAACAGCACAACCTTTTTTATGAGCCACATGTTTTTAAATTGGCTACTCCACTTTCCGATTCTTTAGCCTCCCTTCTTTCGTCTACTTTTAATATACAGTTCACGAAAAACTGGAATTAATTATCTCCACAGCAATACTCATCAAAGCACTCCTGCTTCGATGGAAGCCAGGGATGAAAAGTTACTAGGCAAATCTAAAAGAAAAGTGCACCCATTGGATTTTTACATGCAGACAAAATGTTCACAGGATAATATAAATAAAACTGGAATATTTCTTTCAAAATGCATTTTCTCTCAGCTGATGTCTCTGAGTGGTGCTAGTAGTACCTATCTTGATGATGAACATATTTTCAAGAGCATTTTTCTGCTAACAAATAGACATTCTGAGGGGTAACCATATGTTTAAGTGCTTCAAGGAGCTATGGTCTGAAAGAGGAAAGGTTCTTACGGAATGTGTGCCAAGACAAAATCCTGACCCACAGAAGCCAATGAGAATTTTGCTTTTGATTTTAATGAAGTCAGGATTTCACTCAAGAGAACTGCAGAAGGGTCAACCTATTTAGAGAAAAAAAAATATCCAGATGTCTCACAGTATGGGCTCTTAACCAGAAATTGCTGTAGAACCATGAAAACTTTCCTCGTTTTACTCTGTTTATTGCAAGAAATAAAATGCCTTATTTTTAATTAAAAATATGTTTTCCCAATCAAACTAATAAAGAATGTATTGGAGAAGAAATGCAAGTCTACTGTATTGTGAGACATACAAATACCTGTTGTGTCTTGCAGTATAATCCTTCTGCAGACTTACTTTTTTATTTTTATGTCAACAACCACATCTATTACTACATTATGGATTTATACCAGAGTAAAAACAGAACAATAAATCTTCAGATTGATAATACAAGTGGTATTTTTTTTTCTGTTGGTTTTATGTTCTTTTTTCCCATTAATGGGAAGGTGATAGAAGATTCCTCGGCACTCACATGTCTGCGTGTCCGCAGGGCTAGTCAGAGATATGAATGGCCATTTTTACTCAGCTGTCTTAAAAAATACTATCTTAAAAATTGAACACATGCCTTTGGTTAAGATCAAGTTGTGTACCCATTTCAGAAGCCAGGAGAATTTTAATCATCTTATTATAATGTAATTGCATTCAGCCTCTTTTTCTCCTCCCAGTCCCTTCCAGACACTGCTTTTCTGTTGCGTTCAGACAGTATCCTGTTGGGATGCTGACATTCTGCCATATCTTTGCTTAGAAATATACACAAGAATATAATTCTTGCCAAAGCTCTCACTAGTTGTAAAGCAAACAAAAAGTGTCCCCAAAATGTTCCATCATATAGAATTAGACAGTGTTAATAGTCAAGGAATCTTCATGTATTAGTGTGGCTTGTATTTCAGTTAGTGTCTCTCGGTGTCTCCTCCCTGATATATAATGAATATCTATATAAGGAATATATAATGAAAGAGTGAGCAGTAACCTCAGTGTTACCACCCAGCCTTTTGCTTGGGAAATCCAACACTTCCAGCCCAGGCTCTTTGACTCACTCAGTCTTGAGCTTCTGCCTGACAGTGCAGTCTGTCACTGTCAGACTACAAGGAGAGACCAACAACAAACCATGTAGTAAGTAATCAACCCACAAACACTTCTACATCCTTTCCCACTGTAGTTGCAAACCTTTGAGCTTGAAACTCATCTCAGTTACATCAGCATAAATCCTGACATACCAACAAACTATGTAGTTCCCAGTAATATTTTTAAGGAAACAAATCCAGATTCCAGTGCAATGAGTCCGGAAAGCCAGATGAGGCTTAATATAATCATATCATTTAATTTTATGAGGCAAAACCCAAGTGAGCAGCAGCAGTAACTGACCCTCAGTGTACACTTTCATCACAAGTAAATTACGGACTATTACTATTAACTTTTTCATTAGTGTTGCAAAGAACTATTAAAATTTTATTTGAATCAGCTGAGTGTAATTACTGTGTAATCAACAAAAATGTCTCATCTTTGCCCAGTGCTGGTTATGTAATTACAGATTAATAACAAGGGCTCCTGTGCTGCAGTGCAAAGCAACACTCCCTAGGTCTACTCTTGTATCCAGATCACTAAGAGGCTGAGAAGCTCTCAGATTCCAGACCAAAGGATATGGCTGTATAATTTAATCACTATAGCGTCCATAAAAGATTGGAGAAAGAAAGAGTTTAGCTCCTCAGTACCAAAGCAACTCTGATAAAAAGCAGAAACACATTATTTAAAACAGGCTTCCTATTTTAATTGATCTCTCACACGCTTGTTACCAACTTTCACCATGTTACTGAGCATTACCAGAACTTCCAAGGGGCAAAGGTGAAAAGTTATCAGGTGCATCTCAGCACTAAGCTGTGTAAGCAAGGCAACAGAGGTAGCGCTGAATTGAGCTGATCCCAGCTCTGAGATGGAGGCTTCAAGCTGGAGAAAGCCTGAACGAAAAAGCCAGCCTTCAGCAGCATCACTCTTTTTCCTGGAGAATCACTCAGAGAGGTTTGTTGTCTTCCTCCTCCTGTCTACTCAACAAAACAAGTAGCTTTCCCAGCTGAACCTCAGTGTATGTCATTTATCCAGAAAAAGGAATCCTGGAGCAGAGCTACAAGATTTTATCCAAAGATGAAGCACAGACCTCCTTCTTGGCAAAACGACTGCTTAGAATGTGTTTAAACATGAGATTCCTGAGGAGAATGCGGCAGCAGGGGCAATTGCTCTTTTCCTCAAGGCATCCTTGCATCAAGCAGCCTGTCATGAGGTAGAGGGAGCAGAACTCCATCCCTATTTCTGGTCTGGTTTGAATGCACACTGCTGTGGTTTCAGGCCCCGAGGTGGAATTTAAGTTGCAGGGCAAGAACCACAAAAAAATAACCATACATGCAATCTACAAGGCTCACCTACCTATTCTTCCTTCTTTCATACAGGGATCTCCAACCATACTGTTGAAAATATATTTAAAATACAACAAAGTGGTCAGCACAATGGGAAAAAACATTCCAACCATGCAGCCATGGAATTCTTGTTCGTATTATCTAAGGCTTCGGCAAGATCCTATTATGCCAGCATGTCTGTAGTTAGAGGACAGACTGCTCCATCCAAGTCTCTACTCTCCATCTTTTGACCTCCTCACAGTAGTCCCTCTCAAAGTGAGTATACAAAAGTAGAAGCATCCAAAATAAAACAAAGCCCTAATTATTTCCCTAATTTTTACATGAAGGTAGTAATTAGTTTACAGTCTGTTGCAATGAGCTCCTTTGTGGCTTGTGTAACAAATGAGGTCCCTTCAATTAGATGGTCATTGCTAGCAGTGTCTTAATTGCCAGTTGTAAATTATTTTTGTTCCAAACACATCACTAGCATTACTTTATTCACAGAGATTGTCTTGTGCTTTCAAGATTCAGGGAAAATGAGTGTTTGCTATACTTGATTGGTACACTTAGAAGCAAGGACTAGATTTTTTTTCTTCTAATTACTTAGGTGCCTGGCTCCTATTTAAATCAATGGAAACCTTTAGAAACCTGGCCCCAAGTGACCTGGGGTTTGTGTACTCTGTCTCTCTCTAATACCTTTGGGCACATGCTTAGCCAATCGGTACACCAACTGCTACAAGGAGCCACAAAATCAGCACAGTACTGAGGCATCCATGTCTGCAGCTTAATCATATTCCACATGGGAAAATTAATGCCTTGGTCTGTACAAGTCTTACAACAAAAATACATTTTCTGACCTGATTTTACTGATTTTAATCAACGGCAAAATTCTTGTTCACTTTGACATGAGCAAAACCAAATCTAAAGCTATGTGTTGGCTATAACCGAAAGCCAAGAAGATACAGTTTTACAAAGCTGTGATCTTACTGTTCATTTACTAACCTTCATAAGTGTCTCCTTTCTGGAAATGATAAATAGATGTACTCAAAGTAGAGCTACAGTAAGGAATGTAAATACATACTAGGTTTAGACTAGACTTTGGGCCCAAAAACTGGTTAAGGAGTTTTTGAATTTAAGCTGGAGTGTGAACAGCAGAACTGAGCCCTGATCTGACAGTCCAATTCTACCACTGTCAATTTTCTAAAGTATTCAAGTACAGTCAGTAATAAAAGGATGGAAAAAAAGTAAAATCAGGACTATTATACTAATTGTGAAAATACCACAATAACCTCTGATAGAACGACTGCTCAAGAATGTGAATACACTACTTTTTTCCCCTGGTTTGGTACAGTTATCTACAGACACTATTTTCAGATAGTATTTTACTGCATATTGAGTAAGAAAACTTATTGTCCCCTTTTAATTTCACAGTAATCAAATATCTGCATTGATACAGATGTGAATATAAATGGCAGAACAGCAGCAGCTGAAGGTACAAGAAACCTAGAGAAGAAATGCATTTTTTGCAGTGATGGTTGGTATGTTTTTTTTTGACTTTACGATAGTCAGTGAGCAGAAGAAGCAGTTTTCACCCTCTGCTGTGTGGTTTTTCAAAGAAAGACCTCTCTCAGAGACCTCTGCATATCCCTGACACTTGCTACTAAAGTTTCAGGGAGGGCAAGCAGGATAAAGTGGAACTTACAGAAACTATACCGTATTTCCATCTCCTGACATGCTGATTTCCCAATTAACTATATAGACCAGTGGTGGGGGACAGGGAGGGGAAGCATGGAAAAAATAGGAGAAAACAGCTATAACTACTCCGAAAAAAGGTGAAGAAATCTTTTTTCTGCTCTGGATCTGTCATCCTGTTGAAATGAAAGCTTTTTAAGGAGATCATTCCCTAGCTGGCAGAGGTCTGGCTGCATTCAGATCCCTGAATTTTTGCTCTGCCTTTTTACTCTATTCCTAGATGTCACATCCCGTTTCTTCACAACTAGTGAAAGACCTCATCTTAGTGACAGATCCGTGGCTTAGGAGGATAACTCTCCTTTGTGAAACACATCTTTATAAAAATGCCAAAAAGCAGAGAGTCTTTCAAGGACAGTGGAAAGCATTGTCCACTCTTCCCTCACCAGCTCCCCAGACTACTACTGGGAACACCTGTGGTATGGTTGCATAAATTGTTGTTCCACAGGCCCATTCAACACACCAAAAAGTCATCTCCATTCAAAGCTGCTCATAAAAAGAGGGAAAATCCTAAACAAAAGCAAGCTAGAGTTGCTGCCAGGGCCAATACTCCTTCCAGAGGCTTGGCACATTGCTCAGCAAGGAAGATCTTTGACCAGGAAGGATGTGGCCCAACCTGACTGCCTCAGTCAGTGCTGCCTGGTAACTGGCCAGTGAGAGCCAAAATGAGGGACATCATTCCCCGTGCTTTGGAGAAGGAGCTGGTCTCTCCCGCCAGGTACTAGCTGACATGCAGAACAGTAGCCAGCATGGATTAAAAGCTTCTGAGGATGCTGCCAGAAGATAAGTGCTGTTCATTTGATACCTACAAATATTCTTCTGATGTACTTATGTTTTCACCACTATATGAAAAGTGGTTTTCATCAATGAAAGCCTTCAGAAGACATAGATTAAAATAATAATACTAAAAATAAACCCCTGCTGGCTTAACATCATTTTTCTTAGAACCTGATTAATCAATCATGATGAAAGGCACTGAAGCGCTTTGCTGACAACGTTATGACAAAAAAAGACTGTGTGCTCAGCTCTGAGTCAGTGTAAGAAGGTCATTTTCTACCTCACTATTTTTCTCCACCACTCTATGATGCTTGTGCAGGGATGGTTAGACAATTGTAGGCTTTATACTGTGGATGTATTTTGTGTGTTGCCTTCCCAGCTGATGACACTTCTGACCAGTTTACTTTCCTGAAAGCCCTCTCTTTTGCTACTCAGGATGATGCATGAGGTAAAAACAACAGTTTTACTGTCTGACTCCAGGACTGAGTTCACCGGATGGGTAGGTAGGAAAAATACTATTAGTAGAGTGAGTTGAGCAAGAGCTAGGATCACTGCCAGATAGTAAGTAAACACGCATCCCCGCAAAGCAACAATAAATAGTATAAACAGGCTTCAGTTCTTTCCATAAAGAAAGCCATTAATTTCCTCTGACTGTGCATAGCTAGGGCTTAGTAACCCACAGGTCACAACAGCATATTCTGGAGGTCTTCTGTTAAAATTCTTTTCTATAAATTATCAGGTCCCCACTGTATCTCATAATTAAGAGAGAGTCTGATTGTCAAAGCAAATTATTATACACCTGGAATTTCAGGTTTTACATTGGGCCCTGGGATAAAAACAAGATACAAAACCCCTATTTGCAAATCTTTCTTGATCATGGATCGAATTATACTTTGTGTGCAGTTTTTTAAAAGTTTGCATTTGAAATGTCTCAATTAGCATCAGAAAAATCAAGGTACTTGTTAATGTGAAATGAAAGAATTTCTGCTTCAGATCTGATTTTGCACAAGTGCAGCTCTGTAGCTATTAAACTTAAGAACTCCTTCTTTTTGGACTTAAATGTTAGTCTTCTAGCCCACATGGTAGTTAGCATCTGAGCTGGTCAGATGCTTACAGGAAAGGCTGTAATGCTTTTTCCTTTAACACAAAGCACACACTGAAGAATGTCAGGAGACCATTCCTTCTCTCACCTCTATACAAACCTGGATGGTACTGCAAACATGTATTACAGGTGCTCTGTTAATCTCTATCACTGCATCTTCCAGGGTTTCTCTTCAACCTTTCCACTAGCCCATAACAGCATGTCAGGATACAGCTGATACACACATCATAACTGATAGCTCCAGAGCCTGTTCTCCTTTCTCTTGCCTTCAGGAGCTAATCTTAGTCAGCTTACCCAGCCATGCAACTAGGCTCAACACTGGATCAGCTGCACATGCCAGCAATCAAACTGCATACAGTAAAGTCTAACAGTCAGCTAGAATTCAAATATTTCCACCTCTGACTGTCCCTGATAAATATTTCACCAGTTCCTTACACAACACATTGTGCAGCAGTTATCCTCTACTATGAGCTTTCTAACTGAGAAGTTACTTCACCTGCATACTCAGCACGAGTCTCAGACATTAACAATACCACCAGATAGAATCACAGTTTTTCCTTCTAAGGATGATCTCAATCTACATAACCATCATGGTGCCTTGGTTAGAGCTTTAATAAGTCTTTGTTAAACGAGAGACACCCTACTTGTTAGTGTAGCTCATCACTTCGAAACTTATTGAGTTGCACAGCACCATTAACTAGTCTTTTCCTTTTTTGAGATATTTGTAGCACTGCATTAACTTAAAGCCCTGTCTAAGAAATACTAACAGAAATATGTTTAAAATGCTTCCTTGTGCTGCTCTGCTACAGTACCCTGGTGTTCAGGATATTGAAGAAACATTTAAATGTAGGTGAATAAATCCTCACAACCAAATTGTGAAAGCAAGTTAGAAAAGAAATATACAGATGTATAGAAAAGCAAATGGGCATGCTTCAGGATACAGTGAGATTAGCATCATTTTAACAGCTAGTCTGTCTTCTGTTTCACCTGTTTGTAAAAAAATACAGAGAAGAAGCTACTAAAAATGTCAAAAAATTAAATATTGTTCAAGTGAAAATATTTAGGAAAATATAGCGGTCAAAGCAAATATTCATCTGCACATTTACTCATGAACTATGAGTCATGAAGAGACATCATTAAGGTCATTTCTGCATCCTTGACTCTGCTCCTGTCCCACTAATGTTCAGTTCATCTGTTTATCATAGCTAAATAGCCCATACCCCATAGCCACCTTAAATGTACTAAAGCTATTTTGTCAGCATAAATTTCCCAGTGAGCTATGCTCTAGAAAACTGTTTATGATTTTGGCTTTTGAGAATGTATGTCAATGATAAGCTAGAATAAGACTGTATACCTCCCTTCTATTTGCTCCAGTGCTTAATTCCTTTTTTAGGACCATGTGGAATTCATCAGCACTGTGAAGCCCTTGAAGTATGCAGAAACCATGTTACTAATGCTATTAGTGCTAATTAATTCTGCCAACAGGGCCTCTGCAACTAGTCAAGACATCAGTCTTTGCCAAAACCAACAGATTAAATAAATTTAAAGTTCTAAACCAAGCCATTCCCTAATTATAATAAGCCAAAAAGAAAGTTAGGGAAACACTGGAAAAATGAGGTAATTTTTGAACTCCCACGCAATGCAAATGCTTTGTCTAATTTGTTTCAAATTTGCTGTGAATTTGCAGATGGGTTTGTTTCAGTACATATATGTCCACAGAGAGGTTAGCTGTATAATGAATAGTTGTTGCAAGTGAACAGCAACAAAATTAAGATCATCATGGTATACATAATATTTTAGTTTTGAAGGTATTGCAACGCATCACAGTAAAATAATAACAGTTCTCTAAAGACACAGGTTTCTCATAAATCATTACATAGAAAACTGTGTAATGGTACATACACAATGTATTGTGAACATACTAGATGAAAGCATACATAATACAAGGGGCTCAGTTATGAGCATGTTCACTGTTTTTTTGTACAGCACTCACATTCCTCTGAGACAAGAAACAACAGGAATGATTTATGTTTGCATTTCCACACTTCTGCAGCAGAGTATACTTGCAGTCTGAGAAGGTGACTTTTAACTGTACCTCACCACCTTCCTGAGCTATTCTCCCAAGACCACCAGGCCCAAGGCTCTCTGTTATCAGGAGTAGTTGACGTGATTCTCATCCCTTAAGGACCCTGACAGCTGGCTTTAAATATGCAGTTAAGCAATTCTTCACATATCCAATTAACTCAATTCGTCTTCAAGAAATATGTAACTGCACTGGAGGAGGCAAGCACATCATCTCAGAACTTCTCATAGCATCCTGCAAGCACACCTCTGCATAAAAAGATAAACAAAGGAAAGCTGTGCACCAGCCAGGGTTATATTCAGGTATAATCCTCTACTTCTTCATAAGCGTAAATTTATAGCAGACTAAATAAGCAACCAGAGAATGGTTCACCCCCCATTTTCCAACAACTCCAGATGAGGTTTGAAGAAGTAATGGAGACGAGATAGTGAGGCAGTGAAAGGGGAATTTCCATCCTATGGACAAAAAGGTCAAGATTCTCCTGTTCATTTCTGGTCACAGCTAACCTCATCTTAGTTTGCCCCTATTTGGCATGGCACTACTAAACTAACCATGGGCATATGTCTCTGCTGATAAAGCATGTAACTATGTTAAGGTGGAACCTGGCTGTCTTTGTTCATGTGCAGCCCAGATCACACACACTTTCCAAACAGTTTATCTCCATTACTTTGGCAGCTTCATGTCTCTGCTCTGCTCAAATAAAGGATTGCCAATATCAGTGCATCTAGAGTGAGCTGTGCTGGCCTGAACATTCTGTTATGAAAGATTTCCAATTTTATCATCAGTTTGTTAATGTGTGCCTTTTTCTGGAGACCACTTTAAGCTCCCTATAAATCTGTGTGTTACACATACAGCAATATATTAAGGGAACACTGGTACCTCTACATTCAAGATGTCTTGTTATGAAGTGTTGGCTAATCAAGGAAACGCTGAAAAATTCAAGCTGGTCATGATCCAGCTACTACTTTAACTTGTAGCCAAGTTTTTCACCCCCAAAAAAGAACTCATATCTTCCTCATAAGTGCTACAAATATGAACTACAGACAACATTATTTTCACCCATCTGAAAATGCAACCTACATTGGGCATGGGTACAGAAATGCTGTCCTGCTCAGGAAAGCTGCTGAAAGAGTTTGTCTGCAGAGTGATTGCAAGGTAGTCATACTGGCCTACCTGGAATGACTTTACAACGACTCTTGTGCTGCACTCAAGCTAGCAAGCTTAGCCTCTTAATGCGACAAAGGCCTAAGGTCTATGTGCCACCATCTGATGCAACATTTCTATCTCTGCTCCTGAGCCTGGGAAACACCATGCAAGTTAGGCATCTCTTTCTATATCTCATTACCTAGAACTGACATGTCATTTTCCCCCCCTCTGAGTGTTATGTTCAATCAAGGGTAGTGGACTAAGCTGAAAGGACAGTAGGATAGGATTAATCCTTACTTTGTAAGTAACTGAACATGCAAAGGGAACAGAAGGCTGCAGACTGCAGGGTGACTTGGGAGGAAAAAGCTGCAGCACCAAAATGGGACCCTGCAGTAACACAGGAGAAACTGCTGGGAGGAGCAGAAAAGACAGACTTCAGAAACAATAGAAAGACCTTCCTATGGATCAAAAGGAACTTGGCATTATTTAAAGCAATTCAAAAATCACTGAATTGACTAAAATAAATACGGGGAGCTGAGACCTGATTGACAGATCACAGTGGGCAGGGGGAGAAAGTTATTTAGAAATCATGCTTCCAATTCCTATACTTAGTTACTTCGAGTTTCAGAAATTCTTAGAAGTTTTAAGTTCTTCCTAAAAAAAAAAAAAATGACAGACATTCTAATGAGGCCTGGTTTCTCTCACTGTGTGATGTGTACACACTTTGGTTCCCTCAGAAAGTGAAATGGCAAAGTCAGAGAGTGAAGAATGAATTTACCCTGGCTAGAATCTGAGCAGGACTTTGGAAGTTTCTGCAATCTAGAAAGTGACATCAAAACAGAGCCATAGAGAGTTTAGGTTCATGTCATGCTCGTAGTAGACCACCAGTTCACTCTGGTGGTAACTACTGCTTGCTAGGTATTCAGGTGATTGCCAAGAATCAACAAAAAGATACCCAGTAAAAACTGCAGACAATTTAAAAACACGGAATGAAAGGAATTCTTGTAAATTCTGGGTGACACACCATCAGATCCTACACTTTCAGTACATCCCATAGCCCTCAAAACTTAGACTAAAACAAGGAATAAGGTACCTAAGCAACTAGCCCAACCAGTTCATGGTCTGGTCTGGTGGTGCTTTAGATAACTGGGTTTTGGACTCAATTAAATTCCTGTGCCTCTGGCTAACTCTGTAACCTATGATACACAAAGCAGCAGAAAATCCTTTCTTCTCAGTTTATGCCCTGAAAAGAAAGACTTGTCATGACTGTTATAAAACTTTGGTCTGCCCAGTAAAGCCTCAAGTAATACTACTATTCATACAAGTGCCTAATCCTTTTTCTGAATCTTGCTATTTGTCTCAGTAACATCCTGTGGCAGAAAATCCCATGAGTTGATTATATGCTATGTTAAAGAGTACTTATTTTTAATGTATTGAAAAATTGGTTGGTTTTTATATCATTTGCTTTGCGGTCTAACTTCATTCTGTGCCTTCCCAGACATGTTCCTCTTTCCAAGTACACTGTGCAGACAGCAGGGGATGTTCATGCTTCTTCTCATCTTCCCACATCACATTATTTCCACTAGGTTAGGTTAAGTACAGGAAAATAACCAAGAGCTGTTCCCGATCTAAACATCAGTGAGATGGGACTCTAAATGACTGAGTTGTGTGGGCATTAAGGTACACATCAAAATAACCTAAAACCAGACAAAGTGGCAGAGTTCTTGTGTATTTGTGCCTAGTGGAAGGTCAAATACTCAGGGTACTTATTAAGAAGGTGTATCTTCTCAGGACATACTTTAAAGGAAGTGTTATAACCCTCAATTCTAGTGCTTTTTTCCCATCTGTATGTTGAAGCAGTATTTTTTGAGAAGTGTGAAGTAAGATACTAGTGAAAAATTATGTATAAATTCCAAATATTAATTCCTTACATGGCATTCATGTACTCGCTATCACACAAAACTTTTAACCAGCATTCATTTCAATAAGGTAGAACCATTATATGACATGTTGCCCTTATGCTTTATATAGATTTTTAAAGTGTATGAACTTACCATTTCCTATGCTTATTCTTTTTATCTTGTTGGCAAAAAAGACAGACCAGCGATTTTAATTGTGTGGCACCGGGCAGAATTTCTCAGCTACATTTCTGTTACAACAACGTGAAACAATAACCACTTCATTAAAAAGTGGGTCATAACTGAGAAAAATGCTAGATTATCAATATTCCCCTGATCAGCGTTTCTCTAGAAATCTATTTCCAGAAAAGCCCTATCAGGCAATAAAATACACAGGCTTTTATATCCTCTTTGCATCAAGGCATTCTGTCAAGAGATAGAAGAAATATTCCTTACCATCCTCTCTGTTGAGTTGCCAGTCAATATTTAGTGATCATGGATCAGTGATGAAACAGGATGGCTATAGCAGCCACATACTGTAGACTAGATCAGATAGTATTTTGGGATGTGGGAAAGCTATTTAAAAGACTGGCCTCAAAATCCATAGTTTCATTAATTGGATGAATTAAGGGCCTAGGAGAGGCTGAAGCCTCAAAACTTGATCTGAAAAGCTGGGTTTTGCATTCTAATCTCCAGAGTTAAACATGCAATGATGCCAATTAATCCAGCTTTAAACAAGAGAAAAGACAACACATACAGCAATCATCTAGATAGACAACCCACAGACTTCATAGCAGTTGTGAAAGCAAGCACTACATTGGCTTTTCCTCTCCTTTGAGATTTTTATTTAGAGGACAACTTGCTCCATTGCAGTTCTGATTTGAAGTAAACAAAGACATACATGTCACTCTTAATCAAAATTCTGCACATCCCATTTTTTTAAATCAGTTTTTAGACATAAAATCACTTCTGAAGGATGGTGAGAATCTATCTTCTGCAAGATTTGTTTGACTCCTGCAGATCCAGATGTTTCAGTCTTCAAAGCATTTTTCTCCTGAAGAGAGAAGATGAATAAAGTCTTGTTCTTGCACAAAGAAGAAGGACAGGGGCTAAACCCCAGAGCACCTGCAATGCATTCACAGATGAAATATATATAAAAAGGAGAAATGGCAAGTGAAGATTGAAAAATGGGGCAAGAAACTATGCAGAGACAAAGAACAGAGGTTTTGTCTCTGAAAGATTGATTCATAATCTAACTTGTATTCCAAAAGGGCATTAATCTTTGTTGATCAACTTGATCAATTTAGCAAAATTCTGTTAAGTATTCTAAGAAACTAAGTATGTACATTACAGTGCAAGTTTTCATTTGCCTTCTGTAGTCTTTAGTATGGATTGTAAACCTTAAGTTGCTCATGTGACGGTCCCCATTAAATCCTTTCTTTAACTATCATTTGTTATTAACCCCTAGCACTTACAGTTTTAACTATACTTCATATACGGAGATTTTTTTTCATACAGTACACCAGTAAACATGTTTTTAAACTTTATTCTGGAGGGTTCAATTCAGTACTGCTCTAGGGTCAGAACGAGCAGTTATACTCAACTGTGAACGGGGACTCGGTGGGATTCCAGAACTGATGTGGCTGCTCATGCATATCTGATGGCTCAGGATTAAGAAAAAAAAAAAAAAAGAAAATGGGGGGGAATAAAAAAAGTATAGAGCATTTCTGGAGGAATCAAAACCTTTCCTTAGGGAAATAGCAGTTTTGAAAGCAGCAAGCAGGATTCAACTAAACTGGCATTTTTGGTGTATCCTCAGTTGAGGCAATAAAAGACCTCTTTCGTCTATTGTTTATTGTGTTTATTGTCAGCAGAATGACATTTAAAAGTACATTCAATACTTGTCCTTTTCTTCCTTTTGGTGCTTCAGGATTGTTTAAGTTCTCAGTTCCTTCTTCTGAGAAGTCATTAAGACAAGAGGCTAATGGTCAAGCCGATTACAAGTGAGCTGAGTTTGTTTCCATGGGGTTTGGCATTTGTTTAGGAATAATTCAAGTTTGAAATGACCACAGCAATGGTTTGAAGGAAATCATCATCAAAAAAGCCAAGCAGGAAGGACATCAGCAATCAACCTGTTGAGATTTCAGGAGGAAAGGGAGGCTGAAAAAATCAAAAGGAAGAGGGAAGCACAGCACAAGGAATAACTCTCACACCTATTTCTCCAGGATCAGACCCTCAAAGTGTGCATTTGAGAATGAGTTTTCCAAATAATTTTTTTTTAACTATTCACCTGGTTAATCACCTGAGCCTATGAATGATCTAAGCTTTCCTTCAGTTCTCTTGTATTTTGTAGGGGCTTGCTTGTGCAATAGTTACAAGGTCCTTTTCAACACAAGACCATTGAATATCCATTGCATTTACAGTTTAAATGGAACAAATCCAAGTTCATCTGAAACATGTAATCCTCCCATCCACTTATTCTGAGAGGCTCATAAGTATTTCTCCTGGAAGAATGATTGCCAGAGTACAAGGCTTTTGCAGTAGAGAATCACCTAGCTATTCACTAGCAGGCCACAGGGGGAATGATGCGCTTGCATCCATCTGCAATACACACATCATCACCAGGTGTCCAGCAGTGCAATGGCAGGATCCTAGACCTCAGGTGTGAGAAGTAGAAGAATGACTCCCAAAGCCCAATCCAAATCTGCTCTCTCAGTTCCTTTGTCGATTTTTCACTCAATGCTGTCCTGCTTTCATCTGAATGCCAAGATAAACACAGACAAAGAAGTCATATGAGGCATATTCTGAACTGTTGCATCACTACTATGGGACATTTACTTCAAGACATGGAGGTTTTACAGTTCTCTTGCCCTTTTAGATCATCTTGCTCTTTTTAAGTTCCCAACAAAACACAGAACCAGACATACCAAATCATGCAACTCAAAAACATTAGGCAGCATTGGCAAGTATGTAGGTTTAGAGCCTTAAACTATTCGTCTGATTTAATCCCTAATTTTTCAAATGTGCAGATACCTCACACCTCTTTTTTCTGCAGTGATACATCATAATACAATCAAAGGGATGATTACACATCGCTACAAAAGCAAAGGGAGCACTGCTTCCCCACCCAAGGCATTGCAAAACACAAACAACAGATGGCTACCAGTCCTTTCTTACCCCCCATTTTTATGGAGAGGACTTGCTGTGAACATAAAATGTGGAGGCCTTGGGAGGCTGTGCAATGCCATCACTCTGTTAATCAGCTTATGCGTTGTGAGCTTAGAGAACAGACCACAACACAAACTCCACCAGCCTGCTAGGGAAGATACTGGGTTTATTAATTCTTTTGGGCTTCTCTCTCTTTTTCCTCTCAGCAACTGTTGATAGTCATCTGCACAAATCTCTTTGTTATTGGTTATGGCTGATAGTAAAAACAAAGATACAGAATCACACAGCATAGACATGTATCTTTATGTGTCACTAGTGATCCATATCCTAGGCTCAGTGCAGCAGAAGAGGCCACCGGGAGATACTTCAATTGTCTAAAATGCAACAAAAATGACAGCTAAAAGTTTTCTCCGTCTGTCTGGATCTAAACAGAATTGTATGCGCATACAAATTCGGAACTAAAACGTCAGCAGCCACCAGACAAATGCATTTACTGTAGACACCGATTACTTCACTTTTCTCAGGACAATCCTGCTAACCCAGCGCCTGGCAGAAAGTTATTCTGTGGTCACACAGGGCTCTGAGCAACCCAATGCCTGCCATCCTTTTGGTCACTGCAGTGTCTCTCTCGCCACTAGAAGACAAGTCTTTTTACTGGAATTGCAAACACTAATCCCCTGCCACCAGATATAAGTCAGACAGTACACAGAATAATTACTGACCAGCACGTACTTCCCATGCCCCACATCTCATAACATATCCAAGTATCCTTGCTTTTAGCTTGATCTCAAGTCTAGAATCTTCAAATTTCTTTTCTGTTGAAAACAATTCAACTTTAAGAAGCTTAAAATTGTTTCATATCCTCCTTCTTGTTCAGGCTATGCAGCTATGCTTATGGTATTAAGCAGCTCATAGACTTACAGAGAGTGATTTAAAAATTATTCTTTCAAATGCCTCTGAACCGTATCTTAAATTACTTCATTCTAAAATAGAAGACACGCACAGAACACATTTATTATGGCATAAAGGATTCTTGGATCTTATTTAAGATGACTGGGATAATTCTTCCAAGGCTTTTTAATTTTTTGGTAAAACACCTATTCCAAGTGACTGCTGAGAGGGCCACCTGAAACATTTAACAAAATATATTCATTTCTTTTTGGTTTTGGAAGAGAATTATCAGACATTTTATTATGATAGGTAGAAATATTTTGCATTATGAAATTTCAGAATAGTCAAAATGAACGGTAAAAAACAGATAAAGTGAAAATAAAATTAAGAAGAAAATACTTTTTCAGAATATTTTATTTAAAATATTCTGCAAAATGTGCTTTTTGTCCTCTGTGCAAAATCATCTGTTAGTTCAAAAGTTTCTCCTGATGATGCTGTGGATCTTCTCATGTTCTATGTACAATGTAGCAATACATATGCAGTCTCAGTATGCAGGTACACTTTTAAGAGCTTTTGCATTCACATTTGTTCTGGGTCATATTCTCTGCAGTTACAGAACCTGGGTCCAAGACACCTGAGAGAAAGAAGACCTAATGCTGCTTTGCTTGTTTTGTGGCTCTCGGCAAAAATTGCCTTGGACAAGTTTCTCGCAGGTCTACATCCATAGCACATGGCAAGGGAGAACAGCAGCTTCCTTAGAAGAAGCAATCTACTGTTAACTTTTAAGGTGGCCACCCACTAAGAGACTTTCTGTTTCACGGATGCTGCAGAAACCATGTTCTCCCAGGTCAGCTATTACCCTGTCTCTCATAGTACTGCATTTCCATAGAAGCCTCCCTATGGCACAGGTTTGGTTATGACAAAAAAGAGAACCAGAGCTTTGCCTCATACACTTATAGCTGTATTCACATCCTCACAGAGCAAGAGGCCATTGCCCAAGCAAAACAGTTTTCTGCATGAGAACTTCTGAGCACAGATTCCCTGCAAGGTGGGGCTACATGGCATAAGCTACAGTTTAATATATCTAATGCAAGCCAGAACTTGAAAAAGGACTTTTGGGGCACTGAACTCTCTTGTTTAGTCCTGGTTTTGAGCAGCACATTTTAATTTATGTCTCTCGGTACTAGGAGACAAGTGCAGGGAATACAACTAGTGACAATAGCTTTGTGAATTTTTAAAGACCATTCTTTATCCCAACTGAAGAAACAAATGACTCCCAGGTCGAAGTGCATGCAGTTCCTCCCCTAGCAGCAGTGGGCTTCTCTCACAGGGAGAACAATTTCATTAGTTTTCAAAGTGCCTGGTATAATACTGCTGCACTTACCTCTAAAGTACTGTAAAGAGACTGGAACTGCTGCCAGCACAAGGGCTGTGAAGGGATTTCTGAGGCACTGTGACAGGCCTTCAATTGACTTTACTAGCAGCTTTTACACATCTCTTTGGAGTTCCATTAAAACACTTTATTTAGTGTTATTCCAATTGCTTTCATTAAACACTTGTTTTGTGCTGTTCCAGTTGGAGTGCTCTGTCATTCCGGTACTTCTCTGAGGTTTCTGTCTGGGATGCAAAAGCTATTGCAGTGTTTCTGCAGACTGTGGACTGCTTGGTTTTTATGTAAGTCCCTTATCTTCATATGCTTTGAAGTACTTGTTCTTTGCATGGAAATCATTCCTACCCCAAAATTAAATCTGAATTGCCGTAGCAATGCTGAAAAAGCAGTTATGAATAAAGGATGCATTTTATTAGACTTTGGTATGCACAGTCTGTGGATCTGCTTTAATCACATCAAATACGAATACCCTTACCTAGAGTCAACTCTGGTAAACTCAAGCCAAAACTGTAGGACATTTAGGACAGAGTCAACTTTAACATGGACCCTTCCACTCTCAAAGGAGGCCATTCAATGAAAGAGGAGGAGCAAAGGGCTGACCTGAGTCCTCCCTAATTTCACTATCTTCCGGCACACCACCCTAGAAGAGCCAGGGCTGCCATTCAGCCACTTCTGCCTACGGTAGGGCAGAGCTGCAGCTCCTGGAAGATGCAGCTCTGAAATTACTCCCTAGATGAGTTGCTTCTGCTTGGGATCTGCAAAGTCAGTATTTGTTCTAATTATTTCTCCCCATCTTCTGCAGCCTTCACTTTCTTCCTTCTTAAATGAAAGCAAGCCCCAACTTGAAGAAAGGACAGGCCTTTTAAACATCTGTAAAACATCTAGCTCTGTGCTAGATTTCCACTAGAAGCTACAGAAGTTCCTTGGAAGTTTCCACAGTACAGTGCCCATGTTCATAACTCATAAAAGTTTCACATGTTTAGGCTGTTATTTCATTCTTCTTTTTAATAAATTCACTCTAGGCTCATGAACTTAAAGAATCAGGACAACTTTTCCTTCTCTGCAATTGTGTTTGTGTATTTTTATATAGATCAAGGAACTTCTAAGTCAGATGCAGTTTTTGAACTAAAGTTTTTCACAATATAAAATAGCATAAACATCATCAGTAAACACTGTTGAATTGCTGCTCTGGGCTTCATTCCTTTTATAAGATCTTGAAGACTTGCTTTCCTTAGAAAGATCCTTGCAGCAAATTCTGAACTTGTTTCCAATGACAGCTGGCATCTCCCTGCCAAAAGCACTGACACTCCACTTCAGGCTGTTCATGTTCCTTGCCATTTGCTCTCCCATGAGTGCATTTGTTGAGGGGAGTACTGCAGCTTGGCTGAGTATGTGAGCAGCCAAAATATTCGAGAAGGTGAGCAATAACTCTGTTGTCATTTAAACAATTCCAAAATCCGGGTTTTTACTCTGCAGTTCAACTACGAAATGTGCAAGTGATGCAACTAGAAAGGAATATTAAACCCCTCTTCCTCCCTCTCAGTTCCCTTGTGAAACATTTAAGGGAAACTCAGATGATTTTCCAGCTTAAGAGAAAATGAGGCATTGCTTACATGACAGGGGCCCAATCTATTACCCCCAGGACATGGGGATAACGCCCACTGACGTCACTAGAGATTACTCATCTGCAGGGTGGGAGAACAGGAGACAGATTCTCTGTGCTGACTGCATCTCTAGATCCCAGAGCTTCTAATTTGTCTTGATATTTCCAGCCATCAAACTGCTTTGCCAAATCACCCAGTTTCTTGGCCTCTCCTCTCACCTGCTCAGCTTTTTACTCTCACAGTCTTGTTTCTTCATCATTTCGTTAGCTAAGGGTTTTAAGTTAGGTTTTGCAAACTGTATAACGACTCAAGGACTTAGCAAAGAAAAAGACAAACATACAAATTATCGTGTACTAGATTGTTAAAAAAATTATAACCACAAAGACCTGCTTACAAAACAAAGTAATATATTCTCCTAAATGTGACGGTGAAATGTGGACTGCTGGTTTTTAAGCAGTTAAACTGCAATGCTTGAAAACAGCTTACTCTTGGGTATCAGAACAGTTACTTTTCCACATATGTAACAACAGAACTTTTTAAAATGGGAGAACTGAACTGGAAAAGTGCCAAGATTTAAAAATGCTGGGAAGAAGCCTCGGGAAGCAAGTAACATTTGGCTAGAGATCTACTTTGAAGGAAGAAGCATAAGTTGAACAAGGTGTCTAAAAAGACCATTAAAAATATGCTTCTTTCTGAATGTTTTCACCTGCAAAACAGGTTATAGAAGGCTGATGACTCTTTTCCTTTTGAAAACATGACTTAATTGTTGATCACATATTTGACTCTTTTTTTTCTAAGGAAACTCCTAAAAGTTAGAAAAATATCAGGATAGGGAAACTAGAAAGAGGGTAAAAATAAGTCCCTATTTTTTTTCCTGTTTAACTCTCTGACTTTCACTCATGTTCTTGCCTTAGTTCTCTTCCTCTCACAAGCATCTCTGCTATCTTCTCCTTCCCATAGATGCTTACACCACTTCCCCAAACTCTGTTAATTCACTTGCCCTCTCTGATCCTCCTCTCCACCACCCTTAAGTCTCTCACTTTGTCTCTCTCTGATGCCTGCATTTCTGACACAGAAAGCAAGGCTGGGACTGTCTCCTCATGCTCATCAGTCATGGAAGTCGTGCTCTACAAGAGGCAGCTGCATTAAATAGAGTGATAGATTTTCATTGCTTCTCCCAGTGAAAAATGCCAGATTAAGTGATGTGTCAGGGAGGACACTTTAGGAAAGTTCACGGCAGTTTCTCCTGCAAGGTTCACAGCTCTGCAGGAAGCTCTCACTCATGCCTGCAGATAATACAAAGGGATCGGCGTTTCTGTAGGCCAACCAGGATCGCTTGATCACATGCACAGTAATGTAGATACCAGGTAGGTAGCCAGTGGGCTTGGCCATTGATCCATAAGGGTCCCTCGGTAAGGTGACAGACTCTCTCTTACAATTTCTCATTCTGCTTGGTGGGGTCCATCAAGGGAAAGGGACCATAAAGCAATTCAGCCCAACTAAGTAGCAGCAGAAGCTGAAAAAAACACAGGCACAGGCTTTGTAATGTATGCCAAGTACTAAAACACAAGCACGTTAACCCCTTCCATGAGAAAAATAAAGTAAAACATTAGCACCTCAGGCCTGCAGATAAAAAAAATATGACTTTCATTAGAAGTACATTTTTAATAGTAGCCAGTTAAAAGAGAACAGGATCCAAACAGCACCATTCCTAAGCAAAGCAGTGTTAGAGTAGAGGGCAAATCTTCAATAGCTGGAGAGCTAACGTTTGCCACACCACTAGGGCGCAAATCCTGAGCACTCACGGCTTACTACAGAAACAGCAGTTCTTGATTCAGCACTTTTCCAATGAAAATCTTTCTGCAATCCTATCCTTCAAGCAGAAACAGAAAAAGAAAAAGTAATTAAAATAAATGAACCCTGGGGAGAAACAGGCATTTTTATTCATAGAGAAATCTTACTGAATCAGTGATTCTAGGATGTGAGAAGGCTTGCTAAAGTCGAGATACCAGGATGTCTTCAGCAGAGACACAGGAGCCCAGACAGCCTGAGTGACACCAGGGTCTTTCTGTCCCACAGGTTGGCTCGGGGACCAAAGTAGCATTTTGTCCACCTAAATCTCGGCCAGAACACATTTCAGTGTTCCTCACTGACTGAGCTACATGTTGACATCAAGTCGATAATGACGACTACTAACTACTAAAAGAACCAAATCAAGTCTTCTCTTCACCCTAACAGCACTGCTTTGTCTACTTAGGGGTAACATAGCCACATTTGAACAACACAGGATGTAAGGGGATACTCCAGGCATGAGAGACCAGCAGCCTGTTATGTTATTGTGGGAAATGAGGCCACTCAGAGCTCATGGCAACTTGTCAGTAATGCCATTAGCTTCAGCCAGGACAGCAATTGCCTGCAGATCAAAGAACTGGCTGATGGCAACCACTAGCATGCTGCCTCCAGAGTAACCACTCTCCCCTCCCCACAGAACTGCAGAGCTGGAAGAGGCCCCCTGACACAAAGAAGGCAAAACAAGCCTGCCTTACACCCATCTTTCCTGCTACAAGTTCACAGTCTTCCTACTTAGTCTTCTTCACCACTTTGCTGCCCTTATAAATACAGATTTTCTAATACAGGACCTAATCTCTGCCACAGACTCGCTGCTTATTTTTCCCTTTTCATCAAACCTGGAGAACAAATCGCTGGCCTTTTTATAACAGACCTTGCTATACTAGAAGCCATTAGTGTAGACTACCTTCTCTTTTTTTTTTGGAGGGGGAAGGGAATGAAAGAAAAGTTCCTCAGGTTTTCCTCACAGGTCACTTTTTCTAAATATCCTGTCATTCCTACTGTTTCACTATGGACCTCCTCTTATTTATCTACATCTTTGTCACAATACCGGGAAAAGCTGAGCCCAGTAATGCAGCTGGGATCTCAGAGAAAAGAGACAAGTCATATCCTATCGCATCACTCCTGGAGAGTTGCTCTCCCCTGATTTTTGTCTTTTTCTATTTATTTTTTTTCTTTAATAACGCAAACCATGGCAAAAACTTTAGTGTATTTTCTGTTTTATTATCCAGACTCTTAATGAACAGGACTTTGGAGTATCAGGCCCAAGATAGACCAATGAAGACTTTGAGATGTCAATGATGGGACAGCAGAAAGAGAGTGTTTTGCTTATGCGTTCAGCAAAAAACCTGTATCTTCCAGATGGCTGAGATTAGCAAACATGATGACATGATAACACAGAGCTTCTGGCACAAATTGGGGAATGGCAGAGAGTCAAAGGAAGAGACAAAGATGAGTGAGAAGCTCCCTGAGGAACTGAGAGTGGGAAACAATGAGTAAAAGAAACCCCTGTTACTGATAGTGAGCATGTCCTAGAAAACATGTGAGTTTCTTCCACTGCACATGAAGTCATTAACATGTGTCCTGGTTTTGGCTGGGATAGAGTTAAATTTCTTGCCATTAGCTGGTACAGTGCTGTGTTTTGGATTTAGGATGAGAATAACATTGATGACACACCAATGTTTTAGCTGTTGCTGAATAAGGTCAAAGACTCTTCAGCTCTGCCAGTAAGTAGGCTGAGGGTGCACGAGAACCTGGAAGGGGACACAGCCAGGACAGCACATCCTAAGCTACCAGAGGGATATCCCATACCATATGATGTCATGCTCAGCATACAAAGCTGGGGGAAGAAGAAGGAAAAGGGAGGCAGAGTCCTAGTGTTTGTCTTCCCAAGTAACATGTAATGCAACCCTGTTTTCTTGGGGATGGTTGAGCACTTTCCTTTCCATGCAAAGTGGTGAATGAACTCCTTGGTTTGCTTTGCTTGCATGCATGGCTTTTGCTTTACCTACTGAACTGTTTTCATGTCAAGTCAGGAGTTTTCTCACTTTTAACTCTATCCCACTGGGGAGGGAGTGAGCAAGTGGCTGTGGGGAGTTTAGTTACCAGCTGGGATTAAACCAGAATGGCATATACTCTCATAAAGATGTGACAAAGTTTTTATGGAGCATTTCAGACATTCATTGGCAATGAGAGGCTTCATTATCCAAGATGAAAATTGGAACAACTCTTTCTAATTTTAAGTCTGTAGAGAAGAGAGAATGAATATATTAAGTACCAGCACAAATCAACTAATACACACTAATTTACAACCACAAATGAACTGTGAATTTTGAAAGCATAGGAACGAGCTGCACCTGTAATTTGGAAGGTTAGAAAAAAAAACACGGACCAAACAGGACAAGCGCCCCGTACACCTGCACTGTGTAGCCACTATAAAAATATATTTGACTTTGCAGAACTTGCCAAAGGGCTAAGAGTCTGGCAAGCCAGCAGTGAAGAGTTGTATCTAAAATTACCTCCCAAGAAAGAAGAGAAAGCTGGGAATTAAAAGTAAGCAAATATGACATAAAAGGTGTAGTAAGGAAATAATTTAAAAAAACACGAAAAAAGGAAACAGATTATTACAAGAAAGAAAGGGAATAGCCTTTTACTAACAACAAACCAAAACCATTCTAACATTCTGCAGATAAAGAGATCCACCATGTTTCTACTATTTTACAAAAAGCATTTTTTAATTTTCTCCTTTTTCTGTCAATTTTGCTTTCTCTGTTCTGTCGATACCTTTCCAACTTGTTCTTTCCCCAACTTAATGTGTTTGGAATGACTTAAGGAACCAAATATCATGGAAATAAAAGCGCAATAAGAGAGCTGCCTAGTGACACCTTCGGACTTCAGATTTTGGTGGTGATGAAAATGAATTCTGATACTACTCAGCAAGCCTTAGACTGAAATAAACAGATTTACAGAAAAAACTGTTTTCACGGAAAGTGTCTGCCATCTCCAGACTTTCTTGACTACTGGCGAAAGCTTAATCCAAACATTTTTGGCTACAAGTAAGAACGAAGGAGAAAGTGTTAATGGTTAACTTACTTTTAGAGGAAGGTGGGTGAGAGGCAGCCTGTGAAATAGAAATGAGGTTTTCCAAGGGAAAAAAAAAATAAAATAATTACAACTTATAAAAAAAAGAAAAGAAATACATGCATAAAAGGCAAACAGCACTGGCAAAAGGCTTCCAATGTTTCCTTTGTTTAAAAATGCAGCTCTTCCCTCAGGCCATTCGCAATTCCCTTTGAAATTCTAAAACTACAGTGCATGTTTTTAAACAGTGGGATATGTAATGATTTGAACAATTTATCACAAGGTGTCAGGTTTTCCTGCAGTAAATATGTTTAAGATCAGGACCAGATTGTTTAAGCAGAAATACTGTTACTCCTTTCTGACCCAAGAATTTAGCAGAAATTCAGGGTCAAAATGTCATTTTATTCCAAAAAAGGAGGTGATACAGAGGGTGCAGATCTCTTACACAATCTTGGTATTTACAATGAGCACACACAAAAGTCTATTTCCCTGAACACAGTAGGAGATAGTTTATTTGCTCACAGTGCTCAACTTCCAGCTAGCTGACAATGAACTCAAAACCCTCTCTTTGTAAGTTCCCATCCACCCCTCAGGGTTCTCACTTAACGTTTGCTTTGCTTGACTTCTTGCTGCTTTTCTGTCCAGTGGTATGGAGTTATAATTGCTTGTTTTTCATGGTGAGACACACAAATGGAAGAGCATGTGCATTGCTCAAGTAATGGCATATGCTTATGCTTTGTATGGAAGCTGTTACAGTTTCAACAGTTTTGTTCAGTGAAGAAGATCCATTGTTCATTATACTTGTGAGCATCAAAAACGGACAGCAGTTCACCTACTGGTTACACAAAGATTTAATCTAGCCCACAGTATACATCTGCATCCTACCACAAGGTTTTGAGATTGATATAGCAATTATTAACTCACATTCCAGAGCCATAGTGTTCCCCCAGCCTTAACAGCTATGAATGTCTATAAGCAAAAGATAAAAGACACCGTCAGGACAGATATGAACTGTTTTAAAATACCATTTATAGCTGTGATTTTCAGGAAAGAAGAGTTGTTAGGGTGACTTCACTGACAGGCAAGTAAAAATAATAGAGCAAAAAGTAACATTTGTGAGCATCTGCATTTCTGAAGGCTGACATAAATGCCAGTTGGAGTTAGCTGCTGCACTATGCTGAAACAAAGCAGGCCTTAGACTTTGGGAGATTACAGACTGCCACAAAATAGACTAAAGTGAACTAAGAAAAACAGAGTGGTTCAAAGTATCAACAGAGCTGAAATACTCTCAAAGTGGAGAAGACAGGGATTTAAAAACAGACATGTTGGATTTGTAAAGGATGATACAAACACACACAAGATGTTGTTTGAAGATGAGGTGATTTTTGACAACAGCACTTGTAGGAAGGCTTTTAAAATTGTTTTCAGCTTCCTCAGAGACTGGCTATGAAGCTGCATTACAGAAAGCTGAAGAGCCTTGTACTTCCTATAAAAAGGATACCTATGACAGTATATGAGGGTTCTCTCCAGAAGGAGAAGACAGGAAAAAAGAGGGAAAAAATGTTGAGCTACATTACTGGCCAAAGTCAGGCCACTTTGACCACTTTGCAAAAGAAGGGCTCCAGAAGACAGTGGGAAAGACACTTGGACTTCCTTGGAAGGAAAAAGCTTTTGCTGTAGGTGATTTATCACAGTTCAACAGAAATGGCTGTGAGAATCTGTTTCCATAAGTGATCCTCTCCATTGCTTCTGTCTTTCCCAGCAGAGGCTCTCTCAGACTGGTTGGCAGTTGCCCATACTCTGAAAAGTATGATAATATATAATGGATACTATCCATTGCGTCCATGGATTGTATCCATCCCCATGGATATTTTGCAAAACCCAGAATTAGGAACCATGGATAAAAAGACAGCACAACTGACATGAAGGGACAGTGGTGAAAACTGCAGTCAAGGTTGATTAGACTATCATCACTGAAAGCCAAAATACATTTCTTAAAGTTCAACTTACTTTCAAAATGTAGATATTTAAGTCAAGAACTGTCAAAAAGATGTAAAGGGGGAGGGGATAGGAGGTGAAGGAAGGCAAGAAAAATTAAAACAAAACCACAGGCAATGAGAGATGGAGAAGTAAAATGGAGATCCTATGGTGGTGAAGTTTTCCCCTCATTAGAGAAGTTTGTTTCCAGCCTAGCCAGATAAATAAATGGAAAAAATACAAACTGTGGCATCAGAAGAGGAGAAAAACAACCCTTAAGTGAAGAAAAAAAATTAATGTTAGGCCTCTTAGCTGGGCTATTTAGCAAGATCAAGTGGGCATCTGAAAGAGGCTAGGAATTTCAGGTCAGCTTTCCTGGCATACCTCTCAAGACTCAAGGACCCCTGTTGAATGGAAGGTAGGTGATTGGTTCAGGTAAAAGCATATCTGTGAGCAGTGAGAAAAAGCAGATTATAAGTATCTTAGTTTTGATATTACACTACAAATCTTCTGCGACTCCCACACCAAAACAGCAGCAACCACAGTTACACCTTCAGGTCCTGGGGGCTGTCATCCTCCAGGAACAGCAGACTGTGGTGGGAAAAAAGAAGGTGCTCAGAAGAAGCAGTATCAGTTATGCAGAGAAGACTACATCTCTCTTTCTGAGAGACCTTTAGTTCTGTAGATGAGAGGTGCAACCCCAACAGCATTGTCAGGAAATAAAAAGAACTGACTAATTCTCAGTGTCTACATGTCTGCCTGATGTAGTTTGCAGGTTAAAAACCCTACGCACTGCTTTGTTCTGACACTTCCCTTGATTTAGCAAAGGGCTTTGCTGAACTCAAATCCTGGAAAATAACTCAAGGAAAAAGACCTAAGAAATCCTGGCTTGAACTATGGAACACTACACACAACGCTTACATTTCTATAGTAATGTGGTTATTCTTTGTTAGTTCTGTTTCTGTTAGGTACCACTTGCACAACAAAACTACACTAGGGCATTATTTAGTGGTTGCAGACATATTTTTCAAAGCACTTGACAAAAACCACAGGAATGTAAAGGTCATTGTATTATGTGCATATCAACCAGATTAAAGCAAAATATAAAAAATCCATCCAGCCATAAAACAAAACATCAGAGATAATAGCGACAGGAGGTTCCATATAATACAATCAGTAGCTGAGATAGCAAAAGGAAGCGTGTACAGACCTCCAGAGACGATTTTGTTTAAAGGCACCAAGATGTCTCACAAATATGGATTAAGAGGACATGTGAGGATCATTTACGAACTGAGAAACCTAAACCCAGAGCCAGGCATACTTCATAGTAGCCTCAAAGGTGCACTGGCAGACATTAAGGAAACTCTATGCGTTTTATCACGTACATCCAAAATGTAAATCGACTCTCACAAAAGAATTCATGTTTGTGATACAGGAAAGAAGGAAAAATCTTTCTCCAGAGCAAAGGTGGGGTGGCCTTCTTGAAGAGCTGAAATGATGTAAGAGGATGCTTTTAGCCGCTGGTGCCAGCCTTTCTACAAGTACATCAGCTAGCCAAGTCTTTCATGAATCTGAGCATTTTCACCTGACAAAACATACTTTCTTTCATATATACTGCTTCTTTTGCTGAAGTAATCACTGAAGCACAAGCTCAGCAATATTGGAACTTCTCTCGATTGCCTATAAACTTAGAAAATATAATCAAAGCAGGAGAGGCAGCTACAAAAAGTGCATACACCAAGTGTGATCCATATTTAGTTTTCATAAATTGCAGACTGGCTAGAATGGAGAAGTGTTACAGGCTACACCTCAATAAACCTATCTTAACTATAAGGACATGTTTTATCTTTTATCCAAACTGGTGCTAGGAATCTTCAGGTGAGACAGAGCACACTTGTGATCTGGGGCTTCAGGAGCAGCCAAAATATTTCTGTGTAAATCTGCATCACACGAATAACTGAGAAGCACTGTAAGAAGGAGGAATGTCAGAAGAAACAGACTGTAGTCGTAGGAGCTTGTTACATGGATGGTCACATAATGGGGGACACCTTCTCCAGATCACAGGGAAATCAGGATGCAGGCTCAGTGGTGATGAGTGTAAAAGGCTCAGAGGGCTGAACCCTCAGGCACAGGTATAACCAGAACTAGCAGATCTACCAGTAGATGGTAGGCATCATGTCCATCTCACAGCAAAGCCCCACAGGGGTAGTGGAGCTGGGCAACTCAGTACCAAAGGGTTTGACAGATTTTCTCTGGCAAATCTCTGCTGGGCTGGGAAGTTGTTAAAAAGTCCAAAGGGAATACATCCTTATCCCTCAGCTTCTTCAGTCCGTATCCATCATCTCAGTTCAAATCCTTCTTCACAGGATGCGGGTCTTGACCCAAACCCTGCCTTTGTTAAAGCCTTCATTGTCATTGCCACTTTGCAAGTCTGTTTATGTCTAACTGAAATTCTGTATTGTGCTAACGATGATCATTAACAGGACTGAGGATAGCTCTCACATGTCCTGACCCCCGGCAATATTGCCAGACATTTCTTCTCACTACTTTATTGCTGTTCTGCTGAGCACACATGGCTGCTGTTAAAATCCCAGCCAGCTGCTAACAACTGCTGGGGTTTTCCCAGTTCATTAGGAGGCCACAAATAGTTTTAAATCATGAAGCTAATTAAGCAGAAATAAGACTGCCAAACAGTCTAGGCCTCAAAATACACATCTAGAAATTGCTGACCTGGTAAAAGACCACAGGAAAGAGTTCAGCACCATCTGCAGACTCTGCCTCAGCTCATCAGTTTCCCCTATGCACATATTTCAGTATTATTTTTATGAATTGCTACCTTGGTGTTCCTCAGTGCTGGCCAGGAAGGGTAGCTTTTAACATCACAGGTTGCTGTTAAAAAAGGGCCATCCACAAGCATTGTTCCCAGTTAGCCTATCAGATGAATGGCCTGCTGTGAACAGCATTTCCACATCTGCACAAAGCCTCCCCTCACTCCTAATAGAATGGATGTCCTGAGGCAACTTCTCTGATCACCCTGGTAAGAGCAAGAGGTGGATCAAGCTGTCCCTGTATCAGCAGGTAGACAAGGCAACCGATGCTTCGCACTAAGTAACCAACAAATTTTCATCTTGGTGATATGGACGAGGCCTGTAACAAGAATCTAACTCTGAGGGCTAGTTTTTAAGCATGATACAAACCCCAGTTCTTCAACACTGGAAGTTTCACAGTGCAAACAGCCACACGGAGACATCATCCAAGAGAGTTGGAAGCCAGCTTTGATACCTTGGGGCTGTGTTTAGCCCAGTGGAAGAAGCTTGCCTGAGGCTGTTCCTAGGAGGCTGTGCAGCTCGTGGCAAGAGATGTGCTCCCTGCACACAAGGTAATGAACACATCCCCTTCCAGCTGCCTCCGCAATCAGAAATGCAAGCAATGATGTGCTTACATAACAACACTCTGTACTACATGGATTTCTCCTAGGCATCTAATATGTTGGGTTTTTTTTTTCTCTCTGGGTTTGGCTGGTGGTTTTTTCCTCCAAATTCTTTGCCCTGTTACAGACATATACTGGAGCCGATTTTGGGAGAATATCTTCCAATTGGAAAGGAGACTGAATGCGTATTTCCTCCTCCCATATTTCTGTGGAAAGACAATGGAGCTCACTTTTTTCACAAGTGATAAAACTGACATGATTCATACCTGCTAAAAAAGCAGACCAAAATTCATTTAATACTAATTATAAATTGTATTATATATTAAGCCAAATTTAAGAAAAAATCTAGCATTGTTTCAGTAACTTGAGACTTCAAACCATTTAATCACACCACACCAGAAAGCAAAAATTGTTTTTTTTTAAGGAACAACAGCTTTTAAGAAACCAAATAGAAATAAGAGTTCTCAAGTTGAGAAAGGACATTTCTTCTATTTTTTTTTCTGGTCCTTGCAGACCTTCCTTGTAAGAAAAATATGGAAAATAAAATGCTTGGGGATTTTAAATTCTCAACTGCACCAGATTAAGAACTAAAATAGTTCTATTAAAAATTTTAAATAATGTATTTAAAATCACATGAGGAAAGAAATACTGTACCATCAGCATTTCTAAGAGAGGCGAGAGACTGTAGACTGTAAAATATAATAAGCAGCATCTCACTAAAGTCGATGAGAGTCAAACAAAGAAACAGCATTGGGAAACAGATGTTGGGATTCTCTTGCTCCCACAGAGTTCCAAATGCATTTCTAACTTCACTCCTCCTTTAACTACTCCTTTACAAACACAAAAGTATTGCTTAAGGTCATCTGTTGAGCTGTGCGCAAGATGAGACCCCAGGATGATCCATAGACAGGATTTGTTTTTTCTAGGTTGGTAAACAAAGACCCTTCAAAAAATGACTGTCAGAAACAATGGGAAAGACTGTGCCATGCACATCACAGCAACCTGAAGGACAAAAGGGTAGAACAGGGGATCTGTGTCACTTAGGAGGCTGAATGCAACTTGCTGTCCTACAGAAACACATTAGAAGATCCATTTATCAAAAGCTTTTGAGTAAATACAAATCTTATCAGTAAATCTACTCCCAGTTTGATTAAACAAGTAAGCAAACTGCTCCACTAGTCAGAAGCCAAGACCAGGAAACAGCTTTTTCTGGACCTGCAACTAGCCACAGTCCTGAATTTCAATTTCCTTCAGGGGTGGAAATGGAAGCTTAGAGTAATGGGAGAAAGAAACTTCCACCTTTCTCCTGGGATAAGCAAAACGTGGTTTAGGTTAAGGAGAGTCCTGAGATTTTCAATGTTGTGTTGTTTTTGCAAAACTGAACGCATTTGAAATTTATGAAACTCTTTGGCTACCAGCTAGAAGTAACAACAAATGACAGTGCTCATGTGAAGATGAGGAAGCTCCAAGAGGTTTTTTTATGCCTTAAGGGAATACAACATGTCCTTCCCAGCCCTCAGTTGCTGTTGCAGGTGCAGAGGACCACTGGGTTCCTTGTGACAGGCCACAGAATACAAGTCTCCACTCAGCCACCTCTTGATAGACCAGTCCTTGGGACTTTAGTTCGGATAGCACCGATTTACCAGGAAACTCTCAGTTCTTTCTAAAGTGAACAATCCATGTCCTCATGCAATGCTGCTCCAGCGCCACTGAACAGATCTTTCTGTGAGATGCTAAGTAAATAAAATAAATAAATACAGATGCCTGTATTTCTATGACAGCCCCTCCTTCTGCTCACCTACCCTTCCCATATCAGGACCACACACTGACAATAGGAAAGGGGCATGGACACAGCTAATTTTCACTTTATTTTTATGGGTGGGGTGAAAAGGGTCAAACTGTTGTTTCTCTCACTACAGGGCTTGGGACAGGAGTCATAGTGCTCTAGACTCTGGCTTTGCTAGCAGAAGGTTTCAAAACCAAAATACAGACACCTGTTTCACAAATATACGTTTGTTGTATGTGTCACATAGAGGCTGGATAAGTATGGCATGAAGAATTTAGTGACAATCATTTGGAACAACACAACTAATTCTTTTCGTCTTCATCCACTCACAAACACTCCAACTGTCACAGAAACACAGGCTGATAAAATCTTCATGCTGGAAACCCTTCTTTCCCTCTGGGTGTATTGTACACAGATAGAGAGTAGGGTTACAGTGCTAGTGTATTGCTTGAACCAACCTAATTCTCTCTGTGGATTTCCATCTTCCTCCTTTTTCACTAGGGCAAAACTAATGATTCTTAAGTTTGTCAATCCACACTCATTTGGAATAAGGTTTATTTATTCTGGCTTTACCTTTATGGTCTTCTTTTCCTAGCTCCATAGTACTCCCAAAGAGAGGAGGTTTGCAGTGCATTTTAATGGAGATTTTAGAGGTTTTGCAAACTTAGGAGGAGAATCATATCCACATACAAAAGGCAAGCTGAGCTGCTAGGTGCTAGAGGGGATGTCTCATTTGTGTGCTCGCCAGAGAATGCAACTGAGACAAAAAACCACCAAAATTCCCAAAGATTTATCAAAGCAATCTGTCTTAAGTAGCTGAAGTCTGCTGATCACTTTTCAAGCAAGCAAAATAAATAAATAAATAAATAGGGAATCTTGTTGCATCCCTTGGTGATTATACATTAATATGTATACATTTTCCCCCAGTAAGTTCCCCTCTATTTTAAGAATCTTATGCCAGAAATGCATTTTTGTAACTCTCATCCCATTCTTTTCCCAGTAAAATGTTAACACTTAAAGGAACTTTTTTTCTTTTACATCGATTTCCTATATGATTAGAAAAAGAATTATCTTGAATATCTGTTGGAGGCCAGGAATAAAAGCTTACAGAAGAGTTAAAAGGATAACTTGATATTCAGAAAACATTAGAATCAGAGCTAAGAGAGAGAGGAAAATAAATTGTAATAGGGCAAACGAGATAATGTGGGAGAATAGCTGGAGAGTTTCACTGAAGTCTTTAAAGACTGCAGATAAATACCAGGAACAGGGTAATAACCCAGGGAAATATAACCCTGTAACACAAGCAAAGCCGTGACTGTGGGGCTTCATGGGGTAAATAGGTGGATAGCAGTACAGGTGTAGAAAGGAATCAAAAGGGCAAAGATGGTATATTGTATCAAAGAAACAAAGAAGAAAAGGAGGAAAGAAGCAAAACAAGACAGAAAGAAACTTGCTCAAAAGGCTACAAACAGATGAAAGCCTGATTTTCTGAATAAGCCTAAATAGGTAGATGACCAAGTACTATGCTTAGAGGTGGACCTCCTAATCACAGGAATAAGGCAGGGAGACTACGTAGCTAACAGGAGCTTGGCAAAATCAAAATCTGAGGTCAATGGTGGGCTTTACATCCCTAGATACCTTCCAGATAACCAGTACTCTAGGGCTTATAATGTCATTTGGGAAATGTTAGGTGATTTTATACTTGTTTCAGAAGACAGAAGACCCTACTGTGGAGCAACTATTCCAGACTGGCTTGTAACTTCATCTAAAGCTTTGAAGTAACTGAATGAAAGTATCCAGAAACAGTAGAGCTTTCGTTTGTTTGCCTAGGAAAGGGAGAAAAACAAGAATGACAGAATAAGATTTAATTTCAGTTTCCTGTGCAGAAGCTGTCATTTAAGCCAGTTGAGATAAACAGCCTTGAAATGGTAATCCATTGGCCATTTCTCCCCCTCCTACTTTGCTAGGTTTTGAAACTAGAATAGGAATCAGGCTTCCAGATACACACATTTCCTCCTATTGTGGCTGCACTCTGGTAAAAGACAGAAATTCTCATCCATTTACCAACACTGCAATATTCACTCCAAAAGTATGAGCTAACAGTTGTATGGTGGCCTTTCTACTGGGGGTCACAACTCACATTCACTTTTAGCAGATCCCACTGATAGTTTTTTGAGTTACCAATGTCATTTCCCCTAAAGTCATGTCTGCTGAGCTCTATCCAGGCTCACTGGCCACCCTGACCTGGAGTTCACTTCTCTAATAACTCCCCCTGCTGCCATTCATTCTGTTTCTTCTGCCTTTGGCAGGTTCAAGTGCTTTCAAAACCTTTTAGCTGCCTATCCTTAGAGGTGCGGTGGGATTCATTGCAAGTTCAATAGCTGTGAGGACTTGGTTCCTGTGCTGACAGTTTTATACAGCTGCAGAAGTTTAAACTGCTATGAGAATCTGATGACTAGTCCCAACCCCAATGTTTTCCACCCAGGAGGCAGAAAATTTGATGTTCAAAGACAGGTAAGAAAAGAATGTAACTCTCCCATCCCAAAACTGCCTCAGTAGTAAATCTACGGAATTTAGGTTCACCAAGACCATCTCCCATTTCCGCGGGAGAAAGAGCCAACTTCCAAATTGCTGAGCTAAATTGTTAACTTCCATAAAACACTGGGTAACACAGGGAAATATAGTGTAACAATTCCTAAACCCATCCATTTGCTGTAAGGAACAGAGCCCAAGGGACACGCAAAAAAAGGAATGGAATACAGAGGGAAAACAAACAGTAAAATCAAGCTGGCAAAATACAATCTCAGTCCACCAGCTTGTCCAGCTTTTGTTTGCTGTTTTTTTGGAAACCTCTTCTATAAAAGAAAGCTACTAAATATACCACCACTACCTCTTTCCAAAGCCTTCAAATTACAACACAAAAATGTGCGTCCGAAGAAGTACATAAGTACATACACCCGTGTCAAAACTGTGAAAAGAGGGAAGAGCTTACTATTGCTTCTTGCCCTTTTATAAATTAAAATGAATCTCATCAGAAATGGCATAAACAACATAAGGAGAGAAACTCTGGAAAGCCTTGTTTTCTGCAGCAGTAAGCCAGAGCACACCATGCTCAGTTCTCTTCCACCCTGCAGCGTACTTGTCATCTCCAGGAACTTGACCCCAGATGAAAATTCCTCACACAGTTACGTTAGTGGTAGCAATTTACTACCACTTCCATTACATATAACTCACAAAATGAAAAGGAAGGCAATGAAGGATTGAGCTGACAGTTCTGAGTTTAATTTTCAAGCAATTTGGCAGTCATATGGAAGGTATTATGCGCTTGAAATCAGTCTTATTTGTTGTTGATATCCGTGTTTCATTCTTTGTAATGTTAAACACTAAAATCTGTTACAGCTTTGGAGCAAGAAGAAGCCATCACACTTAATTTAGGGTTCATGAGTTCCCACAAACTGGTATTACAACTATACAAATAAATACAGATTAATCCTATTGTGCATTAAAAAAGTGAAAAATAGCTGATATGTGTTTTTTCTCCCCATGCATTGCCAAGTTAGTAAATGAACAATTCACATGGAAATAGATGCAGCAGCTAAAAAAGCAGCTGTGTTAGAAATTACTTATGTGAACAAAGCAACATAACCTCACGAAACCTTCCCCAGATCTTTCCTGGGCACTCCTCAGCTGGTTTAAATTCATTCTTCATGTATTTAAATTAAAAAAAAAAAAAAATTAATAGGTCAAAGTGAGAGGGAGACTGAGAAAAAGGAACTTGACAAGTGAGTGGAGACTGAGGAAGAGGAATGTGACAGCCAATAAATAGGCTTATGGGCTCTAAAAAATTCAATAACTGTCTGAGAGTACTAAGCTAAAAATTATCAGTCTAGAAAGTACTAAGAACACTATAGGAAAGCAGCTAGTAAGCTGATGAAGCTAGAATTGCAGAGGATGCACATTAAGCCTGGCTCAAGACAGAAAAGATCTCTATCCTGGTAGGGTACCTTACCCTGGTGCCAAACTCACATGGATATAATGATATGCGCAGTTTATATGAGGACATAGGATCCAAGAATGCCTCCTAGCAAGGAACTTCTGCCAAGTTGTTCTCCATTCACACTGGTGACAGAAATTGTTATTACTATCAAAATTACAATTGCAAGATTTCTCAAACTTAGATTTATTTAAACATAAGGCTTTTGTAGGTGAATTACAGGATCTATTTACTTGCCATAGATGTAGAATTTACCTATAGACATGAAAAAGCAAGTAAAATACTCTAAAAAGCCAAGTATTCCAGGAAAATTTGGGGTTTTTGGTGGGGCCACAATGAGGATTGACAGTGACATCAGTTAGAAAGGGAACTTTGCAAAGCTGAAAACTATGTAAGGAATTATTTACCATCACACATCATCTTTAGCCAGCAAAAATGAAGTGACAGACTGTTACAGGATGAACTGCCAACACAACCAACATCCTTCCTTCAAAGTGTCTCTGCTCAACTATATTATGTATCTGTGTAATGGAAAAAAAATTCGTATTGCAGTAACAATTTAGCAATGGTAATAACAACTTACAATATTAGCCCCAGTAAAATGAGCTGTTGCTAAGCAGGAGAAAAACTTGTTGCATAAGCAACTTTTAACTCATCACTGTGAACTTAACCAGGTTGAAACAATTGGAGCTGGCAATGACTTATTTACCTGGGTGTCGCGGTTTAAGCCCAGCTAGTAACAGAATCATGCAGCCACTTGCTCACTCTCCCCCTTCTTCCTTGACACCATACCTGTAGGTTTATGACCAGGTGTAGACAGACTCCATAATCGTGATTTCAGTGCCAGTGCCCAAGGGACCCACAGACAGCTGAACCCAGGACACTGGGACAAAGCAGCAGTTCCCTTGCCTGCAGAAAATTTGCTAATGACCAAGACCTCCTCTAGCACTGGGACCAGACAGGTCCCAGAAATCAATGTCCACAACTTATGTTGAGATCTGCCAGAGCAGTGGAGCAAGTTTCCACTGACTGCACACTGCCATCAAAAAATCTCAGGGGACAGAGCAAGTTACTACTGTAATTCACATCTGAAATGCGTCTTATTGCCTAAAAACATGTCAGGATGGTGCACCACTAGATACACCACTAATTCCTTCATCCTCAGGGAGGACTGTTTGACACAGATGCTAAGGAAGGTAGACATGGAATACTGCAGCTGAGCTCAGAATCACCAGAATGTCCTCCTGGGCTGTAGCTAGTTCAGAAAGAACTAGCAAGGAAACAAAAAGAAAAAAACCAAAAACCCTCCAAACAAACAACATACACCCCAGCCCCAAACAGGTTGAAATGGGAAACAGGGAAGTTAGGACTTTGAATCACAATTGGGAAGCTGCAAAGTGGCTTTAAGAGATCTCATCCTCTTTCAATTTCACTTCTCTCTCAGTTTTCTGGTTCTCATTAAGGAACACCTTAAGCTGCTTGTGTTGTCACTGGGCAGCAATTTACAGCTGGGCATACTTAGATAACCTCACTTGTGTTTCAGCTCACGTGCACAGAGCTCTGAACTACAGAGGCTCAGGAACTGTATACAACCATAGGAACCATCCTATGCAAGTGGGAACTTCTCCACAGAAGTAAAGACAGCTGAAGACAAGAACTACTACAGTTATCTCAGGTTATACCATCCAAAACTCTCACTCAAACGAGTGGAATAAATATTTCTTCAACAGCAATCCAGTTGTGTGGCTAGCTTGACCTAGGTATGTTTTTTCCTCCCCAAAAATATGCTATGATTAAAGCCTTGTACAGTTTCCTTTTATGTCTCTCTCCTCCCAGGCTGCCACTACTTAGGTAATGCAACAATCTTAAAACAGAAATCTCTGGGTTTCACACCTTATTAAAGGTTAGAACTCACTCTGAGTCAGTTCGGTCTCATGCAGGGATAAAACAGATTATGGTAGAAAACATGCCAATATCTAAGCAGGGGATGGAAAGACAAACTCTACCATTAGAAATCATAACTTATTCTTTCAGTTGAACAGATAGCACTGTTTCAGGCAGGCACAATCCTCACTTTGCTTTCTGTTTTGACTAAGTAGTGAAAAGATTCTGTATATAAAAATACCTTCTTAATGTACCTCTTCCAGCAGCTGTTGCTTTCTTTTTCCTGCATATATTTCTTTCAGCATCACTAACCATTATCTGAAATGCAGCAAAGGCACAGCTTTCACAGGTGCGTTTCTAAAACTAGAAAAAACCAGAAAAGATGTAATTAAGCTAAAAAAAAAAAAAGAGGTAAAATAACAGTTGCATGTTCAGTAATAGCATTGTGGCATTTTGTGGGGTCCTTTGAGTAGAGACTTATTACGCCCAGGTAAGTCACAGAAACTTATCTCTTAAATTGTGCATGGTGGTTAGAATATCAGCAATATCCTAAAATGCTGTAATGTGCTAAGGAGCAGTGAACAAGAGTGCAAAGTTCCATTTGCAACGTTACTCTTCTCTGCTATCAATATTATTCTTTCCTGAAGTTTTCCCATTCCAACACAAAAAAGTACATCTCTGGATTCCCTTCTCCAGTATTCTGATGTTTTATTAGCATTCCCCAGTGCATACTAATAAAATACAAGACTCATGCCTTCAACTTCAAAACACTCCAGAAAAACTTATTGCTAATTTTTTTGTCTTGGTAACATTTTCAGCTTTGAAGCCCATTCATTTTGGCTCCTTCTGCACCATCTTACATACAAAGAACGCATCCCAAACCCAGTCATAGAATCATAGAATAGTTAGGGTTGGAAAGGACCTTAAGATTATCTAGTTCCACGCCCCCTGCCGTGGGCAGGGACACCTCACACTAAACCATGCCACCCAAGGCTCTGTCCCCTGGCTCCAGAGAGGGAGCATTCACAACTTCCCTGGGTAACCCATTCCAGTGCCTCACTACCCCAACAGGAAAGAATTTCTTCCTTATATCCAGTCTAAACTTCCCCTGTTTAAGTTTGAGCCTGTTACCCCTTGTCCTAGCACTACAGTCCCTAATCAAGAGTCCCTCCCCAGCATCCCTGTAGCCCCCCTTCAGATACTGGAAGGCTGCTATGAGGTCTCCACGCAGCCTTCTCTTCTCCAGGTTGAACAGCCCCAACTTTCTCAGCCTGTCTTCACACGGGAGGTGCTCCAGTCCCCTGATCATCCTCGTGGCCCTTCTCTGGACTTGTTCCAACAATTCCATGTCCTTTTTGTGGATGTTGAGGACACCAGAACTGCACACAATACTCCAGGTGAGATCTCATGAGAGCGGAGTAGAGGGGCAGGATCACCTCCTTCGACCTGCTGGTCACACTCCTTTTGACGCAGCCCAGGATATGGTTGGCTTTCAGGGCTGCAAGCACACTGAAGTGGGCTCATGATCATTTTCTCATCAACCAACACCCCCAAGTCCTTCTCCACAGGGCTGCTCTGAATCTCTGCCCAACCTGTAGCTGTGCCTGGGATTGCTCCGACCCAGGTGTAGGACCTTGCACTTGCCATGGTTAAACTTCATGAGGTTGGCATCAGCCCACCTCACAAGCATGTCAAGGTCCCTCTGGATGGCATTCCTTCCCTCCAGCCTATCAACCGAACCACACAGCTTGGTGTCATCAGCAAACTTGCTGAGGGCGCACTCAATCCCACTGTCCATGTCAGCGACAAAGATATTGAACAAGACTGGTCCCAACACCAACCCTGAGGGACACCACTCATTACTGGTCTCCAGCCGGACATTGAGCCATTGACCAAAACTCTTTGTGTGCAGCCATGCAGCCAGTTCTTTATCCACCGAGTGGTACATCCATCAAATTGGTATCTCCCCCAATTTAGAGACAAGGATGTTGTGCTGGACAGTGTTGAATGCTTTGCACAAGTCCAAGTAGATGATAGCAACTGCTCTACCCCTATCCATCAGTTCTGTAGCCCCATCATTTATGCTGCATTCCTGTTTGTCTTAAATATTGTGTACCCTCAAGGAAATAAAACCAAAAACAGTCAAGTCAGTCAAATGGTCTCTCAGTCCCATCCTTTTGCAATTCATCCCCTTAGAGGATAATCTTTCAAGTCAGAAACAATCTAGCCTTCATGGTTTAGACCCAGATGCACGTAAGCCCCATGCATCCAGTTGCTCGCTCCCTCCCCAGTCGGGTGGGGGAGAGAATCAGAAGAGTAAAAGTGAGAAAACTCATGGCCTGAGATAAAGAAAGCTTAATAGGTAAAGCAATAGTCATGCATGCAAGCAAAGCAAAACCAGGAATTCATTCACCGCTTCCCATGGTCGGGCAGGTGTTCAGCCATTCCCAGGATAGCACGGCTCCATGATGTGTAAACAGTTACCTGGGAAGACAAACACTAGCAGCCTGAATGTCTTCCTCTTTCTGCTTTTCCCCCAGCTTTATATGCTGAGCATGATGCCATATGGCATGGAGTATCCCTTTGGTAAGTTGGGGTCAGCTGTTCCAGTTGTGTCCCTTCCCGGTTTCTTGTGCACCCCCCGCCAGCTCACTGGTGAGGGGCTGTGAGAGGCACAAAAGGCCTTGGTTTTGTGTAAGCACTGATAAGCAGTAACCAAAACATCCCTCTGTATCAACACAATTTTCAGCAGAAATCCAAAACCAGCCCCATACTGGCTACTGTGAAGAAACTTAATCTTATCCCAGCCAAAACCAGCACAAAAGCGTACACCACTCATGTTGCACTGTGTTTAATGCTTCATCTCCTCATAAGACATTAGCTGAGACTGCAATATGAATGTTAAAACACAAGCCTCAACTTCCTGAGTTTTGAGAATTAAACTGAAATGGGATAGTATGTTAGCACGTATGTCCCAGAAGTCACAGTTCTGGACTGAAAAAGGGAGTGTTTAGTAGCCCCAAAGGTCAACACTGATTTTATTTGGCCAGACAAATTTCTCTTTCTGAGACATGACAGGCCTTTGAATGACAGCTCCCATGAGCTGTAATGTAGCAGGAGATCTTTTATGTCAGGACCTTAAAAACAGGAAGGAAAATTAGTCAGAAATCTAAAAGATTTGAGCACAGAACCTTTGAATTTGATTAGAAATGCAGCAGCACTAATCGCATTGCAGCAAGCTAGAGAGAGATCTTTCCAATATTGTCACCAACACCCACTGACCAGCATGACAGAGAAACTCATGTGGTGACACTCAGACCAGCTCTCTGATATTTGCTGTTCAATGAGCCAGGACTCTATTGCAAGCCAGCCTTGGTCTGAGAGGTGGCTGGCTGCCAAATTCAGCACCCACATGAGCATTCCTGCCCTGCTCTTGGAATCAGCTCTAGTGAGATAAAGTACAGCATCTTTGATGATAGGGGCAGAGAGTTAACAGGCTGTGCTGAATTCACGCTAGCTTCACACTGAGCTCGCTCAGGTATGTCTGCACTGGGTAATAAGGAGGAGGAACATCTAGTGACTCAGTTGCTCCAGATGGAGCCAGCACGGTAAGAGATCTGAAACTGTGTATTCAGCACCAGGCTTGAAGAATCACTTGAAAATGGGAGCAGTAGAGAACAGGAACAGAGCTCTGCAACCTCTCAGTAAGTCCTTCCAAATCCAGACTATCTTCTTGTATATTGCGCTCCTCAATATGTCCTGCAACATCCCTCCCTTACAGGTTGCGGGGACACCAGTTGGCAGACTACATACTCTCACAGTGCACAAAAAGGCACACACAGAGGGATATGTCCACCCTGAAGGCAGTTAAGCTTTGGGATGTACCTTGCAGGCCTGCTTTGCCAATCTGCCCCTAAGGACAGCAGCAGTGTATGCTGTGGGTCCTCTCCTGCTTGCTTTTTCTTCAAAAGGAAGCATGGCCATACAAGGGGATGATGTGTACCTAGGATCACTCTGTGATGAGCAAAGCATAACCTGGGTGCACACCAGATGACTACAAGGCACACAAGGAAGGGCACCCATCTTGCCATAGAGGCACAGATAAACACAGTCTTGAGGGTGAGATAGTGGTGGGTGTTGGGGCAAGGGAAATGTAGAGACATACAGAGCTGCCCACTGGAGTGGTGGGTCAGCAGTGTGTCAGCAGGGAGCATCTGAAACAGTGGGGAAAAGGGAGGGTAATACAGCCCACGGGCTTTTTTGCAGTGCAGTAACCTGCACGGAGTGCCTTACTGTGAGTAAAGGACACAACACTTTCCTACAGGAGTGCAGCACTTGCCGCCTAAGTAGCTAGAAATAAAAAGCTGTGCAAAAGGCAGGTGCAACAACAGGAAGCTGCAGTCACACAGAGGGATCTGCTGGTGGAATTACACGGCTTGCCTGGGTGAAACAGTCATCTCTATGCCAAGGCTCACCAGTGCGGGTAGCCAGCTGGCCCTACTTGGTTAGGTTAGAGCTACTTCCACTTTCCTAACCAGGGAAGTGGAAGCCACGCAGACACAGATCCCTTCACCTCTTTTATGAGTATATAACAAAGGAGCTCAGCAAAGCGTGGTCTGAAATAAACACACATCCTGCTAAGTAACTCTTGCTGGTAGCATCGTTCACTCTACAGAATATAGTGCTGGGGTCACTTGCATAACAAACTGTGCTTTATCATCAAATTTCTGATACTTTTACTAGCACAGAAAAATAAAGCCAGATGGCAAGAAAGTATCCTCACCAGGACCCTACTGCATGATAAGAGCATACATTTCTCTTCCTAGCCCCTCTACACTGTAATGACTGCAACCTTATCCGCAAAGATATGCATTGTCACAAGATGGGTAGAAATTTACCATGAAAAGGGCAAGTTCTGTTCAATTATCCTCAGCTGAAAGTTGCAGTGTCAATTACAGATCCTTTTTTCCCCTCCTGATATGAATAAGGACATGAACGAGTGGTGTCCCTCAGGGATCAGTGTTGGGACTGGTCTTGTTCAACATCTTCCTCTCTCACATGTACAGTGGGATTGAGTGCGCCCTCAGCAAGTTTGCCAATGACACCAAGCTGTGTGGTTTGGTTGATACGCTGGAGGGAAGGAATGCCATCCAGAGGGACCTTGACATGCTTGTGAGGTGGGTTGATGCCAACCTCATGAAGTTTAACCATGCCAAGTGCAAGGTCCTACACCTGGGTCAGAGCAATCCCAGGCACAGCTACCGGTTGGGCAGAGAAGAGATTCAGAGCAGCCCTGCGGAGAAGGACTTGGGGCTGTTGGTTGATGAGAAAATGAACATGGGCCGGCTTCAGTGTGCGCTTGCAGCCCCGAAAGCCAACCGTATCCTGGGCTGCGTCAAAAGGAGTGTGACCAGCAGGTCGAAGGAGGTGATCCTGCCCCCCTACTCCGCTCTCATGAGACCTCACCTGGAGTATTGTGTGCAGTTCTGGTGTCCTCAACATCCATAAAAAGGACATGGAACTGTTGGAGCAAGTCCAGAGAAGGGCCACGAGGATGATCAGGGGACTGGAGCACCTCCTGTGTGAAGACAGGCTGAGAAAGTTGGGGCTGTTCAGCCTGGAGAAGAGAAGGCTGCATGGAGACCTCATAGCAGCCTTCCAGTATCTGAAGGGGGCCTATAGGGATGCTGGGGAGGGACTCTTCATTAGGGACTGTAGTGACAGGACAAGGGGTAACGGGTTAAAACGTAAACGGGGGAAGTTTAGATTGGATGTAAGAAGGAAATTCTTTCCTATTAGGGTGTTGAGGCCCTGGAATAGGCTGCCCAGGGAGGTTGTGTTCAAGGCCAGGTTGGACGAGGCCTTGGGTGACATGGTTTAGTGTGAGGTGTCCCTGCCCACGGCAGGGGGCGTAGAACTAGATGATCTTAAGGTCCTTTCCAACCCTAACTATTCTATGATTCTATGATTCTATGAATAGGTCATTCATGGAATCAGCCACCAACCAGAGAAACAAGGTTCTTACTATAGATGAAAGAGAATGTTAATTAAAGTTTTAGCATACAATACATGAAATAGAAAATAATAATAATAATAAAAGCCAGGATACAAGAGATTCCTGTATTAGAGAGCAGTGTAGGGGAGAGGGACCTGGGGGTCCTAGTGGACAACAGGATGACCATGAGCGTGTATTAGAAGGGCGGTGGTTAGTAGGTCGAGAGAGGTCCTCCTTCCCCTCTACTCTGCCCTGGTGAGACCGCATCTGGAGTATTGTGTCCAGTTCTGGGCCCCTCAGTTCAAGAAGGACAGGGACCTGCTGGAGAGAGTCCAGCGCAGGGCAACGAAGATGATTAAGGGAGTGGAACATCTCCCTTATGAGGAAAGACTGAGGGAGCTGGGTCTCTATAGTTTGGAGAAGAGGAGACTGAGGGGTGACCTTATCAGTGTCTATAAATATATAAAGGGGGAGTGTCACGAGGACGGAGCCAGGCTCTACTCAGTGGCAAACAATGATAGGACAAGGGGTAATGGGTACAAACTGGAACACAAGAGGTTCCACTTAAACTTGAGAAGAAACTTCTTCTCAGTGAGGGTGACGGAACACTGGAACAGGCTGCCCAGGGGGGTTGTGGAGTCTCCTTCCCTGGAGACATTCAAAACCCGCCTGGACGCATTCCTGTGTAACATTATCTAGGTGTTCCTGCTCCGGCAGGGGGATTGGACTAGATGATCTTTCGAGGTCCCTTCCAATCTCTAACATACTGTGATACTGTGATTAAAGGGAAACTGTACGCAAAAAAATGTGATTTTAAATTGAGGAGGAAAAAGCATTGAAGAAAATAGATTTTTATTTTAAATAAAAATGTTTATTTGAAGAATACCATCAGGTAGCTAATGGAAAAGAAGTATTCCTAAATTCAGGATCCAGGTTCTTCAATTTTAAACTGTTAAAATTTTAGTTTAAAATTGAATAAGGTTTTAGGATATTAGGAAAAATTTCTTCACCAAAAGGGTTGTCAAGCACTGGAACTGGCTGTACAGGGCACTGGCTGAGACACCATCCCTGGAGGTGTTGAAAAGGCATATAGATGTGGTGCTGAGGGACATGATTTAGTGGTGGACTTGGCCATGTTAGGCTAAAAAGTTGGACTTGATGATCTTAAAAGCCTTTTCCAACTACCAAGGGAACAGGATCTTTTTCTCTCAATTGTTATCACTGATACAAAGTTATCTCAGTCTACACAGGGTAACTGTATAAGTTAAGAATGTTATCAGTAAATAAATTGACTTTTGTTCTAGATAACAAATATATTTATTAGCTGCTTTGTGACCCGATTCCTGACTTCTGTCCAAGGAGAGTTTTTCCTCATTTTTTATTTCTTCATCTTCTTATCTCCAGCATTTCCCAGTCATCCCATTTCCTACTAGCAAAATTTAAGCTAAACTTCACATGTGCTGTCTTGAGTTATTATTCACATTTGCTAAGCTGCCACTCATACAGCTCTTTTTCTTAAAACTATCTTGTGTATTTCTTCTACTACCTTACACTAGACAATACATTTTAGCTTCCTAAAAAGTTATGCTGAAACATCAGGCTTATACTCAATTCTCTGGCCACTGCGATAGCACAAAGCAGAGAAGTCTGGGAATTAAACCAAACAGTACCAGCTGCACATGTCCTCACTGAGTATTTATCAAGTAAAGGCACTTCTCATTACACAACTAAAAGTGTTTGTAAATACGGTGCTCCCTCCACTTGTGCTCTGACAAAGGAGTCTTCAGATGCAGCTACTGTTCCTGAAATGTGTTTATAAGGCCTCTCCAGAGCATAGTTATTTGCACTTCACTACTCACAGAAGCAAGCATGGTCACTTTATTCCCTCAGTAAAAGCAAACCTCACTCCATAAACCAAATGTCCATTCTGCAGTTGTTTTGGATTAAAATAAAAATCGAATTGTCACCAAAGAATGTCAAGAGGCAAATACAAAAATCCTCAAAACCTGAAACAATTATATGAAAAATCACCAGGATAGAAATTTCATTTTTTAGATACAGAGGGTGGTGGTTCCCCCCCTACCCCAAAGAAAAATGATTTTGCTAGTCCAGATACCAGCATCTGTCTGAGCTCAAGATAATTCCTAGTCTCATTGCTGCCATCACAGCTGTGCCACTCCTGTTACCCCTGAATTCTAGAGAAGAGCAGCACTGAAACTGTCAAAGAAACTGTTTTAGTCAAAAGCTGCTGGGATCCCAAAACCCACTTTTCATTTAAAGGGTTCATATACACATATTTCAGTGTTTCCAATGGAAAAACTCCAAAATTTCTGTTACTCCTTTTGGCTGCTTATTTGTTTCTTTCTCAAGCCAGTTAGAAATTGCAGCTAATTTCATCTTTCTATGTACAGTAATAACAGTACATCAGCTACTTATCACTATCTTTTGTAAAATACATGGTGGATCACAGCTTCAGGAATCAGAGTGTCCAGGAAGAGTTAATGGTGCTGTCTTTAGCTAGCTTCCTATCTTTTCCTACTCATTAGATCTCTCAACTTCCCTTGCATTGCTGAACAGCTGATCTGGGGTACCCAGATCTGTTTTCCAGTCCATGCTGTTGAGCAATCCTGGACCAGGAGTTCCCTCAAGCAACAAATGCAGAAGAAACCGGGAAGAAATCTCTGGTCTGATGTTTCAGTCCAAGAGTGCCACCTGCCCAACAGCTGTGAAGAGCCCATACTGAGGACAGAAGTGGGATTGGGCTGGAAACAGGATTTCATAGTTACAATGTCAGTAAGCGACAAACCCAGCCATACTGACCTAGATCAGCAATTCCTACCATTATGTAAAAAAGTCTAAAGTGCTTGACATATGCACCATTGCTAAATAGAAGCAGAGTATTATTTCTTCCAATCTCCGGCACTACCGAGGCTAAGCAGTAGTCATCTTGGCCACCACACAAACAGAAAAGGCAGTTCTATCTTCTTTCCTACTCTATGTCCCTCCAGATTAGGCACAACAGGTATGTGTTTTAGCACTTACACACCTGTCCTTTTTGCAACCAAAACCATAGGTAGCTTCAGAGAAAAGTGACAGAGAAAAATCCCATCTCCTCCTTTCTTCATATCCAGACACAATCTTCAAGAACTTTTGCTAGCTACACCAATCTACCCTTGCTGCTTTGAAATCCACATAGAAAATTCAAGGAAAAATAATCTCTCTCCCATTCTCTTTCTTACTCACACCCACATACCCAAACAAGTGTCTCTCCATAGTCCCTGCACCTGCCATAATAAGACATAAGAAAAAGAAGAGTTCCTGTGATCTCTTCTGTTGTTTTTGAGAGAATACAGCATGGAAAAAGCTCAGGTCTAAACTCAACCATAGGAGACCCACGTCAAATGTCACTAGGTAAGAAAACTGCTCCCTGGTTTAGCTGACATTACCTGGACAGTCTGAGAGACCAGATTAAATCCAAGGGACAGAAAACAAAACTAAAAAGCTCCATATGAGTACAGCTGATGGTCCTGTGGGGCTGGCTGAAGGCTGATTTTTGCAGGTGCAGGTAATATGGCAAGGAATTATTAACAGCCTTCTAATTCAGCCTGTACTTAATTGTTTTAAAATTCTTTGTGGGCTAGACCAGGCTAACTAAACTGTTTAAGCAGTGTCCTAATTCACACAGGAGCAGCTGACATTGTCAAACCAATGACTGTGTATAGCTAAGACTGCAGAGTACTGTAGAACTGTAGAATATTGTAAGGGAAAAGCCCAAGTTTCACAAGCCTAGGAGAGATTGGTGGGAAGAGCAGTTTTCAGGCATGGTTCTAGGCTGCTAGCTCTAAACATTTGGAGAACTTACCTTAGTCACACAAGCAACCCAGGTAAGAAAGCTGTTTTCTGCAATGGATGTGGGAGAAGCATACTGCATTTCCAGCAACACCCCCATCCATCCTTGATTAAAGATATCCCTGTAACAGAAGCACCATCTTCAGGACAGTGCATACAGTGGGAAATTTCAGTTTGGAAAATATTCAGAAGCTTAGCAAGTACTCTTGCAAGAGAAAACTAGAACAAAAGCTGCAAGAGAGGAAGAGCTGAACCTTCCGCAGGCCCCAGTTAAGAGAGTGAGAAGCTCAATCTCCCTTTTCTTTAGTTCCTTCATTCCTCTCCTTTTGGACACCTGTCTTAGCTACCTGGAATCAGCTGAGATAATGCCAGAATAAGCCTGGAATGCACATGAGAGATCATCTATTTCACTTGCTTTCTATAGAGAATATGCACATACTGTTTTCCGAAAAGTGTGGACTCTGAAAAGCTGAACTATTCCAGCACATTCACTGAGGGCTGGTGTCTTTAATGTAATCAGTGGCATTAACTACCAAAAACCCAGGTGCTGCTGGTATTTACTGAGCAAGATCTTCTGCATAGCATTGCAAGGGTTCTTAAGTGTATGTTTTTCAATACCCTGTTGGCAATATTGAGGTTTTGAGTGAATTAAAAGATTTTATCCTTGTAGTAACTAATAATTTAAGTAATTGGCTGGTGAACAAAATTAAATGAGTTATAGGCCAGTTAATACAGTCAATACTCTCCTTTTAGCACAGAAAGTGGTACTCGTTTTGTTTCTGTTGGGCAATAAAGCCACACAAAGAGCTAGGCTAACATATCAGAGTGTGCACTGCTTGGCATCAAACAGCTTGATCAGATAATATCATTTGTTTTACAAGCATCATATGACAGCCCAGGTAACAGTACCAGGCCTGCAGTGATGTAAGGAAACTTGCAAATAGAATAAGGTCCCCAGATATGCCATGGAAATAAGTGAACAGGCAATTTTTAAGGTCTATATATAAATTAAATTAGTTAGGAAGTTATAAAACAAAAAAAAAAACAAAAACCAAACCAAAACCAAGGCAGAGGTATAACTTTTTGTCATTTTCCCCTTCTCCTTTCCATTCCAATTCCCCAACCCACAGTCATCTATGCCTGTCATTCACTGAATCCTGCCAAGTCCAGAAAGATGAGAGTGTAATAAAATAGTAGACTTGCAAACACATTTTGCTTTGTCTTAGCGTGCTTACTTTGCTGCTCTATATTTGACAAGTTGGTGTATGTCCCATTGTGTTTCTACTGAGCAAGCAGAGACATTCTGTGCTCATTTTTATGTAACTTTTCAGAGGGTAGAACTAATTACTTCTACCTTTATCTGCTTTGCAACCACATCAGCATATGCTGCATTGTTACCTTACAATGCAATATGACTTTTAGCTATATTTCCTTTAAATAGACCTCCACGTATGATGACTCTCATTTAAGTAGCATGATAGCATTAAAGTCATTCATATATTCTCCTCCCCCCCTGCTTTATTTCTACACCTATGGACTTTATCCTCAAATACTCTACAATTCACAGTTTAGACTGGAATTTGAATAGCATGCTGACCTATTGTTATCTAAAATACACTCAAAAGCTGCACTGAAAAGGACAATTACATTGAGACTGTTTCCTTTCTGTTTCTTCTCCCTCTGTGTGTGACCTGTTGTGCCTTCCCCTGCTCATTCTCATGCAGTTCATGTACTCAGAAGGATTAGATCCCCAGAGAGAGGGGAGTTCCAGGTATATTTCTTTCAGCATTACACCATTTCAACATATACAGTAGAAAGCATCAGACTGGCACTGCTGCTGCTCCCCTTACAGGGCTGACCTCCCACATACAGCATTCTGGATTTAGTGATCTACATTGACTGATACACATACTGACAGCCACGTGTAGCCCTCAGTAAAATAGGAGAGTAAAATAAAAAATAGAAAATAGGAATTAGGAAAGAAGCTTTTTTCTTTCAATTTTCTTTCTTTCTTTCTGAGTGCTTAGAGAAAGAATGTTAAAGAAATAACTGTTTGCAGGAAATCCTCCTTTGCATAGTGGATTTCTAATAGACCTGAAGTAGGTCAAGAGACCCAGAACCTTGCCTTGCATGCAAGGCATGCCTAGCATGTTCTAAAAAGAAAAAGGTTCCTCAGTCACACACCTTGTTTTTCTATTAAGATGTCAGTATCCCTCAGTACCTTCCTTCATCTTCTCCTTTTCAGAGAAAAATTCTTGGTAAACAAATAAATGAGCATGTCTGTAGAATCTGCTAGTCTCCCAGATCTAAGCTTAAAGAAAATGTCAGTGATACAGAGTTCTACATTATACAGTATCAAATACTCCCTTAGTCTGACTAAAGCTGTGATTTTTTTTCTTAGACCATATGACTGGCAGAGTCATAACTCTATCAGTGTTGAAAAGATGAGGGCTGTGCAATTTTCATCTTGTGATGAGACAACGGTTGTTCCATAAAAATAAGTGCCAACACTGTAATGGATCAGCAGCTGACAGCAGACCCTGTGTTCCATTTTAGTCCTGGTTTTCCGTGCTTATCTTGGGAAATATTCAATATCCCACTCACCTCTTCCTTTCCCCCTCTCACTTTCTTCAGTTTTTTTATTAAGTGTGTGCTCTACACTTGCAATCTGATAGCTAAACCCCATCCCTCAGTGCAGCTACACTTCTATTAAAACTATGTCGTCCAGCTACATACTGCTCCCCCTTCTATAAGAAAGATGTCCCAGTTGCATTAAAACCTCTTCCTACAAAGCCACATCAGTTCTTTAGGGCCAGCTACTGCTGGATCTTTAATCCAGCCAAGGAAACATCAGCCCCTGAACACTGTTAGCCAAGTAGCAGCTGGCTACATTAAGGCTCTTGAAAAGCTACTGTAAAATGATCATTCACAGCTATCTTGTTAGCAACTATTTTGTTAGCTACAGCAACAAAAAAGAGTTCTGTTTGATCTTTATGCAACAGGAAAGTATACTGCAGCAGCATATCATCAATGTAGCTCACACTTCACACCACCCATTACAATCCTACTTTCTTTACAAGAAAACAGAGAATAAGGATCTACATTGTCAGATTCTGAATCACCAATATAACCTTGGTACTGTCAGAGTTTCCACAGAAGGAAACCAGGAGAGGAAAGGTTAAGTAACCTCCACAAGGTCACTAGCATCCAGCAAAGAGTGAGCCCAGAAATAAGAATCCAAGATCTTTAAAAGATATTTCCACAATGGAGGCAGAAAAATTGATTAACGTAACCTTACTCAAACAAGGTATCAGCCCTAAATCCTTGTGCAAAATGGAATCCTAAACTCTACTAAATACATCTGGACCATTAGATAACAAAGTCAGGAAACTGAGTTTCTTCTGATATACTAGACACATTTAACAGTTTCACACTGAAGCTGTTGATGTCACTCTTCTGGTAGAAGCATCAGCAATACCTCTCCCATCCCAACTGTATTCATTATTTTTCCACTATGGTGACTGTTTCAGCTCTTGAAAACTTACCCACCTCTTTCTCAGTGGCATTTTTTCATTGCTACTCAACAATCAGAGTGCAATATTTATCATGACTTTTTGCCTACATCTCTGATAAGAACCCTGAGCATATGAGAGCAGTACGTATGCCACCCTGGCTCATAATGATGACCCATTTTGTTTTTACAACTCATCTCCTACTTCATCTGTAAAAGCTTCCATTTTTGTTCACAGTATCACATAACCCAGCTGCTACTTCGTCTTAGAAATAGGGATTTTTTGACATTTTCTTTCCGGTGCACAGTTTCTACTCCTTCAGTCATATAAGTGAACCAACTACTCTGTCAAAATATTTTGCCTCCTGCTGCTCTCTGAGCACCTCTATAATGTAACACAACCCGGGTCAGATCTACAAGACTATAACAATAAAAAACACATTCCAGGTAGTTACATCTGCAAGAAATGTCTACAAACTAATTTTGCCATGTAACACAACCAAAACACGAACAAATGCAAAATGTGTTCAGTGCTCCAATGGCCTCTCCTCCCATGCTCCCCTTTCCACTGCCCCCTGCAGAACTGCATCTGGACACACAGAAGTAACTGCAATGCCTACCAATAAGTTAATAGCCCACTAGTGCTCCTGCAGCAGTACAGTACCAGAATCAAGTACCAATACAGATTAGGGACTCGGGAACTGGGTCTTGCTACTGCCTCCTTCTCCTCACCTCAGTTAGCAGGAGACATTAGTTCCACTCTTCTTTAGCACAGGAAAGCTTTGAACCATCTCCTCACCTCTTCACAGGCTGTGTAGCTGCAGTGCAGGAGGACCAGTGCTTGTATGACTGCCCTGCTAGAATGTGCCCCAAACTCCACTCTCTAGACAGGGTCTACAAGGACTTGATGGCCCTGGGCAACCTGGTTGGGGACTCCCCCCTGCCCCTCGCCAAGGGCTTCAGCTCAGTTCAGATCAAGGCACACCATCCAGCCCTGTTCTATTTCAGGCCCTCACTGTGGGCAGCTTGTCTCCAGGCTAGCTTTGGATTCCTTCTCTTCAACAGGCCTCAAACACACGGTGCAGAAGGGTCCAACTCCAGCCCTGCTTTCAGCCCCACCTCCTGCTGCTCCCAGCTGGACCCTGTATCAGCTTTGCCTGTCAGGGCTGTCATTGGAGCCTGTCACCCACACCTAGCTCTGCCTGCCTGGTTCAGATCCCATGGGATGGCACCCCATCAATAAGGGCACAGCCTGAAGTGGGGTCATCCTGGTTCCCAGCACAGTCCACCTCCACAGAGCATCCCTGCTGGCACAAGAGGGAGGGTGTGGGAGAATCATCAGAGGCAGAGATCATAAGGATGAAGACAGTTTGACAAAATAGCATCCCAGCTTCCAGTGGCTTCTCCCTCCCAGGGCTAGCACACTTGACAGCTCCTTTGAGCCAAGCATCTGTTAACTCCTGTCTAGTCCAAGAAAACTTGCAAACCCAAATCCAGCTATACCTCAGAGGCTAATGAATTCTCTAGCACTTGCCGCTGCCAAAACTCAGGGCTGCCTGCCCTCCGCAGCATTATTTTTTCCTCTAATGCTAGATCACCCTGGAATGAATTGTGCTACTTACATTAGCCACAGGACTGCTCATGCTGTAAATTAAAGATCCCTTCCTGTAGCTTTGCATGTTCTGCTTTTTGTGCCACAAATCCCCCTTGCTGTGTTGTTGATGTACCAAGCACTTGGCAAATAATTTGTCTAGAAACATTTCTACAGCTACAGCTGTGTCCATAGCTAACTTGCTGTCACAGCTTGTGTCCGTAATCCTTCTATGCTCTTTTGAAGCTAGCGCAGGCTTGTCAAATGGCTAACTTTCTCTTCTGCTCAGTTCTACAAGCAAATAGTAGGGCACTTTTAAGAATTTCTATCTTCACAGTCTTTTGTTCTAACTTTCTGACAACTACCCAGTCTGTAGGGCTTGGCATCTAGAGTGACAACCCCTAGATACCTAGCCACTGGCACAAGATACATAGGTGAAGTGTCTTGTGCTCTTGCTCTGTCCTCGCACAACACATCAGACCCACAGCCACAGTGGCTCCCCCTTTTCTATTCTCAGCTTTCAAAGCAGGGCTGTGACAAATCCTGCTCTCTCAAGCAGTAAAATGAGTGTCCTGTCATAGGCAACAAACCTGAGGGTTGATTACTTTCTCTCACACTGAAGATTTCTCTACTCTGGTGCTCCATCTTTGGTGTTCTTTCTTTTTATTTTGTTTTTGGATTGCAGTCAGTACTTCTAATACCATGAAATAATGAATGAAATCAATCATAATGGCTCTGCTAGCAAGAACAGCAGCAGCAACACGATACTTGACCTTTATTTTAATAGGAAAGAAGTTTGGTTACAAAAGTATTTTATTTTTTTCCCCAGAACACTGCAATCCACCTCTGAGCAAAACTAAGCTTTTTCAGTAATTTCATCTGTTCTATTAAAGGAAAAGTAACATACACTTTTCCCAACTGCTCATTTTGAGACCACCATCCACAGAAACCACTCAGCACCTCTTACCTTTGTACAGAACATCCTCCTGTCAGTGGGCAAACTAATTCAAGATATATAAAAAACATGCTGGCAGTCCCACCACACACCCTGGAGATCATCTCCTTCAAAAACTCACAGTTGGAGCAGGCTGTGTGTTCACAAGAGAAATCATGGAGATGACCTGCCTATCAAATCACCCCAATGAAATGTCCTAGAGAATGTGCCGTCTGACCATTGCTAGGTAAACCTAGCTTATGCTTTATTTCTGGTCATGTGGCATCATGTCAAGAGGTATGGTATGAATATGGAAAAGATGTCCTGAGATCTCCATCTTCCAGAATGGCTCTCATGACATGAAAATGACAGTGCTTGTCAGCGCTTCCTCTCCACCGACACCACCTCTCTCTGTCACCTAAAAGCCAGTCAATATAACCTAAAAAAATAACCAATTCTCAAAGGATGTGATCTGCACAGGAGGCTTGACAAAAAATGGCAAGCCATGGAGAGAAAAGAAACTATTAAATAGCTGAGAGAGGATGCCTTTCCTCAGTAGTCCAATGGACAGCTCACCAATGGGTATTACCTTGTGTTTCAGTACAAATCATAAGAGCAAGAAATGGAGCCACACAGGAGAAAGAGGCACCCTGGGACCTGCCATCACCATGGTAATGCAGTGGTGTGGTTTAATCCCAGCTGGCAGCTAATCCCCACACAGCCGTTCACCCACTTCTCTCCATGGGATGGTGGAAAGAACTGGAAGAGTAAAAGTGCAAAACCTCACGGTGAACAGAGGGCCTGGCCTCCTTTGAGCTGCTGCCTTTCTCAGGTGGGAAGGGACATCAGAACCTTGTGGAAGGTGGCCTGTCACACCACCACCTAGGCTCTTACTTTAGATAATCACCAGCATCAGCTCCACCACTGACATGAGGCATGCCAACCCTGGCTACTGCCCTATGCGTGGGATTTCTCCTACTGAGCACAGGGCAGTGCTCCTTCCACTGTACTGTAGCCTCTTCTCCTGTCCACACCTCACCCATTTGGACACTGGTAGGCTGTCACAGGCCTTGCTACACTCAGAGTAAATGGCAGTCGCTGTTCTCGCCTTGTTCTACTTGGAAAATCACCTCCTCAAAGCAAGGCTCACACTGGTTCTGACACAACTTGTCCTTGGTGAAGCTGTGCTCTGTGTGTTCGCTGATGTCACCTTGTCCGTTGTGTGCCTTCAAGTGATCTTCTGGCAGATGCTGTCCCTGGTCTTCCCAGAGAACAAAGGGAGGGTGATCAGCTGGTTGTTTCTGTCATCCTTTTATTTGCCTATCTTGAAGACTCACCTGATGCCTGCCTTTTTCTAGGCATGACCTTTAAGGGCAAAGTCACTGTGAGGGCTGCTGTCCATCACCAACTCCATCAGCTCTCTTGAATGCAGTCCCCTTTCATTGGTTGGACTTGTGTATGCCCATTTGGCTTACCTACTCCCTAACTCTTCTGTAGGCAATGCTTCATACCACAGGCTCTGCTAGTAGACTTAGGAACTGGGAGGCTTGAGGACGCACCTTACTCCTGGGAACTGAGAGAAAGCATTATGTCACAGTTTATAGATCTGATTTCTTCCTCCTGATGATTTCCACTACCTTATATGTGCTGCTGGCATTTTGCCTCCCTTCTGACTTGGACAAATACATTTCCTTTCAAACGGGGAGAGACCATTTAATCTCCTGGTTACAGCAAAGAGTTACAGCATGTAACTCCGCTTCCTTTCAGCACCTTCAGAGCTGCTGTAATGTCACAATAGCTGCATCTTATTTTCCACATTTCAGGGTATTTGCAGATTTTTTTTACCAACAGTACCCTAGTCGCACACACAGCAACCTTACCAGCTTGTGATTCAGTTCTGGTGTCTTTGCCATTACAAAAATGTATGTTTTTTTAAAGAGCAATATGGGGATCTCATTCAAAGTCTTCCATTACTTCTGACCAGACTGCAGACAGAGCAAAACATGTCTTATGGAGCTGCTATCTTAAATAACTATTTCTATATTGATCTTTCAGATCAATTGAAATTATTTTCCTCACCCAATACCAGGTAGGAAATCATCCTTTTTATCTCCCACATGCCCTTCACTATTACTAGTTTTGATGTTCAGAACAAGAAATGCCTTGTGTCAAGAACAAGAAGACCTTGATTTCTCCCTAGCTTGTATGCTTTCTCTCCTTGGTGTGATACAACCCACAGTCTCATCTCTACTACCTGCTTCCTAAATACTAACAAACAAAAGAAAATTTCAAAGCTGAACTGCTTTTTCTAGCTGTGCTTCTCTCACTTCAAGACAGGCATCACACGCACAGCGTATTTCCAGCTGCCCACTTATATACATGTAAATAGCACAAGATGGACAGATCAAGCTGGGATTAACAAGGGGAACAATTTGTTTTTGAGCTGAGATGAGTCAGACTTCTTGTAAAACGCTAGAAAGTTCTTGCAACTAGGAAAGTTTCAAGCTCCATGTTATTTTAGCAATTACATATTAATTCCACATGGGGTGCTTTGCTGTCCTTTTCCTTTTGAGCAACTAGGATCTACTGCAAGATGGACACGGTAAAATTTTAATTCCCTAGTCACACACTCTGCAGTGGTAACCTTACTGAAATTGTTCAATAATACTGTCTGAACATTTTGGGGGTCACTGCTGACCCAAAGCTGGGTAATTAATTAGCTTAGTTCTGGCTATAATGTATTATTTGATTTCAAAGCTTCCTTGTGAATAACATGTATTTTCAAAACATGACAACAGTAGAATGATTAAAAAAAAACAAACCCAAAACCCAAACAACTCTTCAAAACAAAACACTCCCCCCACCAACAAACAAAATCCCCCAAACCCCTGAAGTCCAAAACTGTTAAAACAAGCAGGCAAAGACTATTTTAAGCTTACAGTACAACTTGGACAGCTTGTAGTTTGCTTTCTGGAAGATCCTCCTCTAACTTAACATGCACAGGAAAGGCTCTGCGCACAATCACACATTTCCAGTTCCGATCAACCCACTGACCTATCTCAACTTTGGGAAAAGCATCCTCATGTCTGAGGAGAAAAAAAGAGAATCATAACCCATTACTGAAGAACCCCAGGGATCTTCCAATTAGAGCCATGATCTGATTTTATCATGAAGGGCAGAAATTCCTGTCCAATGAAAGAAAGAGAAAAAGAAGGGCACTTGGTATAATGTTGCAAGAATGTGTTGTATCTTTCTTATTTAACTCATCTAGCTTATATGAATATGAAGGAATAGCTTATTGCTCCTTTAGAGAAAACATCTAAAAAGAAAAGTTGTCATGAAGGAGACTGATTTTTGAGGAAACAATGTAAAATAGGCCTGGTGAGGGAGTTTTGCTGCTTCTGTGAATGACAATGTTATGCATACATAATGGAGACACTTGTGTGAAAGGAATGGCACAGAAGTTCGCTGCAACACTGGTGATCATTACCAGTTCTTCTTACAGACTTGAGACTGTAAATTGGGATTCTAAAATACCTTGCTCAGCTGAACCCACAACCATAGATAAGAACTCTGCAAGCCCTGACAATATTTAGGTGCTTGAGAGTTATTTCTGCACATCCATAAAAGTATAAAAAGTTTCAAGTAGACTGAGCTCCTTGGACTACCATTTATGCATCAACACAGATCAGAAATGACACATTCTTCTGCCTAAATCCTTGAGCACTGTATTGTCACAAATCTCAGAGCTGACCTGATATTTCTCAACAACATCCATGTCCCATCAGATTACACCTTTTCTGACAGGTAGTTCACAGGAAAGGTAAGGCACAGAACACTGCCATCAAACCAGGGCATCAGATGACAGAGCTCTAACCTAGGAAATTACATTCAAAGGTTCAATTTCTTCCTCAATTTTTTGCACAAGTAACTATTTCTCAGGCAAAGCCTAAATGATCATCTTTCATGATACAACTTATTTTAAAATGGCAGCTTGAGCTCTATGAAATTCAAGTGCGGAAAGAATACTATTCAGCAGTTTCAGGAGAAAGACATTACAAAGCAATACAATCCAATTCAGGTTTCTGGAGTGTACAAACGTAGAGGTTTTGTTACAGTATTAAACTGACTTAGTACAGCACCCATCAATATGCTTCTGTAGTTCAGAGTTTAAAGGAAAGCAAGAAAACCCCTACACAACCCAAAAATATTCTTTCTTCACTATACCAGCACAACTCTTCCTTCTCATAAATGCAGGATATAATTTAAATGCTAGTCCCCCTTGGAATGTTTGCATCCTCTGTCCTCTAAAAAACAGATGAACTTCGACCATAGTGAATTAAACTAACTGAATTTATATACTAGATATTTATAAGAGGCTACTCCAGTCATTTCCAGATGGTAGTCATTGGAACACTGAGATTTCCTCACTTCTCACAGTGTCAATCCCCACACAAAAAAAAAAAAGAGGAAAAGCAATTCATTTTACGACACTTTAGTTTCATTTTGGAGTATGGCAAAAAGTTATTTGGAAGATAACGGTTACAACAAAGGTGGCAATTTCTATTCCTAGCCTTCCATGTATCACAAACCAACTCATATCAGACTTGTATTTCTGGGACATTGGCCAAAACAAAGTATGTACGCCAGTGTGTTTCTCCCAGATCTTCCATATGCCACATCTAAAAACTTCTGTGAAGGAAGCAGATAGATACAGCTTAAGTAGCATTTTTAAGCTGCTTTTATTTCAGTCACCCTTCTACTTGGAATTCAAAACCGTTGGAGCCAGACTACCAGTAAAATCCAGAAGTACTTCTATCATTCAGCTCAAAATCACCCAGGTTTTAAATTGGTGATGTCCACATTAAGGAAGAGGCTTTTCCGATTAAAGAACATGGATCAATATAATTTCTACAAGTAGTGCTGCTGTGGGTATTTCACTCTTTCTGCATCAGCTTCTTCCATGATCACCAAATACAATGGAGAAGGACCAGGTTAGTTTATCACAAGGTCTCAAATAAAAGAAGGTCTGTTCATAGTTGAGTGCACCCTGTATAAAAAGTCTTACGGGATTCAACACCAGCTTTTGATTAGGACTTATCAAACCCTACAACTACGTGACAGGACATTGTAGCAAGGTAAGTGTCGGTCTCTTCTCCCAAGTAATAAGTGATAGGATGAAAGAAAATGGCCTCAAGTTGCATCAAGGGAAGTTTAGATTGGATATTATGAAAAACTTCTTGTCAGAATGGTTGTCAAGCACTGGAAAAGGCTGCCCAGGGAAGTGGTGTAGTCACCATCCTTAAAGGTATTTAAACGACATGGCACTTTAAAAGGTATGGCATTTAGGGACATGGTCTAGTGATGGACTTGGTTCTTTTACTCCATTTTCTTCAGAGACACAGTAGAATATCTTATTGTGAAGCTTCCTCTCATGCGCCAGTGTAAGAGCATTAAAAATCAGATTCACTTGTATGTGAAGAGGCAACAGAAGGACAGAATTTGTTTCAGGCCAGGGAAAAGCCTCCTTTCTTCCCCACTTGCCAAAAACCGTCAGACCCTGAAACATAATGTTTTACCTAATGTTATAGAATAGAATCATAGAAGAGTTAGTGTTGGAAAGGACCTTAGGATCATCTAGTTCCAACCCCCCTGCCATGGGCAGGGACACCTCACACTAAACCATATCACCCAAGGCCTCGTCCAACCTGGTCTTGAACACTGCCAAGGATGGAGCATTCACAACCTCCCTGGGCAACCTATTCCAGGGCCTCAACACCCTAACAGGAAAGAATTTCCTCCTTACATCCAATCTAAACTTCCCCTGCTTAAGCTTCAACCCGTTACCCCTTGTCCTGTCACTACAGCCTCTAATGAAGAGTCCCTCCCCAGCATCCCTATAGGCCCCCTTCAGATACTGGAAGGCTGCTATGAGGTCTCCATGCAGCCTTCTCTTCTCCAGGCTGAACAGCCCCAACTTTCTCAGCCTGTCTTCATATGGGAGGTGCTCCAGTCCCCTGATCATCCTCCTGGCCCTTCTCTGGACTTGTTCCAACAGTTCCATGTCCTTTTTATGTTGAGGACACCAGAACTGCACACAATACTCCAGGTGAGGTCTCACAAGAGCAGAGTAGAGGGGCAGAATCACCTCCTTCAACCTGCTGGTCACGCTCCTTTTGATGCAGCCCAGGATACCGTTGGCTTTCAGGGCTGCAAGCACACATTTTCTCATCAACCAACAGCCCCAAGTCCTTCTCTGCAGGGCTGCTCTGAATCTCTTCTCTGCCCAACCTGTAGCTGTGCCTGGGATTGCTCTGACCCAGGTGTAGGACCTTGCACTTGGCATGGTTAAACTTCATGAGGTTGGCATCAGACCACCTCACAAGCGGGTCAAGGTCCCTCTGGATGGCATTCCTTCCCTCCAGCCTATCAACCGAACCACACAGCTTGGTGTCATCGGCAAACTTGCTGAGGGCGCACTCAATCCCACTGTCCATGTCACCGACAAAGATGTTGAACAAGACCGGTCCCAACACTGATCCCTGAGGGACACCGCTCATTACTGGTCTCCAGCTGGACATTGAGCCATTGACCACAACTCTTTGTGCAGCCATCCAGCCAGTTCTTTATCCACCGAGTGGTCCATCCATCAAATTGATGTCTCTCCAACTTAGAGACGAGGATGTCGTGTGGGACAGTGTCAAATGCTTTACACAAGTCCAGGTAGAGGACATCAACTGCTCTACCCCTGTCCATCAGTTCTGTAGCCCCATCATAGAAGGGCACCAAATTGGTCAGGCAGGATTTCCCCTTAGTGAAGCCATGCTGGCTGTCACCAAGCACCTTGTTGATTTTCATGTGCCTTAGCATGCCATCCAGGAGAATCTGCTCCAAGATTTTGCCAGGCACAGAGGGGAGACTGACTGCTCTGTAATTCCCCAGGTCATCCATTTTCCCCTTCTTGAAAATGGGGGTTATATTTCCCTTTTTCCAGTCATTGGGAACTTCACCTGACTGCCATGATTTCTCAAATATGATGGCCAGTGGCTTCACAACTTCATTTGCCAGCTCCTTCAGGACCCGCGGATGGATCTCATCAGGACCCATGGACTTGTGCACATTCAGATTTTTAAGATGGTTTTGAACCAGATCCTCTCCTACAGTGGGCTCAAGGTCTTCATTCTCACAGTCCCTGCATCTGCCTTCCAAGACTTGGGTGGTTTTGTCAGAGCCTTTGCCAGTGAAGACTGAGGCAAAGAAGTCATTCAGAACCTAAAGAAGTCATTGAGTTATTTTTCAAGAGCCTAACCTAAGAATATCCTAATTGCATGCTGCATTTCAGACTGAGCACTCAGGTTTATTCTGCCTTCCCCATTTACTCTGCTAGTGGGATATAAACACTGCCTCCTACCCCAGCAGCTGTACCAGTGTTGTAAGGTGTACATGACAAAAGTTCTGAAGCATCTCTTGAGACACCATATTGGAAGATCTTTCATATTTTGTCAAACTCTACCATCAGACATTTATGATTTTTGTCTCAGGTCTTGAGAATTTTGTTGATTTTTAAACCCCAGCCTCTAGAGAGCAGGATCAATTTGGAATGGTACCTTTCATTCAAAAATAAAACAGTGTTTTTTTATATCTTATATTTGTGGAGAATTTGGGCATACCTGGAAGAGGAGGGGAAAAATTCTAAAAACCATTTAATGTTTCATTATTTTATACCAAAAGTACGTGATTATTTCTGATTCAGACTATTACGGATGGCGACACAAACCACAAAACCTAGGAATTTATCTCTGATTAGCACCAACCTAGATTTACAACCAGGCAAAGTGCCAGAAGTGGCATGGAGGCTTTAGTCAAGCTGTGTACCTAAGCTGTGTATTCTTTAGAGCACTGAAAATCCCGTCTTTCTACAATTTTGCCTAAGCTTCTTGAAGCCTTAGACCACTTCTGTCTGCCAACTCTTGCTGAAGACAAAAAAAACCTCAGTTACAACGAAATTTGGTCATGCTTTCCAATGCCTTGTAAAAATACCGCAAATCAGTCTTGATGATGTGCACAGAAATTAAGACATGCCTCTGTAAGGGTATAACAGAAGTTAAACTGAAAGAAAATAAAAGTCACTCCTCAAGCTGATAGAAAAGTTCAGGGCTAGAGTCACCGTCAGAGCCCTAAAGTTCTTAGTTCTGCATTTTGCGCTTCCCTGTTTCTGGCCCCTCCAGTTCCAGGGGCAGCCATGACATTAATATCTACTCAGGGAATGAGCTGGGATGTTCAGCAAGAGACACTGGTTAAAGTGCTTTTATAACTCCTTGTCCTGCGAAGTCTAGTGGAGAAGACCATCTCAGTTTGCTTTTGCATCTCTCACTAGAAAGTACAAAAGATTTTTTTCACAGGAAAAAGAAATGCTGAAGTGATTAAGCAGTCAGCAGATAGCAGCCAACATAATAAAAATTATAGTCTGATTTAGAAGTACTCATTCATATTTTTCCAGTGTAAGATGAAAACCAGTGCCAACTACAAACTCCATATTGCAAATGGTACTCCATTCACCCCACAGGGAGTGAGAAGTCTTACTGAAAAATCCCGATATAGACCAATATTGTTATTCTAACACTGTAGTTAATATTACAATATGCCCTGGTTTCAGCTGGGATAGAGTTAATTTTCTTCCTACTAGCTGGTACAGTGCTGTGTTTTGGAGATAGTGTGAGAACAATGTTTATAACACAGTTGTTTTAGTTGTTGCTAAGCGGTGCTTACTCTAAATCAAGGGCTTTTCAGTCTCTCATGCTCTGGCAATGAGGAGGGGCACAAGAAGCTGTCAGGAAGCAGAAACAGGACATCTTACCCAAACTAGCCAAAGGAGTATTCCATACAACAGCATGTCATGCCCAGGATATAAACTGGGGGGAGTTACACGGAAAGGGCTGATCACTGCTCTGGTCAGGCTGGGTGATGAGCAGTTCCATTGTGCATTACTTGTGTTTACTGAGTTTTATTCTTCTCTTCATTGTTATTGTTGTTGATACTATATTTTACTTTATTTCAGTTATTAAACTGCTCTTACCTCAGCCTGCAGGTTTTACCTTCTTCTGATTCTCTCCCATCCCAGTGGGATGGGCGGGTAGTGAGTGAGCAGCTTGCATGTTTCTTAGTTGCTGGCTGGGGATAAACTACGATGCAATAATACATTTTTGTTGCTCTTTCACAGGACAGCAATGAAACAGAAAACAAAGAATTAAAAAGGTGTTTCTAATTTTTATTATTCCACCACAAAATTAGAAAATCCCTTCCTTAAGTTAAAAGCTGACACCACTAATGAAGCCAGAGCAAGCTGTGATGATGGAAAACATATTCTATCCAACCTTTTCAGAGGTTTATTTTTGTGTACACCAGATTCCTACCATGACTGTTTAGCCAACAGAAGGAATAATGAGAGTGATTTGTGCTCAGTTAGAAAACCAGCCATCTTGATGTTGTCTGTGGTCAAGACTGGTCCTCTTGACTGCAGCTCAGATTATAACATCAGCAAAGCCAGATGGTACTCAGCTGGTCCACTACCTACCCCAGCCTGCTTTCTCTTCCTCCTCCTCTTCCTTTTCCTTCTTGAACAAGTTGGCAGAGCCTTGCAGAACACTCAGAAGCCTGAGTTGGTCAAAAGCACAGGCTCACATGGGCAGAAACCCTGGGAACAACTATCCAGCCTCAGCCTTGAACACGTTAGCTAGCAAACAGGCCACGTGAATTAGAGTGGGTTTCCTGGGATGGCTGACAGAAGCTGATGGCTTGCAAGTACAAGAATGGATCAGCCCCATTCCCAGTCATAGATTCCCACTCCTTCCATTGGACAAGGTCTGGCAATGAATCACCTCACTGCAGGGTTAAAACTGCTCAATGAAAAAACACAAAGCCACCAAAGAAGTGGAGGGTTTTCTGACAACTGGTGTGAGGTGGGAAGGCATGCAGCCAGGAGCTGGGACAAGCAGGTATCAGGTCCATCATTTTTAGTAACTAAGTGCTATTAGACCAGCCTATCCTCTCATAGCATAGCATTCTGTCTTGATGCAATCCTACATAAACCACAATGTATTCAGATAACAGTAACAACCAACAGAACAGAAGTTTTGAACTTACAGAAGAGCTGTTACCTGTATCACTTGGAGGCTCAGTTAGGCTTACCCTTCCTTGCACCCTTTCCCATGTACCGAAACCACTGTAAACTGCTCCCTGTGAGGTTCTGCCACATCTTCCCTTTACTTAAAGTTTATTTGAACAGTGCTAGGTCTTTGAAACTCTCCAAGACGTCTTTGCTTCCTTTAGTCACAGCCAGGGCAGCCAAACCATCCTGGGGGAATATTTGCCATCTGTAGTCCATTGATGACTGACTCTGCCATTGTCGTTTGTCAGAAGATGTGAATATCAGGACAAATGCATGCTATCGTGAACTTATCTCCTGGCAAAACCATTAGCTAATTAGTATTATGTGCAGCAAACAAAAACTTGTTCAGCACATGGTATTTATAAACTATTCTCTGCAACTCTGAATCTGTCATACTAACAAATTAGAAAATTAAGTCATTTAGTGATCAGAGCCAGAAACTCTGATCAGAGACTGCTCAATACTGATCTAATCAGCAACTCAGTTTGCACAGGAGTTCAAAACACACAATTCATTGCATCTTGGCAAAGCTCAACATACTCATCTATAAAAAGGATGCATTGCTTGCTTTGCAAACATGCTTCACTTTTAAACAAATTAGCCCTGAAATTAAGAGCACCTAAGCACCAAGTGTTTCTTAGACGCAGTTCATCATATTTTCTTTTTTAAACAGAAGAAAGAGATGTCTTCCAAGAGTAGATTTAATTTTTCTACGCAGTTCCAACCTGGTAACATTCCATATATTTTCCATATGTTAGCTATTCTTTAAGAAGGCCATTTGATGGAAACAAAACAGTTTTTCAAGTACACGGATAACAGTCCTACATGTGTAAAAGGTAATGACATAAATTTTAGATTATATTATCTGAATTTCCTGTCAGGATCATGCTCAAATTGCTCAATAGTCAAAAGAGAACTACAAAAGAACCTTGGAATTTTCTCCTGATAACACAGTAAGATGGGTTCCAGTGCAGAAGCAAGATGGCCCAACTGACAGAAACTACAAGCAGTAGTTTATTAATGTGTTGCAGCTGGTTGTCAGTATCATGTCACATACCTGATAGCAAGAGAAAGGGAAGCGACACCAGTGGCCTTGCAGCTGATCAGAGGTGGTGATGAATAATAATCATTAGCGTGACAGAACAGATGTTGCAGGAAGCTGGTGGTTTCACTTCATATCTACCATTCACTGCCAAAAAATAATGTGTATGCTTAACAGACGAAAGAACAGAGATGCATGGGAGATTTGGCAATTTTTCTTATCTCCCCTCCCATGCACACTGTGGAATAGGTCATTCCCAATTTTCATTAAGAGAAATCCATGCCACAGGGGCTGTAATATGGCCCACCATTAGCTCTCTCTGCCTTTGGTACCAGAGATGCTGACATTCCCATAACTAACTGAGGAAAGCTAGATTTCACAGCTAGGACATGGTCTGAAGACAGCATTTCACACTTACAAGGTCACAAGAAACAGCTTTGCTGGATTTGTGTAATATCCACCTCCCATATGGAAGTGTTCAGCCAAAACTCTCCAAGTGGGGAAGCTGGAGGGGTAGGGTGATGAGACAACCAATATAACTTCTTACAAGTGTTGCTATTTACACCTTTATACAGTTACTGCTGTCTGCAGGGAAAAATTCACACTGTTTATGTTCACACATCCAACTTAGGTGTCTGAGCGATAAATCTAGACTTTCTGGTCACAGAAACTGGATTCAGAACAGGTCTGTTTTGGCTTGTAATCACAACTAAAAATCCGATAGGAAAAAAAAAAAAGTGGGTGAACAACTTTTCAGCAGTGTGAAGCTTTAAATCCTCACAGAATTAACACTCCAACACCTATTTTATTCCAGATCGCCTTTGAATCCCAGTTCCAGTCTCACCACCTTCCTCCAGAAGCAGTGTTCCTCCTGTCTCTGCCTTTTACCACCCCAACCAGGTGGTCCCTTTTCAGTTCCTCTTCATCCTCCTCATATATTCTGGGCTTACCTTTCTATGTGCTCCAGTGTGGTCTAGGACCTAAAAGCATCCTTGGGAGGAACAAAGAGGAACATCCTGAAGATGGAGAACGTACCTTGTAGCAAAGGCAGTGCTGTCAATCACGATCCACTTACAGAGAAATGGGTTATCGGTTAACATTATGGGGGGTGTTCCCTGAACCACAAAGGGAACTCCACTGATGGGATGGCCTAAACTCCTACTTCGGGCATCTAAGCAGAATGACTCAATGTAGAAACTGTTGCTAAGACCTGACAGTATATCCCCCTGCCAGAGCAAGCTGCCTCCTTTCACTAGTTTACTAATGTTTCTCAACTTTGATTAAATAACCTGAGAAAAGGCCTCTTGGAGAGCATCTTACTTGAAGTACATTTCACAGCTGGAAATTTTCTCACAGGGTGACTGACATATTCCTAGCCTTTCCATGATAAGGAGCTCAGATTCCATTCTTCTTCAGAAACAGTCTTTATCCCTACCCATACCTATAGTCTTTCCCCCATCCCATTCCTCTATGCAAACTGCTTTCTCATCCTTCTGTGAAGACCCATGTTGTGACTGTAGCACATAACTGGACAGTACCCTGTTCCTATTGTCAAGAACTACTGAAACTTAAAAATTTATAATATGCTTATTTTCATAAGGCTACTCTGAAGTAGGGGGACACTGCCCCCTTTTGCTGAGGCACAGGTAGCTACTGGAGCCATAATTAAGCGGCTGGGCCCTTGGAATTTGTTCCACAGTTTTGGTCCTCTGTGTGTTCATATCAAAAGCCCTAAAAGTCAAGCACATTGGAAAATGCTGTGGAACACCTTTTGTCTCAGCAGTCATGAAGGCTCAAGACTGGCAGCTACACTTGGGAAGTGTTCCTGGTTTGAACATACCAAGTGTGATTAGTATCCTCTCTGCAATAGGTGTGTCAGGCAAGCCCCTAAATTCTGAGGGGGTGCTGCTTTTGAAGTTAGGTTTGTACACTGGGTAGCTGACAAAGATTATGTGGGATAGTCTCCATCCTGCACTGTTCAGAATTTATCCTGTACAAGCCTTTGTAGTTTCTATGGGAGATGGCACACACACCCTTGCTCTGCTCACTCTGTGGTGGTTTCCCACTTCACTCCACAGAGGATTCTACCTCCACTTATTGCTGTTAGGATTTCATGCCCAGTGGAAAACTGGGGGACTCCACTCCTACATGGGACAGAAACAAACAGGCCAAACACCATTCAGAATGATTAAGAAGAGTTGTGCTCCCTTTTTTCCAACTCAGAATTCATAGAGTTGAACAAGCCTGGAATGCATCTGTGCTGTTCCGCATCTGTCTAATTCAGGGTTATGAAGGAAAATAGGTAAGATTTCCCTGGAGGAGACACCACATATAAAGAACTATACTCCTGTGCAGTCTTCATCTTTTCATTTTTACTATGCCTGGCAGAGTTATATGCTAAAATCGTCTAACAGCACAAACTACTGACTATTTCTCTCCAGCAGACAAGTAATTCATTCCCAAAGGATCACACTGCCAAGACCTGGGGAGTAAGAAGCAATTTGAGAGAGCCCTTGAGGGCTGGAGAGACAATTATATACTTGGAAAACAAAAACCCAGAAATTTTCCTATGCTGCTTGGTGTCTAGCCAGGGGAAGGTCTGACTCTTCCTAAAGCTGTAGCTGAACAAGTAACCAACAACACCTCTGCTACTTAGGGCAACAATTCAAAACCAATTCATTTGTTCTGACTGCTCCAGCTGAGCTGCCCATCATCAGGAAGATAAGGAGGCAGAGTAACCAGTCAACCTGATTCTCAGCCTTCTGATGCACACACTGATGCTCAATGAACATTCTCAAACTCTTTAGGGCTGTAAATCACATTTCCATAGGCATATTCTCATGTGAATGTCACTTTGCACTTCACAGATTCTGAAAGCATAGACTGCAGGCAAGGTGAAGACAAAGGTGATAGATGATTCTGGAGGAAGCAATACAGCAGGAATTTTCTCTTCCACAGCTACAACAGGTCACACAGGGTCTTTGGGCAGGCTAGGCCTATGTAACCAAATTCGCAACGCACCCAGCTTTGTACTGCTTCAAATGATGCCCTGGAACCCCTAATTCTGTTCCAAGCTACAGTTTGCCTGAATTCACCCCACTCTTTCAGCTTTCTTAGAGTTCCTATGTATTTCTTATGACGTAATCTAACGCTGAACATGCAAATAAACAGGAATTCATTATAGCGACCATGTACAAAATCCACCCTTACTGTTTACCTTGGAAGCTAGATCTGTGGTTAAATATTCAGTAGCTATGAATATCTATAACAGGCTATCAACATGTTTTCAACCATATCTCAAGAAGATTGTTACGCTACTTGTATTTTCAAGGTGATTTCTCACTTGCAGAACTAGGTCAGAAAAATACCTTGCATCTGAAGAATCAGTTAGTGGTTGGAAAACTTTATCAGTGGCCATAGACAGAAGATTCCTAAATTACTGGTACTTTTTAGAAAAAAATATGGCAACAACTTTTAATTATTTCAAATCAAACATGCAGAGAATTCAACTTGATCAGATTAAACAACTCATATTTTAAAAAGGCCACAATACAGAATCATAGAATAGTTAGAAAAAAGAATAAACAGGGAAGCCACAGAAAATCAACTTCTTCAATCAGTTATGGAAGGCTCATTTTGTCCCTTCCTACTTTTCCTCTGGGAAACCCCAAACCCAGCTTTTTCATTCAAAGTTTCTTCTGGGGAAAACTCCTGGCTTCCCAAAATACGCATTTAAATTACTATAAAGTTGATCAATGACTTCAAGAAGCTTTAGAGAACTTCAAACGTGTAAAAGCTGTGGTGCATCTTCCTATTTTTCTGCCTGATAAGAGTGAGAATCCACTGATAAGAAAAATCTAAGACTGTATATAGCTTTGCTCCATACTACCATTTATCAAAATATTCTCATGCAGCTTGGAAGGGGACACACTGGGGAAAGCTCTTTTGCTTTGTTATGCTATGATTCTATGGATATAAATAAAAAAATAGAATAATTTAAGTCTTACTCAGCTCACACAAAGTCAAGCCATTCTAAACTAAACACATGCAGGACGTATTTGACATTTAGCACTTAAAGATTGAAACGCAGCTCTAGCTACTCCATGTCTTCCTAGACTCCAAGAAACATTTTTTTCTACTTTCAATGCAAATAAAGTAAGTCCATGGCAGGGGGACTGGAACTAGATGATCTTTAAGTTCTCTTCCAACCCAAACCATTCCATGATTCTAATGAGTCTGAAGTTATACAGATGAATTTTAAAAGGGTATTTGTCCAATGGCCATATAAATTCTTGCTAAAAACTGATGATGTGTTGTTCATATCACAAAAGCTGGCTAAGATGTTTTGAAACATACTTTCCTCAAGCTGAAAATTGGTTAGGTCTAAGAACAGCCATTTTTTATATTTACTTAAATTTAGATAATAAGTCTTGAAAATATAAAAAATACCGATATTATATTTAGCTAATTATATGAGGCACTGTGTCTCAGTGTTGCACTGAGAAAGACTGAGTGCCTCTGTTCACTTACGCTATTTCCTGACCTTCTCCTGAAATCCATGTGATTCTTCTCAGAACCAGATTCAGACCCCAGATGAAAAGACACGAATTGTGTTTCTCTCAGTACAGCTGCCTCCTCAAACATGATCAGCTGCCCAATGCAAATCATGGGAAAGAATTTTTCCATGGTGGAAGAAGAATTTAAACATCATGAGATCTAAGGTCCATTTCACTGGAATATGAGAATCCCCCAGATGTTTTGTTGTTGTATTGGGTTTTGGTTGTTAGTGGTGTGGTGTTATTTTTTTTCCCTCCAGGTATATGACTTGTCATGTTCTTTAGTCATGTCTGTTGGTGTCAGCATGCCATTCCTGATTAAGCCTTATCATCTAACATAGTCAACTTAAACCTTCTCTACTACATTTTATTATCTCTCAGGCTTGATGCTATCTTCTGCTATCATTACCCACTTAATTTTATGACAAATGGGAATGATTTTAGCAATCACTTCGGTGGGTCTTGCATTCTCTATCAAAAGCTTTTAATTTCTAAAAATTGGAGATGATGACCTGGTATTTAGCAATATATACCTAGCTGTTTAGTAATATATACCTAGTTGAAAACCTAGTAGTTTTTTCTCAATTAGGTTTTCAAAACCTGGCAGGCCTAATATGAAAAAATGCCAAACAATATTTCACCCCATTTGGATCAAATTAGAGTTACAAACTTACATGAAGATGATTCATATTCAGAAAACCAACCACAGAAGGTACTGTGCACTCCTCTTTTCCAAGTAATGTCCCATTCATCAATGCTAGAAACCCTAACTCCATTTCCTGTTGAAGCTGTTTCTAGAAGGTGGACAGTTTTTTCCAGTAAGGTCAATGCTGAAGTGTATCATGGAATCATGGAATAATTTAGGTTGGAAGTGATCTAAGGAAGCTATTTAGTCCAACCTACTGCCCTAAGCAGGGCCAGCTATGATATCAGACAAGGTTGCTTGGAGCTCTAACTTCATAGGGGAGAAACTGCACAACCTCACTGGACAGCCCTATCCACTGTTGATCATCCTCATGATGAAAAAACATCTGGACTCTCTTTTGCTTCAATTTATTTCTTTTGCTTCTCAACCTCCTACCATGCACCGCTATGAAAAGCCAGGATTCACCTTCTCAACGACCTGCTCATAGGTATTGAGGAAGGCTACTATTTTTGGGCTTCTTCAAGCCCTCTATTTCAGGCTAAACACCAGCAGTTCATTGGGCCTCTTCTGAAAGGGCATGGCCTCCAGGCCCCTGACTCTCTGATGGTCCTCTGCTGAGCTTACTTCAGTTTGTCAGCGTTTTGTTCATGCTGAATGGCCCAAACTGGATACTGGTACTTTAGATGTCAAAAGATAAGAGCTCAGTAAAGGGGAAATAATCCTTTCCTTCAGTCTGTGCTGTGGAGCACTGGCTGTGCTCCTGTTAATACAGCACCAGATGCTGTTGGCCTCCTTGGCTGCTACGGTATCCTGCTGGCTCACATTCAGCTTGCTGTCTGCTACAACTCTATGTCCTTTACACCAGAGCTGCTTCCAGCCTATGCTGTTGTAGGATTTCCTCGCTTTCCAGGAGGAGGACTTTGAATTTGTTCTCATTGAATTTTGTAAGGTCCACACCAGCCTGCTCCTTGAACATGTCTAGGTTCTTCTGAATAGCATCCCCACCATCAGTCACCTCAGCTGTTCCCAAATTTGGTGTCAACAACTAAGTTCATGAGAAAGTATTGTTGCCTCTTTTAGGCAAGTTATTTGGAAATGATCTTAAGGATGTTGTCCTCTCAAAGACAGTATATTTCATCTCTAGAGGGAATCTTAACTGCAGAAAACTGTGGCAAATTTTTTGAAAGCAGCAAATCCTAAATAAATGACAAAGTAAACTGCAAAATCATTTACTGAAATAAGGTCCAGACCACGTAATTCTTGCTCAGTTTAGTAATTATGTTATGTTTGGCAAGGAAGAACCAGTGCTTGCAGACTCAGCAGTTACTGCTGGCATAAACACATATGGGGCAGAGCATTTTATTTCTTCTAGAGAAGCCCTACTCACCGTTCCAGTCTCCTGCCAACCATAGTGGGCTGGAACATAACATCCCTTCTCTTTGCCAGTAACAAAGGACTGATAACAAAACTTATGTCCAGTCTCATTTTCCTTTTGGAGTCTGTTGAGTTGAGAGGAATTAAACCTAGACCCGTACCAAGGACAGAAAAACTCCTTGAACTAGAATACACAAAGGCTGTTATCTTTCATCCAAAGAAGCAATTAGGGAAATGATATAGTGAAGATTGCTTCAGATGTAAGGATGAAATAATCTCAGGAGATTCCACCTCGTAACACCTTTCCTTTATGGTTTTATTGTGCTACTGGTTTTTTATTGTTCAACTGGTGGCAACTTACCATTTCTATCACTTTTGTTTTCCCTTTTTGATGTCACAAATGGTTTTACAAAGCAATATACAAAACAGAGATCACTTCTTCATGCACAGAACCCCCACTTGTAACAACATCACTACCCACAAAGTGCAGCGCCAACAATACCTTTTGAGAAGTCAAGCCCTTGTATCTTTTCCATACCAGAATAAGAACTGCAGTTGCCAAGCAAGTTGTGGTTGTGGCTTGCATAGACTATTTTTTTTCCCCCCAAGGATTTTTCTGCAACTAAACAAGCATTTCACAGGTTAATAATCTGGAACCTAGATGGCTTTTCCAGGCTCTGGGACATTTCAGTCACATAATACACTTTGTGTCTCTCTTTCTTCTCTTGTCCTTTGTCAGTTTAGGCTGAAGATGTGTGACAGAGTTTTTTGTTACATGAGCAGGTCACATACAAACAATAGGGCTTTTATTGTCAACTGTTTTGCAAACCATATGGCTAGTGAAATACTATTCCTCCAGAGACTTCAGATCCACCACCACTTCTGACACAGAAAAGCATTAGCCCTCCTGAAATTACAGTACTCATGAAAGAAAAGAAAAAACCCTACCTTTTGCTTAGTCATTTCATCAGGTTACAGATTAGGGAAATGGCAGAAAATGTAGGGTGCATCAGTCATGTTATTGGCCACAAACCAGCAGTTTTAGGATCCCTTTCTCTCACAAGGCACAAGCAGCAACAGCATCTGCAAAGTACAGGCAGAACAGGACACCTCTAATCCCTCCTCCTCTTCCCTCAGAAATAAAATAAAAACAGCAGCTCCAACAGTGCAAGTCTGCAGTCTACCAGAAAAGATGCATTCAACTACTTGCTTAGTATTGTAATTAAACTTCCTTTTTACAAAACATAACTAGGTAACATCTATCCAACCTCTTTCAGTCATGTCTGCTCCCACCCTACCTCCCTCAGAACCTCCAAAACGATGCTGTAAGACTTTAGATCATTTTCTAGTAGCCAACACAAGTAAACACAATCATAAACTCAGTATCTGAATTCAATGTATAACAAAGCAGGCCTCCAAATAAGTGTTTTGAGGTTACCTCAGAGGGTGGTATGGCTGAAATTTTTTGCCAGTCCGGCATTTTGCTTATGTAGACCAAACATTAGGAAGTGCTAATGTAGACGGACTGTCAAGGAGATGGTCAGCTTAACGTTGCAAGCAGATTTGTGTGTTTTGTTATTATGGTGGGTTGTGTGATCCCTGCCCTCACTGCAGTAAAACTGCAACCCCATGAAGGTTGCTCACTCGCACCCCAAAAGAAAAGAGGCCTTCAATTATATGCTGCATTTATATGTTAAAAGTCTAAACACAGCACTCAGCTGCTGGCAAGATGGAGTATTTATTTTCTCAGAAATGATACATGCTAAAGGATCACAGGAAATATCAACAGGAAAAGGATGCATAAGAAAATGTATACGCAATCAACATTTTTGTCTCTTTGAGAAATGCTGTTCTAAAGATACACAAATCTTTCAGATCACCAGTACTGTCTACAAATCAAAATATTTGTTGTGACAGTATTTCAATCATCAGGAAAGGCACAGACCTTACTGTGTCTGAAAAATATGGCACCCTGCCTTACATCAGCTCCACCTCAATGGCATGTGGTGAGTGATATTTTCAGTAGCCAGCCCTGTCAAATACTATGGCAAGTCAGCAAAATGCAAAGATGAAGACCTACTGAAACAGATGGATTTGTTAAAAAACTTCTGTAAACTGTCCTCAAATGATAGAAACAAAACTGGAAGATGTACTAAACACAAAAAAGAAAGCAAATATACACACATCGGAAGATAGAAGAGGCGCAGCACTATGAATACAACTAGGAGACTAGGTGGCAGTCATGGTTGAAGATAGCGAATATGAAGAAGGCTTTTATTACCATTTACCAGATCTGTATGACTTTACATTAGTAGCTACTGGCATCCATATGTAGAAGTTCTTGTCATTTGGTGCTTTTGATTACTTAGATCCAAATGCACCAATGCACAACACAGGTAATATTAGAAAAATAAAAACAGTGTACAGGGTTAGGGATTATGCCTAAACGTAACGTGAGACCAGCAACCTGCTCCATTGGCCATAAGCTTAAAATGCATTCAGGGGAAATGCCTCTGACACCTATGAAACTGCATGCATTGGTGAAGTGGCCAAGAAGCCGAAAAAAGTACAAGGACAACCAAGTGACATTGTTTGGTTCAGTCCTTCATGAGCTGCCCAGCAGTGAAGGAAAAGAAATACAAGTGGAGTACTATTTAACATTTGTAGAGCAGCACGACTGACGCCCCAGCTGGCCAAGGCCAGGTTTGAATGACACCACATCCTTCTCCTGTTATCACAATGAACTGTAGAAGACAAACAAAAGGGTTACTAGAGATCGAGAGAGGCAAGAAGGCAGCAGTACTCAGACACTCCTAGAATCCAGTATCAGAAAGGACTGAAGCTGGCTGGTGTGAAGCTTCACCCACTGCTAGAGAAGCAGAGAGCTCAATGGGATAGGGGTGCTCCTGAAATCTCACAATCATCTCTACTAAAAAGTGACAATGGAGACTAGAACTGCATTCTAGTGCTCCCAGATATGCTGGAAGATGGCAGGCCCTGCCACCTAGTGACTCTAAGTCAAAAATAACCGCAGACATTTGTAGGGTACAACAGCTGCTTTTAGAGTCTTGTGTGGAAGGCAACTACTGACACTGTATAGCCTCTCTTTGCAGCAAAGGGAGAGAAGAAGGCCCTTATCCCCACAGAAGTTTGTAAAGGAAGTCCTAGTGACCAGCCGTGGTGCAGTTAGATGAAACAATCCTTATCCTCATAAGTTATATTAAGCAAGAGCCAAAAAATTCCTGCAATGCATATGTTTGGATGACTTGGAGAAAAGGTGGCTACTACCCCCACTCCATAACATGTGCCTACCACATGGCAGATCCAGGTGAGAAATTAGGAGCCTACTTTCAAAAACATGAACGTTTGTTACAGCTTGCACATATGCCAGAAATTAAGTTGCCAGGGAGCCATGAAGCAGCGCCATGCTGAGATAAGACTGAGACACTTGCTGTAGAAACGCAAGATCTGCAGGTCCTTCTATGACCTGATGGAGAAAAATAAGTACTTATTAAGAAGACAAAAAAGAATGCCTGTTAAATATACAGCTAGGCTGCACTCACGTCTTTTTCTCTGAGGTAAACAACCTTCAGAAGTCCCAGGTACTGCCTGGGTATTGAAGCCAAAAGGGCAGTAGCAATTTATTGGGCAACTGATGCATAGAAACATGCTTAGGACGAGTTTTACTGTGACCTGTGTGAGTATGTTTTTACCTCCCAAGAATTTCTTGTTGCTGGTCTTCACAAAAGTGCTTTTGTTGCTGTTAGTTGACTATCTCTGAAGAGATAAGTCTGCTTCAAATGTAAATTACTGTAAAAGCAGAAATCGAGATTATTCAGCTAGTGCTTATTCACCACGTGGTGATGGTAAAATTCACCATCATATTAAAAAAGTGATCAAAACACAGGAAGCTGGGATGACTATTAATGACATATTTAAATAGCAAAATAGTTAATGTTTAATGCCTGCAGTTAACAGAGCTGTGCTGTGCAGTAATTAATCATCCTAGTGGCATTATGACGGACAGTATTTCTACTAGAGGGCTTTCCCGAACACTATATAAAGGGGATTTTTGAAAGCTCAATTGATATAGTAGAAGCCCTAGCAGTATGCTTAGATTGGGAAAACACTGGAATTTCTTAATCGGTCTGTTAGAATTTAATTGTATTAACTTATACTACAGTGACCAACATCAACTCAGGTTAAAATAAAAATAATTTGACTTAAATGTTCTATGCACAGTACTGTTTCCATGAATAATAATTTGCCAGGACCTGCTAAGAATATTGTTAGATCTCTCTATTTGAAAGCCAGGAACGCATATAGGAAATTACAACAATTATAAGCTTATTTCAGTGATTCGTACAATGCACAAAATACTAACCAAAGCAATGAAGTCTGAATTTGCTTTACCTAATCATATTCCTGCGGAAGATAGGAATTTAGAAACAAGATTTCAAAACAGCGATTAGGGAATCCTTATTTGTCAAATATACTGTACTGAAAACACTTAACTTTAAAATAATCAGATCATCATCGGGAAGTACTCACTAGGACTTTGTTTTTTATACGTGGCAAACTGAGATTTGAAAGCAGATTCTGCAGATGAATAACACAGCCCCAGTAGTTACCAAAGCTTCAGTCTAGCAATCAAGTTTTTTTCAAGTCACTAAGATCTAGAGATCACTTGTCTCTCTTAACTGAAATCAAATAACTGATTTGACAGTGCTATTGATAGCTAATTCATCTGACCCCTGTGACAAACAATTATTGAAACAATCATGTGATAGACCTAACATGTAACAGCATTATCATGATCCACTGCAAATGATAACATAGTGAGACGAATCTAATGATTCATTGTTATTTTCTGTGAACAGCTTTATACTGATGACACCAGGAATTTGAGAGCAAATTCAACTGAAAGCTACAAAACCAGCATCTTATCTACATGCACTGCAACAGCAAAAAAGTTAGAAGCAAATGAAACATTTTGTTCTTGAACAAGCAGAACACCTTTCTATCATGGTGGTATAACTCCATTAGGAACAAGTGAAGATACTTAGATAATTATCATTAGTAATTTGGAAGACCATATAAGACAGATGAACCAGAGAAAATTCTGTGATAGTTGCTTATTCAAATCAAAGCACTTCAGCTATCCCTGAGATTTAATAATATAAATGGATTTTCCTTCATTTAGTAGATAAGAGATATTCCTTCCCTGGATAACCCTATTCATACTCGGGGGAAGTAAGAAACGATGAGCCTCCATCTCATGCTGTGCTTGCAACAGGTCACCCACTGACTGAAATATAGTTCTCATGATTCTGTTCAACTAGATTCTCAGACTTAACAGGTTTTGGGCCAGCTAGTTTCTAAACAAAACAAAAAGCCTACAGTCACCAAAACTCAGCCTTTTTCATCACAAGCCAAGTCTTGTCTCTGCATTTATAAGAAGTATTTTTCTCCGAGAGGCCATCACTGCATTTTACTTCTTTCCCTTAAGATGATAGCCACTGAATTTTACCTAAAACCTTGGGTTTAGGCAGCTTGGTTTGGGGTGGGTTTTTTGAGGGTTTTTGTTTTTTTTGTTTTTTGAAGTCATTAACAAGTCATAATACAAAAGATACAGGTCTGTCACGAACTTTTGCATTGTGCTTCCTATAGGGGGGAAGATCTGAAAAGTGCTATTGGTAGCAGTTTTACTATTTTCAAGCCAAATTCACTCAAAGCCAGGAAAAACACCAGTACATAATTTCCTACAGCAGCTACTCTTCCATGCCCTTTTCTAGTCGTCATCATCATTCACCTAAACCATCTGTTTTCTCTTCCTTGCACTACTTGTGATTTTTGCATTTCCCTTAGAGTTAAAAGTGTCTCTAAACTTCCAGCCTACAGCCTCACAGTGCATCTTCCTCCTTCTATCTACAACCCACCCCATGTTTCCTCCCAGGCCCACAGACCAGCTCAGGCTCAAAGAACGGCTTCTCACCACTTCCATTTCCTTCTCGCACCAACAAGTCATCCTTCTGCGTGTTGCCTGCTACGTGGCTATCCTTCCTCAGGTTCCTCAGCTGTGCTCCTTGTGCTCCAGTTCTTACTATTTCTTGCTGCATAATGTTAATAAATCCTATTCTTTGACTTCTGTAGCCAAGCAACACTGATCTAATACTGATCAATGTCTTGCCACATATCTAATAGGGTTAGATGTCAAAAGATTGCAAGTTGTATTGTTCTTCATATCCTCTGCTCCACCCCAAATACCTTCACTGACTTACTATTATAAATTGCTCAAAGTCATGGGACTATGAATTGACCACCTTTTTTTTTCTTCTTACCTTGTATCTAGTTAATTCCTTCAAAAAGGGAGACAGGGCTCGAGCTCTGCAAAAATGTACTTTCCCCTGTGCTCCACAACTAACATCGTTGTTGTTGAGATGATTCAACAAGTTAGACCACTGGCTGACAGCATGTGCAATGCAGTCATGCTGCCAAATCAGCTGCGTTTCCCCACACTGAGCAGTACAATTTCCATAAATTCAGTTTTCACAAACTCAATTCTACCTTTTCCCTTGTGGTACATTTCATTAGCACCAGCCAAACCAGAGGAACTGAGCAACTCTGGGGACTTGTAAATGAAAAGTGAATAGTGAAAGTAAATTTTGCTGTGAAAAAAGATAACAAGATCGATGGAGACTACTCATTTTGATAGTAAGATGATTTGTATGATAAGGAGCTTCAGAAGAAAATATGATTTTATACCATGGTAGTCTACCCATGGCGTTTGCACACTGAAACATGTCTATAAGTTCAAAAAAGGTTAGCTGAGTGTTGATTATATGGCCTGGAAATTCCAGTTACGCTATAAACTTGTTTATGAAGGCATTCATTCTGCGCTTGCAATGTTCTCACTGCAATTTTTATTAGCCTTTACAGCATGCCTTCCGTGTCTCCTTTATCAGGAGACCACAGGGTGACTCAGAAAGCAGTTTGTTGCAACCCTATTGCCCATAATCCCATAGTGACCTAATCAGTTTAGCTGTAACTACGAAGTTGTTTCACTGTAAAATCCCTGAAGGCACCTAGCTCATGAGACATTGAGAATTCATGGTTCAGGATTTCAAACAGTTACTGCACCTAAGACTGAGGGCCTGGAGCATTATGGGAACAGCAAAAATAATTTTAAACAAAATAACTGTAATGAAGATATAGATAATGGCGGGGGGGGAGGTGGGGGTGGAAGTGACAAGTTGACACACTCAGTTTTCATATCAATTCTGCTTCCAAATCTTTCCAAATCTGTAAGAGTAGAAGGAAAACTATTAGCAATCTCTGACAGAAAAAGAAATGCAAATCAACTTCTTTATCTTCTTATCTCCCAGACTCCTAGTATTTGTGGGGGAAGCATTCTGTCATTCAAAAACATGCATAGTTTTGAACCTTGACACTGACTTGAGCCAGCAACATGCCTTTGACCAGGGCTCCGTTATAACACGTATTTCTGACTGCAAATTTAGACCAAAACCAAATGTTTTCTTCTCCCTAAAATACACTTGTTCTGCATTCTCCAGTTTCAATTAAAACTGGTTTCTGAGAGGCCTAGTTGCTGCCTCAAATAAGGGCTCTGTGACCTATTACACATTCAGTGCTGGCAAATATCTACTCTCAAGGGTATGACAAGAACACATGGCCAGTACAAGACTTGGCCATATCCAGGTCAAAAGCCTGGTATTTATCAGAGAATGCCAAAACGTTTGGGTGTCTTAATTTTGGCCTGAACAGGATCTGGTAGGAAGAAAGGTTTTGCAATTAAAACATACTATAGGAAGACAGGTTACCAAGCTCACCTCTGATACAGTTTCAAATGCGTGAGTAGTACCCACATATCTTGCAGGGGCTTGTGCAGGGAAATGAATCTGCGTTTGTCACTGCTTGGATGGGAGGTGTTTTGTATCCTGTTTATTTTTTATTTCACTTTGAAGTAGTCTTGTAAAAGTGTTTCCCTTTAAAACAGTGTTAATTATTAGAGTATTGGAAAAATTATCTGCAGTATATTTGCTCTAGTTCAAATGACCTAATTTTGCTAGGCAAGAAAGGAGAGGGAATGACACATAAGAGATACAAGTATATGCAACTAAAAATTTAAAAAACAAATCATATTGCACTAAAGAGCACGGTGCTTAGCATACAAATAATTGTACAAACTATAGAAACTGGAGCCAAATTCCATCAAATATCCTTCATATTCTGCAAACAGCATGAAATCCTCTCTAAATTCTCCAATGGATTCATTGCATTGCATCAATCAGCTGTCTAATCCAAAGGCAGTTTTCCATTTCCACAATATATTATGCGTAGCAATAAGACATGCTTTTAACAAGAATGACTTCTGCAGTTTACTTAGCGACATGAGGCTTTCCATGTCTTGTAAAGCTCAAAATTGCTACCATTAAGGAAAGTGTTCCAACGCATTCAAGCACTTCCCCCTCCAGAGATGCAGTTTATTAACGCTACCCCAAAAGCTCTCAAATCCCCAAGGTCTAATGCACATTTCAGCCCCTAATCCTAGCTTTCAGGAAATCCACAGATATTTATTACTTTTACGTGAATTAATTTAAGCCCTGTATCCCATAATGACCATGTCATGATATGATATATCCTCTGCCAATTTATGTTCTCAGTTTCATTGCCTGTGCCTCTACAGCACTTTACTCTTCACTGAGCTGCTTAAGACATGGGAAGATTTTATAAATAATAAAGAATAGATGTATAGCATTTAGCTGCAAGCAGAAAATAAATTACTACATGAACATTTGTTCAGAATTCATTTTTGCCTCATTAGCTGATTACTCCGAAAGCATGTCTATTTGCAAACATTTCCAGTTATTGAATTGAAACATATTGAAAGCCACCCCAGCTTGCTTGAATAAAATAATCTGAACTAACAGAAACATTCAACTCCCCTCTCAGTTAGGATGTCACATAGGTTTTTGGCTCTGTGTATTAAAGGCTAAGTTACCAAATTGTGCTGAAGAACAAAGTTTTACATATTCAGTGATCTTCTACAGATAGATTCTCCAAACATGCATATTATCAATTGGCTGTATTTTACATAACATACTTGGCTACAGAGACCTACAGAAGCAGTCTTCTCCCCTTCTCCCCTGCCAGCTGTAATAACTAAATGAAACAAAAGCAACCTCAAACTTATCCCACATTCACACAGTGTTACAGAAAGGACCACTTAATTGTGATCTATTCATAACAAAATACTTCACTACAGGCTGCACCTGCACAAAAGGATCTAAAAAGGTATTTTGTTAAATGTCTTTCAGAAGCCTCCTGGGACTTCCGAGTTTCATTGAACTGTGTTGGATATGTGGCCAAAGCATGGTGGGAAGTGCAAGCTGCGGAAATCTCAAATGAACCTCTTCCACAAACAACCACCATCTTTACCCCTGTGAACTGAGAGTGGCACTATGAGTGCCCATGTGTGACATCCACTTCTTCACTCCACAACATATTCTTCCTAAATTTCTGAACCAGCATCCTAGCCAGTGTCAGAAAATGAAAGTATCATTCATCCACTCAGATATCAAGTCTTGACCTAAAGATTCATTTCCCATGCCAATTTGTTCCAATGCTTAGTTACCATCTCTGTCAAAAAATTAATACTTTAACCACACCATAGCTCATCTTGAGTATCTGAAACAGAGTAACTTCTTTTCTTCTAATGGCTTCAGACAGCAAGTCTGATGTGAGCACTGAATTGTACAGTCTCCTTTGAAATCTTCCCATTTTCATCAAACGCTTTAAAAATAGCAATGAAGTTTTGCTGTATTAAGATCGCATCTGTGCCTGGGGGGAATGAGCCTCTGTACGCACAAGGTAACGCTCATGCGTATGACAGGCAGTGACCTCTGTCCTCAAAGAGTCCCCACCCTAAAGAGGGAAGGCTAGCAAGTGGTGTGAAAAGACATGAAGATATCCATTTAGGAGTATTTTCCTCCCACAGACAAACATACTGCTACCTTTCACTCTCCAGAGACCATATTGGCCATTACCTTTTTGGAGCAGAACAAAGGAGGAGACCCCACACAGTCTGCACACTTGAGGACTCAGGGTGAAACCAGGACCTCAATTGACTTCTGTAAAATGCATAACATTACCAAAAATACCTACATGAAACATCTAATTAACTGTACCAAAAGAAAACTGTCATGACACAGATTCACATCCCTGAAAAATACATAACAGAAGATTTTATTTATTTATTTTTTAATAAAAAATGAAATGGTTGTATTTTTCTCTTTCTTCCGAAAGAATCTCAGGTTCAGGGCATCAGATCGCTACCAGGAACCCAGCATGTAAGAAATACTTCTGCACCCAAACACGATGCTGTATGTGAGTAATATTTGTACGTTCTAAAAAGCTTATTCCTAAGTTCAGGATGAATTGATAGTTCCAGTTAACTCAGTTAAAATTGAATGCTCATGCGTGCATGCAGATAGATACCCACATTCAGAACCAAATGTCTGCCAAATTAACTCAGAATGTCAAATGTTAGAAACACCATTTCTTCCTGCTCTAGAGTAAGCCTAGGGCTCACAAGAAACTTTTAAAATAAACTCAAACTCTGTGTCAATAGCAATTGAAAAGATTAAAGATGAAAGAACAACAAAGTCACCAAATGCCATGATTTAAGAATAACAATTTACAAACACGTGTACCTCAAAGACTGTTAATGAAAGATATGTTTGTCTTTGTTAAATGAAATCAAAGTAATTCTGTTGTGAGCAACTTGAAAGGCTGGATGCTACAAAGCACAAGCTGAATATTAACATCAAGGTTACGGTATTATATGCTATGAAATAAAGCTATAAAGTACATTGACATGAGCTGCCATCCCTCCTTCAGAGTTTCAGTAATCACAGAGTAATTCTATGAAGAACCATCAATGTCAATCCTCATTTCTTTAGCCACGTGAAATGGAACAACTATCAACGGGAGAGGGAGAAACCACTCGTGGTACTGCAGGCATAAAACAGAGAGGATACAAGAATATATTTTTTTTTATCATGGGGATGTTGGCAGCAGATATTCTTTCTTCAATAAAATATTTACCAACTAAGACAGTTTTATGTTAACCGACTATCTGCAGACAGAAGAAAAAAAATAGAGGGCTTAATACTAAAGCCTCAGAATGTGAAAATACTTGGCTGTATATGCCAGTCAGGACTGTCTGCAGCTCACCTTCAACAAGACCACCTCAAGAAGCCAGCTGATGCAACCATCTGACCATAAACTCAAATCTGAATAACCAGAGGACAAAGTACATACTTCCACCATGCCTTGGCAACACAGATGGATCCTCTTGTGAAAATATCGTTCATTTAAAAAACAGTAATTTATCTAAACCCAGGCAAAACCCATACTGTGTGCTTCCTTCTCATGAAGTGAACTGCATACAAGAGAGCTTGAATCTCCCATGACAGCTCTGAGTTACATCTTTTTAACGGACAACTGCAAGGTACTCAAATTATTGTGGGAAAGGCTGTAGAAAAATTTGTGTGAAACCACATTTAAAGTTTGTTTTTCAGCGGCTTTTAAATGACAAATGGCAGAGCAACAAAGATTGGGGGAAGTGGGGCGGGGGGGGGAAGAAAGAATTAATCACCTGCGCTATCCTCTACCAGAACACTGTACTTCTGGCATATTACCCAAGCACTGAAACATGCCTGCCAGGTACTTATTAGAGTTACTCATTTTAATGGAATTGTGCATATGAATGAACACTAAACATACCATTTGTTTATCTGATTAATCTCTACAACACCTGTCACCATGGCTCCTTATTAGAGACAGTAATGTAAATCTGCAAACAACAACGCTGGGGAAAAAACATCATCAACCCAAAGCAAAACAACTGAATTAAATAGCAAGCAGATGAGGACAATCTTACAGTGTGTATGGAAAATTTGCTGCTGAAGCACTGATGGCCTGCCCAGGAAATGCATTTCTCCAAGTATGAAGCCTTAAAAAGAGGATATCCTGCTGTAAGTCATGTAAGGGAATGAGTTTTGATCTTATATCAGCACGGGATCCAGAGTAACTCTCCTGAATGCCACGAAGGACTGCCTGTGAAAGTCTTCATTTTCTCAATATATTAGTGTGCTGTTCAAGGGTTTATGGTACCCTAAAAGAATTTTCCAGCCTCAGCCACAAGCTTGTAAACTGTACCCACACAACTTCCTTCAAACAGGAAACATGAGAGAGCAGCATTCATGGATGAGCTACATGCATTATCTTCTGCTTCCTCCTAACACTTCTCTGAGACCTAAGAAATGTTTGCAAGCAAAATGCTAAGCTGATGTACAGGCCAGCATCTTGGCTTTACTTGCCTTTTCTGTTTCCAAACTCTTGGAAAGGCCAATCTAACAGAGCCACTACACAAACTGCAAGTGAAACATTTGTCTCATCAAAAGTAATTGAAAAGCCAGAATTTCACCTCGAACAAATCTATTGTTTGTGTGTGCGGTTCCTTTTATAAATATTTCTAGACAGAGCTTATATGTAACACAGTCATACAAATTCCTAGCATAACTCTGAATGAAAATTTGGGTAGAACTACATGCTAAATTCCATATTTCAATTCTATCACCTTGTTTGGTTCAACTGAATGATCTTCACAGCTGAGATTTCATTTCTTGAGCTCCCAGCTCTTTAGAGCAGAATAAAAATCATAAGGGATTCATTCCCCACCTGTTATTATACCTTATAAGTGCAGGATATGTATATAGCCATAGAATGCAGGCTGCAAAGCACGCTCAGTCCTATTAAGCACCAAATGCACTTAGTCCTGCCAAGCACCATGCATTTGACTCTGGTGTGGATCTCTGCATTCTGCTGCTGCTGACTGAAGCAAGAAGCATCCTTCATTGCTCAAAAGAAGAACAAATCTTCAATGTAGACTATTTTAGAAAATTAACTTATGCATGTGAGCCACTCCATCTCATCTGACCACGACCAAAAGCAGCTTATAAAATACATTCATAAAACAGTTGCCAACTGTGTCTGTTCATGAAACACTGTTTTTAATGTTTACTTACAATGTTGGAGTAGCCATTGATTTTGCATGGAGTACGGTAATTACATTCTACCCAAAGTTTTAAAATTAAGCATCTTAATTATTTACAACATAATGTGTTTAATGGAGCACAGCATTACTTACTTTAGGTAATATACCTCCAACATTATGATACATGAAGCCAGGCAATAAAATTATTATGCAGAGACAGACAGCTTAACACTTATCCTTCTTTGCCAATGTCCCTTACTCGTCTTCTAAGCCTGTGAGTAACTACCCTCTTTAATTTAGTCATCTGCCTGGAGGGCTTTCTAGAGAACTTTGAGGACTTCAAACTTAATGAAATATGAAACAGAAAGTTCATGCCATGCAATTTAGGTTTAATAAGTTTATTACTTATATGCTGGTCTTTCGATGGGTCATTTTGCATCAGCAAACAGCTAAAAAAGAATAAAAAAATTAAGCCTTTTGACCAAAAAATAAAAAGTTCTATATTCCAGTAGCATGATGACTTAGCAACTTATTTTCTCCTTCAGTAATTTAAATTTGTTTTTCCTTTGGTAACCTAGATTTGCAGGTGTTATGGCAAGAAAGAAAGAATGAACAAGATTTGTTTCTAGTGAACACATAAGACTTCTCTAAATCAGATGTTCCTGCAGTAACAAAGTGTATAGAAATGCACTACAGAACTTTAAAATACTCAAACAAAAGCATGGTTAGGTTTGGAGTTCAGGCTCCAAACGTACTTTGCAAAGTAAAAATGTTTTCTAGATGTGCAATTTTTAAACTACTGAAAAATCAAGGGTTTAGTTTTTCTAATAGGATGCCACTAGTCATAATAATCCACAAAGTCCATGTTCTGAAAAAAAAAGGAAGAGTGAACCAAAGCCACTCTATGCTTAAGACATCATCTTCCCTCTCCTCACCAAATCCACACTGCTCTGCACTCTGTCTCGTGCTACTCCAATATTTCTCAGGTAATTAGCACTCCCCAAATGAGAAATATGTGCACACACAGTAGAGGCAGCAAGCCCAAAACACAAAGCATGTGCAGACATGTGTGAGTGTATGACAAAGAATTTGTTGAAGGAAACTTACCTCAGCTCCCCCCAAATGCCAGTCCACACTGAAAAGACACGAAAGCCACATGGAAGTGGGCACATGGAGGAAATGGGGAGGAAACAGTGGCAGTGCATCCTACCTACAAAATGCTCAGAGGGAGTGAGGTCATCATACAACACGGAAGAAGATAAGGGGGGATATTATTTGTAGCCATCATAAACAAAGGGGATGAGGAGAAAATTCCATCTCTGAAATAGAATATTTCCCTGACCATACTCACAAAGTTATGCCATTTATAAACTTCAACATTCTGAGGACTGTGTTTATGCAATCATGATTTTAATCTAAAAATTAAAGGAAAAAAAACTCTTCATGAGAGGAAAAAAGCTTGATAAGTCATCAGCTTTTTGGAACCCCTCACTTGTTTTCTTGAGTCTAGCCATACCTAACCACTCTCCAAAATCAGAACATATAATTCCTGAAAGGTTTGACTGTTTCTGGAGAAGTAAAGGTATTAGATGATTGCAACAGGAAACTTGCTCAGACATGAAATGTATGGAAAAAACCTCATTCTGTATTAAGCATTACATGGACGAGAGACTAGCGAGACCTAAACAACAGATACATTGCTTGCAGTGTTTAAATCAACACAATAAATATTCCTGTGTTCACAAAAAGGTTCCAGTAAAAAAAAAAAAAAGTAAAGCAGTATAAAATATTGACAGAGGTTCTCTGAGATTTTTTACAGACTGATAATATTAATTCTTTTCTCATTTTGCTTTTAAAGGATACCAACTACAAGCTGCAATGCCATGCAAACACAAAACATACAAAAGTACTGTCTTGAGAATGGATGTAACTGGCAACCCGAAGTGACAGCAATCCACAGTAAAGCAGAACAGGGCACTTGTGTCAGCTACAGTGGTGAAGCATCTAATTCACATTAGTGGATATGGGTATCACTTTTTTCTGTGACCCCAGTGGGCAACACACTGGTCTCTGTGACAGAAAAATGACCACGAGAGGAACAGTGATTGTCTGTGTACCCTCCTACATGTGTGTGCACACACATTCCTCCTAAATCTCACAGCAGTTCCCAAGTGCTTCAGATGACCTGTGGCCCGATCTCATTTAATCATGTGTCTGCTTCCACTTTTAGACCTCATCTTTCCTTTTCCACCCTGCTGTAAAGGGAAGGAAATGAGGCAATGCAGTTCCTCACCTTCCTCTATACTGCCATTCTGGGCCAGCACCCATTGCTGCTTGTGGGCAAAAGCATGGGGGGAAGGAGGAAACAATATCTGATAGGGGTACTGCCTTTCCAAGACAAGTAATAGATTCTGAGAAAAAAACCCAACACACAACTGTGGAAGCAATAGATAAAATACAGGAGCTCTGAATCAAAGGGTGAACCACAAAGCCAGGTGGCTGCAAGGACAAGAATTCAATTATATTTGCCTTTCATATAATTTCTAACTGCTAAGGATCTATGTTGAAGCAAAGCATGAGGTACTCTGATCTCAGATGTATAAATTTATGCTCTGATAAATAAAACACCTCTGAAAAGAGGGCAAAATTGCAAGAGAAGTTTAAAGGGAAATAATTATGCCTTATTGCAGAGCATGATAGCAGTATGCTAAATAGGAACTCTAAAAGCAGACACTGATCAGGGTAGTTAGACTTTTTTTCCTCCCAGAGAGATACATGGAATTGGAGATAAAAAAGTACAACTGACACTGAGTGCAGATGGAAATATCCTAAGGTACAAAAGGAAGTTTTTCTGCACAATGCAGCATAGTGTGATGAGATGATTGTTATATTACCTGCAAATCTGTCATCTACTCAAAATCCCAGATAAGACAGAGCAATGGCTCTGCTGCTCATTCACCATCCTGAATCCTTCCCATTCCCCACTCTCCTCTGCACACATAAAAGTCTGTCCTCACTCACTTGGCCAAGACCACAGCCTCCACAATGCTGCTGTAAGATCAGCTGAAAAGCCTGGTTAAGAGCAGTATTTTACCACAGGCTACCACCAGCACAAGTCTGCTAGGTTTTAGCCAAGTTCATTTGAATTCACACTGTGCCTACCCTCCTAGCTGCAAGGCTGCAGTTCAGTATCAACAGAAGAAAGAGGAATTAGTTTATTTCTTTTTCATTAAGCATGTGATTTAGTTACTTAGGAGAACACAACACCCATCCTGGGTGGCAACATTGCTAAACCACCACAGCTAGCTTTTCTCTTTCCTTCACAGAAGAACAACTGACAGCAACTTCCAATAACCACTTCCATGGGAAAGGAGACCTCACACTCTGCCCCCTGGGGCTGACAAAATTTGTCCAGATTTTTTTTTCTTTTTTTGCCTAGAAATGTCTCTTCTAGAAATGAGCTTGGATGCTGGACTACTTAGCAACTGAGATCTAACTTGCTAATGACAGTAAATACCTGGTGTCTGTAGACATTTATAGTTTTTAACCAGTTTTTCATTGTATCAGTGACAGAAGCCTTGCTCTCATTGACAGAAGTCTTCACTCCTTCCCCCACCCACATACACCTATCCAGTCAGACGCCTGGAATTTTCCTTGCGGTACAGAAGTGATTACATTTGCTTTATGCCTTTGTGCGGCAGACAAGAATTTAAAAGGTTTAAGCAAAGTTACAAAGGAAAATGTAATGGTATTTGGAACTTTTAAAACAATTTACCTTTCATGTGTGTTTCTGAGCTCAGCTCAGAGACTACCCTTTCACAGTCAATCTCCCCCAGCCATCTCTCAATACACTGCAAAAGAGATTAAGCTTTTGTTACTGTCTCAAAGTCAATCAGGGTCATCTGCAGCAGACAAGGATTGAAGGTGTTCTTTAACTTACTCCTTATCATTTGGTGATAAAGTTCATTCTTTTTCAACTACATTCCAAATGGGGAAATATTTTTGTCTCACTCTTCTTTGCAAACTTTGGATGCTTCTTCACTTGCAGCCAAATCACTTTCAAGAACATTTTATCTGTGGAACCTAACTTTGAAATATTTACAGTCTTTTACCAGCAGCAATGGATCCAGCTCATTATAGTTATTGTAACACACATCTATCCAACTCTCAACTTTCAAGAGACTGCTTCCTTTCCTTGCCACTATATTAATTCCACTGATATTCCAGTTCCTTTTTTTGGTGGTGGTGGCCTGTATTTTTTGTTAGTTTTCTTTTTTAAGGATTGTGGTTTGCTTTCTAGGTATAGGGCTCACTTACTGTGTATGGTGCATTCCTTGAAAAGAATTATTACAGAAACAGGTATCTCTCTCATCAAGGAGATAACTGAAGTCTGCAAAGATAACAGTTTGCATTTTAAAGGGATGTTCAGTGGGAAAGAGATGTTCTCTTTTCTGAGCAAGAGGTTCAGGGATGACTCTTCATTGCGCAAGCATTTCATCATCTGTCCAATCTTGGGAAGTCACACAAAATGCACATTGTTTATGCCTATCTATTAGCCCAAGCTGGAGACTCACCTCTCTAGCAGGTATCATATACCTCTGCCATAATGGCTTTCATTCACTGTGTGAAATCACAGCTTCTTTGCAATTCTGTCTACACTTGGCATCAGTGTTCCAGGGCCAGTGAGATACAACCACACCAAGCTGCAGAAAGAACATATCTCCTAGCATAACCTCAAGCACAACGTGGTCCAGCTAAAAGACTCATTTCCAAGCTGCGAACTGCCTCGAAGTTTCCTGCCACACTGATTCTTGATGCACTGATGTTAGCAAAGTGCACATCCCATACCATGACACGAAGTGCAGGGACTGTCATGTTGGGTTTAGGACAGAAAGGTTCAGTGAAAGAAACTAGGTTCTTGCCCAGACTCTTCTACGAGTGGAATCAAACTTATGTGATTAAATGTCTGATAAGACATGTGGTGTGTTCTCTGACCCTGCTAGCAGTTACACACTTTACACTCTCTGACTTACTCTATTGGCTTCAGTTGGCCATAAAGCACATAAAGCTTTCGGTGTATGAAGTTGAACATTTTTACTGTGATATTGTGACTGTACATTGAGGGCTCAACTGCTAGATGTAAAAAAGAAAAAGAACCAAAGTGTGACAGCAAAAACCATTCAGTCTGCAAGAAAAAAGGATGTCAAGGTTTAGATCTTGGAAAAGGGAGAATGCTTGGTTTTGCTTTTCTGCTCAGACTCTAAAATGCGTTTTCTTGAGAAGATTAAAGCCTTAGAAATGAACTCTTGTATGGTTTGCATGAGCACTTCTTCATTTGGAGAGAACAAAACCTAAACATAGCAACATACTGACTTGAAACATACCTCATTCTCCTTCCAGGGTACAGTCCCACACGATGCAGTTAACATAACTGATCAGTGACATGTACATCCTGAACATGCAGGGTAAAATCCACTTATAAACAGAATGGTAACTACAGTCATGAAAATCTATGTCTGCTCATATGTCTATGAACACCAGCAACAAAAGAAGCTTAATTACGTAATCATCCCTTATCCCACAACAAATCACCTAGCCACATTTGGCTCTTACCACCTCCTTCTTAGCCCTAACTCTGTCTTCAGATTGATTTTAATAGGATTGTGAGGCATAGCTAAGCACAAATGCATGAACCATAATTTCCCAATGTTTCAGACAGACTTCTGGATTACTTCTAGCAAATGGACAGGCGTTGGGCTATCAGGCCAGATCAGCGGTTGAGTGGCGAAAAAGGGCTACAGTCCTCTTTCATGAAGCTGTCTGTGCCTTTTCATGTCTTCCAAGAGTTTTCTGTAGCTTGTGTTTCTGCGACCTTTTTACTCTTAATGCTTCTGTTTTCTTTGTCATTTTTAGCCATAGATTTTTCAACATCGCATCTCAAGTTGAAGTGATTGAAGCAGCATATATAGATAAAAATGCATGTACGCACTCAAACACACAATATGCATAAACACAAGCAGTTTATAAAGCTGTACAGTATACACTGCGTTTTAAATTATTATGTACCAAGGATGATACTTGGTATTCTATGCCATGCTCTTCACTCTGCCTCCTGAAGAGTTTTTCAGTCTCTCTTCCTTTCTGAGCATATACATATATGTGCATGTGTGTATGTAGAATTAAACAGCAGGTATTTGCAGAGTGTAGGAAAACAGAGAAGCACAAACTTCCCCGCTTGCTTACAGTCCTGCTTTGATGCAAAGCAAAGGCTGAGTACATCCCTCGCACACTGCTTTCAGATAGGAACTTTCAGAGACTAATTCTGAATCCTGGGAGTAAGATTTGTCAGGTTTTCTAATGAAGGAAGCTGCCTGGCAGAGCTGGCTGAGTTACTGCATCACTGCTTTAGATCTCTGCTACTTCTTTCTGTCTACTTTAAAATAATAAAAAGAAACATCCAAACAACTTCAGACTCAAGCAAAAGTTAGAACTATCTCTCATCCACTTATGGCAGTGGGGTAGCAGTTCTGTTGCATGTACAAGAAGGGATACTGGGTGGAAAGACAGTTAAATTGAGCATGTACAGAAGCATTCTGAAATGAAGGGCACAAGTAGGAAGAATTTTAGCTTATGGTTACCTTTAGCTTTGATTTTCTTCAGCTGCAGCTAGCAATTGCACCTGGTCTACAGTCCAGTTCTGCACTAGCAGAAGCCACTTGCAAACCTCCTTCTGATGTAGCTGTAAACTAAATTCATTCCCATTAAAAGAAAAAAAAAGAGATATGCTCCTTCCCTGGCAACATTCAAGCCCAGGTTGGACAGGGTCTTAAGTAATCTAGTCTAGCAGATGGTGTCCCTGCTAATGGCAGGGCATTGGAACTGGATGATCTTAAAGTCCTTTCCAACTCAAACTGTTCTATGATTCTATGAGTTATGTTTCACAGGTGCAAAAAAACTCCAACAACCAACCAACCAAAAAACCCCAACAAACCAAGAGCAAGATTCAGCCACTAACTGGGAACTGAGGGATACCTTTCCTCACTATGCATCTGTCAGTCAAAGTATTGGAAGGAGATACAGACCCTGATGGTACTTCAGAATTCCACCTCTTCCCATTTGGGCACCTATTACTATCACCAAGTTTTGCATCAGCTAGCACAAAGGGAGTTGATGACTATGATCTGCCTTCATCTACTTTCTGAAATAACTAAATAATAGCCTTGAATACTGACAGAGAGAGATGCCAAAAGAAATTTGATTAATTGCTCGGGAACATCCATCTTTACTCATTACTCTCTGAAATTGCCATGTCAGTCAGAACAACACAGTTTTTCGCATGGAAGAGTTAGAAAAATCATACTGAGCTAGAACTAAGAGACCTTCTCTGCTTGATTTATGGTTCATATTATTAGAAAAACACTTCCTTCAAGGAACAAAACCACTGTGAGAGAAGAGGACAATGACAGGTTGCCAAATTTTTTGCTCCTCCTAATCACTGCTGCAGGAATTGGGAATTTAGTCTCTTGAACACATTTCACTGCTTAAAAAATGCTGCTAACCACAGACTAAAACAAAACTCCAAACCAACCAACCAACCAAAAAACCCCTCCACATCTACAACCTCTGACAGGTTATACGAAACAATATCACTAACCAGCCATCCTACCTGGGCATGTACTCATAGCCACCATAACACAAAGATTTTAAACCTGAAATTAAATCCTTGCACCAAACAAAGTTCTATAACATAACAAAACAAGGAACCTTCAGATTTTCACTGTTTGTTTGAAAAATTGGAATGAAAAAAAAAATAAAATAAGAAATGCAGAGACCGAAAGTTTTTTATTGTCTCCTTTTCCTCACAGTTCTTTGAGCAACCTGATTGAATTAAGCCACTGCCTTTGCTAACTTTTTGTATTATGTCCATTGCCTACAGAGCTGCAGAACACAGCACGGTGCATCTGTAAGAGTGTTACTAACGTACTTGTTTACACAATGCCCAGAGCACACAAAATGTCACACGCTAGAATAGGTAGGCTCTTTATCTGAGCTGCAGAAAGCTGGCAGGGGTGGGTAGATTTGGATTTGGGGATGAGTGTCAGTAGTTGCCCTTTTTTAATCTCTGGAAGCTCCTGTTCAAATTCCCTGCGTTGGCTACAGACACCTGCGGGGACTGTGCACTAAGGGAGAATTGAGTCTTACTGGTGTACACACAGGCATAGCTGGAGATGACTTTCCCAAATACACAGCTGTAAAAGCCAACCCATGATGCAGGAACCCAGCAGAGACAGAAATACCTACCTATATGATTCTCTGCTCTATGCCTCATAACACGCTGCAGACATAGCCTGACTGTGGTTCTAAACAATGCTAGACAGCACAGTTTGAGGCATCAGTAACTTGCTTAGGCTGGTTGATCACAACTGAGACCAGCACCAGAGTGATGCATTATTATAATGGGAAGTTTCCTAAAATATTCTAAAATAAACAGTCAAATGTGAAGCTTGTGCCTGCTTTGGATATACTGATATTCAGTGCAGCCTGCATAAAGACATTCAGCAGTGGTATAATGCTTCACTTGACATTTTTTACACAGAGAGATAAACTTACAAAACATGAAATATAGATAAGTCTTCACCGAACTTTGTTTGGATAGGTCTAAGTGCTTAAAAATGTCAAATAAGGTGCATTCTTAATGAAGATATTACAGAGAGCTATCAAACACTGTCTGATTCAGTTCTCTGAGAAATTAACCTTAAATGGACACTTTAAAATATTTAAAAGCTTATTTTTCCTTTGGCATTGTCTCTTTGTGAGAAAGCACAAGACAAATAGTGAAGAAGAAATAAGGATCTGAGATGCTGCAAACCTCACCTAGCTACCACACTCCTGTAACGTGCAAAATGTCAAAACAATCTTTTTGCCTCCCCATGTTATACTGTTGCCTTCGAAGACAATAAATGTTAGCAAGATAATGAAGCAGTATGTGCTCAAGGATGCTGTTCAAAAGAGAAAACAGTTTGTTATTTTTGGTTTCTATCATAGTAGAACAGTTACCTGCTGTGAAAGCCTATATGGCAGTCATTTACACAACGTAAAGACATCCCTGTCTTTTCAAAGTTCTAAGCTCATAATAGTTTGGGATGCTCCAGCACCCATCCCATGCCTCTCTACACAAATCAATCTCCTAGAAAACAAATCAGAACATGCATTTCTTAATTAAAGACAACACCCCTTAGGACTCGTACTCCTGTGATAAGGTTTCACCCTTTCCCTGTCCTGGGAAAAAGACTCTATCTAAAGCTGTGTTGCAGCTCTCCTTCTCAAAGTTAACAGCTGAATAGAAGTCTGCAAAAACAACAGTGGAGTGGTTTTGCAATCAGAAATACACTGCAGCTCACCAACAGAAATAGCTAACAGCCAGACATCCAGTACCTTGCCTTTGAAGAAATACCTCAATTCTCCATGTTCCATTTTATTGCACAGATATATTCACTGGAATCTAATTTAGGTGGATGGGACTGATCCATATTATATTTTAAAAGTGGTGAGACACTTCACCTGAGCTAATATCTTGAGTAAACCTAAGTCTATGAGGAATTATAGATATCTTTACTCTGTGCTTGAGGTCAAGAGAATCTTAGTCAGCTGTGAAAAAAAAACGATCCTGAGTGAACAAATACTAACTATTTGACTTCACAATGTTTCTGGAAAAAAAAAACAACCCTAAGTAAGGTATTTTGGAGAACTGTTGCATTTTGATACCAAATGGCAAAGCTATTACAAAGTAGAACAAATATTTTCAGGTCGGCAGTGATGAAATTATTACAAGGAGGGCAAGGGAAATGAAGAGAGACTTCAGGGTCCTGGGACGGCTGGTTAGAGGGTCTGGAGCGCAAGTGGTGTTTGCCTCCATACCTGTTACAAGCAAGGGTGAAGAGATAAATAGGAAGAGTCTGCAGATTGTTGTATGGCTATGGGACTGGTGCCAAAGGCAGGGTTTTGGGTTTTTCCGATCATGGGCTGCTATATGAGACACCTGGTTTGCTGGTGGCAGGTGGGATACACCAGTCCCAGAGGGGGAAAAGGTTTTGGGGGCAGGACTTAGCAGGGCTCATTGACAGGGCTTTAAACTAGATATGAAGGGGGAAAGGGAGAGAACTGGGCCTGTTGGAGACAAGCCCAAGAGAAACATGCTAGGGCTTGAAGGATGGCGGTCTAGGGAGGACTCTCAATCTATTGTTTCATTTGAGGGGAAGGATAATTGTTTAGACCCTGTCCCGCAGGGGAAAAAGGGTACCAGGGCAAGAGTTAGCAGAGCTCACTCGCAGAGCTCTAGGTTAGATTCAAAGTGCAAGGGGGTCGTAGCTGGGTTTGAACTAGTGGGGCATTGTTCTAGGGTTAATGAAGACCAGAAGGCCTCCCACCTCCCAAGGGTGCCACTAGCGTGCTCTGCTCACTCCCTGAAATGCCTGTACACCAATGCACGCAGCATAGGGAATAAACATGAGGAGTTAGAAGCCTGTGTGCAGTCACACAGTATCACAGTATCACACAGTATGCTAGAGATTGGAAGTGACCACAAAAGATCATCTAGTCCAATCCCCCTGCCGGAGCAGGAACACCTAGATAATGTTACACAGGAATGTGTCCAGGCGGGTTTTGAATGTCTCCAGGGAAGGAGACTCCACAACCTCCCTGGGCAGCCTGTTCCAGTGTTCCGTCACCCTCACTGAGAAGAAGTTTCTTCTCAAGTTTAAGTGGAACCTCTTGTGTTCCAGTTTGTACCCATTACCCCTTGTCCTATCATTGTTTGCCACTGAGTAGAGCCTGGCTCCATCCTCGTGACACTCCCCCTTTATATATTTATAGACACTTATAAGGTCATCCCTCAGTCTCCTCTTCTCCAAACTATAGAGACCCAGCTCCCTCAGTCTTTCCTCATAAGGGAGATGCTCCACTCCCCTAATCATCTTGTTGCCCTTCACTGCACTCTCTCCAGCAGGTCCCTGTCCTTCTTGAACTGAGGGGCCCAGAACTGGACACAATATTCCAGATGGGGTCTCACCGGGGCAGAGTAGAGGGGAAGGAGGACCTCTCTCGACCTACTAACCACCGCCCTTCTAATACACCCCAGGATGCCATTGGCCTTCTTGGCCACAAGGGCACAGTGTTGGCTCATGGTCATCCTGTCGTCCACTAGGACCCCCAGGTCCCTCTCCCCTACACTGCTCTCTAACAGGTCGTTTCCCAACCTATACTGGAACCTGGGGTTGTTCCTGCCCAGATGCAGGACTCTATGCTTTCCCTTGTTATATTTCATCAAGTTATTCCCTGCCCAACTCTCCAGCCTGTCCAGGTCTCGCTGGATGGCAGCACAGCCTTCTGGCGTGTCAGCCACTCCTCCCAGCTTAGTGTCATCAGCAAACTTGCTGATAGTACACTCAATTCCGTCATCTAAATCTGGGCCCCACAGTTCAAGAAGGACAGGGAATTGCTTGAAAGAGTCCAGCGCGGAGACACAAAGATGATTAAGGGAATGGAACATCTCTCTTATGAGGAGAGGCTGAGGGAGCTGGGACTCTTTAGCTTGGAGAAGAGGAGACTGAGGGGTGACCTCACCAATGTTTACAAATATGTAAAGGGTGAGTGTCAGGATGATGGAGCTAGGTTTTCTTCAGTGATGTCCAGTGACAGGACAAGGGGCAGTGGGTGTAAACTGGATCATAGGAGGTTCCACGTGAACATCAGGAAAAATTTCTTTACTGTGAGGGTGACAGAGCACTGGAACGGGTTGCCCAGGGGGGTTGTGGAGTCTCCTACATTGGAGATATTCAAGGCCCACCTGGACAAGTTCCTGTGTGATGTACTCTAGGTTACCCTGCAGTGGGGTTGGACTAAATGATCTTCTGAGGTCCCTTCCAACCCTTGGGATTCTGTGATTCCTATTTCTGGCACAAACTTTTGGGTCTGGATGTGTAAAAGGAACATCTACAACTGGCTGTAGGCTATGGCAAACTGACAAATATAAGCCCTCTGGAGACAGCAGTTCTGAAAGATGGTAAGTTAGCAGAAGGAGTACCAGAGACGACTGTATGCTGATCTTTCTCTGTCATCCTCCTTACCATAGTTAACTTCTCTGACTTTGACATGTTTAATTTTGAGGTACTAAAGAACCTACTGAAAGACATTCTGAGGGAGGGTGCCCAGTGTTGTCTCTTCTTCTTCTTCTCTTAAAGGATCTTAAAACCAGACTTAATGACTGAAGTGTCCTTACTTGAGCTTGAGCAGCTGCACTTTAGAGCAAGAAATCAAGAGAAAAGAAGCTTGAGATCTGAGGGCAGTATAGATTAGAACTGCACAATGAGAAGAGAGTCATTACTTTCCATTTCAAGAAGCTGTGTGTACCTAGCATCCTACTAGGCAAAACAGGAGGTAAGAACTGACCTTTAAGCAGAGCTAGCTAACATTTAAACAGGAATAAGTACTCATATTGGTTCTTACTCTCAGCTTAATTGCTTGACACACATTAAGTTAGTATCACTCCATCTGTGTGAGCAAGGTCTGGGCTTTTCACTGCAAATTTTTCACATAAAGGTGGTCAAAAGAAAAGTGAAGTCATTTCTATCTTCAGAATATCAAGTCTCCCATTGAAGAAATCAGCTTGTGCAGGTCACCAATGACAGCAAACTTTTATGAAAGCCCCAGCACACTTGGCTATCCTAAGGACCAATGAGAAATAAACCAGAGTCCTGCATGAAGTGTGCTGGGCAGCAGGAAGTCATGATATGATTCACTGACATGAGCCAGCAATGACACCAACAATGAAGTAAATCGCTCAAGCGACTTGGTCAACTATGGAGACAAAGACAGCTTGAAAGTATCTGTGTCTCCATGAGGAATTTGAGGAGATCTTGAGCAGACTGTAATGCTTCTGTCTGTTGACTACTCTGTCTCCCTGAAACTTACCTGCACAGTGCAAGAATTCTTGACTGACAAGTTCTAAATAGCAAAAGTAAAATAACTATAATGTTTTGGGTGATAACAACCTTCCCACAAGGGAAAAGAAAACATGTCCTAACTGACAACAAAGTTTTATTTTATCTCTCTCATTTTTGGGCATTTATATTTGCATATAAGTTTGTGACCATGTTCTTTGTGCACTGTCAAGGCAAGTTATCTACACTGTACATAACTTTCATCTTTTGATGATGTTGTCTCTAGGGGAAAAAAAAAAAATCATTCTCCATTTCATTATTTCACTGGCAGGTCCCATTAGGACATTCCCTATAATGAGAACAAATTCCCTTTGCCAAGGAGGTACAGTGAAAAGGCAAAATGATCAACACAAAAGGCAAGCAGTTATCTACTCCCAGAAAACCTCAAAGGATGTCAGGCATGCACAAAAAGTACAGTGAATGCCTAAAAGTAAAGATATTCTTAGTCTTGTATGATCATACAGAGTTGATAAAGACAGTCCTGGGAGTGTCTTGCAACAGGGAGATTGCATAACAGACTTTAATTGAATTTAATGCTAAAAGAATTTTATGTACCAGGGAAAACTCATCCCAAAGAGCTTTTTAGAACTAAATTTTCAAAAAAATCATCTGCGTACTCACAATTCTGAATTTTCAGGCAGGAACAACAGGATTTAGATCCACAAGCAAAGGTTTGTGCAAGCAACCCATAAAACTTGATTATATTGCTTCTTCCGCCCCAGATAGGCACACAGGATAAGGGTTTGGTGCAAAACACGCAGGAAAGGGTTGTCTTACTCTTGCACATACCCCACACAAGGGTCTGGTTTAGGGTATACACTAGGTTTTCTTCCTGCAAACACAGGGAGAAGTAAGGCAGTTAAATGTTATCAGTGATGCAATGTTGTTCTCTTGCTCCCCCTTGATTTCTGTCTTTGACATTTCCTGGCTCACATTTAACATGTCCACAACTAATCAAAAGTTCATTAAGACATCAAGGAGACAGGTATAGCCAGAAATTTCAAAGCAGCCTGGTTTTGTCCATGAATTACTTTAAATCTGCTCATTATTAAGAAGCAAGCACAAGGCTGTCACAATGGATCCATCTCTCTCAACATAGGATGATTATCTATTATATTTGGAAACAACTCAGTAACACTGCAAAGAAGACCCAAGGGGACTAGTGCTGGAGCATGACCTAATGCTTTTTAATTGCTGAGGCAGCAAAGGCTAAATGGCTTTGCATTCCTATTAGGTAAAAACAGTGTAGTGAGCCAGCCACAGAAGGAGAAAATAAAACCACAGGATAGCTACAGAGAAATTAGAAAATCACAGCAATTTTTTGCTACCAGAAGCTGAGAAAACAAAACACATTAAAGGAAATAAATATTGCGTTTTGCAGTAAGAATCAGAAGTTAAAATTTAAGAAATAAGCTAGAACACCAGAAAACAAGATTCTCATAAATCATTATTTCATATTCCTGTAACCTTCCAAAGCCAAAGAACCAAGTTTTCGAAAGTGGGTATCAATCTGAGCAGTATTAACAATGGGGGTTTGTGAGTCCAGACTCCCAAATTGCCTGTCTTGCATACATGTGTGCATAAAATTCTGAGCACAAATGGCATGTAAGTGTGCACACGCATGTGCACATACACAAAGGACCATTTTTGTGTCTACTTTTAAGTCAGGGTCATCTGTAGAGCCAGGCAAAGTAGAGGTGATAAAAGGAAAAGCAGCACAGTAGGTCTGATTCCTATTGTTGGCTTTGGAAAGCTGAATACAGCCAGTGCTACTGAGAAGGATACATCTAGTGTAATTTTCTTTAAATCAAGTACTATATTAAAATAATAACTTAAAAATATTGACTAGACAGTCCACTGTTAAGTCTTAGGTCTACACCAATTTGCCTGAATTCCTTAATGAGAAACCTGCTTCTTTTCTCTTTTGTTCCTCCAGAATTACCTATTAATGAGATCAGTCACTTACAATCAGAAAACTTGTCAAATAAAAAGATATTGCCTGGCAATACATGTGATCACATCCCTATTATGAAATATCACTTCAGAGGTAATTGGACTCAGTATAAGCTCAGCATGGCTCCTGAGGGTAACAACTTCCATGCCTCTGGTGAAGAGACATCCAGGATCCAAGTAACTGACTGCTCTTTGGTCCCTCATTTCAAAGAAGAGTAGTGCTGAGGTCTGAAGCTGGCTGACACTCTACTCTGTAGCACTGACAATAAACTAAGGCTGAGAAGGCACTTTCCATCACTTGTGTGCTGCAGTAACGGCCTCCTGTGAAACAAGAATTTGAAAGAAAGCATGATGACAGAAGCTGATTTATGCTCACAGTTTATTTTTGATAGAATAAAAATGAGCTGGCAGACTGAGAGATGCTGAAATTCCCTACTTACTTTTTTTCCTCAAAACTTTAAATTTCATTCTCTTTCTCACTGCCACAGCTTCTTTACTCAAAGTGGGACACTGTGTATCCCAGTAAGTTCCAGACTTCTTAACAGACAGCATAGCTGGCGAGGAAAGAAAGAAGGAAGAAGGCATCTTTCACTTACTTTGCTGTTAGAGGCAAAGGACTCCCCATTTACTGACCAAGCCACTGGAGTAATGCCAGTTCCTTTATGACAAGGAATTACAAAGCCATAGAGCAAACACAGATAAATTAGACTATAAGTGTCCAAGCCTGACCAGTGCCAGAGTGGTGCAGCTGGACTGAATTTGAACTGGGCAGGGAAGTCAGGCTCAGACACAGCCAGCCGTGGTGCCCAGGTGCTACTAAAGCTCCCAGCTTTGTTAGTCAGGCCTCTTTACAGAGATAACATTCTACTTATCTCTGCCTGCCCTCTAAAAATGCAAAATGTACAGAAATGGACGTCATATGTGCCATGAAGTCCTCTCAAAGAAAAGGCCATCATTACCACTTCACTACAGCCTTCCGTAAAGGTCTGCTTATTCTCCACCTTGCACTAATTCAAGCCTGCTACAAATACACTGATGTCTGTGTAGGTACCTCTGATGAAACTGCAAGAAAGTGTTCAGAATCAGACCAAAATTGTTTGTCATAACCTGTATGACAGGTAACATGCTCTTAAAAAAAATGTCTGTAACATGCTCTTAAAAAAAAATCCCAAACACATTTCTTAATTGTGATAGGACACAATGAATGAAGTACACTGTAGTAAATCACATCGCTTTATGTGCAACATTGAAGCCAATGCAAAGCAGCAGTAAACCTGTTCAGAAGCGTGACTCAAACACCAGCTAGGAGCTTTTTCTCACTGCTTATTTTAAAGCACACAAGAAAATGCTGAAAGAATAATCTTCCCCATCCACAAGGTGTAAACGTGTAGTTGCACATACCAAAATGACTGGGAATTTACTTCTTCACCTTGTCCCTACAGTCAACAACACTTCAGAGTTTAAACATTACAATGAAAAAAAATTTCTAATAACCTATTAGAATTTTGCAGAGCTGTATCCTTACCACCCTAGTGTTTTCCAAGTTCAAGAGGCCAGGAGTGCTACAGGGGACCTCAAGGCAGCACAGGGGAGAGAAATGATCCCCATGAGTTCCCTCCCCCAGGGCAGTCATTCTAGTTGAGAGAAGGAAGGAAGGAGCACTTTGCCAAAAGCCAGGCTCCCCAGGTCCATAGGTGTGAAGGATCTGAAAAGCATGAAGGGTAAGCTGAGAAGAGGCAAGAGAACATAACTGGAGAAGAGGAAGTGCAATGTTTGTATTCAGTGACTGACACAGGGATGCGCACAGAGAGGGATGAGGACAATTTCCAAAAATTCTCTCCTAATATCCATAGCATTACCTAAAAATGGACCTGTCCTAGCTGATTCCAGCTTCAGACTTAGTCAGTAACCCCTTGATAATACAAAAACCATAGAAGCTTTGTATTAGTACCAGAAACATACAATTGCAGAATCCTAATCCAACAGTTTACCATTAAAAGCAGTATTTCAAGCAGAAAAATGTTTTTCTACTCCCCCAGGAGTTAATTTTCATTGGTCTTTAATACTCTGTGGCCATTTTTACCTCCAAAGTCACTTTATTTACCCCCAAAATTACAGATTTTAGAAAAATGGAAGGTACCTTTGGTCCATTTTTCTCCCTCAGTGTCCCTCCACAATCATGAGTGCCCCTTGTATTAGTGCCATCAGGTTTTGGTCTGAATCTAGCTCAACATGCAATCAGAGACAACATTTCTACCACTTCTTTTATTTATCCAGTAGACCCCACTGCTAGTAGCGCCACATACTTTGTGACTGCAAATCTATGAATTGCATATAAATCTCACATTAGTACCTGCGTGTTTTGGAGAACTGCAAAATTGGGCTTTCCCATTCTGCTCCATACCTCCTCTAACAAAATGAATGCTCCCTTGCATGGAAAGATACTTGGGCTCAGCACATTATTCTCCCTCTCAAATACATTTTGGGCGTAGTTGTAAAACATTATGAACTAAACCCAAGCAGGCCTAGTATGGCACGCATCCTCAAACAGCTGCCCTTTCTGATCTGCAGGAACTCACCAGAGCAGGTACAGGAAACTCATACAGAGCCAGTGCTGCTTATTCTATCAGTAGTTTAACTTCTACTAACAGCACAGACCTATCTGCATACCACCTCTGAAATATCTGGAAGCTTAGTCTAGGCTTTCTCAGAACCTTGAGCTTTGAAAAGCGCTTCTTACCAATAAATCTTCATAGTCAATGTTACTAATTACTCTTAGCATTGTTCTGATTTGTTGTGCCTAATTCTTTTCTTTTGCAACTTCCACTTGAATTGCAATTGATCACGTTTATAATTTGTTTTCATTGTTTTAGCATGTTTGTGTTTCTTCCTCTTCTAATTTTGGTTCTTCTATTTGTGCAACATTTCAAATTATACATCAGCTCTCCTGGGTTTTATCTCTGTAAGACTTGGTCTTGAGCTAAAAGGCATAATAAGCATAAAGGATTTTATTTTTTTTCCTAACTATTGGTAATAAAACTATTTCGTTTTCTTTTCAAAAGACATAATTGTGTAGCTCTAGGGAATAACAAGGGGTAACAATTACATTAAATTATTAAAAATACCCTTTTAAATCTGTCTCAAGATCAGTAAACTATTTTTTTTTCCCAGACTATTAACTTCATCAGAACAGTAACACCCGCAAATATAACTAACTTTAATTAACACCTTATTATGATGGCAACTTGTAACTTGTGGAGACACACTGTGTGTATAAGCATGCCCATTTTTCCCCTCCACAATTAATGCATGTGAGAGACAGTTTGGGGAATCTACCTATGTACAATTCATGAATTTTAATGTGATTTTATGAACCATCTCTATTTTTAAACCTTTTATTGCGTTTTGTCTGCTACTCCACTTGCTTTGGAGGAGGGGGAAGAACGTTGGAAGATCTTTCTCAGAAACAGCTGGTTATTAAAGACTATCGCTATCTGAACCAATCCTACCTGGGGAAAACAACTAGTAATGTCCTTGAAAAAGCTGTTTTTCTCTAACTTCTCTGGAGGGAGCTGAAACAATAAAATTGCCTCAGAAGCAGAACAAAGGCTCAGGTGTCAGGCTTGGAGACCACACAGCTTAAAAGAGCTGGAGGGAGGCAAGAGGGGGCAGGAAGGAGGCCAATACTTGAACAAACAAGGGGAAGTTGAGCAACAGGGGGGAAACGGAAAGGTGACTTTGCCTATAACAACAGGTGAGGAAGAAAGAAGCTGCCTGCAGACACTCAAATGTGCAATTCAGATAAGAAGCTACACAAAAAGGAACCTGAATCCTGTAAAACTTGTGCCTAATTTCAGTTATTATTCCCCAGTGAAAGGGACTCTGAGGCAGGATTTTTTCACTGCTTTGTGCACAACTGCACAGCTTTTGCAGTAGCTCAATAAAACCTGCATGGTTTGGGAACCTTCACAGAGCCTCTTTTTGTCTCCTCTTCCATGTAGTACTGAACTCAGGAGCTGGCATATTCACCAAAGGAGCTGTGGGATACACTGCTATCTGCCCTAGGCTGGGGAGGTTGCAAGGCAGCTGTTTCATAGATCTATTTGCACATATAGACAGTGAACAGAGAGGACCCTGCCTAAGCAGCGTGCCAGGAAGCCTGGGGAAAGAGAGTGGTAGGGTTTATGCAGGCTTGGAGCAGTAAACACACTCATCTAGTGTAGTGAGACCCACCAGGACCTGCCTGGACCCTGCACCCCTGTGAAAGTTCTGCTGGAACCTTTCCCTCTGGGAAATGGATGCATAGCAAAACTCTTCAGCAGAGCCTGGGATATAACACTGGGAAATCTATTTAATAGTAAAGCCCCCAAAAAGATCACTTCTAGAAGTTCAATTTCTGAACTTGTAATTCCCTCAAAATGCCACTAAACTACTCCGTTATAAAATGCAGTATCTTAAGAGGCAAAAGTGAAGGAGTAGAAAGCAGTTTGAAGATTTCATTCTCTTACAGATGTATATCAAATAATTACCAGTGAGATCCAGGCACTTAAACCCAAGTACGAATCTCAGGAAACAATGGGGACCTCCACCTCAACAAGAGCTGAACTTCAGCCCTGTACCTGCAGCAGAATGTGGTCAGGACTATACCTCCAGGACTCGTGCTGAACCTGCAGCACTGAAATATGAGGAACGTCAAAGTGGTGCATCCCCATGCTCAATCTACAAACACTATGACTGTTGACAGCTGTGGCACAAAGAGATTTCACACTTTCATTGCTGTCAGGCAGTAGAAGCACTTAATTCCATTGCTTTTCCAACAAGCATCTAGGCAGCATGCAGATTTCAACCCAAGCTGGGAAGCAGTAAATGTTTCTTGGTGTCACATACATAAGCATCTGAAACACATGCAGGCAACCCATGACCTGAAACACACAGTGTAGTGCAGTATCCAGGCAAGCATGATAACAAGGATCAAGCCAATTGGTCTCCTCATTCCCAGTAAGTGTATCCTTCAAATAACCAGAACAAGGTGCCTAGAGCTTTGGTCCCAGAGGTACACAAATAGCTACTTTAATTAACTATGTCTACTTACTATCCAAAACAGGATATCCTACATCTTGCTGCTGTCTTTTGTTCAGCTTCTAGGAGACTGGGAGGTGAGGGGGGATGTGGGGGGGTGTGTGGGGGGTGGGTGTGCGTGTGTATCAGAGGACATCACCACATGATACAAACGGCACAACCCTAAAATTCCCTAAACTGGACAAGTCCCAGGTGGAACACATCCACATGGGTACTGTCCCACCAACACCTGCTTACAGCTCCAGGACTAGCTCATTCAGGTCAGCCTGCACAATAGTCCACAGCACAGGAATGTCCACAGTGTTCCCCCCATGTAAACACCAGAAAACCCTACAAAGACCAAAATTATCTACTTCTTTGATATGGCACTAAAACTTAGAATCCTCCAAAGCTACAGGACAGTGCATTTAAGTAATAAGTGTTTCAAAGAAAGTTAGTCAATGTCCAGTTAAGATTGATAATTCATGGGGAGATATAATCTGTATCTACCTGCAATCTCAGCAAAGGCCACCATTATCAGTCACAGGGTACAAATTACAACCAGAAGAATGCTTTATTAACTCAAGTTCTTCCAGAAAATTAAAGCACCATCCAAACAGTTCTGGTGCCATTCACAGCACAAAGGGCTGGACCAAACACAGTGGAACAGCCTTTGATGTAAACAAAACAGGCTACTTTGTCCCCAGAGACTGCTTTTATACCAACAGAGACAATTTATTGAAGGGACCTGTAATTGACTCCCACAACGGGGTGTGAGAGAAGCAAGCTGGGCTGAAGAAAACATAATGTAGCTCTTCCAGGACATGATGAGTTGGCAGGGGTTTTCACAAGAATAGGAGGATGAAAAGATAGAAGAGGAGCCTGAATGTCTTAACAGTCCATCCCAAATCTCATTTTGGCCAGGAACATCTATTCCAAAGCAAAACTAATTTTCTGGATTGTAGTGCACTTAAAGAAAATATAGCCCAGTTTTCTCAATCACAGCAGATTAATTTTCTTCATACTTTTATTAACTTGGCATTTCATTTCACTGCAATGCTATAGGTCCTCCACATAAAAATCTGTCTTACAATTCAATTCTCAACTAAACAGCCTTCTAAGTGCTGCTTGCCTTTGAGTTTGTCCCTGTGGGGCACTGAAGGAGGAAGGAAGTGCGTAGAGGAGAGGTTCATACTGAAAATATTCCCTGAAGTAATTCAGTAACCACAGATCTTTTGGTACACTGTTTCAGAGCCTCCTGTAGCTTGGCTGTGTGTCAGGGTTTATTAAATCTGGGTACCACGTTAGAATAAACACTTGTCTCAGCTTTTCATAACATGCTCATCTACACCATAACTAGCATACAACTAGAGGCCATTGATTTAAGTGCTAACTGTTATTTGAAGATCCCAGGTTGCAATCCAGCAAGAAAAACATTTGATACACAATGTCAATCTCTCTCCAGCCTGCTCTTCTGTCCATCTGTGAGTATTCTCACAGGATGCCCATTCTCAGGCTGTAACAGCAAATTGGCTGAGGAGCAAAAGGCCTTCAGGAACTTATAAGTTCCTGAAAATAAACCCAAGAAAATCTATTCTCCAGCCTTGCCCCTTGATAGCAGTCCTTACACTCACTGCTTTACCCTTCTGTGAACTTACACCAGGGTTTGGATTTTAAGTTAAAATTGCCAGTGGAGGCACAGCCCTGGGATACATACAGACAGCTGGCTTGGCTATGTGAGGGCAGCAGGGATCATTCTGCAGCCATTAAAAAAGCATTGTGAGAGACAGCAGCATCTTTAATGACACCTGTTGGCACTTTATGTGCCACAGAACAATACATGCAAAAGATGACAAATACCCTGTGCAGTTTGGGTTGTCTCCAAAGATTTTACTACAGCATTTGTCAGGGAAATGCTATTTAGTGCTTGTTGAATGTTGCACTGCAACAGAAAAATCCCTCTCAGTAAGAACTATTTGGAAACAAGATCAGTGCCACCAGCAGACAGGCAGAACTGCAGAAAAACACACCAACACTGCTTTAAGCACTGCTTTAAACAGGATGGGCAGCAAAATTGAGCTACTGAAGTCAGTGAACTGTGTCACTGACATGATGAGTGAGGCAACAGGAGCCCCTTTGTATCTAACAAAATAAAAATGTGTTTCCCTGTTTGGGATCATCACTGTGCTCTCCTCTCCTGGTGCCCTCCAGCATTTATCCAGGCACAGCAGAACCATAGGGGAAGGAACAGGCCAATGTTTCTCTCTTCCCTTAAGAGGAGTAGGGTTAAATAATTTCTCTCACTGCTAACAAGTTTTGTTAAAGATAACTTATTCCCCCTCCCTCTCTTGGTTGCTCTAAATGACAATTCTCCTTTCCTATCATTTCCTCTAAGCAGTAAGAAAGCATGCCCTGAAGAAGTGGACAAGAGAGCAGCTGCTGGTGAGGTGCATTAAGGCATCTACCATATAATTTTACCATGCAGAAACACATCTGGGGATCTAATTTATGAGCTTCTTTAAAAAAAAAAGAATGTTATCATAGAATCATAGAATCTTTAGGGTTGGAAAGGACCTTAAGATCATCTAGTTCCAACCCCCCTGCCGTGGGCAGGGACACCTTATGGTAAATCATATCACCCAAGGCCTCGTCCAACCTGGTCTTGAACACTGCCAGGGATGGAGCATTCACAACCTCCTTGGGCAACCTATTCCAGTGCCTCACCACCCTAAAAGGAAAGAATTTGCTCCTTATATCCAATCTAAACTTCCCCAGTTTAAGTTTTAACCCATTACCCCTTGTCCTATCACTACAGTCCCTAATGAAAAGTCCCTCCCCAGCATCCCTATAGGCCCCCTTCAGATACTGGAAGGCTGCTATGAGGTCTCCACACAGCCTTCTCTTCTCCAGGCTGAACAGCCCCAACTTCCTCAGCCTGTCTTCATACAGGAGGTGCTCCAGCCCCCGATCATCCTCATGGCCCTCCTCTGGACTTGTTCCAACAGTTCCATGTCCTTTTTATGTTGAGGACACCAGAACTGCACACAGTACTCCAGGTGAGGTCTCACAAGAGCAGAGTAGAGGGGCAGGATCACCTCCTTTGACCTGCTGGTCACACTCCTTTTGATGCAGCCCAGGATACGGTTGGCTTTCTGGGCTGCAAGCGCACACTGCCTGCTCATGTTCATTTTCTCATTAACCAGCACCCCCAAGTCCTTCTCCTCAGGGCTGCTCTGAATCTCTTCTCTGCCCAACCTGTAGCTGTGCCTGGGATTGCTTCGACCCAGGTGTAGGACCTTGCACTTGGCATGGTTAAACCTCATGAGGTTGGCATCAACCCACCTCACAAGCATGTCAAGGTCCCTCTGGATGGCATTCCTTCCCTCCAGCGTATCAACCAAACCACAAAAGAAAAAGCTGTTTGGGAACTACCTGATTCTCAGTACTGTAAGGCACAACTTTTCAAAACAAATATTTCCAAATTTCTTGCTGGACTGAACTTGCCAAGAACAAATAATCCAACCAAACAACAAAAAACCCAACTCTTAGCCAAGTGCTGCCAGCAGCAGTTACTTAAGCAGTTCAGATATCTGGTAGTTCCTCTTATGATTTGTCCAGTCATGGTTTAGGTCCCAATCAGTCACCCAGAGAGACTTAACTACACTCATGAAGAGTCTTTACCAGCAACAGTCCCTCAAATTCCAAGGGAAGAAAGAAAAAATGTTTTTTTTAGTTGGAGCAGAAAGAAGCTGAGTGGGAAACAAAATAAACTTGGAAAAGCCAATGAGTGATAAATTAATATGATCTCCTAGGTAAGGCAATCCCATCCACAGGATCTCTTGGCAATGTGTCAAACCTCAGCCTTTCTCTCACAGCTGTGGTTGGCTATTGAACCAGCATTTCGGTACAGCCGTATCCTTCATTCTGTGCTGTTACAGTTGCAGTTTGCTGTTCAGGTTCAGCTCTTGGTGCTAAGAGATTAATGGCTCTGAATGTACTACTTAAGGTTATCTCAGCTGCAATGCACATGCTTTTATTTGCTGATAAGTAAAAAAAAAAGGAATCCCTCACTGGAGGTCACCTCTTGATTCAATTGCTGCCTTCCAGAGCTTCAACACAAGCAATCTGTTTCCTGACAGCCCTCTCAAAAGCGCAGAGGCTCAGAGCTGAATCTGCAAGGAGGAAACAACAGGTGTATGAAAACACTTAAACAGTCCTTTAACAGTGGTGCAGATCCAAGGCAAAGAAAAAAGCAAGAGCTACTATATTTTTTCTTCACTTAACTTGCTTTCCCATGGAAATAAGGCCAATGAAATATTTGTTTCTGTCTATTTCTTCTAAGGTTTTTTGCCCCTTTTCTTTCTCTTGTCTTTACCCACAGTAACTTCAGAACCCAAAAGTATAATTGCAGCATAGTTGAGGTCTCTGAGGTTCCTACAGACTTCTTCAAAAAAGGCACATGAGGAGAGCAGGAATACCCTACGTGCAAGGGAAACACAGCAATGGAAACTTGTACTGTTTAAGGCACCAGAAAATCCACAGAGGAAGAAGCTCTTAGCCATAGTGACTAAAGTTTATAGTCACAGATCAGGGAACTGTAGGAAATCAAATACCTCTTGATTCTGGTGTTATGGGCATATTTTGTTCTGCTTTTCAATGGCTTATTCTGAGCACATACAGGACAGCACTACTTCCTCAACAAGGAGAAATACTGTTTCTGAACCAAGTCTGACATGTAAATGTGTACAAGGAAGAGAAATTGCATAGGTGCCAGCAAGTATAACCTTCCCTCCATCTCCTTTGTTTCATGGAGCTACAAAGCTGCCCTGGGTCCTTCTCCTCCCTGCTCTCGAACAAATGCAAACAGCAACCTCCCTGCTGTTGAGCTTCAGACCACACATCACATTCTGGAGGAAAATACTCTTTTTAATTAGCTACTTCACTGAAAAAATAAGGCACAAATGCACCAAAATAGAATGTGCCAATTTGAGAAGTACAAATAGCTACAGAGGAGTTCATACTAAAAAGAGAGCCAGACACAGACAGGGAAACTTGGTGCAGTTCAGAAAACATTAGTGACCAGTATTCATAAATAATAATGATGCAACAGATCTCCAGGATCCTCCACTGACCTAGTGAGGCAAAATGGAAGACTCATTCCTTTGTCCTGTATAGGATAGAGATCCCACACACAGACAGAATTAATCACAGAACGTGGATGTTGACAGTGCTGGTCACAAATTTTAAGAGCCAGACTGTGGACAGGCATCTCAGCAGAATAAGAGAGGACAACCCATTAAGAAGAAATACAGCTTCTTCAGGGTGACAAGTCAGCACAGGATTTCTATTTTGGGCCCCATAGTCAGCTATGCAATATGTCATGATTACCACCTAAGTTGTAACAGTGTCTTGAGTGAGGAAGCATGGTTTGGCTAAACCTCAGGGAAGTGACATTGTGAGAAGCAGTGCTTAATGGGGGTCTGAATCAAGTCTATGCTTCATCAAGGGCCCACAGCCATAAACCATGTCTAGCTGTTATGATTTGTGTTGGTTATCTTTTTTTTCTCCTGGAACAGGGCCCTTAGATATACTTCTGCAGCACACCATGAGTCAGAAGAGATACATCAGAATTTTTTCAGTAAAAACTTACTAAAAACATGCAAAAGAAAAGAAAAAAAAAAAAAGAAATGAATACAGACTGCATTCTCAGACCCTGATAAATAAATCTCTTTCTCAGCGTTTGCTTTGGCAGTCTTACAGTATAGCATGCCAGACCAGTACCTCCTAGTAATCTGTTAGAATGTTTTTGTGCTTATGATATTTTAAAGGCATTGGTATTTGGGGGGTGTTGGGAAGGCTGAGGGAACCAAGAAGAAGAAAGGAATATGTACATCAGCACCAGCTTGAAGTGCCGTGGTGTGGCGAGGATGTTTGGGCTGGCACCAGACATGAACAGCCTTGCCAAATCCCATGCACTGGAAAAGCTAGACCCTTTCCAGCTACTTTAACTGGGACAAACAGGAACTGTGTGGCCTGGTAGTCAGTGCTGAGGTGTTGTCTCCACTGTTTTCTTGTGGGTTCCACTGTGGTTTTCTACCCCACATCCTACTGCAATTTTCAATCCTTCCCACAAAGCACTGTAACTCAAATAATAAATCATTTTACAACCAGATGTAACTCAGTCTGGGAAGGGTAACCATAAGCAGCAGTTTCCCTGAGCAAAAATGTTCAGCTGTGTTCACTGTAAAGCAAAAAGAAACCTTTCTGATCATCTGTGCCTGGGCAGCACAGCCAGAATAGTAGAACTCAGCTTCACACCCACAGAGCCTCCTTCAAAGACTGATGCTGAAATCCTAGTGAGATGTGCCAATGTCTATCTCCTATCTCTCCTACAGAGAGAAAAGGGGTCTCTTTGGCTGTCTGACAGTTGAAAAGATCCTGATGCTGGCTTTTTTTTTACTTGACAGATGTATGAGAGAGGCTGTCAACTCATTTTCCATAAAGAAATTAAGTCTAGCATCTTCCAGCACACATGGAACATGAACAACACGTTGAACCCCTACATCCTTTTTTAAAAAAACTATGTACTAATTCCACCAGTATGAACCTGCCAGATCTAGCCAAAATGTGGACTGCCCGGGTATTTTCTATGATGCTGAATGAATGAATTATTCTACTTAGTGCAATATCTCATCATGATATTTCACTGCATCAGGCCATTACATTTTATGCCTCTGCATTCAGGACTTAGAGAGAGTAACTATCACTGCACCTCAACCATATTAATACTACACAGAAGTCAGGACACTTCACTTGATTAAAAAAACAGCCTTTTAAGCTGTTCCACAAGGGAAAAGAATGCATTTGTACTTCTCTTGGTCAAAGCATAAGCTCACTATTTGATTGCAATTTGTGTGATAGCAATCTGCTAATATTTGTATAAAGGTCCTTGAGGAATCACAGAAAAAACAGCACAAAGAAAAGAGCAACATAATGCAAACTTGAAGACATCTGGTGAATACCCAAGTAGCAGGAGAAGTGAAAATGATTAATGGTCTAGTATCAGCACAACAGCACAGCTGAAGTAGAATAGCTGGGATTTAGAAAGCAGGGCCATTGACACACAAGGTGAAATGACCATGCAAACACTGGTTGCTGAAAGACAAGATATCAGGAAACAAAACAAAGTTACTGTTGCCTGTAACACCTGGTACTAAAAAGCCAGGGCAGGGAGACAACATGTAGATGAGAGAGCAAACCATGGTAATTATTCCTCCCCTCTCATGAAAATGCAGCAGGGTTAATTTTGTTCTGGAATAAAAACTGTATGCTATTGAAGGAGCATTACAGGATCAGCTCAATATCAAACCTAACATCTTTTTCCTAAGCACTTGGCAATAGAAAAAAAAAGAAAGATCACATGAGATTTTGCAAATTATTGAGTGGTTTGGGGTTTCTTTTCCTCAAATGGGCACTGAAATAGGGGAACAAACATTTCAAGTATAACCTTACTAATAAATAAAAGCTTTTGTTCATTCTAAAAATTATAGAATCTAGATGAAAAGCCATGAACTCGGACAAGTTCTGAACTTGGGCTCATACGCTGAGCAAAATTCAGATCCGGAACACAGGATGTGAATGCTGCCTCAACTGTGTCATTTCACGTTCTTCTAAAAAGCACACCTCATGAGTTTTCCATGAGGTGAGTTCAAACAGCCAGAGGCAACAAAATATAATTCACTTAAATAATTAAACAGCATCCTTCTAGCTCTCATTTAGAAGAAAACCTTCTAAATGCAAAACAAGTGGAACTGATGTACCTATACTTTACTATGCTGGCAGCCAGACTCAACATGATTCACAGTGGACTTCAACTTCTTTTTGGTGGCGAAGGTACGTAATGAAGATTTAAAGGAAATGGGACTTCATGACAATGCAAAGAGTGGAGAAGCTGCCCTTTTACACATTAGTTTCACATCTCTTCCACCACAGTTCTCCATGAAATGTTTTATCTGATGTTGCCATACATTTTTCAGACTGCTGCTGGACCCCTCTTGGATGTTACAGATACCTTTGGTGCGGTGACCATGGTAAGCTTCCTACAGAACACACAGGACTCTTGAAGAGGTGACACACAAACTTTAACACAAAGGGGCTTACGTAATTTAAAATTGCATCTTCTTTGTTACAGATGTACATACAGCAATCTACCACACAGTCCGTTTTCAACAACCTGTTTCTGTCTCTTGCTATTTTCTATGATACATTAAAAGAAAAAAAAAATAGATAATAAAGGTGTTTTTAAAATGTAAATTATTGACCATCAACAGCAATAGTTTTGTAACCATCACAGTGATTTTGTTACCTCAAAAGCTTTTAAAACACTTTTGTAATGCAGGCACTGTGGAAAGAGTTGCTTTTAAAGTGAAACCCAGCAGCTTATCTTTTTCATTTCTTATAATTCTGCTTTGGCCACTCTGCTCAGCAGGCCTCTCTGCCACTGCAGGCAGTGCAGTGCACAGCAGCACTCGTGCTCAGTGACTGGAACAGCCGTAATTACATCACCTGCTTTTATGCTGCCCTGCAAGCTTGTTAGACCCCTTAATGGTGAAGGACTTCTCTCCTTAAGACCTCTTCCTCCCTGACCTTCATTCAGCAATGTACCTGACTTCAAGATCATGAGTCACAAGATCCACCAATAAAAGAAACGGTCTTTGGAGAGACTGTACCCACACTGTGGGTATTTGCTGTTTACACGTCTATCCCACACTATTTAAAATAATTTTCCCTCTAGTGCATAGAATCATAGAATAGTTAGTGTTGGAAAGGACCTTAAGATCATCTAGTTCCACAGCCCCCCCCCCCCCCCCCCCCCGCTATGGGCAGGGACACCTCACACTAAACCATCTCACCCAAAGGTCTGTCCAGCCTGGCCTTGAACACCACCAGGGATGGAACATTCACAGCTTCCCTGAGCAACCCATTCCAGTGCCTCACCACCCTAACAGTAAAGAACTTCCTCCTTATATCAATATCTAATCTAAACTTCCCCTGTTTAATTTTGAACCCATTATCCCTTGTCCTGTCACTACAGTCCCTAATGAAGAGTCCCTCCCCAGCATCCCTATAGGCACCCTTCAGTTACTGGAAGGCTGCTATGAGGTCTCCATGCAGCCTTCTATTTTCCAGGCTGAACAGCCCCTATTTTCTCAGCCTGTCTTCATACGGTATGCATATTCATTTTATGTGAAGTCATAGGAACAAAGTGAAGTTATAAGTTTCTCATTTCTGTACTAAATCTGTTTTACCCATAAAGTATGCAAAAAAACATACGCTGAAGCCTTTAAACCAAAAGTTATCTAGGTTCAAACATTCTTAGCTTTTACCCACAAAACTGAAGAACTCAATAAAACAATCTTCTCTTTTGTAGCTGCTTGTGATTTAGATCCTGAGTTTTCTCAGACTCTTACACAGAACATACAACAGAGGGAAGCTAAAAAGCAAGGTCCGGAGCTGTTAGTGTGGTAAGCATCTCATTTGATTTAGTCTCCTATTCCATGTAATCCAAACACTATGAAGTACCTACCTCAAAGTAAAGGCACTGTTTCACACAGAACTGATAATTAATGCGATTTTTAGCCTGGGGTAAGGATCTGACAGCACACTCCTTTTCCAGACAAGAAGGTGACCTGTGTCTGAGCAGGTAAGAGCTAGTGGGGATCATGAGACAGTTGAGAAATCAAGTGCCTTGTGCATAAGAGCTGGCGGGCAGACCTCTCTGGCTGGCTGCACAAGGCTCCCCACCCTGACATTCAGCAATCCTCCCACAGTGCATTCAAAGACTGCTGAAGGCAAAAGCTACTAACATAGCCCTCTATTCCTAGGTTTTCTGGCAATCATCTTGTTGATCCAGTGACATCACTTAACACTAACAGGCTGATTCTCCCACATGGGGAGTGCATACACTAATTTCTGCTCTGTTTTTATAACCACTCAATCAGAAAAGGTCTTTCCTGTTTATATTTTATATGCTGTAATAGTAAACAGGTATTTCTTCGATACTGGCAGAGTTTCTTGCAGTCAGACTGTAATGGGGTCAGTTACAGAATAGTGTGACTACCCTTTGTCAAGGGGGATGTTTTTCACTTGGGCCGAATTTAACCTTAATCCTACCTAAACCCTGTCTTGCTTCGTAATTCTTATAGCTGTAACTTATCTAGATTTGATATTTTGAGTCACAAGGCTGTGATTATGGAGAAGCTAACTGTTGATGACAGAAATTATTATCATTTCCTTGTTTGCTTATCTTTTACATCAGCAAGATTTGAGGGAGAATTTTTCAAAGGCACAAAAACCAGAGAAGGCTTTCCTGCATAGGAGATACTTGAAAACTGCTGCTGCTGCACTTTAAATTTAGCTTGTACCCTGACTCTCACAGCTTTTGAACGGGCTTGGACTTGTGATCAATGGTTTTGCTTTTAAAAATCTCACCATCACCATATTTGGAAATCACTTTCCTGGTAGCTAAGGAGAATAGGGGTTAGTGCTTGCTTTGGAGCCTGGAGAGCAAGGTTCAGTGCCTGCCCCCTCCCTGACCTCCTACCTGATCTTCAGCCTGTTATTTGGGTCCTCCCTGTCAGGGTGGTATTTTTCAAACAGTGCTTCTAGGGGTGCAAGTTGCAAGGGAGGATTTCTAATTACCTTGAGGAAAGCACAAGGGCGGCATAGATATACTAAAAGCTTATGGTTGTAGTACAGCTTATATTGGTTCTTGGTTCCCAAATTAAAAACAACTTCAAATACATTGACATAAAGCTGTTTTAGCACAGTATCCACCAAAGAAATCTGGTAGAGGAGAGTCCTTAGCCCCACTTTGCTTCAGTTTGCATATATAAAACAGTGCTTTCTGCCCCATAACAAAAGCCACAACATTGCATTGCAAAGCTTCTCACAACAATCCTGGACTCAGGTATTGCCAGAATAATCCCTCCCCTTATCTACCCCTCGTTGTTCACTTCCACAACTAAGCTAGCTGCAATTGGAAGGCATTTCTGTGGTTCTGTTGAGAACTGATCTGACTTTAGAACATCTCTGTACTTTTGACAGATCACTTTTAAGAGTGACCAGCTTCCAGAACAGGTTCACAACTTGGCCACACTCTAGCTAAAAAGACACTCTAAAACAGAAGGATAAGTCTATCTGTCATGAGAGATATCAACATGTAAGAGAGTCTGCCACCCAAAATATTGTATTTGTGGGACTACAACCCTAAGCACTCAAGAAATGAGGGCCATACCAAGTAGTCTGTTGAGATACCCGTTTCAGGCTGAGAAACTTGAACTGCCATAACAAAAGATTCAGCTGGACAGGGTGCTGAACCATCTTGTCTAGACTGCTCTTGCCAAGAACATTTGAATCAGCTGATCCTCAAGGAGGATCCCTACCAACCTGGTATGCTATGATTCTGCGAATGATTAGCTGTTCTTTCCTATTTTTTTCTGAAACTAAGCATCATGTTCAAATAGGGATTGATTCAGAACCCAACCAGGTAGTTTCCAAAAAGCATTCTGAAATAACATCTGAATACCAAAGGCCAGAACTGATATTCAGATATTGCTAGGTCTTAGAGTTAAACCAAGCTAATCTCAACACACTCATCATGAAGTGATGAACACTTTAACCTCCCATTGGTATTCACAGCATGTGCAAGTTTCTTCATTTCTATGAAAATCTCCTATACGGGAAAGCATTTTGCTGCTTTCATTTTAATCATTCCACTCCCACCACCAAATTAAGCTGGGATTTAGACAAGCATTAATACTTACTTGGGATGTTCTGCATGAACCAATTTACCCATATACAGCCTTTTTCTCTTCTTTTTTTTTTTTTTATGGACAAAGGCATCTCTACATGAGATGTAGGCAATGCTTGCTTTGAATATAGGAACATAATATACTCATTCTCCATTTTCCACTACACCAGAGAACCATATAAAAAGAATCTGTTACGGCACCTATTCCAGCTGTGCTCTTTCTGCAGTCCAGAGAAAGTCTACAGTGTGGTATCTCCCCCTGTGTCTCTGCCTCATTCCTACAAAAAGCTGACAAACATTTACATTTTTCATTTCACAAGTCTGGCAAAATGAAAAAAACACTTTGCAAGTTCTTGATAATTTTTCTCAGACACAATGCCATTTGCTGAACACAAACACGGCTTTTAGAGAAAAAACTCTTTCTTACGATTACACTTTGCCAAAAGAATACTTAAACTAAAATTTACGTGTGAAACAGTTACAAAGCAGGACATCCATGCCAAAAGAAAGATAAAATGAGGAAAACAAAAACACCTTGATTCTCCTCATGCTCTCACAGCTGCACCAAGACTGTTCAGCCAACACTGAGCTTCATTAACAGCATCAAATCACTGCAAAATCAATTAAGGATGAAAATTGTTAGTGAATCCACCTGTGTGAATGTCTTAGGCGAGAAGACAAGCCAAAAACTGCAACACCTGCAGGAAGCATCCTTTCTGACAATCACTGGATGTGAGAATGGAAGAGAAAAAAATTACAAAAGATTAGATGTCATCACTTCAAACTAATCTAGATCACCTTAGTTATAAGGAACCATTCACCTTTTTGAACAGGACAGAGCACTGCTGCTTGCACTACTTAAATCCTTTCACAAACAAGGACAGTATACTTCCCGGTTTAACGCCTCAGGGAATAGCTGCCTTTTATACAAGATTTGAGGTGTGCTATCAACAGTCTTTTGATGTACCTGAAAAAATGTTGCACATTTCCTCCTACATTATCCTCTTACAGCTCTCTCTGCACTAACTCAGCTCCATTAGCAGAGGTTCCAAGAGACCCTCTTTCTACCTCAAAAAAAATCCCCTCCCTTTTAGTCTTGTTACCTGCCAGCCTTGCCTCTTCTTCAAAGTTTTACCTGAAACTTACAACTGTTCTCATCCTCTGCCTTCCTGTTTTGCCACTTAGCTGCTGTACTTATTTTTGCCTCAAAGGAGAGTTTTTAAGTCAGCTCTTGAAGTAAATCCTGTGGGGAATAGGAGTCATAGCTAGAGATTAGAAAGAAACCCTTTAACCAATCTGCCCTTAAAAGGTCAGTTTTCAAATGAGTTACAAGTGTCATAGATTTTCATACTGCTCATTCTAAACCCATCTGTATTTTCAAAACTAGAGCAGATTCTTCCTCTGATGGATGACAGGGTTTCTGCTTGTTTTGCAAAGGATGCCTGATGAATGAAGGCCTGTCTGAGAAAATATTATGATGATCCATAGCCACAAGAAATACATGCCCAGAAAATCTGATTTCTAGTGGCCAGCAATGCTACGCTGCCTCTAACACCGAGTCACACAACACTGTGCCTGGGAACATGTACCACCTTGGACGTCGAAGTGATCTGGTCTGTAGAAAGCAGCTGCACATAAACAACAATCCATAAAACACTCCAAGAGAGGTTTTACTATCCTAGGAAATCTGGAAGATCCATGCCTTTCACAGCTCACTTCCTAATGCTTCTGACGTTAAGTCTCTGCACATTGACTGCAATTAAGAGATCTTCCTGCCATGTCCTGCCCCCATGATAAGCCTGTGCTTGAGGCTAGGCTCACTACCACAAGGGACAAAAGTCTACTGCATTGTCTAAACAAGCAGAGACTATGGAAGGACTTGCCTCCTGTCCGTGTAAGATTATCTGTTCACCTCCAGTGTTTCCCAACAACTGCAGAGTACAGCTGTACCAAATGTATACATTTTTAGAAATATGGAACTAAATCAAATCCTATCTGGTGGCAAATCCTTAAACCATATCTAAACAAACTGCACTTACAAAAGCTCATCATTTCTAAATGAGAGCAGAATCCAGTTTGCCTTGTAACAGGAGACAGAAGAGTAACATTTCTCTCAAGTGATAGGAAAGCACCTCGCATCAAATAAACTGTTCCTCACTGAACACCTACATTTAAATTATATATATTAAAATGCCTTGAGACTGGTAATGCTATGTACGTAGCAAAAAAGATTCTCAGGCAATTTAAGCATAGCTCCCTGTAAGTGATGGGAAGCTTCAGAACTGCCTAGAAAATTTCTGATAAACAACACCGGAGAAAGAGAAATGATAACAGTATATACACATCCCAAACAACACTATGCAATATTGTGTCACTAACTAGGTATACAGTCACAGGTAAACCAGAGGAAAAAGTCTGCCTCCATCAACAAAAATCATGAGTAGAATTCGGAATCATGCACGTTCATACTAGAGAAGTATAGGTTTGCATTTGGAGTTTATCAGGGAAAAGTTGTCATCAATACAAAACTTTTAGTTTCTAATGCATGTGAATTTGAGAGTCTCACTGAATCCACCAATGTTTCCTTAAGAGTGCACACAACTCCTGAGGCCAAAGGCACACAAAGAAACTTAAGTAAAAGGACAAAGCTCTTTCCAGTCAGATTTTAAGGGATTACAGTCAGATTTTAACCTCATCTAGGGTCCCTAGAATTTTCCAGGCTTCTTTGAACATCTATAGTCCAAATAGTTCTATAGTTGTATAGCATATCTCTATGTTTTTGTTACATCTTCCTCCAGTTTTTATGTTGGTAATGCATAATCCACCATTATGTGTTATTTCACAGGCACAGCCAGACTCCCTGGTATTAACAAAGGACTAGAAGTCTCCTGGTAAGAACCTTTTCTTTCTGTCTACCACACTACTGTATGTGTGTATGTACGTGTACACTGTTTGACAACTACATTTTTAATGTAACGCCTTGATTCTTTCTGCTCAATTCTTCCTTTACCTGACCCAACTACAGTGATATTTACAATTTAGCCTTTTGCAATAACTACATTTCTAGCTTTTGTCTGCTCAATGGTTTTTCTTTTTTAATTATTAGTATTTCGCTGATACCCTTGGTATTGCACCTGCCAGAACACAGACAACTGTCAATATGTATGGTCCAGCAACTTGCCCTTCACTTTCTCAGTATGTCCTCTAGGACTACATTCCTGTACATATGGTTTCAGGTCATGTTAGTGAAATATTTATTTGCATATTTCATTGATTTTTTCGTACCTAAGGAAAATGTGCCATGGTCACACATCGATTTTTCCCTTTGGTTATAATTAGGAGAAAGCTTACCTTGTTATCATCTCTGAAATCCAGACATCTTCAATGATCTAGTGAAAGTTTTTCTGTGCTTATTTATTTCCAGATTAAAATTAAACCATTGGATAATTGTTAAGGTGGAACCAAATATCACTAACATCAGCAAAAATACTTTAATTATTATTTTAAAAGAAAGCCAAATAGAATTTATAAAAAAAAAAAAAAAGGAAAGCTTATGTTAAGGAAAGCCTTTACAAAAACATAAATTCTGGAAAGCATAAAAATGCTGTAATAGGGTTCTACACAATCGCTCATTTTTGCCATTTACATTCACCTGTCTCCCAACACAGACTACTAAAAACCATGATCAGTAAACTTTATATATTTATGATTAAACCACGTCATGGCCCATTTCAACCATGCTCTACTCTGTGTACTTTGTACATCATTTGCTGGTACACACCACAGACGTGTGCAACTAGACCCATGCTGCGAGTCATTCTCCAGTAGCAACATGAAGCTCCTTTACCCCATCTTAATACGTACAACAGTACAGCAGAAAGATAATCCAATCAAATACTATAAACCATAAACAAACACATAATGAACTAAAACTTCACCTACATTTGCCAAACACAGCTTATAAGGTAGAACAGTCAAATTCATTTTCTAGGTGTTTCAGCTGGCAAACACTGACTCAAGCTTTCCTCTGGTCTGTAAAATGGGAAACCTAGTTGTGCAGACAAGGTAGGGCTTATCAGCAATACTTCTTTGCTCACAGGTATAGAATGAATCCAAAGCATGAGTGTAAACAAAGCAGAGTTTCAAGGAAAAAGACAACGGGAAATGGAAAAAGCCAAACCAAAATTGTACCTATGGCAATCAAGCCAAGATCTCTACGTTCTTTGTCCACAGCTACAAACTCAGTCTGCTCTTCACAGCTGTAGAGGCAAATGTTCCCTGTGCTCCAGTTACAAATCAGTATTCTTCCAGCTGAAAGAGGGCCAAAGTTCTAGACAGGTCTGTTCCTCACCATTGAGGAATACACTGTTTCTGGGGAATTATCTGCTGGAACATTATCTCGCCTCTGAGGCTGGATAGGCACATTCTCCAGCTGCACCTCTGTTGCTTCCAGAGAAAAAAAAAACATTTCAGGTTCCAAGAGCCACTTATACATTAGCCTGATCCCACTCATCAGTCGAATGCTGACCAAGTTATCTAACCTCCTCACAGCCTCTCAAGTGTTGCAGCTCCCTAGAAAAGTTGGTGGCATGCAAGACTTCAGTAGCCTTTACTGTAGCCTCCTACAGAGGGCAGGAATCTCTCCCATTTCTTTCCTTCTGCCTAGGCCAAAACTCTTTAACACAGTCAGAGCAAGCTGTGTTCAACAGAAAAATTGAACAAACTTCTCAGCTCCTTGTCAGGGTCCATGGATGATGAAGTCTGATTTCAATTCAGTCTCTCAGATGCCTCATTAGCAAATAGGAAAAGAAGTATTTGTTATTCTGGGTAAGTCCAAGGAAGGAGCTCACACATGACAAAGAGGGTAAAAAAAAAAGCAAAGAGGGTAAAAAGAAACATGTTCATTAGAAATTAATGGGTAAATGAAGATGACAGAGAGGACAAGCCTAGTGGAAAATGCAGCTTCTTCCTATTGCTAGCTGTTTGACCATAACAACAATTGCTTACAATGCCTCCCCTGTGACTGAAGCTTATGCACTAACCATTTTCAGATTCTGCTGTCTACACAGCCACAGATACGATTAAGCCCAGCCATTACAGGGAACAGCAAACTTTCAAATATTCAGGTCTCTTGGTATTAACAAGTTTTGCACCTGAAATACAAAACAGCTTCTCATATTTGCCACAGACGTACAGCTATTTTTGCACATACTCGTAAGACCAGAAGTAAGATACATGAATAATGCCATATAATTTTGTTTGCTCCCTGTTTCTACATTCATTAAGATTTGTGACATTGGAACTCTTTGGGTTTTGTGGTTGGTTTTGTATTTTTTTTTCTCCTCTGGTCAACACCGTATCTTTCACACTGCCATTTGTTTCCCAAAATTACTCCCATTGTCATGGACTTGAGATTTAAAGCTGAAGACGACAGAAGCATTTCTGAACACTATGTATGAAGGGGAGGAAAAAAGAAAAACAGTTCATAAAGAAAAGGTGGCTACCACCTTAATTATTGAGAGCTGCTACTTCACAAAAACAGTGAGGGGATTTAAGAAAGTGACTAAGTCACAAAATTCAATTTCAGAAGCATCATGCATATTAAAACTCATCAAAAGTTGCACTTGACAGTGGGAATTGAATGTCTTCACAACTTCTGACTTTTTTACTCTGCATTTCTCAGTCTGGGATGATGGTTCTAGCAGGAACCTTGAGCTGATGTCAGGCCACCTGCCAGTTGCTTGAATTTCTTTAGCTTTTGAGACTCAAGGTGCCATTGTTTATAACTCATCTGCCTTTTTCTGTGGATGAAGACGTAAACATTCTCTGTGAGTTGTCTGGGGTTTGGGTTGGTTTTTTTCTCTATTTTGCTACATTACCTAGTACATTATCCAATCAAATTAAAAATCAGAGTACATGCTTCAAAGTCATGACAAAATGATCAGCACACTCTACTGCCATCAGACACAAGTTTCACTTACTTATCGCTTCATTTATTCATTGAAAATAACAGTCTGTGCTATCATTCAGCCCAGTTATATGACAAGAAGAACATTCAAAGATTTTTATTTCCCAATTCATATGAGGAATTGGCATAACCCACTGTGTATTGCATATTCAGACAGCTAAGCAAGTCTGAACACACAAACACATTTATGTATTATGTGTTTATATTATATGGACAATACTTGCTTAGAGGGTCTTACAGATACACAAACTATTTATCAAAATAGTTTTGTAATTTATTTCAGTAATGAGCCCCTTCATGAAATCACATGGAAGTAGAGAATTAAAAAAAAAAAAAAAAAAAAAAAAAAGTTAAAAAAAAAAAATCAAACTTCACATATGTATGGGCTTTTACAAACCACTCACAACACAGATACTCCAATCTCTACTTTACTTGCCAAACAGGGCAGCATTATGTACAATCTGCCATACTATAAGACAAGCAATATTCCCTCCCCCTCACCCATTTGGTTAAGTATCAAAATGAAGAACATTTTTGTATTTATCTTTTTGCTAGATAAATGCAAGCAGATGGAGAAAATATTTTTCTAGGAACTTCACTTTCACATGAGATCATCCTCATGTTAACCCTGCACTTCTAAGGTGTTGAAGTTTCTCAATAAAACTTTATCAATCTCATCTTCTTTTGTTAAACAAGGCTGAAGTCAGGTGCAGTGTATTAAGGTTCACTTACATCTTGAACAGGACCAGAAGCTACTTAAAAGTTACAGAATAATTACAAAATAATCATTTGTGAAGACAAAAGGAAATAATATGGACTCTTAATAATAATTTCAGGGACTACACTATGCAAATCCAAAGGGATCTGTACTTTTAGAATAAACTGACAAAAGCTGAAGATGCAGTGAGATATTATTTGGAAACTAACATCTAAATTCAACCACTGAGAAGGGCTTATCATGCTCTGTTTATGAGTGCTTTGAAGGCAGACTTTACTTTAGAATGGCAAGAAAACGAACAGGGAGATCAAGAGAACTAGTTGGACCTATACGAAGGATCCTTAAGGGGAGTTCAGAAGGATAGAGGGCTCTCTGGAAGAGCAACCTCAAAAAAAAACAGAATATATCATGCATTTTCATGTTCCAGCAAGTGCTGCAGTAAAGAAAGATGAACTGTGTTTATCATGCACCTATTTTAAACCTAAATAAAATGCCCCAGGACCACAGTGATTTGAAAGCACCAACTCCTCTCCAGCAAAAAAATAGGCTACGTATGGAAGACAGTTGTCTTCAACGGACATCAACATAGTAATTTGGCCTTGTGCTTTGAAGACACCCTCACCATTAGTGAACACCACCCTTTAAAAGTCTCCTCTTTCAGAACTTGCAGCATGAAAAGCTTCCACCAGATTCTGTTGTTGGTGATTAAATGTAGGTGAAGTCCTTTCTATTTGGCTCTTGGCAAATCATGAGTTGTAGATGCAGCAACCCAAGTTTCTGCTTTATCCATCTCCAACTAGAGCTGTTTAGAAGCTCCACCACCAATCACTTAATGTTGTGCTCCACTAACCAGCATCTTTGTCCTTCACTGATCTTGACCAGCCTGAGAAAGATTATGTCAACAATAAAAGCTTAACCATTCAAAAGGAGGTAGCAAGAACATGCTGAGTAACCACACCAAGAACTTGTCCCTAATCACGTCCACTTGGCTGCTCAGTCTCATCACTTGGTATGACAGAGCTTTTGGAGCAAGTATCTGTTTAGAGAAGCTAGTGTATCTTCCAGCTGCTGAATTTCATATGTCTGTTTCTGCACACCCATCCTTCATGCTGTATGCACTACCTTTGTGTATTTAAAGTTTGCATTTCTTAGGTCTTTGCAGGGGTGCCCACCTACTTTGCATTAATTCTTGTGAGGTAAAATTGTGTTATCCATTGAGCTCCTAACCATTGTGCTTGTTTTGTACTCAATAGAAGTGCTGCACAGAAGCATCCATGCTTGTTCCACAGCTTTAAAAACTAAAGCAAAGAAGTTTCAAATAAGCCTCTGCATTGGAGCACCAAAACTTTCTGGGTGTGGCTTCTTTCACATTAAAAACCCTACTTTTGGCACCCCATATTTTTGCATTATTGTCTAGACAAATGAACAAGCAACTTTAATGTACATCAATATTACCTTCAAAAATATCCACTAATCTTTCCCCAAACACTCCAAATGGTTTCATTAGCAAAGGAAAGTGCCAGTCCTGTAACCTGATGAAAATGTTAGCCCATAAACCCCAGAACCCTGCTTGCCAACAATGGTGTAGTCTCCAATCACCCTGTTGAATATGAGGACACTACTAACAGACATCCCAACTTGTGTTTTCACCAGAACTTGTGGGTGCTTTGTATCCTCTAAATCCTTAAACACATTTAGCGATGCATTAATTGGCTTGTACTCAAAAATCCCATAAACTTTGCATTACATATTATTGCCAGAGGAGGAAGCCTTTTTGGTTCACTAGACATTTGCAAAGTCATCTCTCTCAAGCAGACTTCTTGTTCCTTCCAGATTTTCAGTAGATTTGTCATAAAATTAGGTTAACTGATGAGGGATCAATGGAGCTACTCTGTGACAAAACCAGAGGATTTGTTTGTTAGTAGTACCCAAAATTATTTTGTTTTGAGAAAACGCTTCGATATTCAGTATTTCCTAAAGGGATTTAAGGATAAAAAAAAATGTATTTCCAATGGTATTTTGTGTTAGCCTGCTAATACATTGCTAAAAGGTGCCAGTAAAGTCTCTAGTATTTGAAACAAGGCAAGCAAACCAATTCAACTCACAGCATGGAACTAACACGTTGAAATGGCCACATTATCTAGACTTTTAGGAGAAATTAATGACACCAAACTCTTAGGGTTGTGATCTTAATCAGTTTTGTAGCTGGACACTTGCTTCCTTTTTCAACTCTGACAATGAAAGTATTTTCTACAAGTATTTTTTAATACATGCTTAAAAATACCGTGGAGAAAGAAAATAAGTGCTGCTGTCAAAGTATATGAAATCTTACGTGGTTAAATCACTTACTATTTTCAAAATTATTTGTCCTTATGTATTGATAACCAGAAAGTGTTGTCATCTAACAGCCTAACACAGTGGTTCTCATATTTAATTTTTGTAATAACAGTGCAGTACAATTATTGCAACAGGGTCAAGGCACTCATACTGGCAATAAAGCTAATACTTGCCAAATTTATAATGATCTTACACATGTATGCCCAAACCTGGCAGCTGTCCAAAGGTTAAGATTTGACATTTGGTCTAAGCCATATCATTCAAATATCATTCTCATATAATGCTGTGAAAAGTAAGGAAAAAAAGTGCAAACACAGAAGAGAGGCACAGGAAAAATGGATAAAAGGGCACAACTGTATATGTGACTAGAGGAAACATAAGGCAAGACTGGCAAACTGGGAGAAGAAGCGGTAATATTTCCTTTCTGTATGAAGTCTGTTTCAATAGTAATAAAAAAACACTCCCAAAAACCAGTCCAATGGTGTTTGCTACATATATGTGCAAATGACTTGAGGTATTCTGCCAACCAAGCAGTGCACTGCTGTAGTTATTCTGCTAGCAGCACTGGTAAGAGCCACTTCAAAGCCAGACTTCTGTTTTGCTGTGCATGAAGCCCTTTTGAAAGTATTGATGTTTACTAAACACCAAAGGAAAGCACAGGATCTTCTCTTGTAGCACACAGGGATGCTCAGTATTAGAATGCTTGCAGGATTTGTGACCTCCCAACAAAACGTTGTCTGCTTGATTTGATGTCACATCTTCCTTTCATAAATACAAAATCATTAACTATTACAGTTATAATACTATAACTTTCTGGCAAGTTTGCTCACAGGCAGGGCATGCTGATGCTTTGTAATTTTAGTGGTAGTCTCCTCAGCGTTGCAAGACAAGCTTTTCTGTTGCAAGACAGAGCTCAGCTAAGCCACCCTCCAGGTACGCCTAGTGCAGAAATAAAAAGTTAGGTATAAATATGTAAGGAAGGGCATTGTCTTACCAGAAAAGTAGGACAGGTCTCCAGACAGAACTCTTCCGTGTCACTATGGGTAAGTTAGAGCACTAAGCCCTAAAGCCACCACTATTTTGAACAGGCAAAAACACATTTACTGTAAATAAAGCTAAGTTAAAATTTGGGGAAATCTTGCATTCTGCAGCTGCCTACAAAGATTGAAAACAAGTTCCTGCAGTGCTCAGAGAAACCATAGATGCACCATTCCTGGAGACAGTCAAGGTCAGGCTGGATGTATTTCTGGGGAACCTGATATAGTTCAAGATGTCCCTGCTTGTTGCTGGGGATGGGGAACTAGATGACCTTTAAAATGTCTGTTCCAACCCAAGCTATTCTACGTTTCATAATCTTGAACAGCCTAGGGAGTGGCTTAAAACAAAAAATTGTTGTTTTTTTTTCAGTGGAACAGTTCTGCTGGGTTTCTCCTCACTAATATTTAAACTGAATTAAAACATTATTTTTATAAGAATTTCAGCCAATTTGATACCAAAATAATTCTTTCTTCCAACCCACTTTCCCCTTCCAGCAGCTAGGGAAAATATTTTCCTCCCCTGAAAACTGCATGGGTGAGAAACTGTCTTTTCTACCCAGCATCATCTGGATGTAAAGCTTAAAATGTCAACAGGGCACAAGGAGAACTGCAGCAGACCAACAAGTAGATATGGAAGGCTAATGTTAATTTGCATACTCATTAAAATTCAGCATGCTTCAAACAGATAGAAGAAAATTGAAGTAGATAATATATAAATGCAGTAAAAAGTAACAACAGGCAGAGATGGCCTAAAACCAGAAAAGAAAAAAAATTACTGCAGACATCATGGGAAAAGAATAAGTTCAGTACTTCCAGTTGGAAAACTGAACAATTTGAGAAAGGAACTTGATATAACACTTTAAAAAAACCCACTTTATGTGGAAATCCTGGAAATGCGTCTAGACCAGCAGTTCTCCAGCTTATTTGCACTGGAGCTTCATCCATCAACAGAAACTATGTCTAGATCCCAGCCCCATCATTACTCAGAAGATGATCAAAGCTGCCAAATACGCAAGACTCTCAATGAACCATCACTGCCCCCAGCACTCCAAAAATTCTTTCCCAGTTTGACTTTATGCATTGAGACAATACGAAACAGTAAGGGCAAAAGAAACATTCTTAGTGCAAAGGTGCCCTGAAGCTCCTCTAACTGCTCTAAGAAACATTTCCTCAGTTCAGGGGGAAGCATGCACCAGACACATTCATTTTCATAATTACCATGGAGACCTAAAAGGCATCTGGTGTTCTTTCACATACATGAACATGCAGGCAACCTTATAATGTGACAGTCCCAGGTTTACAGGCACTTCATACAGGTTTCTCAACCTTTCTGCGGTATTTATACCAAATTCCTTCACGCAACTCCAGAATCAGGCACATGGGAAACATTTTTGTTGTCTTTCTCCATGTCACTGAACTGGTCTGCACAACAGGAAGAGGAGAGGTCACTGGGATCTCAAAAGTATAATGAAGCCTGACTAGAATCAATTTTATCCTTCTTACTTTTCATATTGGAATCAGTCCAGAAAATAAAAAAGTGCACTGTACAAGAATTGTACAATATCCAACAAGGAAGAGTAAATTTATTCAATCTCTACAGTTTTATGTAAACTCTGCAGCTAAATAATCACCAGAACTCAGAAGAATATGTAGAAAAGTTGGAATGAGTCTGATTATACATGTGGTCTGCCATCAATGTCCAAATGTCAAGTGTACAGAAGCATAAAGCCATCCATTACAGAAGTACAAATCTTAACCGCAGAAGGAAGAAAAAACCAAATCCGACAGAATGTGCCAATATCAATATTTTATGCACTGAACCACAGGATACAGCAACAATGTTCCACCAGCAATTCTCACCAATATCAACCACACATTCCTTCTAAATCAAAAAAGGATTTTCTGCATCTTGTTTTATTATTGCAATGCAGAACAGTGTAATGGAGAGTGCTTTACAGGCTTAACAATAGGTAACTTCTGCAATGCACCATCTAAGATACTTCTATGAGATAGCTATGGTAAATCCAAGAATTATTTCTACCTTCAATGTATTATACATGGCAAAGTCTCCATAAACACATGCTGGTGCTACAGTAAAGATAAAAGATGCTGCTAAGCATGTGGTAGGAATATCCTTGGGTAGGTATACAGAAAAAGCAACTGACACTACAATAAGGTTGATTGGGTCTTTAGCAATTATTTACCCATCAAGAAACATGCAACCAGCATCTACCCAATGAACTGGTACCTTATAAATATTCGCATAATCACGAAGTCTCTCTGATGATGCTCCTCAGGAAAGAGTCATGTTCTACAACAAATCTAAAAATGTGAGTGGGCCTTCTCTCTGCCTTTTCCTTTTTCAGGCCTTCCTCCTTATTTACAGTTTTCTCCTTCTTACCTTGCCCGTCTTCCCTTTTCTAGATACAAAGTTAAGACTTCATGGTTTACTTTTAAATCTAGCTTTAAATTATTAAAATTTCATTCTTATAATCAATATTAATGCCATCCAGCAAAAGAAAATTAACACTGATCTGTGTACTACAGGTAGTGATTTGGAGCTTGCTATTTCCACAGAGGGCAGAGGTTTAATTTTGTGCTGTAACCTTTGCCATGAAAGTATGTAAGAATTAAACCAATCCCATGAAATTGTTTCTCCTGGCAAATATTCTTTACACAGTAGGTTTCACTCAACTCTAGCCTAGCACCTTGTAAAAATCACACAATCAAGTGGCTCCAAGCAGATACACACATACATACATGCAGTCACTGAATAGAGGCCTGAATCAGGTCAAGGAGGTGTCTGCACTTCACAGCAAGATGCCCAGTGCCAGCTGGAAACACCAGGTCAGCTGAAGAAGTGACAGTTGCTGCAACTACAAGTTTCACTACCTTTCATCTCAACCCACTTAGGAGTTTTCAGGATCAAGACCCATATTCAAACTCCAGGTCAGCAAAACAAATCTTCTAAAACAGAGATCCTTACAGGAGATCATCAAATCTGTAAGATTTGGGAACAGCAGATGCATTTGCTTATAGAAGTTTTCAGAGCAACTCTTAACAGAAAGTTAATCCAGTGTTCATTTTACAAAGGGCTTAAGCACAAAGGGTTACATCCTAAAACACCTGTGTTTAAGGATGAAGCTACAGTGAGAGTTCAAAACATGGTAACTCTCAAGCCTGTAACAACAAGGTACCAAATCAGCAAGATTCAGATCAAGCCTACACAAGCCACTTCTTAATTTGGCAACTCTTATGACTTCAACCTCATACTCCTAAGAAAGTAATATCCCCACGTCCTCATTCTGTCACTCCAGATTTTAATGGCGTACACAGTTTTGTCAGTTAGATTCCTGACACACACACAAAAGGCAAATGGTTTGAGAAAAGCAAAAAAATATACGTCTGTCTCTCCCCCTTTTCTCAGCCATTATTAAACAAAAAACTAACAAACTGAATCCTAGGGATTTTATTTTTATCATATTGTTGGGAGTCCTGATCTCTTCAGAACTCATTACAACAGCAGAAATAAGACAAGGTGCTCTGTTTCACAAAAACATGCACTTAAAGACTATGAAGCTTCATTGATTTATTTCTTATCCAGGAAGATGTTCCTATAATTACCATTAGTGGTACAAACAATACTCAGAGCCCTTGGCTCCCAAACATAGTAATTTTACTGTGTTGGATGACCTGTGCTCTAGCAGCTATCACCAAGCCTGTAACAACTTAGGGGTAGATGCAGCCCTGCTGTCTTAACACTGTAAGCCAACTGCAGAACTGACACATTGAACATCCAGAACATAATTCAATAACCTCAAGGGCATGCAGCAAATCATAAATATGTATAGCAAATCAAGCTTACAACAGTATCAGCATATACAATCTGAGCTTGGTTTCATTCAAAAGTCAAAAGCAGCTTATTTATATTTTTCTACATCAGTAGAAAGATTTTAGCCTGCCAGAGTATTATAAGAATCTGAAGTTCTTTCACAAGAGAACACGTTCTAAAACTATGTGCGATAAATTTGCAAAAGTGTGTTTTAAGAGGTTTAATTCTTGAATTAATCAAAGCAAGTGTATCACAGAGAACTCAGAAGTAGAGCTGCAGAACGAAACAAATTCTTAGTTCAGTATTTGAAATGGGAGGGTATGGGGTAGGGAAATCAGTTTCAGGATGACTCAACCCAAATTTTAACTTTCATCTGATATAAAAACATTTTGGTTTGGGTTGAAACATGATTTTTTTTTTAACTTTTGGAATGTTTTTCCATTTCTTAATATTACGTTTACTACAGCTTTCTATTAAAAAAAAAGATTGTTTAGAAAAATAAACCATTTTTATTTCCTCACTGTTCTTGTCATTTTGACTGCAGATAAAACTGTTCAAGTTTCACCAAAATCCACAGGTGGTTTTGCTGAACTCGAAACTGCATCTTTTGGCAACAAAGCTCCATACGAATATTTTTTTTTTTTTCTTGTCTTTAATGTTCACCTTGTGCTACCAAGTCATAAATTCCCAGTGACAACCTGCCAACCTAACTCACTGCAGGCAGCATACACACAGGTAACATTATCGGCATAGTGCACTATATCAGTTATGGACTCAATCTGACGATGTGTAAAAGCCAGTACTAGGGAAGCAATAGGATTATTTTTTCCTCTCTCTCTGACTGAATTCAATTTATTTGTGTAACCAGGATGAAAGAGGAGAGGAGTGAGGAGAGGAGTAAGGAGAGTTCCCCAATATTATTTTAGCCAAACTTGTTGTATATCTGAATTAAATGCTGTACTGGGTGGAGGTGGGAAGGAGAGGAGGAGTGTGGAAGGGAAGGCATGAGAGAGTTATGCATATGGTATCTGGCCCCAAAATTTGGATTTTGGCTGTGCAGTTCAACAACAACTACTGTATGTTATTCATTACTTTGCACTCTGAAAACATCTTCCCCCTTCTCATTAAAAACCATACTAAATACAAATAAATACAAAGAGCCTGTTGAACGGAAGATAATCCAGTGGGGCAAGACTGCACTGAAGTGTGCAAACCCCTTGATCCAAAAGCAGGTCCAACATCCCTTAGGGATCAAAATCAAATTAGTTGCCAACAGCAGGAACATCTGCACCTTTCAAAATGCATCATGGTCCTTTCTGATGTTTTGCAAAATGCCACAGGCTAGGCAAGGTCTTGACTCAGAGGCCTCACAGAGAATGAGGTGACCTAACTGGTGAGCTGGTGATCACATGGAGGGGATTGTCTCCTGTGAGTCACTCCTGAACTTCCTTCAGTTTTGGGTGCTGACAGAGACATTCTTGACTATGAGATCTGAACAGCAGTTGACTTACCTGAACTTTAAAAGCCCATATTATTTTACAGAGGTCATCATTTTGTATTGTTTCCTTGGCCAAATGTCACACATAGGGAACTATATTTCTCTGACCCAAGTTCTTGCTGCACTTTTCAACCATCCGCTCTTGAAGACTTTCTACCAGTTGACCCAGCTGTGACTGCTAACGGTGATTCCATGATTCTTTCTGGAAATTACTGTGGCTCACTACTCAGTAACAGTTACAACACTCTCTCAATCCTCATCAAAGAAAGGCACCTCTATACAATTAAGATGGTTTGTGTGAAAATAGATGGAAGCTGTTTGTCACATCTTTTTCTCAAGAATATTCATTGCTCCAGGAGTTAATCCATATGCCCTGTTTACAAGATGAAACACCTTCTCTCATTCTTTTTCAACAAATATCATGAAAATATATTAGATTGTTGGGAATTATACAGAGATATTTGGCAGACTTTTCAGGGCTGTCAAAGATAAATTGAATATGTGGTTCTTCTACACATTGAATTATCTAAATAAATAATGTATTAGGAAAATTTCACTTCTTAGCTATGTCTGATTCATTCTCTGATAAATATATATGCATTTGCACTGATGACGGTGAGGTTGCAGAACACACAGAAGAAAATATGTCCTTAGGCTGTTCCTGTAATATTCATGGTAGAAAACTGACCAATAATACTGATATAGTGAAACAAGCAAAAAACACCTCTTGAGGTACAGGAAAGGGAGTAATTTATTTTTCTTGTTTCAGCTTTTCATTATGTTTGGTTTTAGTTTTATCTTGTAAAGTTTTAACATGGGAAATGCATAAAACCAGCAATAAACCCTTTATCAATTGCTTCTCACACAGCACTGCAAAACACTTTCCAATAGCTTATAATTTACAGAAAGCCAGCACTAGGTTTAGAAAGCCAGTTGGGTTCCTACTATTTCTGGACATGTATCTGGCCGCCAGATACAAAGTCACAGCATTCATACAGCATGCAGAAACCTGTTTATATATGTGGACATCTGATCAGTCTTAACATACACTGGTCTCTGTAAGCTAAGAGAAACTACAGAGGTGCTTACCTATAACTTTGAAGGAGAACTTCATGATCTTCTACAAATTTTACCTCTTTTAGACATGGGAAAATACAACCTTTTGTATTTGTGTAACTGGTATCACATAGAAGTGTTCAGTCTCACAAGGAAGATATACTGCCCCCTGCACTGGAACTACTGTGAAGTCACTGATTACTGACTGTTCATATCATGAAAGAAAAGTAAAACTACAGTTGAGAAGACTGGTCCTTTTCAAATAAAGGAGGAGGGGGATGACACCACACCTTAATACCTTAATTACAGCAGAGATTAAATGGTCCTCTCAGATGCATTTCGTGATATAACCATGCAACATTCAACTAATACTGAACTCACTGTGTTCCCCTTAAAGATGCGTCATGCAATTAACACAGTAGATCCCACTTTTGCCAAAGAAAGATCTTCCTTGAACGTTTTTTATTTCAGTTTTTCAACTGCAAGTGATAATAAGGTATTTATGCCTTTGACCTGTAAGAAAGGGAAGTATCGATGCAAAGATGGTTTTAAAAACAATCTCTTACTACTCACGAGCAGATGACAACTTTCTTTGCTGGATGACATAGAAAGACTTTTCATGTTCATCAATGGCTGTTGCAAAACATGTTCCCCTTACCCAATTGGCATACCCATAATGTAAGTAACAGGATTAAATGGAAAATTCAGATTTGACAACAAAGATTTGAATAAGCAAGCATAGCAAAGCACTGCACAGATCATCTGTCTTTAGTCTGTGAGACCATCTTCAGATTTCCAGGACAGAAATCTGTTTAGTTTTGCAGCAAAGCAAAAAAGAGGGTAGGTCTACAACAACACCATGCAAATATGCTCTGGCCAGGCTTCCTCTGTGTTGGTGAAGTATCTACAGTCCACAACACCTTCCTGAACAAAAAGTGTTGGCAGGAAAACTGAGAGGTATCTTGAAAAATTCAACATAAGCTAGCCCAAATCTCAGTGTTTCAGAAGCCAAAATAGCTTTGATCAAGCAACTCACCAGCCAAGACTCATCTGGCTCGGCCTTTTTGTCTAGTGTGAGGACTGTGAAAGATGGAGCTGAACAGCAGATGAGATCTGATTCTAGGTGTTGCTCATCCAGCATTAAGATAAAACCCAAACATCTGGCTGCACCTTCCACTAAAACACACAAGAAACATGAATGCTTCTAACAGAAAAAAATTAAAAACTAGAGCTCCAAAATGTATTTGCATTTCAATTGCATGCAAAACTTACCCAGGTACTCACTGATTAACTTTCTATTCCTTTAGCAATTAGAAAGATGAAGTGTATTCGTGCTGCAGCACTGACTCATGAAGCCAGTGGTGATAAGACCCTTGGTGGAGTAAACTTCAGCCCTTACTCCACATGCCAAAGACACAGAATTTGTCACAGGTACCTTATATTGAGCATACAACAGATGCCAAATAGCTGTTTTTCTTGTATTGCATTATTTCCCATATTCTAAAAAGTTTTGTTATGCCTCAGAAAAGTAGAGCTGTTCCTGATTAAAGCATCTTAGACTGCTTGCCGTGCAGAAGCCTAAAAAACACCCGACCCCCCAAAACAAACAAACAAGAATTTGAGTAACTCTTCAGTGTTCAGTTTTCTTTTTCCCCATCTGTAAAATTAGAACATTGATTATCTGTCTTGAAGGATGACCATGAGAGTTAGCCATAGATTTAAAAGGATGTGCAGAATACCACATTCAGAAAACTAGAATTATTAAATTGATAAATTGGCAAGATAATTTAGGATTGTAATAATTTTATTTCAGATTAAAAAAAATAAAAAAAAAAAATCACACTACTTAAAATTCTCTCTTTCAAAAGAATTCCCATCACAAATTCCACTTTCAAATTTTACAGCAAGGCCTCACCCCTGCCTACATTCAGTACGGATTTAGAAAAAGCCATATAGAAGAGAAAGAATCAAGATTTCCTTTTCTTCTGTGGAAACTCAAGTTGCGGGATTTTTATGGAACGCAGAACTAAAGGAGACACTACTATTTCTGGTGCAAGTTTCCCAGAATAGTACTTCAAATGAGACCTTGGGCAATGCTTTTTCTTCCAAGGGAAACAATAGAATCAGATGCCTACACATGTGCTCTACCACTTGAAAGAGGGCTACAGATTTATTCACATTTTGGAAATGCCTTTCAGATTTTATACTTTTTTTAAACAACATTGCCAATGGGAAAACACACGAAAGTGCTGCCATCTTCAGTAAAAATCCCCCGCAGCAGCCGGGGCACACCTGCTTTGGGTACAGACATTTCAAAGCTCATCCAGCCCAGTAGGGTAGGCTTGTAGTCTGAGAAACCTATCAACCTCACCTATCCACTTTTTGTCATCCAGTTAATTAGCTGCCAGCATGAGAGTGAACTAGAGAGATCTTTTGGGCCAGAAACTGACATAATGTGGTGGCTTGCCAATGAGAAAATCTGGAGAGGTCCCATTTTCTGTCATTCTTCCTGCATGGCTATTGGAAGTGGGAAAACAACATCATTTTAACAAACAAATTACCAATACGAACCTGAAGATAAATTTCAATAGGCCAGCACTGGTTGGGACTGTTCCCTAGCATACAATTATAAGCTACCATCAAAAAATTGTGACAACCTGCAGGTCTGTTAAGAATTCTCCTTCCTGCTTAGACCATTGATTTGTCCATAAATAGCTGAAATCATCATCAACATTGTTATTTACTGGACATGAGGAAACACAGAGTGTCTGTCTCTCAATTCACTCAGTTTTCATGCTCTTTCCATGAAGGATCCTATTGTCTAAACACATTTACATTTGAAAATATTTAACATATTGTCATGATGACATTTAACAGAATTCTTGCTTTCCTTGTGCCCATGCAAGCCAGGCTGCTGCCATTCCTGCCCCACACACCTCCCTTCAGCCCAATAAGCTGACCAGTTTCAAGACAACACGAAAGGAGACAGAACCTGTGAGAGTGAGGACAAGACAGAGTGGTTAGCAGAACAGGGCAGTAGCCTGTTCCTCGCTGAGCCTTCCAGAGTGACAGAAAATGAGCACCAGTGATGGCAACAGCCAATAGCTACATGTCATGGGAACACGAAAGAGTCAGGCTTGGGTGTTTGTTACCTGGCCCCAGGAAAGACAGGGTCTTCAGCCACTGCAGGAAAGTCTCTACTCCTCAGGAACATGTGAGGAGACCCCCCAGCCCAGTCCAGGAGTGTGCGCCTCACAGCTGGATCCACTGCACTGACGTGCTGGGTTCTTGGCTGGAATAAGGTCTCCCTCCCACCTGACACAGAAGTCATGCCTCTCACTAACATTAGTTGAAGAATAACCTGTCCTAAACCATGGAAAATGCCTGTCTAGTATAAATGAGACTACCACTACAGCTGAACCTGTCAACCTAGTGGTGCACTCTTTAGACTGATCTAGACTGAATAACTTTTTCAAACCCTGAATAGCTATCTAAACTGAATGTCCACGGGTGGTTTTTTTTAGTTTCCCTAGTCTCTTCAGGATAAAATATGAAAACATGATTCTGGCAAAAGCGGATTAGTCCAGCACTAGGGAAGTAAAACCTGTACACTGAGTGATTGCTTTGGCTCTGAGAAAATTTAATCCTCTCCCACCGATTCCTTTCCTCTTTTTTCTCACATTAACCAAAAGCTTCATATCTGACCACACTTTTTCTGTAGGTTTTGAGCTAAGTTAAGTTTTGGCAACCTACAATTAAAATTACAATTAAACAGCATGATTAATGCATGTCCATGCCTGTAAATTATCTAGAGAATTACTTCAATTAAATATCCACCAGTTACAACACAAGGAGTACTACAATTAAACCTCTATCAAGAAAAGTTTAATCAATAAAAAAAGGATTTGTAAAAGAGTCTGAGTAACTAAGATTTATTCCCCTTGTAATACTTCTTTTTCCCTCCTCAAGTGACAGATGCCAGACAATTTAGTCTCTGCTTTAAGAACAAGAATTTTAATTTAATTTTATGTTTAAATGGTCATTAATTCCAGATTTTCCTATTCACAGAGGAGACGTTTTATGACAGTGAAAGAAAGCCTTCAAAAAACTGAGAAGGAAAACACATAGATATACAGATACATTTTAAAAGGATGACTAGCACTGCTTTTTGCCTGCTGACTTTTTCTAAAGGTCTTTCTTAGTTATATTTGCCTTCCTACACAAATCTTTGATTTTTATCTAGTTTTAAATTATCACATCTTAAAATACACTGTGAAACCTCTGAATGCCCATTTCCTCCTAAAGCCATTCAGATTCTCAAGCAACATAGACATGATATTCAAAGATGTATATATTACCAAATATATGTGTTACTTAAAACTGTTAGCAAGTTGGTAATTTTTTCCAGTTTGCTATCACTTAATAGGAAAAACGACAAGACATATCAAAACTTCATGCTTGCACTGTTGATTTTTAAGCTTTTGGCTGTGTACCTCTACTACACTACAGCTACCATATCCTGAAACTCCTACATAAAAACTATGAACTTCCATCTCCTTCTGGAAACATACTCTACAGAACTTACTGCCTCTTCTACTGTGAGATGGTGAACTGCTCCAAGGGTCAGTGTCCAAAGTTTCCAGTATGGCAGATCATATAGCTTCATTCCCATCACAAAAGCCACAGTACACACACTGTGCAGTAGGTCAGACTTTTTCCAGAAATGCAGTGTATGAACTACAAGTTATACCTTTGATACAATAGTACCTTTGAAAACATCAGTAGCCAGGAACAAACCAGGTGTGTTGTACCAGCAGAGGATGAACAACCCAGGAACCGGCTAAGCCTGACTACTGCAAGGCCATTCTTCATGAGTTGACACCCATATTACTTTGTAGGTATGCAATTATTGGTTAGTAGCATAGAATCACAAAATGGTTTGGGTTGGAAGGGGCCTTAAAACTCATCTAGTTCCAACTCCCCTGCCGTGGGCAAGGGCATCTTCCTTAGACCATGTTGTTCAAACCCCATCCAGCCTGGCCTCGAGAAGCCAGGGCAGCCACAGCTTCTCAGTGCCTCAGCACTCTCATAATGAAGGATTTCTTCCTAATATCTTACCTAAACCTACCTTCTGTCAGCTTAAAGTCATTTTACCTTGTCCTGTCCCTACATTCCTTTTCATAAAGTCCCTCTCCAGATTTCTTGTAGCCCTCATTTAAGTACTGGTATTGTCATTGTCTGGCACTTCACTTGGCTGAGGAAGCTTGCAGTGCTGAGAGACTTGGGCATGGCTATGATTCTTCCCTAGGTGGAAGGAAAGTGCTATGTGCTACACAGGCAGAAAGACAATCTAATAGTTGTTGATAATTAGGTTTTTCTAACCCTGACTTTTCACAGGTAACATACTTTATATTACATATATGTATATATCATATCTGTGTTTGACTCATTTCATTTATATTTATTTTCCCCAAATGAAAGAAACTGGATGTAAGGATTCGTGGTAGTGAGGATAACATTTGTGCATTCTCCTGGTGAGGAGAGGGGACAAGGTGTGAATAAAACCCTAACACAAACCACAGCTCAAATCTCTGGAGAAAGTAGTAGGCTTCTCTTCATCTCAGCCCTTGAGTGAGGATGAGAGAGAACGTAGATTATTGTCTATCACAGAACAGGAATACTTAGACAGAAAAAGGGAAAACCTTTACTTTTCTAGGGAACGCAATCAGTCACTGTGTTTTACAATGCCAGAAAGGGTGAGTCAGCAGAACTCTACAGAGGAGAACTACCTCTCATTTTTATGGTCAAAAGTGATAGTGACCAAGCACAGAGTTTATACAAAGTCTACCAAATATGTGTCTCTTTCTCCTAGAGCTCCTTTTCTGAGTTACCGGCTGGGCTTAAACCATGACACCCAAGTAGATCTGTTCATCACTGATGTGGGTGAACTGGAAAACCCCAAAATCCTTACAGGCAGCTGTTGCACACTCTGCCTCACTCTTTCAGACTCTCATCTAAACATCCAGGTAAACTTGGCAGAATATTTCATTTCCTCCTTTAGTCAGGGAGGATATACTTTTCTCTATTTACTGAAAAGGGACTGAGGATTTCCTGCACTGCTTTATGCTAATGACCAATCTGTAACCAACCCTAAAAATGGCAAAACACGGTAATGCCCAACCAGAACCCACAAGGGTGGGTTTCTTTACATTTAACAGTGAATGAGTTATTCCAGCTTTAGTTGACAATACCTATTTCAAAAGCAAGCATCTCAATGGCAATATTGAGTATACCAAATAAAAAGGATTTTCTGAATGACATACCCATTTTTCAAAGCTCTCTCTGGAGGGTGTCAACCCTTATACACCGTTCAGCAAGTACAAGAGCTTGCTGTTCATTTCAGAAAGCAAAGTGCAGACAAGGGGATCTTGGGATAGAGGAGATGTATCCATCAGGCAAAAAATAAGTGTTAAAAATGGTGTATGCCTAACAAATAAAAAGGCTTCCGAGGTATTTTACTGTATCATGGAAAAAAAAAAAAATCACAATTAAATTTTCATGCCATACATTCCCCAGCTGCCATAAATACAGGAGAACTAGTGGGATTTGGGAGTTTTATTTCATTGCTTTGGAATAAGAAGTTTTAAGTCCAGTACCCGCTGCTTAATCTGCCCCAATGCATATCAACATGATCTCCTGCGCTGTTTCAATTGAATCATAAGTAGTATTTCTACATCTCTAACAATGCTTTTGTTTCTAAAACAGACAGTTCCAGAAGTTTAATAAAAAAAAAGGCCAAAATCTTGCTACTTTTTCATACAGGCACACCAATGTCTAGAACAGTCTGGAAAGGACCCACCCCATTCCTCCATGCTTTGCTGGGTCCTTAAGTCATTTGCTGTATTGATGGCATGGGCAGACAGCCACCCTCGAGCCTTTCTGCAGGGAAGACAAGCACACTGTAATTGGAGATGCAGATTAAAGGTCTGGCCCCCCCTGACAGCTCCACACACCACCTATACGTGGTAGTGAAGCAGAACATTTGCAGGAAAATACTCTTTTTGAGGGATAACATAATTGCAACGATCAGACCACAGCCCTAAATTTAAAATGTCATTGTCATCATTTCTGAGCTCTTCAGAAACAACTAGGAGCTACACAATAGGTGACAGTTCCATACCAAGAGCCTAGAGTATTTTTCCCATTCACTGTTTTAGGAGAAACACTCCAACCTCATGCTGTAAGGAACAGCGGTAAGGATCCAAAACCTTACGTACTGAACAGACATACCACCTTACTGCAAGGCAGACACATTCAAAGGAGCAAACAGGGTTGCAGACATTGGCTTACCATCATTTTTCCTTCATTTGGCTAGAGTACAGTCATTCTGCTAATTGAAACTCCTACCACAGTGTCAAACAAACAAATCAGACGAAACACACTTTGCCAGTATTTTGACACATTCCAGGCCTCCTGCTGTTAGTTACTGTCTGCATATCCTGGGGCACCAACAGATGTAAGGTCTCATAAAAGCTGTTTCCCTGATTTCATGTCCAAGAAAAATTAATAGGCTTTATCCTGCAATGTATGCACACCTGGCAGATTATAAAAAGACCACAACCAACCAACCCATCCCCTTGCCCACACTGGATTTTGGAGTCTATAAAGGTTTTTAAGCTCCTCCGCACTAATTCTCACCTCTCACAAGCTACATACCTGAAGAAGGGCTGTGAATGTCAGTTTTTCCCTGCCAAAGATGCCAGAAGCATATATCTATTCTTCTCCTCAAGAGGATAACATGGGGAGGAATATACCCAGATAGCTAGTGCTTAATCAAACAGCACCCAAAATTGCTGCCACCAAGCACTGCTCCAAAATAAGTTCCGTTTGTTGCACACACACATTTCAAACACTGAAGAGTACCTGGACAGGCTACAAAGGTTCTCTTTTAAAACTGACCATGGAAACTAGGGAGGATTACAAAGTGTCACCAAATAGCAACTTTGGCCCACAGCGCCAAGTCAGAGCCGGATCCAAACCTACCCTAAAGGTTTAGGATTTCATTTCCTCAAGGACACCTTGAGATGCTAAGCATTCAAGATGAGCATCCAGCAGCATTTACTCCTCCTAGTAAGGTTAGGTCCTGGCATATCTTGTGAGGAAGGAGTCAGCCTACTTCAGTTGTGCCAGCTGAATTTCTTTCTCCAGAAAGACTGATTTATCTGCCTCTGGAATCAATGTGTACTTTTTCCTCTCAACATTTCTGATTAAAACAATGCATATACATGTCTACCATTTAGTGTTCCCTTACGTAAGTTTTCAAGTAATGTAGCACAAGAAAACTCAACTGAAAAATTATTTTCCTTCTTTTTTTTCTTTTTTTTTTTTTTTTAAATTTGGGAACTAACTTAATGCCCCCATTTGGTCAACAGCTATTCTGCTTAAAGCATAGCTTTGATGCGTGTCACAGCTCCCTTCTCACACAGATCCTGACACAATTCATTTAGATGTCGTCCCATAGAATACCAGGGTTTCACCTTTGTTTCATGTATTCTCACTTGCTACATTGCAATAAAAATCCAGAAGGCTCCCTCAAAGTCAGGATTTGGACACTTAGCAATGATTCTTCATATATGCTGACCCCAGTTTTTCTTACGGAGCCATCACTGTTGACATCACTTTACCAGGTGATGCTTTTAGACCACTTGGGCCCATGAAACTGAAGAGAGCAAAAGACAGGTATGATATATCAATTTCATGTGCAGGCCTGAACATCTGAACGTACTATTCAATCCTCTGCTCTCAGGTTTTCTCTGCTTCCCAGCTCCCAGGGATTCCTTTTTTACTGTACACTGTGAACATAACTGCACTGAGCCATTTCATTTGTAACCAGCCACAGCAGTAACAGCTGTTCATTCCAGAGCCAGCACAGACACGCTGCACCCAAGTGGCGCTCTGAGCACTGGCAATTTTGCTACCCAAATCAAAGGCAATAATAACATACAGTATGTGTTGGGGAGATGCCAGGAAAGGTCTCACCTGATTCAGAGTGGTTCAGGATTGTAACAAACCTTATTGTCCATTGCACTAACAATGAACATACTGTAGGGCATAATTCTGAATTAAAGTAGAATGAAAAAATTATGAAGTTTGTCCAAACTAGGAGATCAGAAAAGTACATGAAACGTAACAGAAAAAGTGGCTAAAAAAGAACGTGAAGAGTGCCTTGGAAATACTCAAAGCTAAACAGTAAAAACTCTCTTAACTATACTAGGCCAGCAAGGGAGCTGGGAAAATCTTGATTATGCTATAAAATGGGGACTTGGGAATGATAAGACCGCAGCCAAGAAGCTCAATATGCTCTTTTTGGTCAGTTGTTACTACAGAAGGCATTGGAAGTATCCCACGTTTTATGGCATTCATCACAGCAGACAGCTCGGAGGAGCTAGATCAATTTAAAGCTAGTACACAGGAAGTACTAAACCAAATAGACAAACTGGATGTTAGTACATCACCAGAAGTGGATGGCATTCACCTGAGAGCTCTGAGGAAATTCAGATGTGGAACTGTAGCACTGCTGGCCAAGTCTTGTAGCTGATAACCACAGAGCTGCTATGCCAGAAGACTGCCAATGGACTCACATTTACAAAAAAGGCTCCAAAGGCATCATGGAGAGTGATTTCCAGCAGCAGTATGACAGTCTACAGTAAACAGAAAGCATAAAGGGAAACTGAATCTGTGTCAAGGAGTCACCATAGCTTCTGCAAAAAGCAATTCTGCTTCTTCAGCTGTCTGGATTTCTACAGGATGTCAGTAAGCATGCAGGTAAACGGGATCCTGCAGATAAATGCATTTAGATTTCCAGAAGGCCTTGAGTGGGCTTCCACACCAAATTAAGACACCATACAGCTGGTTTATAAAGGCTCTTTCAAATGTGAAAAACAGTTAAAAAGATAAGAAAATTAAGAGCTTAGTTAACAGAAAGTAAAAAAAAAAAAAAAAAAAAAATTAGGAAAGCAAGTCTCCAGCTATTGGGGAAAGGAAATGCAATCACATTTAGATTACAGACAGTTAAATTACTTAAAGAAACTGACAGCTCTTGTTAGAACTAGCACTGTGAAACTGGTGAATTTTCCATTCCGAGTGCTGTAGAAGCAAAAAATATTTGCTGGTTTAAATCTCTGGATTAACATTTACTTTTCTACTTACTTCATCAGTTCCATTAAGAAAGGTGTAAATGACTCTAGAACTGGGACATCACAGATAGATTTACATCCTGTAAATCTTACAAGTACTTATATAGGTTGATCTATTGTTGCTGTTGATAGCAGAAGACACACTTAAGCATTAAAGCTATACAACTCTGCAAAGTAATACACTCAAGCTGGGTCACTCCGAGTGTTACCAGGCTTTGCATGCTGTAACACAATACTACCTATCCTGCCTCCTTAGATTCAGCCAGAACAGTAACGCACCATTTTGGCAGTGAGCTAACAGATTCAGTAAAGCTTTTGAGTGGAGGTCATTAACAACATCAAGTTCATTTGATACTTCAGTCATAGCTATCCCTTCGGAAGAGCTGCAGCCATCTATCTTTTTCTCACAAGTAAATAAAAATGAGGGACTACAAGCTAGTTCTGCCAGTCCCAACCCTCAGTTCTTCTGAAGCCAAGAAGCTTCCTGATGAGTGAATTCTTGGACTTGCCTCCATGCATTACCACTTAATAAAAGACCCCAAGAACTTCATTAGAGCACAGCAAAATGGCAAAATGTTTAGGCTGGACCCAAATAGTCTTTCTTATTCCCCAAGTATTTTCCAGTAAAACATAACAGTGCAAGAGATTAAAATGAAACATTTCAGAGCTCCTGTTATCCAAATTTTCTTAAAATTTGTATTTAGTTACCAATTTCAACCTCTCTTTTCAGATCCCAGAATTTTTTACAAATTGCTAACTCTAGCTCCAAACCAGTATTTGGATTTGTAATTCACATCACATAGTAGGAAAACAAGTAAAAGGAAATACAAAGGCCCAATTCTTAAGTGTCCATGAATTTCTCTCCTAACTACTTCACATGACACCTAGGGTCAACCGCCCAGTTTTAAAGCACTGAACAGCACAGGTTTATTGCCCTTAAACAATTATCCTAAAATCAAACTGCTCATACTTTATGGATAATTCTGAACAACAAAGTGTTTGTGACTTGTCCAAGACCACAGAGAACGCCAGTGGCATAACTGGAAATACAACCCATCTTTCAGATCCCTGATCCAAAGAAAACTCTTTCTGAAAAATCCTTTCTCTTTCACAGAACTTTTTTTTTGACAAGAAATTTCACTCAGGAACGTAGAAACTTTCCTGACAAAGCTCCTTTACAAAAACCTCTTACTGCTGACAGTAAGCTTAAATGAACTTGCATTTTCCAAACAAATCTGCTTCCAGCATAAAACAGCTCCACAGTGCAATATGCTCTGCTGGTACTTTATGACAATACTTATCAGATTACCATTTATCTGAAGAAATTCAAACACCTTCACCCCAGACAGATAAAGTGACATCTTGAACACAGAAGATGCAAAATTACCTGACTAAGAGTTTGAAAAAGTGCTGTGACTTGGAGAAACAGGATGTACTTTTCCTCTTCTACTCCTTTCATTTTGACAGACATACAATTTTACTTGAAGGATTTAAAAAAATATTTTCTTTGAATAAACTTTTAATTTTTTTTTTACTTTTTCTTTCTTTTCCCCCAAAGTGTTTTTATATGAAAAAACAATAGCCAAGACATTTTGATTGATGAAACACCCTAGCTAGTCATGTAGTATGAATCAGACTGCAATGTTTGGACCCCTTCAGGTAATCCAAGTCTTGGCAGACTGTGGCCTTTGGTTTCTTCCTATTGGAGGGGCGAGGAGCAGAGAGAAGCCCAATTGCCTTGACCCTGCGAGGCAAAAGCTGCCTCTTCCATCTAGCAGTTTATACATACACATGTTCTGGCTATTACCCAGGTACATCACACTACAATTAAATGCTACAGAGTTGTTGTGTATCAAGTATTTACTCAAGCTGATTTGACTCAGATGTTCCGTAACTAAGACTGCTATTTAATTAACATGTGAAATAGAGGTCAAGAAGAAAGAAAATATGCTCTTTGCATGGTCACCTTTCTTTTTTGCCATTTGAAGCTAAATCTGGGCTTGTGTCAAGCCCCAGATTCTGTAGACAGATTACAGTTTGTCTCCTGGTCTTCCCAGCTCATTCTCATTGCAAGAGCCACCAGGTCAAACATCAGAGCCAAACAGCCACACTACTGTAACAACTTGTCTCTTCCCATTCTTTGTCCAGACTTCCCAGGCAAGGCCAACCCTTTTCTCTCTCTCTTAAGGTTCTTTTTATTTCATTCCTTATCACCCTTACTCCTTTGGTCTCCCCGTGAAATGTGTATTTCCTACATCTCTCTCACTGAAAACAGGGCAAAACAGCTCCTCCACTTCTACTCACACTCAATTGCTCAAAGCATAATTGCAGTTCAGTGCTTCCCCTTGTCTTTGGTTTGATATGTATATGTTAAACTCTGCAGCCAAGCAGCATACACAGAACTGTTTCAGATTAACAGCTTCACACATATCAACTACATTTTTAAATTGTGCCCACCCAGAGTCGATAGTGTGTCACACTATCCTCTCACAGCATCCCTCAGCTTTCGCCCACATTCATGTATTAACTCTAACATCGTAAAATGACTCTCTCAAGCAACGATAACCGCCAGGAACAGGTGACTACCCAAACACCTTTCTCTTATATCTTATCCAAAAAAAGCATCTGTACAATTACAACCTCGCCCACTCAGAGCCAAGATTTTTCAATACCCTTGAAATGCTATTTAATCACAAGAGGCTAGTTCCATTAAAAGTCAGTTGTGGACTCAAAACTCAGGATAAGTGCTAATGGCAGTTTAGGGGCCCCAGCTGGGTGCCAGGTAAGTATGTTTCCATTCTGTTACAATGTCACATACTTTTAAGCTAGCCCAGCAGAAGTACTTCATTAACTCTCTTCAAGATCAGTGCTGTTAGAGTAAGTAACGCCAATTTTCATTTGGCTCTCTGCTCACAGAGATCAAGCACTGAACGTAGAAAAAAGGGCCATTTTTCTTCTCTAAGAAGACCTTTGTAGATCAAGGATGCATGTAAGTGCAATTAGTGAGGGTAAGAGAAAGGTAGAGGGCCATCAACCTCTAACTCCTTGGAAGTATTAAAATGACTACAATGAGGAAAAGGAAGAGGAAGAGGATACAAGTCTTCGTATTACCCTTACATGCAGAGCAGCTAAACAATCACACAGTATAGCTTGGTAGCCATTTGGCTTCTGAGACAAGAGAACAAAATATTGAAGCACTGCAAGTCCTGACAGCAAAAGCATGCCGCTCTATCTTCTTTGCAGGTTAAAGAATCAACAGCAGCAGCCTGCAAGATTGAAGATTCACTAAAGCTCCTGCGACATGACTTTAAAGTATCTAGGCCATTCTCTCCTAGCCGGTAACAGTGATCACTGCAGCTGCTTCCTGCAACACAGCACTAACTTTCCCCCTCCCTCCACTGAAATTGTGTTGGCTTTTTTTTAACAGCCTATTCACCCAAAGGCCAAAAATCAACTGACCTGTCTGCCAGAGTTTAAGATCTGCCTGTTCTGCCAGGTCTTTTTGAGAGAGAAGGAGCAAGGCAGTTTCAGCTCAGTCTCAGCAGCTGTTAATCAGTGCTTCCATAAATGTTAAAGGGAAACCATTTTATAAGCTATATAAACTAATATTTCAATAATCTTTCAAACATCTTCAAAAAATATCCCTCTCTCTGGTAGCTACTGAAATATGTGATTCCATCTATTCTCATTGAAGCAGGTCTTAAGGGCATGAAGACACCTAATCAGGCTTTCTGGTATTCATACAGTTTGTTTTGCTCACAAAAAGGCAAAAGCTATCTACAAAAATCCAAATATTCTGCTTCCAAGAAACTGCCTCACATCTTGAGGGGTGCCATGAGGTATTCCTCCCTGCTATAGAGGACATCAGCAGGACAACCACAATCCCTCAAGAGCTACAAATTCCTGTAGCCGCCCCAACAACAGCTATCAGGAAGCAGGCTACCATTCCTGTTTGGCGGCTGTACAGAATCAAGAGGAAAAAAAAGAATGCAGTTTACAACCTATTCAAATTGCATCCATTTATTTCAAAGTGGAATTTAACCCCAGGGTACAAGAGGAAACCAGAAGCCTCTCAGAGAGCAGGATAACAGGTCAATCTATGAGATGGAGTGTTATCTAGCTCCCAGAAACATCTAGGTGGTATGACTGCTTTACAATCCACCCTTTCTCAGAAATACAAGTGACCTAAACAGAACAGAAAGGTGGCAATAATAACAAATGGCTAAATATATTTGAAAAATATTAGAGAGTTCAAGTTGTTTTGTGTATTAAATTCATTCAAAGAGATCTTAACTTTAAAGGTCACTTAATTCCTAAAAGCTTTACCCCAAATAATCCTTACAGCTCTCACAGGTCAGTCTTTTCCTTCCTTCCTTTCCAGCATAACAGAGAAACCTCTCTTGTAGTCATGACAGAGCTGTGTATTGTTTAAACACAAATGTTTGTGGCAAGAAGCAAGTCATCTCTTGGCTGGCACAGTGAACTACAAAACAATTACAGGGAAGTGATAATACTAGTCTATTGGTGCTACAGCTGTATTTGTTGTTTCAGAGTATCAGAACCACCCCAGAAGGTTTCAAAAGGCAGTAACAGAAGGGGCCTTGCAGCTGTGGATACAGGACAGAATGCACTTTACTTACGTGCTGGTTTAGATTAAAAGAAGAAAGGTGTGGTAGCTTGGAAAAGACACCCCGTACTTTTGGATCTCCTGCATTTGTATCCAATTTCTCCCCTAGTGGTGCATAAAGACAAGCAGAACGAGGGAAAATTAAGACATTCCTGTGACTCGTGTCGCAGGGTGCCTCATAAGATATGGCCTGTGATGGAAGCACTAGGAATTGAGGCCACAACCTCAACTGCACTTTCTGGCACTACAAACAAAACAACCCACAGGCCAGTTCCTCAGCCTGGACTTCAACACTGCAGGACTGCCAAGTGCCTGAAAAGTAAGCAGTACTAAAACTGGTGGTGCTCACAGACTGAAGTCAAACATCCTTTGTTATACTCCAAGATAAAGCCAGAATCCAAAATCCTTCGATATTTTGGTATGGCTGGTGACAGTTTCAAAATATTGCAGAGCTGGTCAAATATCCAGATAGGAGTAGATGTGATGTCTGTCATGGTTTAAGCCCAGCCTGTAACTCAGAACCATGCAGCTGCTCACTCACACTCTCCCCGTTTCTTCCTCCCCCCACTCCAAGGGGGATGGGGAGGGCTAGATCACTGCTCAGGTCGGGCTGGGTATCGGTCAGTGGGTGGTGAGTGGTTGTATTCTCTTCCCTTGTTTTTTCCCTTATCATTATTATTATTGGTGGCAGCAGCAGTGGTTTGTGTTATACCTTAGTTACTGGACTGTTCTTATCTCAGCCCCTTGGAGTTACATTATTTCAGTTCTCCTCCCCATCCCTCTGGGAGCTGAGGGAGGAAGGGGAAGGAGTGAGAGAGCAGCTGCGTGGTTCTGGGTTACAGGCCGGGCTTAAACCACAACAGTGTCTCATTCAAACAGTGCCCTTACAATTGCAAAAACCCTCCTAAATAGCTTACACAGCTGTGACCCAGGGCAAAACATCTGAACAAGCTATCCCATTTGTTTCTTCTGAGAAAGTTTTTCCTGGTAGCAGAGGTGACTAATTGGGTTTTCTGGTGTTAGGTTAGGAATACCTAACAATGTATCTATGCTAGCAATTACCAACCACACAGGAGATCAGGAGATGCCTATGGAACTGCAAGTAGTTCTAGTCCTCCTTCCAGAAGCTGTTAAAAATGCTTTCTACTATTCCCTGAAATACACTTCACACCACTAAGAGAACTATCATAAAACCGTAGGACAGAATACCTTAGCTTTACCTGCTGAATTGCTTTTTGAGCAGATTTGTGGGGGGTTTTGGGGGGCTGCTGTTTTTTTTAAGAAAGAAACACAAACTGTGTCAAACCAAAGTTACACTGCAGTGCCTATAATGAGATTTTCTTAGCTACCACAGCCATGAAGCAAAGGTCACCATGTTGGTATTCCATGAAAGCCTGCAGCATGTAAGGCATTTTGAATACTATAAGAATACCACTGCATTTGCGCAAGTCTCCCCAAAATACCCAATGACACTGTCAGCATGAGGTGGTTAGTCAACATTTCTAACATTTATGCAAAGGTCAAAACAAATAAAATATGTTGGAGTGCTGAGCCCAAGGGCACTCTGAAATGTTGTTTGAACACAATCCATCAATATGTACTTTTTCTCTTCTATTACCCACATAATCACCAGCCTTGTTTCACCATAAATCTGTTGTTCAGAAGTGTTCAAAAATGTCACAGTTTTGGTCATCTGTGTCAGTTGCCCAAGAGTGATTTATTAAAATGCTTGGCTAAACAGGTCATCATCCCAGTGGCACATAATAAATCAGGGAGCACTTGACAATATTGCTGTTACAATAGGTGTGACTGCTGGTGCTGCCAAACATTAAAGTTGCCAGGCGTTTCCATGAGAAAGCCCTGTTTTCAGTTACTTGCAGCTTTGTCAAACTGCTCAAGCTGAAGTTTTCCATGTTAGACTTTGTATTAGACTGACTTTTATTTTGTTTAATGGAAAATTTTAGCCAAAACAGTTTGCTTGTTGTGCAAGTAGGCCAGAGTACAGTATGTTTTATTTCTGCTAAGAAAAAAAGAACCAAGACTCTGTTAGAAGCTTTAGCACCCTTATGTTTTAAGAAGCCATCTTGATATCCAATGAGGATGGACTGCATTTGGTTGCGATTCCAGCTACCTAAACATCCCCCTAGATTAGGTCAAGCTGCCACCTTGAGAGAAATGGATTGTACTTCAGTTTGCTAACTGTTACAAGCACCATAATAGTACCATCAGCATCCCATGTGTGCCTCCTGACCAAGCAGTTAAGTTGCCCTTAAGGTGCAGCTCCCAGTTGCTTTGTGCCAGCCTGAGCCAAGGCATTGATTAAAGACAGCCTGGAAGGGAGGAAGTTTCTTCTGTCAGACCTTAGAGAAACAGAATTCTTAAAGAGAGAAATGCGAGAAGCAAGAATCAGCCCTGTGCTGCTGCCCACAGAAACATCCCCATCTGAGGGATCTGTAAGCTATAAGGCAGGCACTGACCATGGTCTGCTGCAGCTGGGTTTGCAAGGAGGCTCAGAAGCCATTGGAGACTCTAAGGAACCATTTTCATCTTCACAAAGTACTTGTGAAGTAAGCTCATCAGGAATGCAGCTGCATGATAGCTTTACAGATTTGGGGGCTTGTTATAAATTCAAACAGAAAGCTGATTTCCTGGCCCCTCTGTACAGGGATCAGCATCATCTGCTCTTGTATCTCACACCCAGAATGGCAAATGATTCACATTCCCAGGATCTGTGGTTATTGATTAGAGTAAAATCTTACAAATCCTTCAGAAAACTGAGGTATCAAACAGCAGTCAGAGAATTAAAATGGCCTTTTAAAAATTAATCACTAAAACAAAACCTGCATTTGAAGTGACCAGGTTAGCAATTCCAGACACATTACCAATCCCAAAGCATAAACTGACAATCTGTTGCAGTCCAAGAAGGGCAACATACTAATTCATTACTTTGCCCCTCAAAAAATTACAGGTGAGCAGCTCTGAAAAATAAAGTCTGTACACAAACAGGCTCGCTACAGTACAGAAAATAACACATCTGCCAGACCTTGGGATTTCGTTAGTCAAGTGCCTCAGCCTCTGCTGATGGAAGTGATAAAAACCCATTGGCAACCCTGCTCAAATACACACAAACACCTCCAAACTGTGCTGATATCCAAACTGCCTTCCCACAACTACACAGACAGGAGGGATCATGAAGACCTTGGTCACGATTAAAAAAAAAACAAGAGCATAAGAGGCAAAACAAGCCAACTGACTTCCCTAGAAAAAGCTACTACCTGTATATTTAACAGTATTCATTAAAACCATCTTAAACCAAGAGCTGAATAGCCTCAAATAACTTACCCACTAACACATCACAAGGAGGCAGTGATCTGTGGCAGGGCTGAATGACTCATGCCTGAAGATAGAACTGAACATGAACTCTCCCACAACAAAGTGCCTACCCTTCATACAGCAGTTCTTCCCTGCATCTAGAGCTGGTTGCAGAAAGCCTTCATTGCTCATAATGGAGCAATACAGGAAGAATAAGTTATATTACACTTAAGGAGCATCTAGAGTAAACTTGCAACAAAACAGTTCAACCAACCAGTCAAATATTGAGAGCTGGGGGGCCGCTAAAATTAAAAGTGTTGGAAGTACATTCAACATCAACATCAAGAACAAGGCACAAATTCCAAAAGCTATGAGCTTCCAAACGTGTCCTTAAATACAGATTTTGAACAAAAATCTCCCTCTTCTGTTCCGAACACTACGGGAAACCACAGTGAACTTGCATTTTGTGTTGATTAAATGGGCTTTCTCATGTCCAGGAAGAGTACAGTTAATATACAACACAGCAGTTGAGAGAGAAAATTGTAAAGCAGCAGTGAGTGTGTTTCAGGGTTTCCTACTCCTGGGAGCGGGTTTGGGAGAGGAGAAAACCCTGATTCCCTAAAATCACACTCTATAGAGCACTGGGTAACACTCTTGTACAGTCTTCTCCCTCCAGCTTAGTTAACAGCTAGCGTCCCCCAAGCAATTGCTGTGTTGTGGCTCAAGGTTGTTAGGGCTCTTTTTCCACTATCTAGAAATACAGAAAGTGAGTATACACACTGTGAGGGAGTATAAACACTGAAGACAACACACTACAAGAACCCACAGTGTAACAGTATGGCTAATTTACAGTAAAACACCAAGACCATGACTGTGACAATACGAGTCAATAAGCACAAACACATGGCTATTTATATGGAAAGTATTGCATTCTAGGCACTGGTATGCCATTTCATGGAAGTGAGAATTTCATCTGCACAGAAAATAGAAATATGAAGTTTTGTTCTACTTGTAGTGAAACATTTCTAATGGTCAGAGGACAAGCTATTAATGTGCAGGTATCAGAGATGCACATTTAAACAAACGGGTATCTCAATTCTCAGGTAACTACCAAAACCACATTTCAACATTTCCAAACACTGTGGACTCCCTGCATTTTCCTCTTCAAAAGCTACCCAAATATAATCCTGACTTTATCCCTTTAATCACCCCAATTCAAGCTAAAACTTAAATTGACAGACTGTGACAATCACTCCAATCTTGATAACACGCTCTCCTGTGGAATCCAGTCACCCAATGTGTTCATCACAAGTTGTATTGCCAAGCTTCTCTGAATCAACATATTGAGGCGCTTTGGTTCCTTTATTTAGATAGGTTATTCTTACCTAAGGGTAAAGAAAATTTTAGCTGGAAAAAGTTATTTCTGTTAGTTGTGATGGTTCTTTCAGAAGCTGCTTTATAGACCATAAATATGTCCCTCGTCTCTTCAAGTATCACAAAAAAAAAAAAAAAGCTTCCAATATGTCCAAGAAAAAACAAACCAACAACAAAAAATACCCTATAACACCCAAACAAACCCCACCAAACCTGACACCAGTCCCTCCCTCCAGACACTGTTATACATTAAAAACATAGTTTCATGTTAAAAAGCTTTAAAAATTCATTTCATGCTTGCTATACTTTATTTGAAATAGCCTCTCTCTGTATATGTGTTCAGGAACCTCATTAAAACGCCCTGGTTGTTAGAAGTCAGGTACAACACATTAATGAAAAACAGTGTGAAAAGATAACAATGAACAAGTCCCATTGCACACTACACCAAAAGGGGCAAATTAATCAAATTTCTGGCAGGATTTAACCTACAAAAATAATTGCAGGCACTTATCAGCACTGCTCACACCCTTCCTCCTCTCTTCTGTTAAGATTAGAAGTTGCAGAGCACATGCTGTGGTGGAGTATAGAACACAGGACAAGGACTATCAATTTGATGGATGGACCACTCAGTGGATAAAGAACTGGCTGCATGACCGCACACAAAGAGTTGTGGTCAATGGCTCAATGTCCGGCTGGAGACCAGTAAGGAGTGGCGTCCCTCAGGGATCAGTGTTGGGACCGGTCTTGTATAACATCTTTGTCGCTGACATGGAGAGTGGGATTGAGTGCGCCCTCAGCAAGTTTGCCGATGACACCAAGCTGTGTGGTTCCGTTGATACGCTGGAGGGAAGGAATGCCATCCAGAGGGACCTTGACACACTTTTGAGGTGGGCTGATGCCAACCTCATGAATTTTAACCATGCCAAGTGCAAGGTCCTACACCTGGGTCGGAGCAATCCCAGGCACAGCTACAGGTTGGGCAGAGAAGAGATTCAGAGCAGCCCTGGGGAGAAGGACTTGGGGTGCTGGTCGATGAGAAAATGAACATGAGACGGCTTCAGTGTGCGCTTGCAGCCCAGAAAGCCAACCGTATCCTGGGCTGCATCAAAAGGAGCGTGACCAGCAGGTCAAAGGAGGTGATCCTGCCCCTCTGCTCTGCTCTTGTGAGACCTCACCTGGAGTATTGTGTGCAGTTCTGGTGTCCTCAACATAAAAAGGACATGGAACTGTTGGAACAAGTCCAGAGGAGGGCCACGAGGATGATCAGGGGACTGGAGCACCTCCTGTATGAAGACAGGCTGAGAAAGTTGGGGCTGTTCAGCCTGGAGAGGAGAAGGCTGCATGGAGACCTCATAGCAGCCTTCCAGTATCTGAAGGGGGCCTATAGGGATGCTGGGGAGGGACTCTTCATTAGGGACTGCAGTGACAGGACAAGGGGTAATGGGTTAAAACTTAAACTGGGGAAGTTTAGATTGGATATAAGGAGGAAATCCTTTCCTGTTAGGGTGGTGAGGCACTGGAATGGGTTGCCCAGGGAGGTTGTGAATGCTCCATCCCTGGCAGTGTTTAAGGCCAGGTTGGATGAGGCCTTGGGTGATATGGTTTAGTGTGAGGTGTCCCTGCCCATGGCAGGGGGGTTGGAACTTGATGATCTTAAGGTCCTTTCCAACCCTATTCTATTCTATTCTACAACTGCAGCCTAACTGCAATCTTTTAGTCACCATGCTAATCCAAACAGAACACACCCAGAGGTGGCTGTGCATCTCCTGTTCACTGAAACAGGAAGATAATGAACTTCCATTCTGAGGTTTTTCTAACATGCACTGGCCTTAAGAGGGGAAATGGCATTGCTAGTGGCAGACTTTTTTTGGTACCTGCCACAGAGCCTGCCTTGCAAGCTTGAGACACACCTGGGACTACTGAAATATTTATGTGAATCATATCTGATGTGCTTAAGGGCCTACTTAAAATAAACCCTCCCTCTCAGAAACTTTCCTAACATCCTCAAGTGAATAAACCACTTTTGAATAATAACAGATACTCTAAACCAGATACTAAATGACATTATTTAACATCACGCATTGGCATGCATGAAGCACAAACAACAAAGACAAGTGCAAGAAAACAAGAAGCTGATGCTCTGTTTTTTTTTTTCTGTTGTTGAAATTTCCTCCAAGATTTCTTGCAGGACACATGGATCCTTGAAAATTCATCTATTTGTTGTAATGGCTAAACAAATATTCAAAAATCCTGGATCCTCTGTAAGTCAGCAGGAAGAGAAAAATCAGACCAGTTAGAGAAAAGCCTTAATTATACCTTTTTTCCCTATAGAACTACAAAGGGAAGCTACCAGTGCTCTTACTACAGACACAGTAATAGTATATAGGGACTCTCATTTCTTCAGAAAAAAAAAATATATTTTTTAAATTATCTGCTCTAGCTCCCCCCAACTAATAGAAACTTTTATAACTTGATGCCATTCAGTCTATGAACACTGTGTACAGAAGAGCTTGTTACCTATAGATTTGAGAGATTTACTAAACCTTGTAAGTCAAATCCACATCTTGCACTCACACATAACTCAAGGAAACCATAACAATATGAAATTCAAGCTGTATCACAGTCACCCACTTCTTTAAAGGTTACAAAGTATTGCTCCTTTGACAGCACTGGTGGCCCTGAACTTGCCTAGGCTGTCACTAGCAAAAAAACAAACCAAACCAATCCCCAAACCAAAAAAACAAATCAAAACCCACACACCAATCTCTGCCTTGATTTTTGTGAAACAGACTTTTAATATCTCTGATTCAAACAGAGCATGACTCTGCTGCAATGACTCCTACATGAAAACTGCTGAGGTTTGCATCACTTTTCCTCAGGATCCTGCCATCCTGACAGGGTCCCAGCAACATACAAGCTCTGCCTGTGATATGCTACTCCTATCTTTCCCATAACATATGTACTGCCCCTCGCTCTTGTTCTTGGACAAATGTGGACTGTTTCTCTCTCTTGAAGATCCGTTCTGAATCCTTTACCCATGATAGAAAACCACCCTTCCTTCCTTTCACGATTCACTGTACACAAGTTTTTCTTCAGGTAGCCACAGAAGTATGACTATCTCTTACAGTCAATGTCAGAAGAAAGGCCTGTTCTTTCTAAAGAACCTGCCTATATTTCCTTTTACAACCTCAGGAGGTGACTACCCAGTATACAGTACAGACTTGCAACAACATTATGCTTTACTTCTTAAAATATTCATTTTGAGTCATGCATAAGGATATGCATGAAAAACACCTTCATCTGCACTAGCAATGCAAAGGATTTCTCCAGGACTTGAAGCTAGAAAAACTGCATTAGTATTTAAAATCAGTACCTTTCTTTAAAGCCATATGAGTTTTATACCACTAATTAAAAATAGAAATTAAAATTATTACTGGTTTTATTTACATATGGACACATTAAACCAGATTAGTTTGCTAAATGTTATGTAATATTAACCAGACCTGATAGCAATGGTAATATCTAAGAAGATCCCACTTGATTTCAAACATTCTTGCTGATGTTCAAATGAAAAGCTATTTAGAAAATGATGTTTCAATTACAATTAAAAAAAACCAAAACCTTTCAAGGTAACGTTTCATGTTTGAATAGCTAGCTGGAGGCATCAGCCTAGTCGCCTGTGGCTGTAGAGCTACTCATGCATTACCCAGAAATTGAGAGTATGTGTTCAGCAAATTACCTTTTATGGTTTAATGTGTACATGAATAATGCAAGAATAAAAGGTTAGCAGGTTTTGCTTCTTTTTTTGCTATCAACTCTCCATCTGTATTTGAATTCCAGAGTAAGAAGGAATGCACCATGCTATACACTGCTTGTGTAATTGTCCTTTTTTTTACATGGACACACAGAGAAAAGACCTCAGTCTTAAGAGAGCAACAGGCTACAGCTAGCTGCGAAGCACCATCCCAGTTCCACAGCTCTTCAATTATTTAATGTCAGGCTCCCTCCCGACTCTGCCAGGAACATGCTAGAAATAGAGCTGCTAGATTAGCCACAAAATATGCTTGAACTATACCAGTTTATATCTCTCCACCTGGAGAGATAAACGAGGAGTGATATGACACAGCAGGGCCTTTCTGCAGTGTGCAGTAACAGTGTTTGGAGACTATTCACAGGTCTAAGAGGCTACCAGACCGTCTCAGACAGCCATGGACCATTTTACTTATGGTTCCAGCCAAACATTATTTGGGGACTTGATTTTTTGTTCTTTTTTTTTTCTTAAGGACTGAAAACATAAATGTTAATTACTACTAAGAAAACACCAGCTTCATGTATCAGGGGAAATCAGCATAATATAGCTCTCCAGGGATCAGATTCTTTTCCCTATTTACTGTGTTTCTTACAGCAAAGGTTTTCAACCTGCTATGAGAGACAAGCAGCACTTGGAGAATAACACAAACAGTTGCATGGGGCATTCTCTAATACGGAGCTGCAGAGTATTCAATGCCTCTGGAAAAAAATAATTTGTGTAAGGCAGCATCTCCCATTAATTGCACAATTACTGTCTCATGCCCTAGGGTATCTTTCACCATAACTACTTTTCCCAGATTCATCCAGTAAAAGGCAGACAGTGTCCTGCTAGGATGACAAGGCTCACATTAAAAGCATCTTTATTAAACTCCATGGCAGAGGCAGAGTAGCTCTCTGTAAAAACGAAATACTGATTAGGAAAACTGTCAGCAACTTGATTACATAGAGGACAGATTACCCGCAAGAGCGGAAAATCTTGCATTCCTGCACTCTTGCTCAGTCTTCCCCACATAGCCTTCTGCACACCACATTTATTACAGTCCCACTGAAAACAGCAATCTGGTATTAACTGGACATTAAGCCAGCACTGCAATATTCCTGAGGCACAAGACCTAGGGCTACATCTGTAAACTTAACCCTGCTTCTTTGAATGAATATATTACAAGGCAGAATAACCATACAAGACAGCATTAAAAAGCAGTCAGTCCAGTATGCCTGTCATACGCCTCCTTTCCTGGTTGTACAGAAGCACAGAGCAGCTTCCCATCAGATCTATGACCTAATCTGTCCTACATGCAGCCAGCAGTCAGGAATCCCAAATGTCCATCAATTCCTGCCATTCTGCCATGTCTCAGTAACAATGGACAAAGGAGTTTATCTCCTCTTGCTTTCTAGCCTCTCGCACAGGTGTACAGACAATGGCAGTCATTTTCTTTTAGCGTCTAGTCTGACATACTCACTTTACTTTTGGGCTCTGACATTTTAACTCCACGATCTCCATCTGTTCCTCTTCCAGTTCAGCTGTGCGTCCCTGTCCTCTTCCTTACTAGGCTGAAAATTATTTCTGTATTATTAATATGTCTGACAAAAACACTCAACACCTGCCTGCCATTCTCAGCTCCTAATTTACTACTAGCCTGTTTTCTCTACCAGAAGTTGCACTCTGGCTAAAGGAGGATTGAACCAAATTTAACAGGTAAAAGAAAGAAGCAGGATCCTGCAGATCTGATGTTTTAAACAAATGCAATTCTTTTTTTAAGAATTAGAAATATGTTTGATGAATGCATTTTTACTTCTTCCACTGATCACCTCCTTAATCCCAAACAGTACTTTTAAATATTTAAGAAAAACTGATACTGTAGAAGTCAGCCCAAAATAAGCATGGTAACTTTGCAGCTGAGTTCGTAACATAGAATCATGAAATGGGTAGGGTTGGAAGAGACCTTAAAGACCCTCTAGTTCCAACCCTGCTCCTATGGACAGAGACACCTTCCACTAGACCAGGTTGCTCAAAGTCCCATCCAAGCTGGTCTTGAACACTGCCAGGGATGGAGCATCCATATGCAGAATAATTGTCAGTTTAAACTGGACAGATTAGCAAAGCATCAGTCACAAAGAAAATAAAATTTTGACCTAATCAGTTTAGATAAGAGGCAATATCTCTGTTGGCATTAGATTATCTCTCCACTGGTCAGCTTTCTACCCTTGGAAGTCATGTGAGTAACCCTACCCCTTCAGTTTCTTCATCTGCCAATACTGTACCCTTTTTCCTCTCTATTTTGCAGCAGTGCAAACTAGAACATCAAGATGTCAAAGGCTCTGGTTACATAGGGTTATCTTAAGTTACTTAGCTATCACTGAAGCATAAAAAAGTAGTCTTAAATTTTCTTTGATGAGGAAGCTGCTAATGCAAAGAACAATAATGTTTCCATCCAGAGATACTACATGTAATAACAGCACAAGACACACAGCAAAGAGCCTGATTCTGTAAGCAAAATGCACTTCCCAACACACCACTAAATGTAATATCAAAGCATAAAAAATGGTATTGAAGTGCTAAGCACCGAAGTATCAAATACCTCCCTCGTGCTCAGTACTTCAGCTCTGTATCATCATTTGAGAAAGTCTCAAAACTCAGCATTTGTTAATGGGTCATAAATACCCAGCTGCTCAGGGACAGTTAGTTTGCTTTGCATACAAGCTGTTTCTACAAATGTCCACAAAAATGTATCAGCGCCTATTCAAATGGCTGGAAAACAACAGCCTACAAAGCTATCTGCCATCTACACAGGACAGAAGGAGGTCAAATTCAAACCATTGTAAGAGAGAAGAAATGGATAAGTGCCTGGCAGTACTCTGAGGGAGATGGAAAAGTTCAGTCTAGTCCCGCAAAGATAATCAAGCAGCAAAGAAAAATGTGGAGGGAAGGATAGAGATCCTATTGATCTGCTAGGTGACTAGCAAGAAGGTGAAGAGGAAAGAAAATGAAAACATATCTTGGACTCTTCAGGTTATCTACAAGAGAGAGGAGGATCATGGCTCTGCACACACAGCTCCAGAGACTGTTGGTTCCTCTCTCCTCACAATGCTCATTTCAACAGTATCCTACAGTTTTAAAGTGCTTTTATTTGAAAGATATCACCCAGAAATATACAAAGAAATGACAATTTAGATATTCTTTAAGTTCTCAGAACACAGTAATATGACAGAACTCCTCATACTGAAATCAAATGTGTTTTTTTCAGCATACTTCCTATATAGAATCCTCCAATTAGGTTTCCATTTCAGAATATTTGAAAGTTAACATTGAAGGTACATACAGTTAATAGTGAATTGATTTAAATAAGTGCAATAATGAGCTGAAAAGTAACACTTACTACTCTTTGATTAAGAAAAAAGAATATTGCTAACAGAGGTTGCCTCAAGTCGTGCATTTAATAGGAAAGAGATTAATACTAATATATACATATAGCTTTAGAAAAAACACCATTTTCTAAACTGTATCAAACACAGAGAGGAAAAAAAAACAACACCAAACCATCCATGAAGATTTCATGAATAATTCTTTGTTGTGAAAGTACAAATGTCAGAGTAAGAAAACTAATTTTGCCCTATTATTAAAATTGGAATAATGTGAATATCACAGTAAGCAATGGATAGAACTCTTCCACTGTTAATAACTTTCTGGATCCTCTTTAATGAATCACAAGGACGTACTCGCTCTGAAAAATCAAGAAACATAGAATTACAGAATAGAGTGGGTTGAAAACATATTCTTCTTTCTCCATTACAGAAAACAAGGCTGATTAGTAATGACTTGTGCTTAAAAATCTATTCAGCAAGCAGCCAGGAAAGCAGAAACTGAGTTAACAAATGTCATGAGTTTCAGAATAGAATATTGTAATTAAAAGCAGAAAAGAAAGTGACACAAATAAGGCTTGAAAAGTTGTTAGTTTTCTTTAAAGAAACCTCTAAGTTCTGCCCAAGCAGACCAGCCTTCCTAAAACATAAACACTTCATTCTAAAAGATCAAGGTTATGTCCCTCACACCAACACCTCCTGCGACATTTTTACACTAGCATATTTAGGTTACAGTAAGACGGGATGTAACCAAAAATCAACCTCTAACAAGCACAGTTGTGCCTGATAAGTGTATAACAGCTCTTTAAGTTCATCAATAAAATAGTGAATACAGGAGAACCAGATGACACTTTCAATTGCATTTATTCCTAGCCATTTTATCTGGCCAAAAAGAAAAATAAAATAAAAAATAATAGCTCTGTGGGCACGGAAGAAGGCATAACATGAATATTGTTACCCCTAACAGTTCTATTGTTGCACCTGAGGTATGATATTCAATTCAGATAGCAGAATAAGTTAAAATGCTGGTCAATGACAAAGAAGGGGACTTTCCTGTTTGCTGCATTACAGAATTGTGAAATTTCCTTGACAACACATTTACGTGACTGATGAATGGGTTGGAAAAAGGGACTATATTACACTCATCCCACAGAAGACAAACGGACAAACAAAATCAAAAGGTTCTTTAGTCATTCTCAACAAAAGAAATCATTATGAACAAGCCACAGAAATTACAAACGCTGAAAGAAGCAAGTCAGGCACTTCATCCAGATGGCTACACTGACTAGAATCATGTATCGGAGAACAGCACAAGATACAGGAGGAGCTGACAAAAGAGCACCTCTCCCAAACTGCACAAGGCATTTGAGCTGGTGAAGTTCTCCTAAGGAAAAGTGGAACTACAAACTAGATACCACTAAAAATCTCTAGCTGTCAGAGTGGGTGAGCCAGTGCAAGATGCAACAGCAACAAATACTCTCAGTACATCCATCTAAAGATGCCTAGTAAAACAAAACAGTCATTTTCTTGTTGTTGCATGAAAACAGGAACCAGCACACAAATAAATATTTGCTCCCAGCAGTGCACATGAATTAACCTATTTTATAGCAAACTCTAGCACTAAAGGTACGTTATCTTCAGTTATTAAACAAATCAGCCACTGCAGAATCATTTTGACCTCCAAAGGGCTTCTGCACATATAAACAGATCTTTGTACAGATAAATATCCTTTAGCCTGTAGAGCTCCTCAGTATATGCAGTAAGTTCAGACAGACATTTTTCACCTTGGATTTTGGAGCCACAGTAGAGCAAGAAAACCAAGCACCTTTAAGAAATGCTAGTGGGTACAAAACAAAACACCCCCCTGACAAGAGAGCCATAAGCTTTTAACCTCAGCACTTGAGTGTATTTATTCAGCTGAGAGACAGGAAATGCTAAATATTAAGAGTCCTGCATAGATGTTTCTGTATTAACTGCACTACACTAGAAGTACAGATAGGAGCATTAACGGTGACCAGGCTTGCTCAGGCACCAGAGACTGTGAAATCTCATCAGTTCGCTGCTTTATCTAAAGCAATTAGCTTTGCTGAGAGGCAAAACCTATTAGCTCAGAGAAATGCTGTGCTTACAACATCAAATTGCTTCAAGGCCTCATGTGTTATCTCTGCAGAGAACTGTGATGAGCTGCATGAATATATAAATCTACTCAGGAAGCACTGTATTGTACTATGCTACAAGATTTAGACTGACCTCAGAGGATACTCATTCTTACCATTGTAGCATCTTCAAAGTAACCACACACCAAAAGCACAAAGAAACTAGCAACAAAGAAAAGAATGGAGCTGGCTTTAGACTGAAGAAATGGTGAGGAGCTACACACAGACAGTCTCCACAGAAATAATCATTGTTTCAGCCTAACATTTCCCTCAGCAAAGCCATACATACATATATACGCACATACACACAACCAATATGCTCAGATTAAGACAGGTAAATATTAAACCTGATGCTCACACATAAGAGCTTGCAGCTTTTTTCTGTGCTCTAGAAATTAACAGAAATGCATGCGTATATAACTTTCTTCTCTACTCCATGCCTCCTACCAGCCAGTGACATTCAGAGGTGACCTAAACAGACTTGATGTATTTCTTGTAACTATGAATGCTAGACTGTATTAATGCTGAGGCTGTTCATTGATTTACTGTAGCTTACTAAAACAGAATGAATGTACTGCATACGAGGTGCCTAGAACAGCAGAACTGGGATTCAAGACAGATCTAGAAGAACAGCTTTCAAAGGACAGAAAGACATAAAAGAAGTCAAAAGAGTTCTCACTCTCTTGTCAACTAGTTGTTAGTTCTTACTTCAAATACAATTCAAATTTTACATACTAAGGTACAACATACAAGGGTGAGTAGATTCTTTCAACTCTTTTTCTTTTTTAAACTATTGTTAATAAGAGTTATAATTAAAGCACATTTCCTTAAGTCCTCATTCTGTATTCTCCACAGGCAGGAGTGCCAGGTGGCACTACCTATAAGGTCAGCAGAAGAGACCAGTGAGCATTTTTTGAGCTTTAGTAACCCATACCTGATATGATGCCATATGTTGCTCACAGAACAGGTTTTGAAGTACAGTAATAGGTACCTTCCTATAGCCCCAGCTTTGGATGAGAGAAGTGTTAGGCCGCTCAGAGTGTTAAATAAATAATTCTTCATTATTGGTCTGAGATTTATTTATGTGTGTGAGAGAGAGAGAGATTAGTGTGATTATGAAGCTTTCTTTAAATGATACATAAAGCAGGAAGGAAAGACAGTCAACTATACATTTTGAAAAGAATCACACCTGACCCAATGCCTCAATCAGGAATCACTTTCCCTCTGATTAAGGTTAATGAACTTCTATAGTCAGAAAATAAACAAAAAGCTTTTTCCATGCAAGAGCCCTGAAGGCATTTTTGCTACTGCTCCAATTATTCTGAGATTAAAAATAAAAAAGCAGCTATAGAACACTCCATATATACATGGGAATCCGCCACCTCTTATGTCCTAAATTTGTGCTACATGTCTATAGTAGCACAAAAACATTCAATCTGGAAACAAGGCATGAAACTACCACGATTTGCCATACAGGAGACATAAGAGTTGACATAATTCCTTCCTGTTGGAGAGGTTTTCGCCTGCATTTGTATTGCATTATTACTGCCTGTCATGAGAATCCGGTTGAATATTTTATCCAGGCTCTAACACATCTTCAGTTGCTCCCTGAAGAACAATTTTAATAACCCATCCCACAACATCTGTCAGCCACACAGATTGGAACAACCATGCTTTCAACACTCAGCCTTGCAATCACATCTGCTGCAAACCAGCTAAACCGAAAGCCATTACTTGATTTCTGAAGAGCACCTTAGTAGTTCTCATAACGTCTTAAGAGAGCTATGTGGGTCCACATGCAGAAGACTACTCATGATGATGATTAACATCCATTCTCCTGCCTGTTACAAAGTTTTCCTCCCATTGCCCCTATCCTAGGTGAGGAGCTAAAAGCAATCTCTCAGTGCAATCTATGCAGATGAAACATACACAGGAGCATGTAACTTGTTCACACCAAGAGTTTATGTACACAGAAATCTTGAATGCAAACTTACACACCTGCAATACAATGCAAACAAACTATCTTCCTACACAGGGAACACCTAGGAAAGTACAGTTATTTATTGTTGTTAAGTTTTTTGCTACTGTTAAAATGTGAATTGTACTATGAGTAAATATAGTGGATGTTCCCATGTCCACCTGCTCCATGAGCTAAATTAATAAGGAAATAAAAACCAACAAGCTACAGGACTGTGGTATGTCATGGGATACTTAGCCCTGCCAGGAAGCCTAGTCAGTGGCTAATACAAGCATAAGCAACCCCACCTAATAAGGGGGCATCCTGATAGCATTTCCACCACAAAAATAATTTTTGGCCTGTTTCCTATTCACTTCTTTCTCATCAAAAGGCAAGACTGTCTTCAGTTATCTTTCCTGATTAAAAATCAGATCCAAGTTTTCTGGGAAGAAAAAAAATGAAAAAATAAAATAGAGATCAAAGATTTTCCAAGAGTGCCGCCATTTTACAGTGAGCCCCACTGTTAGCACTGAAGTCTTACACCACCCAGAAGAGCCATTGGCCCTAAAGGTCGAAACAATCCTACAAGACCCCCTCAGAAGATAAGGAGGGAACTGGATGTGCTCAGCCTGTGCTGACCTTTGTGCAGAACTGATCAGCAATTGAAGTACTCAAGTTAGCTACATCATACTGCACTGCACATTGCACTGCTTCCCCAGCATTAGCCACATCCCAGAAAATCCAGAGATTCAATCATGTTGGGGCACCAACAATGATGCAATATTGATGAATTACGCCTTCACACCACTGTGTTTTTAGGGAACTGTTACAATCCCATACACATATTGTGTTGCTCTGCCCTTATGCAGATTCTGTAACAGAGCATCACATGATGCTCTGTTAGAATTAGGAGCATTTTCCTCTTTTACCAGATACCATAGACTTGCCAAAGAGTTAAGGGGAGCGTGCTAGTACACTCAGGGTTTCTTCAGCACTAGTACACCTTCATCCATGAAACAATGAAACAACTCTAACATCCATTTCTGCACATGAACAAGCTTTAAATAAGCAGTTTCTCTGGTCTATTACCATCTTTTCTTCCATTTTTGTATGACTCCTCTTCCCCATCAAACAGTAAGAACTTCCCAGAGACATTTTATCAGATGGGCTCAATATCCAGCAGAACAGAACGGCGGGGAAAGCACACGTATAACAATGTTTTGCAAAGTCTGCCAAATTGTAGTTTGTGGAGGAACTTACCAGAAATTCATTGGAGTAATAGGAATCACAGAGGCTTTCACTAGCAAAAGCAATGAAATTAGTGGATTTTTTTTGTTATTGTTCTGGGGGTTTTTTTTAATCGTTCAGTCTATGCCTGAGAGGGAACTATGCCAACTGGGGACATGCTACACAAAGTTGATAAATATTGTAACAATTAGGTTTGCATACATCTGATTACTTCTGGTATCTCCTTGCCTGTGGGTACAGAAGATGCAGCAGAGGATAAACAATAGTTTATTTGCTTCTTTGCTTCTCCCTTCCTATCCTTTTCTCTCTTTTTCAAGGGCTGCTGAGCTCCTGCCCCAGATGTAATGCCAGCATGGTTCCATGAATCAAACAAAGAAAGGGTGTGCAGACAGCGTTTTGCAGCAGCAACATCAGAGCTCCCTGCTCCCATCTCTCCCACAGGCTATGAATGCATCAGTCCTCTAACCTACTTTGTTTTTATTGCTCTGGCAGCTTATCAGCTGCTTTGCTCCCAGCAGACATTAGAACAACACAGGACTCGTTGAGTATTCAGAGAATCACAATAAAAGGCCTGGGAGCTTGCCCAAGCCTATCCCACTGTCTCAGGGAAGACCAATGAGACAAACCATTCATGACAGATTTGTCTCACCTGTTCTTACCAGCCTCCAATAAGGCACTCACAGCTTTCCTAGGCAACCTAATCCAACACTAAGTTATCTTTCTGGTTATTTTTCTCACTAAGAGCACAGAAATCACTTATGTGGTTCAGAAATAACTTAATGTGGTTCCATTATTTCTTGCCCTGCCCACCACAGCCATAGACAACAGACTGGGGTTTTTTCTCTTTCTCATTATCTTTTCTATATTCCAGTCTTCTGACTTTTTCTCCCGAGAGCAAAAGTCAGTCAGGACCCCCTCACTGGTCATGCTCTGGATTCTCCGTATTCTATGATTCTATTTTAATCCGGGCTCAGAGTCCTAGACAGGACAGCACACCATAGAGAACATGTAGCAATGCTGACTGTTGAGATTACTATTCCTACTTTGCATACACGCCCCTATCTATGTCTTGATTTCACCAGTATGAATATCATGGTTTGGCAGCAGTCATGAAAGCATACTTTTTTTTAAAAAGAGGCACATGCTTCCCTCACAGGAAATCAAAGTATGTTAGAGGATGGGCTACCTGTTTTATCACCAAAGTTCAGAGGCTGAACAAGCAGAGTTTAAACTTATAAAAAATGGGCATTTTGTTTTGGACTTATTACTAACAACTCCTTGTTCTTCAGCAGCTGGAAATAGAGCCAGCATGCTGAGCATCTTAACCTAACAGTTAAGATTCCAGTCTGGACCCTCACTATACCAACTGAGCACATTCGTGATGCTTCTATTGCTGCTTTTAAAAATGGACAAACCAGCATAGTTGCATAAGGCCAGTGCCAAGTCCCACTCTATGACCACATCTTCTGAAGCGTGATCAAAATCTGTGAAGTAGCAGGGTACAAACAACTCCCTGTTTCTTATCTTCTCCAAGAGCGCATACCACCTTGCATAACAACTGTTGTCAGCAGTGAAGCAGCAAGTGGAATATAAGGCACCTTAAGTCATAACAGAGGGAACTGCAGCAGAAGGAGACCATTTATCACTCCTGGTGCACAGTCAAAATTATTTACTGGGGTAAACAGAGAGCCTGCTGAATGCTTTGCCGATTCTGTACCTCCTGATCCACAGCACTGCAGGGCAGCAGTGCCTGAAACCATGCCAACAGAGGCTTAAGTCTTAAAAATAATAAATAAGTCCAACTGAACGGTTTATTTACAGAACTCTATCACCTCCACTTGCAGTGCCTCCCTCAGCCAAACAGAACGGCTTCCATCATGCCTTTTGTTTCAATTACCCTTTCATCCTTCATAAAGCAAAGTCTCTTCCCTGCCTTAGGCTGGGATTCCAACCTCCTCTCCTCATTCTCCTATTTTCATCACCCCAAGGGCTCCTCAGGCTTATCCCTCTTTTCCCTGGGCTATGTTTACAACAAGCACCTACTTCCTCAAGCTGTATCCTCAGGGGTTTTGGAGACAACTGACAAGCCCCGGGCAAGGCTCTGGCCAGCTCTCTCACCTACACTTTCAATGTTAAGGATGTCAGCCACTGAATCACCAACCACTCTCCTCCAGCCTTCTGCAAACCCTTTCCAAGACTGGAATGGACAAATGTATCAAAACCATTTTACCACGAAAACATTGGACATTACCCCCATTGGCAAAACGCATTTTAGAAGCTACTTATGCCCACCTAAGGATTTCTAGCTTCAGAACTGGAATAGTTCAACTGTGTAATACCCTTCCCCCCAAATTTAAGGACAAGTTCTGCTCAAAAGATCATTTATAAAGGCTTATCATATAAGCTGGGAAGATCACAAAGAGGAAAATATTAGAGGACCAAGTGTGTGCACAGCATCTAGAGCTTGTTTGGGTATGTCTCTCCAGTTTCTAGAAGATCCTGTACTAGGACTCTCCCATGGCGCTCTAATGCTCAGGCTCATTTCCCAAATACATGAGGCCTAAACCACGTTACCTTTCTGTCTGGAAGAATAGCAAAACACACACTTCAGCTTAGGAGCACTTCATTTCCACAGGTCCATTAAGCAAAACTGAATACATACAGGTACGGCAGGGGGGTTGGAACTAGATGATCTTAAGGTCCTTTCCAACCCTAGCGATTCTACGATTCTATTTTAATAAAGGGCTTACAGGAAAAATTACCTTTGAAGTGCTTTTCTGTAACTTCAAACATTGCACATAAATAAGAGCTCACTGTTCTGCCCCCAAACTTGAGAGTGCAACTGAGTTGTTCATAATCCAACATAATTACCAACTAACATCTTCACATACATAGCCACCCAAGTGTCTTTTGCTGTCTTTTCCATTTCCTGTCCTTAACTGCTGGTATTCAGTGTAAAAGAGCAGTTGGTTTACTCTGAAAGTTACTGAGTATCAGTGCTACCTGTAAAACACCTTCATACATTACTCTTCATTACACTCTACTATACATTACTGTTTCCCCCAGAGATAAGGCATCTGTTAACCAAGATCCAAATTCCTGGGTATAAACACTGCTGGATTTTGGGGTGCATGTGACATGCACATATTTGCATGTGTGTGCATGTCTTCATATGTATTACATAGGCAGATTCACATACACAATCTATGTATCATACAACTGTAAACAGGTACAAGCTAGAAAAATATGTCAAGGAAAAGCATCAATTCTTTGAAACACAGAGCTAATACTGCTATTAACAGAATTAATATCAGGCTGTAACTAGCACAGGTAACCGAAGGGTTAAACTCTGGTAGTAAGCCACTAAAACATGAGTGTGAACTTTTGTCATACCAAACAGCCAATGACTCCTACAAGAAATCCCAAGCAAAGAGCACCACATCAGCTTTAACACAACTTCCTGATTTCTGCCTGTTTCCACTGAAATGGCTGTCAAGCAAAATCCCTACAGGGTGGAGCTTGGAAGACCCAGCAGGAAGCTTGGTCCGCGGTCCATTGCTTCCTGCAGTCAACAAGCTTGAAGATCTTGTACAGAAACAGTTCTTAGTTGTTTCAGCAGCTGCCGCTGAATATACTGTTACAGACCTAGAATTAAAGTACGCTTTAAAAACACAGGGGGATGGAATTGGGAAAAAGCCTTCTCAGGCAGTGAAGGAAACATGCTGCACTGAAGGAAGCATTTGCTCAACTGGAGCAGGCCAATACACACATCTTGCTTGCTCTCTCAGTAGAGTTCCAATTTGTAGATATAGGGTTTGAAAATGGATCTTTCAGTTTTCAGCTATTCTTAGTTCACCTGTACAGCAACAGCATTCACTGGCTTTTATTTTGCAATGGGAGAGGAAAAGTCAACAGTACTTATTTTCCTACACTGCAGATAACTAAAAATACCAAAATAAACAGCCAGACGGAGCTTTAATGAAGCTAAAGCGGTACAGATTCAAATTTCAAATTATGTTTTATGTTGAATCCTGCTTTGTAAGTTTCTCACTGCAGGGAAATTTTTACATGAGAAACACTTAAGGGAAGAGGTTTTCAGTACCTGTGCAATAAGTAAATGATACATAGGATACAGAGTAGTGGGGATCCAAACAGTTAAAAAAAAACATGTTATGAACATCTAGAGGAGGTGTTTGAATTGCTCAATTTGAATTGCTGTAAGGTGAACAAGATTTCAAGATTTTGAGTCATTCAAAAGTTAATTCTAATGTCTTATTTAACCTTATAAAAAGAGATGTAGTAAAGCACTTAAAGATACTAAACTTCGTAAGTAGGGCTTCCAATATTTTTGATGTAACAGAAAAGGGATTTATGGTATGCGCTCTGTACCTCTAAATCAGCACACCCTTCTGAGTTTTTAGGCAAGTGAAACAAGAAAACATAGAATGGGAAAAAGAAATGGTAAATAGTAATAGACATCTTTCCCAAATTTTGCTTCCTGGACCTCACCGTTATCCATCACACAAGTGACAGGCATGCTTCTGGTTTTAACACATCCATATAAATGAAGATAAATCATGAGGAAAAGCCAGTATCAATATTGTTATAACATGGGTCAGGATTCAGTGGTCTTTTCAATTACTTTTTAGCAAATGTTTCTCAGTAACTGGAAAGAATGGTGGCTTTAAGGTCAGTAGTAATTGGGCTTTTAAGGTCAGTTCAACTCCTCTAGAATTAGTACTAATTTTCATCCTCTGAAGAAATCTTCAGGAAAAAAGCCATTTCCAAACACTTAAGTATATTTATTACTCTCATTTCCACTCTAATTATGCAGACTACTGACTAGAATAAACCAATTCACAGCATATTCTAATAAGGGTGCTGTTATTGGCAACCCACTTCAACTGAAGAACCTACACTGGCAGCTTGCCCGCAAATGGCAGCGAGAGAGCATAAAAGCCAGAAGATTGCTGCTGTCACCTTTCTAGCACAAGGGCACAATCTATGAAAGGTACTAGCCTCAGCATGCACAGACTAAGATCCAAACCTGTGTGTAACTTGTGGTCTACGCGTGACTTGCCAAACATATGTGTGATCCTCTAATTCATTAAACGCAGTAAATGCTAACAATGAATCACAGAATCATACAATTGTTTAGGTTGAAAAAAGATCATTGAGACCAATCATTAACCTAACACTACCAAGTCCACCACTAAACCATGTCCCTAAATGCCACAGCTATGTGTCTTTTAAATCTTTCTAGGAATGGTGACTCACATCCTTGTAGTCCTCCTGAGTCGCCTATCCCTTCCTCCAATGGTCAGATGCTCTCCTTTTTCCCTCCCCCGAGTGCCAGCCAGAAAGAGCATCCAGTTCTTGTCTGCTGCAAGAGATGGGCCTTTCCACCTAGTTGGTTGGTTTTCAGATCTCAGAACCTTCACTGTAATACAGGGTGAAATGAATTTAAGTGGTTTGATTTGTGTTTGTGGGAAAACAATTATTAGGCTGCTCAATTCAGAAAAAAAAATGTACCAAATTCAATTTAGGTGGGATTTGCTGCTTGAGGTAATTATCCCTTCAAGAGCTGAACTGCTGTGCATTCAAAGGAACCTAGCAATGAACTGAGAAAGACAAGTTCACATTCCTTTACTAGAATGACTCAAGACTTCAAGCAAACAAAACTGCACCAATACCTGCCACATTTCAACAGGGTCTATCTTAGAGCCTAAAAGTTTTTGCCAATTACACACCAAGCATCATACCTTCCTAAGTCAGCAGGATAAACAGTTAAATAATTCAGGTTAGCATAAACAGTGTCTGCTCTGTTACACAACTGAAAGGAGGCAGGATGGACACTTCTGAATACACATTGTGATACTGGGATTCAACCTCAAACGAATCGTGGAAATTGAAATCAACTTTAAATCTAAATCTCACAAGAAGTGTTCCTGGCAAAAAATTATTCCTACTATACATCGTGGCAATGCAGCCAGGGAAAAGTAAGTGAAAGTCTACAACTTGTTTGTTCCTGTATGTGGTACAAGAGGAAAGAAAAATACTGCACGTATAATATACATTCCGCTTTGAAAGTGATCTTTTGAGAAAACATTAATCAGATCTCTTCCTAGTCAAGGCAGGCCATCTAGTATTTTATGCACAATTAACACATTCAAAAAAGCCAGGTGGCTCCAACAAGACTTGCAAAAGTTTAAGTCTGGAATACTTCCTGTTGCAATGTTTCAAACTAATGCGTTAGAGTGCCGTAAACAAAAATAGTGTCCACGAGCAGCACCGTTACAAGGTAACTGAAAAACAAAACAGAGATTCAGAGGTTTTAAAGTTGGAAAGGGGCTGTTACTATCCTTTCACCTTACTCATGCACTATTACATGAGAAAACTCAAGGTACTAAATAACCTCCAGTTTGAAGACATGATCATGAAGGCAATACACATTTCACTATAATTAAAGCAGCAAACATCCACAGAACTTACTAAATTGTAAATAAAAGCTACAATACATTGAAAATAAAATAAAATAGGGTGTATGAGTCATTAAAAAAGCCATCTCCTTAAACTAACAGATTCTGTTAAAGACCATCAAAACCAGTGAAGTAGAAAGCAAGTCAAGAGCTGATGAAAATGCAATAATAAATCCAGGGTAAAGACTGAGAGCAGACACACAGCTCCAATACAATCAGTATTGCTTTTGTGTGTGAAAGGACTCACACACAATGGAAAAATAGAGAAAAAAAAAAGAAAAACAAACTGATGCCGTAATCAGAACAGAGTTTTGGAACAAAAGTGGCAAAAGGATGAAGAAATCATTTCAGAAAACAATAACAGAAGTTAAATCCACATTGGTCCCCATTTTGTCACAAACACTACATGCATGCTGCAGAATCCCCATGCAGCCTACATGCTGCTTTGATGATTTGCTGCCACCTAGAAACAGAGCTTCATCTATGTGATCACTACTTGGTTCGTCAAAGACTTTGATTTCCAAGCAAAACAGTTTGGCTCTTTATTAATGCTAACATCTTTTGTCAAAAAAGGTGAAGTGGTTTGCATATTAAAAAAATCCAGCCAAATAAATTAAGGCATGAAATTAAATTAAACCAGCTGTTAGTTGTCTTATAATATATACCTATTGTTCCTAACTAGCATCTATTTGCTTACGTACACCTTGCAACTACTGTGTATCTTCATTGCACCTCCTCATATTTCAGAGGATATTGAGCATCTCTACTCAGCTCATTCTGGTTGCTAACTCCTGAACTATTAAACCAACTCAGTTGGGTATTTTTAAAGTGGACAGAACTTATTTCTTAGATAAACATCATCATCCATAGAAAATTAAGAAAGGGATTTCTTCTTAGAAAATTGCACCAAAGCCCCCCCCCCCCCCCCCCCCCCCGCCCCCCAAAGTCACAAAGATAAGTGAATAAAAGTGAATAAGCCAATGGATTAGCACTCTCCTACTTTCTAATGCAAAGATCCGATTAAACATCAGCAGGGGGTTTCAGCACAGCACAAAAGTAGTAACTTTATACATTAAGGACTGGCAAACTGAAGTTAATTTTCTCCCGACTAACATGCCTTGCCTTGTAACATGGGTCTTATTAATGGAAGAAGTTGGGTTTGGCCTCTATTGCCAAAGCAGAATAATTCCAGTGCAACATATTTCTCATTCCTGGTGTTTTGTGGATGTTAGGAGCAGGCTTTTAATGTTTATTAAGCAATGAAGAACGACATTACTCAGAGACAGGACTGTGACATAAATCAGCCCAATTTATAATTTAGAAGCCAGGCTGTTCCAAATCAGAAATTTTCTCTGTTCTTGTCACAGCTGTGAGAGTCTTACAAGCACAGCACTTCACTCTGCTAAGCCTTTTCTTGGCCCATCCTTACTGGGAGGAAATGGTGAGTTCCCGCAGGAAAAAAAAAAAAAGTATTAAGTATTTGGGGAAAGTAATTCAGCTTCTCCTGAGGCAGAAAGAGGGACCGAATCATTCTAACACAGGCAGCTAAATGACATATAAGTGTGAGCTCTTTCCAAGCCATGCTTTATAGTCAAAGGAGACAAAAAGTCACCTGAGGAAAAGTCATTTCATCCCCAAACTGGTTTCTAAAGCAAGTCAGAGGAACACCTCTCTAGAGGTGCCAGTTTCTCCCCAGTGACAGTAAATAGAGGCTAGGGCAGCCAGTCACTTAGATGCAGGTGTGTAATTTTCAGCTCTCTGAAGTCCGAAGATAGATTACCAGTCTAAGAGTCTGAAAGAAAGCCATAAAAATTTTGAGAACGACCACTGATTCACACTACGTTGGAAAGAAGATCAGACAGTGGTGGCACCACCCAGAATCAAAGAGCCTGCATAGAAGGCTTCTTCCTGCAAGTGCTGCTACTTCACAGCATCTCAGACATTTCCGTAACTATTATTTTCAACTCTGCTTTGAGGCCTCCCCTATGAGGAAAGCAGCCAGTTGCTCAAAGCAAATGCTATTTATTCTATCATGCTGCAAATCAGTTTCATGAGGCAGTTTCTTTCAAAATATTTTTATATAAAGTGCTTCAGAGTCCAGGGGAAAGAGCAAAAATAAGAATGCTCAGCTGAAAGCATTCAAGCAATAACTGGTACTTTTAAATAGAAACTTCAACCATTACGGAAACTAATCTTTAACTCTTATTACTAAATTATTTACTCCTATTCACTAAAGCTATTCACTAGTCCAAGCACTGTTTAGTCTCAAAGGGAAGACTTGTAGGAACCTGATGTCCTCCTGTGATAAGGTGACCCACCTGGTTGATGAGGGAAAGACTGTGGACATTGTCTATTTGAACTTTCATAAAGCATTTGAAGTTGTCTCCCACAGCATTCTCCTGGAGAAATTGGCTGCTCATGGCCTGGATAGGAGGATTCTTTGCTGGTTGGAAACCGGCTGTATGGCAGAGCCCAAAGAGTGGTGGTAAATGGCATCATATCTACTTGGCGACCAGTCGCTAGTGGTGTTCTTCAGGGCTTGGTGTTAGGGCCAGTGTTGTCTAACATCTTCAGTGATGGTCTGAAAGGGGGGATCGAGTGCACCCTGTGTAAATTTGCAGATGACACCAAACTGGGCAGGAACGTTGATCTGCTGAAGGATAGAAAGCCTCTGCAGAGGGATCTGGACAGACTGGGTCAATGGGCTGTGGCCAGCGGTATGAGTGTTCAGAGACCATGTAGAAGAGGCCCTCAGTGACACAGTTTAGTGGTGGTCTTGGCAGTCCTGAGGTAATGGTTGGACTTGATGACCTTAAAGGTCTTTTCCAACCTAGCCGATTCTACAATTCTAAGTCTTTGCTATAAAGATGATTTCTCTTTACTAACAGTATCTTTTAATGAGTTTTAAAATATTTCAAAACTAGTAACAGGGGTAGAAATGTGCTACACCAGTACTGTCCATAATTCCTTTGAACTATTTTTCTAATTGTCCCTCTACAGCACATTCACTGGTTACACAAAGTACATGCACTTTGTCCTTTGCACTGTCCTTCCTCTGCCAACTCCAACCCAACTGAGAATGAAGGGGGAAAAATATAAATCCAAAACTAAACAACTTTGATTTCAGAGAAACGAAGCTGGGCATCTGATGCTAACAGAGAATCTTGAGATGAGTACCATTCTAATTTTACCACCGTGTTTTAATGGGACTAAGCAGGCCCCCAGCAATGTCCACAAAATTCTCTCTACCTAGCAAATTTTATCTTCTACATGTACCATTTCCATTCTTCAGCTAAAGAACTGAAGTAACAAGGCAGATTAAATAGCATTGATAGCTCTCATGGTGTTTTTCAGGTATTTGTAAAACACCCTCCCTATCAGCTTCAATACCATGGCAAATACATAAGAATCACATCTTGCTTCATAGCTGCTGAGGCCTGGAAAATGTGAATGTAAAGCTTGTACATGTTTGTGAATATTAAAACATTTCATAACGTTAGAGAATTTGACAGGCCTGCAGCAAAAAGTGAGTTGTCTAAAGTTATACCACAAATCCGTCCTCGAAATCCCAGTCAATGGATCAACAGAAAGAGCAGACTCTAAATTGTATGTGATTTAGGAGGAACCCCTTGAATAATAGCAAAAAAAAAACCACGATAGCTCGAGGGGTTTTTCTCACCCCATCACCTACAGGCCAGGTTAAAAATGTGTAACACTCCCTTTCAAGGTGCTATGCCACGCACTGAAGTAGATTTACAACACAATGAAGAGCACAGTTTTCCTCCCAGGCACCTAGCTGAATTTATAATTGCTACTTCAAAGAGCAGACAGCAAGACACCTTAACTACTATAGCCATATTCAGGCAAGACAAAAAACATACTAAAAAGCTGAAGCAAATTAGGCATAATGTTGTGAAACTGTCACAGTAATAGCAAATGCTCTTACTTAACAAGGATCAGTAAGAACTGTCTGTTTGTCATCAAAAGTTCCCCTCTCCTCCCTGTCTTATCTACTGGTTGTAATACCTGCCCCCCCACCCCAACCAACAGATAAATGGATGTTATCCAACAACTGAATATTAACTATGCATTTCTACAGTGATGCAAAAGCACTTTGTCCTAAGAGTGCGATGTCTGAAGAGCTAATCATAGACATGAGAAAACAGAGCTTCATGCTCCCAGATTTTCCTTTTACTTCCATTATGGCAGTGACCAGCTAGCACTGCCTGTACCCAATATGGAACATCAGTATTATCCTTCCATAAACTTAAAAAAGTCTTACAGACTAGGAAATGAAATTCAATCTCCTACCATCACTTTATTAAATGGTTTCTGAAGTGATCAATGGGACAAGGCTAATAACAATGGGTTAACTAAACCACTGTTTCTGAAAAAGCAGCTGGCAGAAGTGGAGATAGTGCTTTCAGCACTTACAGATTTTTACTTCATGCAAGCACTGGTGTCAAGTGAGGCTGTCAAGGATAGATTCCCCCAAGCTACTGCACATAACATGAAAGGTTTTCCAGAAATTATGCAGGGTATTTCAGTGTAGATGTCAGAGAGATCAAGTTGCTAGAAAAAGTCACTCCAGATATGGCTCCTTCTAATACATGATGAATATTTTGGTTTTTAAATCGATCCACACCAAGGGAGGCCCCTTTTAATACCCTGGTTGACCATACATAAACTCTAAGCTGTAAAACTGATCCAAGAACACACAGCAGCCTCAGAAACAGCAGTTCTGTTCTACCTCAGATCAATGCACAGCACCCATCACCCCAACAGTCTAGTGCCAGCACTTCAGTTTTCAGGGTCAGTGGCTAGAAGCTGACTTGACTTAAAATTAGCACTTCAGGTTTGGTTCGCTTATTTTCAGTAGGGCTATTTTTTGTTTTCAGCATTGTTACATTGAATCTATGAGAGAAACAACTCTCTTCAGCAGGCACTCTTGCTGCTAGCTAAATTTCACTGACAGCTAGACAGGAAACTCCACTGGGTTCCAGAGCAACCACATGAGAGGGATATTACCCATACCTATTAAAACTTCATGACTAATAAGAAGGAGGGTAGGAGCAGGCGCATACCTTCGACTGAGATGAATTTCACCCTGGAAATTGCCTTTTATTTCCATTTGCTGTAAAAAGAGGAGAGAGCAAGCAGCTCAAACATGCATGTTTAACTTCGAAAACTCACTTTCCCTAGGTTGGCAAATGAACAGACAATGGGGTTGGTATGTCTCTTCTCTCATAGTACTCTGCTTTGTTCTGCTTCCCAGTTACACTTCAAATACTTTTGGGTTGGATCTATCTGTCCCCATCTTTTTTAGGTGCCCACACTGAGCAAAAGTTAAACATGTGACCAATTAAAGGTTAGATACGCAAGTTAAACTGTTCACCCTCACCTCCTTTTACAGCAAAGTCTTCACCAAGAGGAAAAAAACAACTCAAAATGTATTCAAGCAACATGCTTCTTAAAACAAAGGTTTTTGTAATGCAAAAATGCCCAAGAAACAAAGAAAGATCACAGTGCCAGGTAGGACTTTCAGTTCTTATGTATTGGAACAAAGTAGTATCTAGATAGGATGGGAAGCAAAGTCTGAAGATTGTGATGTAGGCATTTTGTTTTTCTGTGGGATGAATGTAAGATGTTTACTAGATTGATGGACAAATTAACACTAAAATAACAATTATTTGCAATAGAAATACTCCCCCCTCTAGCTATGGAAAGTAAAATAAAACTGAATTTGGCTCAGTAGCCAGCTGAGGATTGAGCGAGGCCAGATAAACTGGGTTGAACAGAGTGGTGGATTTACACAACTCAAACACAGGCCAGGCAGACAGAACTGGAAATTATCAGTAAAATTTTCAAAAGCACTTTTGAAGCAGACACATATTCTTCAGCTATTTGCATGCTCTCGTGGCCTGAATATAAAGCAGCAACTTTAGCTAGAGACAGAAGCAGCACAAGCCAAAGATTCTGACACATCACATATAATAAAGGCAATACACAAGCCAGTCTACTTTTTCTTTAGAGTAGGCAGATTTTTATGCAATGTGCTGAAGGAAATGCTGTAGGACCTGAATTAACCAGGTACAAGAGAGTTTTCAATCAATGTGCTCTCTCTGAATCTTCCAAAGAAAACTGCAGGGACACTTTTTAATGTGTTCTTCCGATATGTCAAAGGAAAGAAAAACCCCAGAAGACTTAAACTGAGTAAATCTGAGGCTACACAAATAAGGGAAATAAATCAGAGAACCTCTTCCTACAACGTGTGAAATCTCTATAAAACCAAATTGCTGATGACTGGAAATAAGACCAAAACAGTAACTGTGAGTCTGTAGAGTGCTGCATTGCCTAGCAAACACACAGGAACATTGTAAGACAGCAGGATTCCTGGAGGCCTGAAGAACACTGCAGCATTTACAGTGTTCAAGCAGCAAGGCACACCTTTGGAGACTCAGGCACAGTGACATCTCTGAACAAATTTACCCTCAGCTGGCCATAATTAGCTTCTCAGTCGGAGAACTGGCTGAGGACAGAAAATGTTGACAAGGAGGAAAACAGTTTGGAACTTAAGACAGAAAAGGTGTACACATCAATAGTCTGAAGGCTGAATCTGATAACAGGTTTGGGAGTGAATGTACTATAAGTTACAATCTCTAACTTCCAGCACCTGGTTCTCAAATTGGGAATGAGAGCTGGATTGAGATTTGACAACGCATTTACAGACCAGTGTTGCAAAATGGCCTGCCCCTCTACCACCCTTCCAGAGCTTCTCCTCTATACAATCACATGTTCGCTGTTCCTACCTGACCTCACAACAGAATTAATAAACCTGTGACCACAGTCCAAAAAAATGCATTCCTACCACCATCTCCCATTTGATTTTCTATCAAAACAAGGAGACAACACTAATTCTCACACATTAATATCACTAACTATACTAATAGAAGGAAGCAAAAACCTACCTGAACAGAAGAATCAGGGAGCAGCAAAGAAGGACAGGTGACCCCTGCACAGGCAGCATCCTCATCAATCAGGGCCACATTCCCACAGCATCTGAACACAGCAAGCAGAGAGGCAGGTTCTGAACAGATTCCCCTGACAGCCCCAGACACACTGAGGGAGCAAACCAGGTGTAAGGCCCATGTAGGGATCCAGGCAAAACCCTAAAGATGAGGCACAAACAATCAGATACACCTACAACATAGCTTAAAACAAGAGTAAAAGCCCAGGCCTGAGCTTGAATGGAGAGTCTTGGGTGGAGGTCCCAGGTGAGGGTAATTAATGCCTGGTGATGCCCTGAAGGCCCTGATAAGGACTTGTACAGCAAAGTCTAAACACCTGTACTGTATCTTGGTAGCAAGACTTTGATAGAGGAAATGCTGCAGAGGTAGCCTCTATCGAAAGATGTCAGGGGCTGCCCTTGTGCTGAACGCAGCCAGCTCCGCCATAGCCTCACTCCTGGCCAAACCTGAACCTGCCAGCTGCATGTGTGGTGCTGGGAAAACATGTTTAAGTAAAGGTAGAAAACATCAGGCAGGCAGGACAGCAAAAACAAGCCAACAAAATAAAAGTGAGAAAGAAAAGGGGGAACACCAAGGTCAGAAAAGAATGGGGAATAGGTGCTCCATGATGCTGGAGCAAGTACCATGGCATCTGTGGAGGAGAGCCCACCAGCACAGGCATCCACACTGCAGACCATAGAGGACTCCACATCAGAGCAGGTGGATACTTCCTGGAGGAAATTTACACATGGAGATAGCCCATGCTGGAGCAGGTTTTTCTTGAAGGATTTCAGCCCATGGAAAGACCAGTGCTTGAGTGAGGAGGAAGGAATAGTAGAGACAAAGTGTTATGCATTGAAAGCAACCCCCCCACACATACACCCTGCACTGATCAGGGTGGAGGGAACAGGAGTTGGAAATGAAAGATTGAAGTCGAGCCTGTGAAAAGGAGGGGGAAGGTGTTGTTTTAATATTTGTTTCTTGTTTTTCACTACCCAAATCTGTTTTAATTGGAATGAATTAATGCTCCCCAAGTTCAGTCTGATTTGCCTGCAACTGTAACTGGTAGATAGTCTAACTGTCTTTAGCTCTACCAGTTAGCTTTCTCATCTTATTTTCTCCTACAACCTGCTGCGGAGGAGCAGTGAGTGAGCAGCTGGCAGACATTTGGCTAAGCCACCACAACACCAGAAATCAATTGTCTCCTCATCGCCAAATGCTTTCCAAACTTATCAGCCCTCTTCCCCAAAACCTACAGTTTGTGCAAAGAGCTAAAAAGAACTAGCTTACATGTAATGGTGAGCAAAACAATTACTCCCCTGGGAAATCAAAATAAAATGTAATTAATTGAAATAATTAGATAATACCATTTAATGTGTTAATGAGAATAAAATTAGGCAACAGGATTAAGAGCTCTGAGCAACCATCTCCCTCCTCAGTCTAGAGTCCCAAATCCTCTACTGCAAATGACATACAGCTTCAATTTGAGAAAAGAAAAAAGAACACTGAGCAAGGCTTGTTGGCTTCTTTGGAGAAACAAGAGAGAAAGGTGTCACAGTGGGCTTTAATTGCCTCCTTCTGAATACAGTAAGCCAGCAAATAGGAGACCTGAGGTCAATGCTTCACTGAGCCCAATGGGATTCAAATTGATGTGTTCTGTCTCCTCAAGGCAAATCTTACCCACTTGATGAGTATAGCTAAATGGGGGAAACTGTCCAGGCACTCTAGGCCACAGTGCAGAGGAGAAAGAAATAATCAGCCTCTTAAGCCCTGCTGGTGATCATGAGCTCTGCTTCTTCCTCCTCCTGAGAAGTCACTGAAGCAAACAGAAGCATAGTCCAAAGCACAGAGTTTAGGATTTTTCTCTCAGCTGTATGCCCCAGTCACTACAGAAATGTTCCCCTTGTGTTCTCTCTCTTCTCATCTAAGACTTTACATTCTCATTTATATACTAGCCTTGTTTATGGGAAGGCAGCCTGATTCAGGCTGGGAAAACAGCTTTGACTCAGCACTTCCTCTACTCTGGTAGGACAGTAACAAAAGTTAAAACTTCTCCAGACTGAGGAAGGAATTTATCCTGGTCATGCACTCTCTCAGTATGTGTTAGGCTGTAATAAAAAAGATGCATAGCTGGATTGTCACAGCACTCTCACAGCTTTGGAAAGGATGTGTTCAAATCTGCTTCTTGTGAAAGATTCTCTGTAAGCAGGCATTAACTGAAATCTTTTTGATTTCATTAGGCTCCTGAAAGTTGGAAGAATGACTGCCCATTTTCTGAATCTTTGTTACACGTAAGGGACCTTGGTGCTAGCAGATTCAGGTTGCCGACAGCAAAGTTCAAAAACAACTCTGTCCCTGAAAGTGGCACATCAATGGGGAGCTACCTGTAGGGAAATATGCTTAAACTCTTAGCTCTGGTGGGCTGTGCTTTTGAGAAGGAACTGGCCCTTATGATCCATGCTTCTCTACCACTGATCTGGATGATCCTGTTCAGTTTTCAATCTGAAAAACACAGCCTAAACTCTTTGACTGGTTTATTAACCAACTTGATTGCAGCTTTATCCAAGTACAGAGATAGTTTATCGGCTCTCTTGTCTGTCATGTATTAACCTTTTTGCCAGGCAGTTTGGCATTCAAAGCTCTTTTAAAAATGCATAGTCCTAATTCAGAAATTAAATTATACTATGTGAGCATTCATGATAAGCAGTATACCCACCTGCATGCAAAAAAAACCAAACATCCCAGGGTTAAACAAACAGCTCTTTAAATCAAAGAAAAGAGCAAACAGTGGAAACTCAGGATGTCCAAATAATGAATGAGATACTTCAGCAGCAGGCCTGACCCTAGTTGTTCCCTCAACATCTGTTGAGAGAAGCTGCTGCTAGGCCAGAATTAGTAGTTCATTAAAAGTCTTCTCCTTATTATACCCCCTTGACCAGTCTTGAAAGAGTTTAATTGCAGGCAGCCCTTCCCCTTGATACAGGGGAAGCCCACACTTTTTAAGTATTCTACCACTTATGCCAGCAGAAGCAATCACATCTCTGATATTGACCAAGAAGGCCCTTGTCTGCAGAATGTTCTTAATGATGATGGTATAGGCAGCAGGCTCAAGGTCTTCATGGTAATACCAGTCTCTTCAGGCCATCCTCCACTTGAATCAGAGTCCTTTCACTTCTTTTTATGCCTGTGACTTTTAAATGATTGTCCCTGAACTGTGGGAGAGGTGCATTCCTTTGATATTTCCAGCAGTTTTTGTCTTCCACAGCTACGTTCTCTGCCCACATCCACATAGCACATCAGGATGAGACCAGGATGCACATCCTTTCCTCTAGTTCCCTGGTATCCCTCGAACTAACTTGGGGGCATAAACCAGGAAGGAGCCATGTGCACTCAAAGAACTCTCACTTGATCCCCCATAAGGTGTTTAGGGATCTGTGTTCAACCATAAGCGCACTGCAGAATACAGTCCAGGACAGTACATCTAACATGCCTACTGGCTCTGAAAGCATCTTCATCCCACCATTTCAGCCTGTGGCACAAGGGAGGAGCTCTCCATTTGTGTATGTAAAGAAATCCCAGATTTGGACCAACCTTACCTTCTAAATCAAAGTTTGAACAAGATTGTCCCAACTATTTATATCTACCAGAATTCTAAAGGGCATCTAATACACTCCCTCTGCTCCCCAAGCTGCTTCTTCATCTGTGTTCATCTGGAAATGTCACTATTTCTTGTCCATACTCACTATCAAATCTCAATGTTGAATTCCCCATTTTTTTTCAACCTGTGTTTTAGAGGAGCATCGTAGCCCAGTCGAAGTTTGCTGAGGGTCTGTTGCCCATGTATTTGTCATTATTTTACTTGGAATAGCTGCTGTCCTCTGCAGAAGTATTTAGCTTAAACCAGCCAGTAGGTTCACATGTGTCCAGAGTCTAACAATTAAAGGCCAAGCTCATTATTAAAACTGGGATGAATGATGATGCTTCCTGCCTCACTTCAGGTTATCTTTTCATGCAATTGTGGTCTACCATGCATCAATTCGGGAAGTAGTATATGGATATCAAAGATAGCAGTAATACCTGCAGAGCCTGGGTACTGTAAAACACAGAAGAGAACATGGTGCAGGCACCTTGGTGGCTGTACACAAAGCCAGCTTGGGTTCATCAGAGTTTGTCAGTCTGAGCTCTGCACTGACCCTCTCAGACCTGGTCTATCCGCAAGCCACAGTGTTGCCTCTGCTCTAGACTACTGAACTTCTCCATGTTCTAGCAAGATCCATTAGGTTATGTATGGCACTGGATGAGCACCTTAGCTAACAGGCAAACCAGACAGCGTACGCAGAAAGAATGAAGAGCTCCCTTTCATGCTAGTAGGCAAGCAATTATGGTAACCAAAGAGTTAACCTGGACAGTAACTTGCTGAAATTTTAGGCTGCTTCCAGACAGCTAAAGAGGAATATGCTGGCTTATTTCTATTTCTTGAGCTTCCTCTTTTTAATAAATAATTCACTGCTTGGACAGTGTTCAGCAGAAATTAGTCTTTAATTAGGATTTAACAAAATAAATTCCTTATACTGGCTGGCTGGCCTTCCCTAAACAGTCTCATTATCCTTCCTTGATGGAGTAAACAGCACAGTACAATTTGCAGGAGCAATTTCATATTTTTGCTTTTACTACTAAAGGTGCCTTCATGTTCATTTCCTAGTTTAGAATCAATGCCTGCACCACAAAGACAATGCAACTTTCCTGTAATAAGGTTAGTTGTCCCTGTGATGAATTACTTTTGGCTCTTAATGATTCTCAGCATGGTGTTTCTTTTCCTCCTGCTTCACTGCTTGGAACATTTGAATAGGGCTTTTTTTTTCCCCTGTTTCAACTGATGTCAAATATCACTGCTTTGGATCTTAATTAAAGCACTTAATTGTTGAGCCGATTTTGTTCCTTGCTAAGGTGGGACAAGGCAATGTTGGCCTGTTATTATTTCTTTCTTTTAATTTCCTTTTTTTTTTCTCTCTATGTTTTCCCTTTTAAGAAAGAACTTTCTTATTGCAGACTTTTAACTGGCTTTTTTTCTACTGGTGGTGGTTTTTATCACATACTCTTTTCAATCATTCCAAATGTACTGTCTCTAATCTGCCATTTGGCAAGTCTCAATCCTCTGTTTGAATCACTTCAAAAAGGATTCCAAGCAGAATATTCAATTAGAATGACATGACTGAAAAATAAAAATGAAAGTTTAATGGTCTAGTTATAGCCCATGGCTAGCTCAGCTAGGTTATCGTCAGTCCTCCTTTTATGAGCCTAACTGTATTCAGTCATTTAGGCCACAAACTGCTCTTGGTATCATCAGTTCATTAGTTTAAAAATGGAAATAAACACGAGAGGATAAAGAAAATAAGAAGCAAGATGTCTGATCATTGGTCTAGAAAAAGCTGTCCTGTTGAAGCAGCACATCCAGTCATAAGAAATGACAGCAACATGGGGAGGGGATTTTACACTGATCAGTGTTTATGAGACCATACGGGCTCTTTTAAATCAGCACAAATGAATCGCTCAATAGTCCCTGTCCTAGCACATGACACAAGTCACTGCATGGATTCTAATTATGCTTAAGAAAGGGGAGGACTGAAACACCGCTCACCAAAATTAAAGCAGATGGACACTTTCTTAACGATTATTTCTTTTTTGTAACTTGCAACCTCAAATGATGTAGTACACAGACACCCTGACCTGCTTATCATACAGACAGTTGACTTTCATCTTGCAAGGTGGTTATGATTATCTACCAGATTATACTCTGGCAAGAAAGTAGGATTACCCATCCCTGGAAGTGTTCAAGGCCAGATTTTGAACAACCTGATCTAGTGCAAGGTGTCCCTGCCCACGGCAGGGTAATTCAAAATAGATGATGCTTAAGGTCCCTTCCAACCCAAACCATTCTACGATTCTATGACAATGCAGAGCTGCTCACTTACAGGGCTTCTGGCAACAGTTTGGAATGGGATCACCAGAAAGAGCTGAAGCACACAGAAGAGGACTTTCTCCCATGACTAACAGCATATCTTACAAATATCCAGCCATCATTAGAAGCTATAAGCATGACTACTCAAAGCAAAAGCAGAAAGGTTCAATGTAAACCAGAAAAAAAACTATCTATCTGTTCAATGCATTGGTAGTTAGAGAATAGACCAAATCACAGAAAATTAAATATTGGGTAAGAGAAAATACATTAAGTGCCTAAGACAAGAGAATCATCAGGTCTGTGCTGTGCTCCTGAGCTTTCCTGAATAAGGTGGAAAAATCTCAGCTGAAATAAAAGTACCACCAGGGTTTCTTGCCAAATATAACAAACAGTGAAGGCAACAGTGGGAAAATCACTCTTCAACAACAGGATATGTGCAAAATGTCCAGGGCATGATACCAAAAAAGCTGTATGCAACCAGGAAAACCACAGAAAAAACAATCTACCTTGCTAGAAAATGTTAAAATGTCAGCCTTGACAGAAACTGACGGAGAATAATTATTATTAAGGGCACAAAAATTGCCTGACACCATCTTTCCCACTGTACAAGAAAAATACCCATCCTAGCTTGTTTCTGACTTTAATGCACATTGGTTATTCACAGAAAACGGGTTAAAGTGTTAATCAGGGCATTGCACAGAATCACAGAATCAGAGAATCCTAAGGGTTGGAAGGGACCTCAAAAGATCATCTAGTCCAACCCTCCTGCAAGAGCAGGGTAACCTAGAGTACATCACACAGGAACTTGTCCAGGCGGACAGATAAGGGTTCAAATGATGGGACATGGGTATGTATGCCAAGTCAAAAAAAGCGCAGCAGTTTCAGGCTGCGCTATGCAACGGTATTTAGTACGCATTTGTCTTTTTTTTTGCTATACAGATTTTGTCCATTTGGGGTTTTTTAACCCAAAAAGTGCAGTTTAGAAGAGGAGAGCAAAATAATTTTAAAGAACTCCTGCAGAATATGCCCCAGTTTTGGCAGGGAGAGGGGCAGAAGTACATTCTGAGCTCAGTTTCCGTAGCAACTTTAAGAAATCACAGCACAGACAGACTCCTTCAGAATGGTTCTAGTTTTGCCTCCCAGCAAGGTTTTGTGCTTTCCCCTTTACTGACACTCTGAAATCAGTAGTGCCTTCACAGATGAGCCTTTGTCATGTTAAGACTTAGGCTACTTCTATTTCTTTTAAAATACAGGGTTTGAAATACACATTTGACTTCTCTGGCTGTAAATTCTGTTCTTGACATCTTCTTTCACATTGCCGCAGAGCACGAGGAGCTCTCAGCCCGAGTGGCAAAATATCTCTATCTTCCCTAATCCTTGCATTCCGAAGGGATAGGTCACACTGTAATGATACAAACGTGCTGATATGTAGGAAGCCAGCTATGCTAGAATTAATTTAGAATTCATGCTCATCCTCTCTGGGACAACCTGACAGCTTCTTTTCTCCTTCATTAGCAGAAAGACACTGAAAAAGGAATGTAAGTATGCAACAATAGAATTTAAACAGCAAATTCGAAGAGGAAGGAAAGTGATAAACAAAAGTAACTATTATAAAAGGTGATCATACTGAAAATGCCAGCATACAGCTGTTTCATACAACAGCTGAAGTATTCCAGCATTAGCTTTCAAATTTCACATTGCCTGCATCTAGGGAAACCTGAAAAAATAATAGTAGACTTCTTCCTGTCTAAATCACCTACTTAGAAACCAAGACATACAGCAAGGGATGTCTAGGGAACACAACCACACACAATATTTATACATCATCTGTTAATGAGAACTTATCCTTAAGGAAAAGGGCACATCTCTAGATCATATTTTATTGTGAACTTTTGGCATCTCTGATCCCTTACAGTGTATGAAAGGTTGTTTGCTGGGAATACAGAAGATTGCCTTCAAATGGAGAAAAATGATTTTGTACAAAGATCTGAACATAAAATGGTGAAGCCCAGCATGGAACATACCCTGAAGAAATTCTTGGGAGTCCATTAAGAAGCCAACACACCTGGCCTGTTCAAAACCCTCTCCTTCTCCTTGATCTCTATAGGAAACCCAGAAGTCTGCTGGTAAATACCTCTGAAGGCCATACTACCAAGTGTCACAGTTGGCAGCTGTGGGCTTCCTACAGGTCCGTTAGAATTTGAGCCCAAGCTTGCTAACTGCTGCATAAAAGGCCATTATCAGCTGTCGGACCAGCACGTGGGTCACAGGGCTTCTCACCTGGGAAACAAAAGAATAAAATTACATTTTTAAATGTGATCTGCCACAGACTTTTGGAGAAACAGCTTCTCTGATGTGCAAAGCAGAACTAACAGGATAGCCCTCATATGTTCTTTTCCTGTTGCATTTGCTCAGTGAGAGGACAGATCTATGTCTTGTGAGAGGAAGGGGGAGAGCTTTGTAAAGTACCAGTGTATTCCCATCTGTCACTAGTTTTCAACACCAGTGCCCTGGGTTAACCAGAGGGAGGAACTACTTAATAAGGGATATTTACATACAGTTTTCAGGTATGAGTATGCATCCTTCAGAAATGTCATGAATGCAGCAAATTGAAACCTCTTAAGTAAGAGCTGAATAGCCCTGCTGTGTGCTCTCCCTTTTCACACACACAGAATGGTTTGAGTTGGATGGACCTTAAAGCTCATCCAGTTCCAACCCTCCTGCCATGGACTGGGACACCTTCCACTAGACCAGTTTGCTCCAAGCTCCATCCAATATGGCCTTGAACATTTCCAGGGATGGGACAGCCACAGCTTTTCTGGGCAACCTGTGCCAGGCCCTCACCACTCTCACAGGGCAGAATTTTTTTTGCTAATATCTAATGTAAAACTTTCCTCTTTCTTTTTAAAGCCATTCCGCTTTGTCCTGTTACTACATGACCTTGTAAAAAGTCCCTCTCCAGTTTTCTTGTAAGCCTCCTTTAGGTGTTGAAAGACTATATATGCACTATATATATATGCTATATGTGTTTTTAAAGCATACATATGTGTATATATATATATATGTTGCTTTCTTGTTGAATTGCTACAGTTGATTTACCCCCATAGTACTTCTGGGACAAGAGACAGGATCATTGTCTGCATTTCACAGGCAAGCTAAGCATCTGCGCAAGGTCATGCACAAAGTCAGGGCTAAGAGCTCAACCTGGGCATAAAAACAACCTTTGCCTGTTGAGGGAAACCCCAAAATGTTCATTTTCTACCTCTTAGTGAGGAACAGGTGTTTCACTAATGTAGATTTGATAGAGCAATCTATGCCAGGAATTACAATAAGATTGAGATCCAGGCCAGGACAAATCGTGTCCTGCTTACAGTTGTCAAGGTAACAATAGCCTTAGGCATTCTAGCTACAGAGGAGCATTGGTAACTCCAAATTCTTCCCTTGAGGAAGTACTTCTTGGCTGTTTTACTCTCACTGTCCCAGGTGAGTGGCTCTGTGGTATTTAGTTGCCAGCTGGGGTTAAATCACAACAGTCACACTGTGATGTACTCATTGATCCTGCTCTGAAGACACTAAGTATGTTCAATATGCCAAAGAAAAGCAGCCCTGTTGGGAAACAGCTCACAGAACCTATAGCATAACTCAAATACCCTACACGCTGAAGTGAAGAGTTACATGTATATTTGAGAAGCAGCACAAATGAGTTCTGAAGCCTCTCCTAGTCCTAGCACTGCCCTCTGTTTCATTTCTCATCCCATGACACAGACTCAGCAGGACACAGATCAAACAGTAGCTAGGACAGAGCCGGGCTACAGCACTGCTGTTAACCCTGCAGCAAGATAAAACAAGACCAGGGCTGACTGTGGGATGATGGTGCTCATGCATAACACCTTGTTCATCCAAACCACATGGAGTATGGGAGAGGTCTACATCACAGATAGGGCAGTTCATAAGAAACAGGTTTTATTCAGAAACTGCCATACCCCACGTTCCCTGACACCCATACAATGAGACAGGACAGTGATGCTACTGGAGAAGAGCAGTGGTTTTCTAGGTCTGTTACTCTCCAACGGGTAGTATTTTCTTATTTTTCTTTTCTTTTAAATTATTATTTTTTTTATTTTTAAACTCACTGCATTCACCAGAGAGAGAAAATGAATTTCACTTCTGTTTCCACCTACTGTCAACATACAGTCAGCCCCCTTTGTGCTTTGGGTTTTCACACAATCCAGGGACATGCCTGCATATTTTGTTTATCTTAAAATGAGATCTTTTTTTCCCACCATCAGACTTAATATTTTTTACAGCTTATTTATACAAGTTGTTAACGATGGGTGAGATCTAAGCTGACAGTGTCTCCTTAAGCTAAGGTTAGTTAATTCTACAGTCTAATAAACTTCAGCATTCCTATAAATATATGAACGTCTCCTTCATGCCAAGACTACTTTGACTTTGACAGTCTTTGAGAGAAGGTCATCAAGTCCCGTCACAAAGCTGATACAGGAATGAAGAGCCATACAAAAGCTGGACCACACTTTGAAGGGGATTTCACTAATATGATGAAAAGCAGCTGCTTTCAACTCACATCAGTATGAATGTCTCCTCCTCTATTGCCAATGCAATGGTAGTAATGCTAGTAATAACATTCTTTAAATGGACATAGCTCAGCAGACCAACAGGGAAACTGCTGAAACAAAACTGGCTTAAGATCTAGCAAGATGCTGACTGATTAGGCATACAGTTACCAAGATAGAGCTGCTGTTTAAATATGCCTAAAGACAAACTTTCTGGGAAATACCTTTATACTGCTTTCTGTTAACAGGCTCTTAGTTTATGACCATCATCACTAGCAATGGCATTATTACATTCATCCTTCATCCATGCACCTTTGACAGAGGAAGAAACTGAGACAGATGGGTCATTCAAGGCCAGCATCAGCAATATAAACAGCCTAAGTACCTTGTGTCTTCACTCTGTTCTCCATCTGCCTGGTTCACACTAAGCCTCAGGTAAGTGCAAATAGGAGCCTGAGTCGGGTGGAGGGTGCATTGCCTTTCTTTGCATCCAGTCACAAAGAGTAGAAAAGCTACCAGGCAAATATCAAGATGCCCTCCTTGGTTATTTGGGCATAAACGGTTCAGGTGACAGTGCTCTTTGGCTGAGACCTGGTGTTTTTGCATTCTTACCTGTCATTCCAGTCTAAATCTTATGTGCAGCTGCCTACTTCAGAATGAATGGTGTATTTTAACGTTCCAAAAATAAGTATTCACATCCTTTAAAAACATCTAAGCTGTTTGCCCTGCCAAGGACTTTCCCTGTCTCCTTGACATGTCTTCCTGCATTGGGATGTAAGATGAAATTCTCTGCTCCTTAGAAAGGACTGGAAAGAGCTAAAATGCAAGGAGAGGAAAGGGAGTTTCATCTTTTTGCTTTAAAGGAGTGCCCCCCAAGTGTCTGTAATTTGTCCTCTGGTCTGTCCTTGCTCTTTGCTTCCAGTCCCCTCTGGCTTTAGCAGAGCTCTTCTGGAGAGCTTCCAATCATTACAGGAATGAAAAGTTTAAAAATAAAATAGGAGCTTTCATCAAGAAAGAAGTTCAGCTAGGGAGGAAAAAGGGAAATACAAGCACTGACAGCTCAGGCAGAAAGCAAAGCAAATGCAGGTTCATTATGAGCTGACAGACATTTCTATGCCTGCTTGCAAAGCCAAAACCTTCCCTGCTTCTTCAAAATGCTCTGCAGACATTAACAGTGAAAAAATAAGTTTTGTTTTCACCTCTGGCTTTTCTCTATGTGCTATCATCCTTTGCTTTTTTCTTGTTGCAAAACGTTATTTTGCAGGAGCTGCCAACTGTAGCAAACTGTGTATGTGCGTGCACATGTATGTGTATACACACATGCACTACAAGCATCAGTTCTTCAATTTCTGTTTGTTCATAGCCAATTCTCCCTCCCTCTCTTCCATATATTTATTTCTTGGTTTGCAATATCCATACAAGCTGCTGCTAATGAAGATATCTCTTCACAATTTTTTATTACAAAGGAGGTAACAAAGCCAACATGAGAAGTCAGAGTACGAGCCTCCTCCCAAGTTTTTCATGATACACACAACCTAGCACATTTTGGATGACAAATTCTAAACGCCCAAAGCAACCCCCCTCCAAGCATCTTGTTTGTGTTTTAGAAAAAGACTGAAAAAGGCTGCTCAATGCATGCAGTCTGCTTCATTCAAGACCTCCAGAAAAAACAACCAGTGCGCAGGGTATAAAATCACTGCCACATCAATTAAAAGCACAAGCGAATCAGAGGAATATTTTCCACAAAGTCCTACAACTGCAGGGCTCATGTGACTAATTCTTTTTTTTTCTTTCCTTTTTTTTCCTTTCTTTTTCCTTTTCCTGTCTTAGAAATTGTTTTTTGATATTGAAAGGCATAAAGCACACATAATCCAAAATGAACACACTGCCTTTCAGAGTCCTGGTCTTGAGACCCTGCAAGGGTGCCCTTTCTTCAACTTCAAACATATGATTTGAACTGTGATTAATTTTATGCTTAGCTTTGTTTTTTTCTTTACATCGCAATGAGAAATTTAAGTTACAAGAAAGCAAAACTATGGCAAAAATATCAAAGAAAGCAACTACAGATGCTGGAAGCAGGCGCTTTTGAGCAAAACCACATTTCCATTTTGACAATTACCTTTATACCCCAAAGCAAACTCTTGTTACTCCATATGTAAATTAAGTCAAAAATTACATGTGCCTGCTCTGTACTATGTATTTGGGGAAAAAAAAAAAAGTTAATTATTGTGGAAGCATAATCTATTTACATAGTTCAATATTTGCTATTTTAAAATCCCTGCACGCATACATATGGATGAAGGGACACAGAGCTCTGTGTTTTAAAAGCAGAAATGGCCACTAGATCATTCACTTCTATGTGCTATACAATAAAAGTCCATCAAGCCTGCTTCAACCCAACCACTTACATTCTGCTATGATACATCTTGCAACAAGGCATCAAATTCTTTCCTGAAAACTTCAAGAGCCTGTCAGTTTATCCCAGCAGTTAATCACTCTCCCTGTTAAAAACATGTGCATTGTTTCTCAAACTCAACCAGTTCTCTCTAGAACAGAGTTTATTTGGCTTTAACTTCCAGCTTCTTGTAATGCTTCTCTCTGCAAGATTAAAGGGCCTTTTAAGAATCCAGCATTTTCTTCTCATAAAAGTACTTGTGAATTTCACTCATCTGGTCAGCTGTCTGCACAATAAAGCTAAGTGAATGGAGCTCTGGAAGTCCTTCACCAGAAGATGTATCTTATAGTTTTCCCTTTGTGCTTTCTCCGCTTTCTTAATGTCATTCATGAAGTGTACACAGAAGAACCAAGCAGGCCATAACAATCATCTGAGTATTAAGCCATTATAATCGTCCATATGCCAATACAATCCCACCTATTTTAAAAGTGAAAAAATGAAGTCACTGTACAGGATTGGCTCAACTCTTCAGAGAAAGTATTAGAATCAGGATACAAGAATAATCTGCTCACAGACCTGATTTTCATACTTTTTATATATCTAAACTCATGTCTCTTCTACAGCAGCTACCAGGTAATCAGGTACAGTAGTGCTTTCCAGCATTTCATGGGTCTGTATTATGGATGGTAGCAAAGCACTCACTGAAATAAAGAGTGAATGACTTTCTCTCCTTACTTGGCTGCTCAACAGAAAAATGAGAGACCAGCTACACTGAGCTGGAGTTCAGGAGCAGTTAAAACAGGCAGTTAAAACCAGTACTTTATTCCATCCTCCAGCAGGTGCCAGTCTCCAGCCTTCCCCTTCTTGTGCACTGCTGAGGAGATCCTCAGCATCTCCAACTTCCTGCTCCCCCAGAGCAGGATAAGACACACCACCCTGTCACATTCATCTTCGTACCTAGACCCCACCAGATTTAGTCACCTATATTTAATCAAGAGACAACCTCAAAACACAATGAAAGCAAGCAACTTTCAAGGAGATTTGAATGGCAGTCATTCAAATCTCACTCTTATCTCAATTTTTCACACAGTACAGAGGAAGTTTTCCTAATAAAAACGCAACTAAATGACTTATAATTCAAATATCAGAAAAATACCAAGTAGGAGGGAGGAAATTGTGAATGGGAAAACTCCAGCCTAAGTAAGTATCCATTATAGATAAAAGCGAGGGAGTCGCAAAACACATCACAGACTGTCATTAGGCTCAACTCTATTGGGTCTAATTAAGATTAAGGTAACAAGGAAACTCCGTATGTGTAGACAGTTGCAGGCAATCCTGCTTACTGCCTGTATGTGACCATCCAAGGCCTGGTTACATCCACATGCTGTTTCTGTTTGGATCTGGTGGCTTCCACAGGAGACTGGAGGTCTGCTAGAGGAAGCTCTCCCAGCTGAAGGACACTACCCAGCTCCTGCACAGTGTTACATAGGGTCACTAATGCAGCATGTCAGATTCCTAGGGCAATAACACTTGATTTTTCATGGCTTTCCTTCAGCAGAAAATGATATTCAAAGGTAACAGTGCCCTGGTGCAGGAATAGCCAGTACATGCACCCACTGCACTGGTGCTCTCATTTTCCAACAGAAGTGATCACACCAAACAGAAATTAATTGCCAACCAAGTATGTGCTTGCTGGCTACAATATTAATTCCTGAAGCTGAGCATCCTTAATACTGGTGGGGTTGCTTGGTGTTTGGGTTTAAAAACAAACAAACAAATGAAAAAAAACCACACTTGGCCAAGTTTTCATTCCATAACCAATAACACGAGAACGTACATAATATTCTCACTACCTTTTTGCTACAGGCACTCACAGCCTGTGTTGGTATTTGTGGCTGTAGTCCAGAAATTGCTCCTTCAGCCTAACCATCCAGCTCCACAGAGAGCCGATATTCAATTTACTTTCAGCTCACCCTGGAGGATTCTTTACTTATAGCTATAGTAATTGCTGTGTGAAAGCTAGAATGGATCTTTGCCTCCCTAGATGTCTACTCCACCCTTCCCCATCTCTCTGGCACATAGAGAACATGGCTGAATCCTGCAATTCAGAAAATGTTGACATGGGCTGTAGATTTTGGGGTGTTTTTTATGGAAGTGCATCTGAGGGGTGGAGATAAAGGCATTTAGAAGACCATTAGCTTCCTCTTCCCTTTAGAAGTCACAGAATCATAGGAAAGAGTCTTGGGAGTTCATTACTTGCAACCCTGCGATGGGACCAGCACTCCAGGATAGCAATAAACGTATTTGTAAGGCAGTACAAGCCATGAAAATTCAACCTTCTGTCAAATGATGTGTGAGAAATATTTTCTTAGGGGTCTTCAGAGAAGAAAATAAAGCATGAAGCAGAATATGCCACTGCAACATGCTACTCGGCCTCTGAGAAGCAAAAGACAACCCGTTAAAAAGAATGTCATGACCATAATGATGTTTCAGTTGAAAGTTCACCGTTTAAGACCTCTCTCTGGTTGTTCTGACCTCATTGGTACTTGTTCACAGGGTTCAGTAGTCATAATATTCGATGGAAGAAAACAAAATCCTTCAAATGTGTTTGAAATTACCTCCCCATATAACTGCCTCTAGCCTAGGAAGGAAGCCATGTATTCTTTCCCAATGTACACTACAGACCTGTATAAAGGCCTCTGCAGAGCTCATGGCACTTACACAAATAAAGGCTTGTATCTGTAGGCCAAGCCTACAGACCTGCATATGCTACTAGTCTGTGTGTGTGCACTGCTCCAGCCACCATGCTACACCTTGCCAGAAACTGAAGCTATTGTTTATGTTACAGCGTTCAAAAATATGCTGGCCACCAGAATCCCTAAACTTAGAACCGAAGTTTAGAGATACATCCTCCATGGGCACCCCACACATGAGAGAGAAACCCTGATCTGCTACCATAGTTATGTTAGCTCAAGCGACAGAAGCCTAGGTCAGCTATGCTGTGGGAAAACATGGCATGTTCTCCTAAAACCAAGGGCTGTGACTATGCAAGTTGATCCATGTTGGAGTAAAGATTGTACAAGTAACATTTCCTCTTGCATTCACAGTGTTCAACTATAAAATTTCAATGTTCTTTGAAAAGTTATGATGTTGTCCCAAGGACACAGGTAATCACCTCAGAGCCAAGTGTTTATGCTTCACCTATTGGATTAAATTGTATTTCCATTTAGGCCAGGTAGTGACATGTGGATGCAGTATATTTTCTCTGTCTCAAAACTAGCTCATCCTTGCACTTTGCAGTAATTAGCAGACTCAGCAGAAGAGACCAGACCTACATGGACCATGAAGATTAAACTAATTAGTGCTCCTAAGAAAATTCTGTAATCTTTCTCTTCCCAAAAGGCATGCTTACACATTTGTGGATGAGAGAAACTCTTCTAGCTAATCTTTTTCCACAGCGCTATCCAAAGGACAGCTCTTACCAGCATTACATCCATACTGTTAAATAAAAAGGAACAAGTGGTGGTGTGTGCAAGAATTGTCATTAGTGCAAGAAGGATATTATCTTCTAATTTTTAAACCATATAACAAACAGAGCTGCACAGTAGCTGGCAGCCAAATTACTCAAGGAGTATTATTCTGCGGCTTGAAGTTACATAAAGAAGTTCTCAAAAGTTCTGGAGGTGTCCTAGAGCAGCTGCAGAGACATCCTGATGAGATCTGATTAGCCAGAATCAAAAAAGAGAGACTATTACAGGATGTAACTGTCACAAAACACATTGACTAGTAGAGATATATGCCGATGTTGCAGGTTCACCTTATTTTTAAATTCACTGCAGAAAGCTTTTGAAAAAAAGAAAATTTTGCCCACCAAAAACATCTGACTGATGTCAGGCTTTGTTTCATCCGTAAGATCAACAAAAGACAAATCATAGAATCATAGAATAGTTAGGGTTGGAAAGGACCTTAAGATCATCTAGTTCCAATCCCCCTGCCATGGCCAGGGACAACACACACTAAACCATATCACCCAAAGATCTGTCCAACCTGGCCTTGAACACTGCCAGGGATGGAGCATTCACAGCTGCCCTGGGCAACCTATTCCAGTGCCTCACCACCCTAACAGTAAGGAACTTCCTCCTTATATCTATATCTAATCTAAACTTCCCCTGTTTAATGTTGAACCTGTTATCCCTTGTCCTGTCACTACAGTCCCTAATGAAGAGTCCCTCCCCAGCATCCCTATAGGCCCCCTTCAGATACTGGAAGGCTGCTATGAGGTCTCCACACAGCCTTCTCTTCCCCAGGCTGAACAGCCCCAACTTTCTTAGCCTGTCTTCATACAGGAGGTGCTCCAGTCCCCTGATCATCCTCGTGGCCCTTCTCTGGACTTGTTCCAACAGTTCCATGTCCTTTTTATGTTGAGGACACCAGAACTGCACACAATACTCCAGGTGAGGTCTCACGAGAGCAGAGTAGAGGGGCAGGATCACCTCCTTTGACCTGCTGGTCACGCTCCTTTTGATGCCACCCAGGATACGGTTGGCTTTCTGGGCTGCAGGTGCACACTGAAGCTGGCTCATGTTCATTTTCTCATTAACCAACACCCCCAAGTCCTTCTCCGCAGGGCTGCTCTGAATCTCTTCTCTGCCCAACCTGTAGCTGTGCCTGGGATTGCTCCGACCCAGGTGTAGGACCTTGCACTTGGCATGGTTAAACTTCATGAGGTTGGCATCAGACCACCTCACAAGCGTGTCAAGGTCCCTCTGGATGGCATTCCTTCCCTCCAGTGTATCAGCCGAACCACACAGCTTGGTGTCATCGGCAAACTTGCTGAGGGCGCACTCAATCCCACTGTCAGCAACAAAGAAATTGAACAAGACCTGTCCCAACACCGATCCCTGAGGGACACCACTCGTTACTGGTCTCCAGCTGGACATTGAGCCATTGACCACAACTCTTTGTGTGCAGCCATCCAGCGAGTTATTTATCCACCGAGTGGTCCATCCATCAAATTGATGTCTCCCCAGTTTAGAGACAAGGATGTCGTGTGGGACAGTGTTGAATGCTTTGCACAAGTCGAGGTAGATGGAAAAACAACAACTGCTTGTTTTTTTTCATGTGCCTTAGCATGCCTTCCAGAAGAATCTGCTCCAAGATTTTGCCAGGCACAGAGGTGAGACTGACTGGTCTGTAATTCCTCGGGTCATCCAATTTCCCCTTCTTGAAAATGGGGGTTACATTTCCTTTTCTCCAGTGGTTGGGAACTTCACCTGACTGCCATGATTTTTCAAATATGATGGACAGTGGCTTAGCAACTTCATTCACCAGCTAAATATATTAGCTGAGTAAATATATTCAGCTTTCTTTCCAGAAAGTTAGCTGTAATAAAAAAAAAAAAAAACAAACAAAATCCACCACTGTAGATGAACTGCCATGTTTTAACCTAATTTATTTCTATGGTCCCTAACCGTAAGTTAGACTATCTTCCATCCCACCACTGATCTTTTTCAGCCTGAAGTACTCCAAAGCCTGTGGCTGTTGTTTTGTATTTAATCTATTACTTAAGTTGCAAGGTGGCAGTGAAAACAGAGAAGTTACATTTCTGCTTCAGGTACAAATTGCTTATTGATGTCGCAACACTTCCAGTACATTCATAACTGCTCTGAGGTAGACATGATTTAGACATGAAGTTCATTATCTCACTTCCATTCAACTAAAAGTAAGTATGTGAGAAAAATCAGCGTACTTCAATGGATGATTGGTGAGTGGTTCACTAAGGGTTGTTGCAGTTAAATTGCAAAAGCGCCAACTTAGATTTACACACGACAATTCAGAAAGTAAACAATATTGATTTTAGCTCAGTATCTTCTTTCCATCAAAGAACAGAGAGGAGTGAGACTTGAAAGATTCTGACCAAATCAATTCAATGCAATTAGCCTTGAAACATCTCTTTGCCGTCACAATTGTGTCGCGATCGTGGGAAAATAAGACTGTAAACTAAAAGGATATTAGAGGAAAAGGTGGTCATGAAATACAGATACGTCCATCACAAGTAGATATAGCACTCGAGTATGCACTTTTAAACAGCCACATAGTTATCTCATCTACCTGTCAGTCCTCTCCAGAATAGGGTCAGAAATACCTTTGAAGACAGTACAAAAATATCTGCAGAGTGTTTGCAAAAAATTGATGCTTCACCCATCAGATTTGCCAAATGCTGGAAATAAATACTCCTGCACATCTCTTTAAAAATGTATGATAATAATCTATGTCTCTCATTCTGACCTTGCCATAAGAATAATGCTCCAGACTGCAATAGAAAGTGAGGGGGGACAAAAAAGGATTTATTTTTATTGATCTCTAATTTAAGTATGTTAAGACCAAACTAATACACAAGTCCAAATACACATGCATGATAAACTGTGCATTCATCTTCATTAGAAAAGTCTGTCACTGATCACTTGTCTTCCCCCTCACTTGCTAATATTGCTCTCCATGCTTTCCAATCATGCATGTCATCCCAGTATCCAAGTGTAAATGCTGCATGCAAAGAACCTAATCCTAATGGTCAGTGTGGCAGAAGCTGGGTTGCTGAAGGAGGAAACTTAAGGCCAAGTCTGTCCATAATGATTCTTAACTTTTGCCACATATCTTCAGAGCAGCAGCAGGCTCGACATTCAGATGTGAAGGTATGGGGGTGCTGGAAGAACCTGGCACACAGCTCCTGCTGTTGAGCATGCTACTGTCTGCAGAGCCGCACTCTGAGTCACTGCCCTCACAGAGGCAGAGCCCTTCTGAACAGACAGACATTACAGCCATGTGTTCACACAGGGCAAACATGCCCATTTCTCCCAGCTGAGCTTCTGAAGCTGAATTTGCAGTCACAGAGGGACAGCAGCAGCTTTTTTCCTGTCAAGGGGAGGATCACCCTGATGACAGCACTGCTTGCAGGCTCCAAGAGAGGTACTTAAAGACACAGCTGATGACAGAGATTGCTGTTTGGTTAAATATTCTCTTTCTTCACATTCACCGCAGTGCAAAATCACTTCCCCTTGCCTTAAGCTCTTTTATCAAGTGTTTCCCTAAGGAAATATTTCTAATTTCCCAAATCAATATCTACTGAAGTGGATTTAAGAACTTTGAAGGCCTTGATGTTTGCTATTAACAACTTCTATAGCTACTCTGTTAAATGCATATGCTTTCAGCAAGAGTCTGTGTGGCCTGGCTAGCGAATTTATTTTTCATCAGAATATTCTGTACCAGCTTCTAGAAGGTGTCACTGAATTGTCACTGTGGCAGAGAATTGTTTTATTAGTATCTAAAGTGTTTGCCTGAAAGCATTAGGCTTCTTTCACCTACCCTCTACCATCACCCTGAGACTCCTATCTACTTTTGAGATGGTGGCATAAGTAAATCATCCACACTGCCTACTGGATCATCATGAAGCATTGAGAATAAAGAAGAAAGTCACAGACATTTTACATAAGGTAAATATCACATCTTTCTACATTTCAAATGAAGAAATACCTCAGAGACCTCTGAAAATGTACACTTTTTTTCTTTGTAAGCTTCTGTTTACCTGACAAACTGGATTTGTGCCTACATTTTCTCAAAAAAAAAAAATAAAAAGAACATTTTGAAGAATGTACACTCAAAACCAGTATGCCTATTAACTCTGCAAACTTACAGTAATAATACACAACATCACTAATACCTAACTCTAAAGTCATTTCCCATAAGATGCACGCTGTGTTCACACCTTCATGCATCTTTCTTCATCAATGAAAAGACCTAGCCGCAGAGAGCATGACCTAAAATCTGAACACTCCTGGCTGCTACTGAACTCCCATGATTGCAGTGCTCAGCATTTCACAGAACTGAGATCTACATCTATATCAATGGTTTTAACAAAACAAATGCATCTGCAACAAGGCATCAAGGACTAGCTATATACAGGCAAGCACACACTGAGGCCATTCTATAGCTAGGAAAACTTTATTAAGCTATATACATGAATAAATACTACTTAAAGTATATATTAAGAGGTTTTTTTGTTGCTTGTGACTGTACTGTGCCCTTTTCTTCTTCCATCAAAGGTAATAAAGCAGGCTGGATGATGAGGCAACCCTCTTAGTTACAAAAGGACTCCCATGCTCATTTATCTCTACATCACGTATCCCCGGCAAAGGTGTCTCTGCAGAAGGTAGCTCATGACTGAACCAAGGCATTTTTCCTTTCTTACCAGTTTCATAATATAATCTCTAGTGAAGGGATATTTATAACTTGCACATAAAAGACTCTCAAAGCTAAAATCTTTAAATAGAAAAATCTCAACACAAATGTTATCTAGATGGAACTTCAATAACTTAAAATCAGGAACAAAACATTCTTCTTCAATTGCATTGATCTGTTCCTTCACTTCAAAACCTGTTCTAAATGAAGAGTCGGAGTCGGGCTACCCAGTAAACAGGTTAAGAGAAAATAACAAAGATCCTGACTGCAAAAACACAATTTCTTATATCAACAGTTAGCTCCCAAGAGAAAGAAAAATCTGGAGTGATTGTGGGATGATTCACACACCACCCTCTGGAGAAGCAGCCAAGATTGAAGTACCTTTCAGCTGACATTTTGTCAGGCAGCATGTAACTTGGTTAGTCCTACAACCACAAACTGCATTCTTATATTCCAAAAACCTAAGCTCTTCAATATCCTGATTCAGAGGGATGATTACAAATAAGCAGTTATAGGCACCAGCTGCATTCACTGAAATGGAAAAATTTGCAGATGTTTGACAAACACACAGATGTAGTTATCACTTCAGATTTTTCAGCTCAACCTGAAGAAATTCTTTACGGTCTCTGAAATGCAGGCACAGATACACAATAGCTCTGATATTCCTTGGACGCTGCCCTCTGCTCATCTAATACAAAAAATTACTTTATTATTTTGGATAAACATACCTGATACTTAAAAATTGTCTTCTCATCTATTTCACTGCAAATAATGCAAAAAAGAATAATCTAATCCGTGTTGTTCTTAGATTTCTTGCAGTACCATAACAAGGCAAGAGAAAAACAAAAGGAATTAACATATGTTTCTATTGAGTTCACCTTTGTTCCACACCTCAGAACACCCCTTCACTGAAGTACAGGCTGAATTCTATCTTTTCTGAAAGCAGTACTGAGACCTCAAGATTACCATACAGAAAGGATATATGTTAGCAGCAAAAAGCCAACTCTCACATACAGTTATACACATACAGCATACCACACAGTTCTTAAATAACAGCACTAGGACTTCATGGGGAATGTTGCAAGCAGTATTTAGAAAAGTTAGAAAATTTAAACTTTCACACTTCTAAAATCTAACTATTACAAAGCAAATCCAGTGGTTTCTTAAATTTTCCTCTTTATTCTTGTTAAAACAGAAATTACAATGCAAAGTTACTGCATAAAGCATCTATATTTCTGTGGTTTGCTATCCCTGCAAAATATACTTTCCCTCTGTTTTTTCCAAAGGTAACACCTGAGGGCTCAGACATGCAACCAAATTACCATGGGTCCTATAAGCACTAAAAACAGCTGATGGGCATGCTCTAATACCAGGGAATATGCAAGGTAAAGCAACTCTGCTGAAACACCTTTTATTGAATCAACTTCCCTTGCATTTGCCCAGGGCTAAAAGCACACATGGAGACATACAGAAATGTCATAAATTGGTCCTAACCCTGAATGCTTGGCCTTGACAGTGTGACTATCAAACAGCACCATGTTAACTGGAATCAGAGACTGAGAAAAAAGGCATATATCTCTATTCCTGCCCTCCACCTACAACCCCATCAGCAAACAGGCTGGGGTCTCTGTAGGTACAGCATTTCTTTACTGCTTAAAGTAATCGTTGGAGAGAAAAAGCCAAAATCTGTAGCCTGTGTCTAAAGCAGAGAAGGACCACAGTACCTACCTGCACAAAAACTTCTCCCATACTGTTAGGCTCAAGCACAGAGTAGGACTCTGCTCAGGGTTAGGAAAAGCAATGGTTGAAGAGCACTTCCGTTTTCTCTAGTGGATCTTCCTTTAGGGATACATCTGAACATGCAGACAACGTCACCTTTTATATTTCCTTCTTATAAATCCGATTAAATCACATTTAGACATGTACAATCTTGCTCTGACTTACTTTCCTGAGAGGGCCATCTATAGCTTCTGGAATCCTAACTGGTCTTTCTCGGGACACAGCTAAGCTCTCCAAAGGTCATCCCAGACAGTACACTATTCAAAAGAAATTTCTCTGTATCATTTCAAAAACACCTACTAAGCAGTTCATGTCTTCTCTCCTTCGCATCTGTTCCTTTCTTCCGGGCAAAGACAAGACAGACAGTATAAAACAAAGCAGTAAAAAGTTGCAGCAACACCCAAAATTCCAATGAGAACTTCAACAGTTAAGCAATCTTTCTGTGACAGACTTAATGAAACTGGCAACAGTGTCACATTTTCTATGAAAAATGTGCAACTTGGGGCAGAAATGTTCAGTTGCCAAGGGAATATATGTGTCTATATGAAAAGCTGTACAAGAGCAGACTGAACAGCTGCCAGCTCCATTATGTACGTGAAAGCCATAGGTTAGATTTTTAAAATACTTTTATTAAGACGAGAAATAAAAAATTACTCAAATGCATGCCAGCATTATCTGTTAAATGCTAAAGCTTTCCAGTGACCTTTACTTTTAGATGTTAATTATGCACCGGAAAACACAGTCTCCCAAGTTCCTGCTAAGACAAAGCAAATCAATACAGATACTTTCCCCAAGAATAACAGCCTCACTTTACAACAGTGTAAGTTTGCTGACAGCACTGCATACTAAATTCTGAAATAATCCACTGGAAGTAGCAGTTTCTCCAACACTGTTGGCTTAAGAGTTAGCCAGTAATTGAACCTGATGAGGGTAGCATACTCAGCTGTTCCCAGGAGGAAACTACTTGCTGACACTAAGGATCATGAGATTATTAGCAGTATTTATCAAGTGGCAGTAAGATAAAACTGTAATATATGCAAATACAACACATCTCTCCCAAAGTATTTACAGTACACATTAGAAAGATAATACCACAGTGAATAATTAGATAAACTCACTTCAAATCAGGATCTTTTCCTGGGGAGTCACTGTTTGTTCTAAAAATGCAGACACCAGTCTTGCAAACCACACTTCTCCTGAACCAAAGGAAATACTTTTATTTTCTAAGGTCACTTATAGAAGTATATTAAATATATAGTAGACTTGGAAATTCCTAGCTTGGTAGACTACTACAATGAAGAGTATATTCAAATTGTTTCTTGTTTTTTTCCAAATAATCTATTTGTCAGCTAAGGATAAGAGCAATAGCAATACCTTTACGCAAAAATAAACCTGTTTACAAAGTTCAATGCCTATTTGTTGCTTTGCTGATCCAGTATCTTTTCGATTCCAAGATTATGTTGGTTTCCCCTGCAGCACAGTTCTGTTAAGGAGAAAAATATACCACAACTGCAAACTAAGGTAGCTTTTGATTAATGCTATCAGAAAGTGATAATACTGACTGGCAGTAAGGACTGTGAATGTGAAACACAAGCCTTAAGAGGATTCTTACAACATCACTTGTATCTGGTTTTATTTACTGAAGTCTCTGCATATTTCTCAATCTACATTTCTATAATCAATCACATTACATACACCATTTCATATCAAACATTCAGTTCTTAAAAGGGGCCTATAAAGAAAGATGGGGAAAGTCTTTTTAGCAGGACCTGTTGAAACAGGACAAGGGGTAATGGTTTTAAACTAAAAGAGGGGAGATTCAGGCTGGATGCAAGGAAGAGATTTTTTGCAATGAGAGTGGTAAAATCCTGGCACAGGCTGCCCAGAGAGGTGGTGGAGGCACCACCCCTGGGGACACTCAAGGCCAGGCTGGATGTGGTTCTGGGCAACCTGATCTAGCTGAAGATGTCCCTGATCATTGCAGGAGGGTTAGACCAGATGATCTTTGAATGTCCCTTCCAACCCATTTTATTCCATTCCATTCTATTCATTGCACTAATCATATGCTGCGCTTACAACCTTTGCTTACAAGAAACTCCACCTAACACACATAACTATTCATATTTAATTTGTAATTAATTTATTTTAACAGTTCACCTAAATACTTCTTTTAGCTACTGTTCCAGGCTGGTATGGAAAGGAAGGCAGTCTTGAATGAATTTGCTGATTTATAAGCATATTTTAACTCTTTCTTTACTTGACCACGCAGTATTAGCCTAGGTCAAAATTATCAAGGTGGAGTAAAGCAAGCACAGAGTCTTGAAATTTCCTTCTTTCTTCAGAGTCTGCTTTAGATTGTCATTTAAGTATGAAGCTGTATGTAGAGCATCTCTCACATGGTCAACAGCCACTATAGCAATACACAGTACCTCTGCCTAGTGCTGGCACTGGTACTGCTCCTCTGGCTTAGAGGAATACTCCTCTAATGGAGTCATCTTAAGGATACACAAAGTAGTCTGAAAATAAACAGACCCAGAATAATCCCTAGGATCTTCCTTACCACAAAGGACTTTCCACAGCAGAATCAATGAGAGGTTTGACTTTCCGCTTCATGAAAGAAGCAGCATACTAAGAAACACTCTTCCACGTCTGAAGGGGGCCTACAAGGATGCTGGAGAGGGGAGAGGGACTCTTCACTAGGGACTGTAGTGACAGGACAAGGGGTAATGGGTTAAAACTTAAATAGGGGAAGTTCAGGGTAGATACAAGGAAGAAATTCTTTACTGTGAGGTTGGTGAGGCACTGGAATGGGTTGCCCAGGGAGCTTGTGAATGCTCCAAACCTGGCAGTGCTCAAGACCAGGTTGGATGGAGTCTTGGATGATATGGTCTAGTGTGAGGTGTCCCTGCCCATGGCAGGGGGGTTCGTCCTTTCTAACCCTACACATTCTATGATTCTATGATCTTTTTTCTGTTGTTGAACATAAGACAATATGTATATTTTAATCTGTTATGCCCCACAGCATAGCAGTGGTATATTTTTCTTTGCTGGACTTCTCTGTTTATTCTCCAATGTCCTCTGAACTTGGGATAACCAAAAATTATCCTCTAAGAAACTTCTTAACTGTTGTAACTGTTTGGGTTTTCCCTCCTCCCCAACAGGAACATGAGAATTCCCAGTAAAGATTTCAGATACCTGATGAGGAATATTCAGTTATGGGTTCAATGATAATTATGGGTTCAACACAAATATAACTTCAATATTCAGCTTGAAGAAAAAAAAGTAATTCCAAAAATCAATGACAGATGAAAGCAAGTTTTAATTTAGTTTTCAGTAAAAACACATTTTTGTTTGGCCATTCCTGGTGGAAAATGTTTACATTTTCACTTTGTGCTGTTTTCCTTTGGTTTCACTTCCTGTTTCAATTAGAACTTCATCTTGAAACATCTAAATTCTTTGCAAAAGCATCATTTATTCTAAAGAACTGCAGTTCCTAGAAAGAACACAGTCATCAGCACAGCTGCAAACAGGACCATTAGAACCTGTTAAACAGAAAGGTCTTGACAAGTTTTTGCTACAGAAGTTGCCAAGCAGATCTTCATTAGGAATTTAATTTTAAGCTGTGCAGCCTCACCCCACTATAAGAGGTTTTAGAGGTTTAAATAGGGTATGCTGCACAGCCACGGCTACCATGCCATTGCTTTTTTGGAGAAACAGCTATTACTTGAAGAGCAGCATCTGCTTTTCATGAAGTTTTATCCCATTCAGGAACCTACTAAGCAGATATTCTGGAAATGGCAAGTTAAATGGACAACTGCAGATTTCAGAGTCACACCCTTCGAGGTATTTTCTTCCATTCTCCAACGCAGACAGACATACTCCGAACAGTACCTACTGGATGTTCATGGCAAAGATGTGTTTTACATTTATTTTCACTGGTGCTTAAGCACCCTTGCTTGGCACCACTGGGGCAACAATATCTGGTTTAGGATTAAAAGCTTGGGACCTTCATCTAAAACCTCATTTCTGATGGAGACCAGCAAGGAATAACTCTTTTGTTCTCAAGCAGCCAAAATGAAGAGGGTTGTATCCAGCCCCATTTTACCCAACTGTCAAGGTTTTGAAGACCTGGCTGAGAGGGTTCAGTACTCTTTTCTGCCTGAAACTAAAATGTTACTCTTTCCTCCTCACTGCCGTCTCCATCTAGAACTGTGAAGGCTGAAGCTGTTCTGTTGCAAACTGAATATTTAAATAGCAATTAAATCAGAGCAAGCAGCAGCAGCCTCTAACCTAGGTATAAAAATAAGTCCACTTACTTTATGTGAGGTTGCTACCAGAGCAGCAGCAAGCAATTAGGATCCTCTTCCACACAGGCTGCTCTCAGGAAGACGTGCAAGCTGAACTTGCATCCCAAGTGAATATTTAGGCCACCGGGCTAATTTACAAGCAGAAAAAATCCTGTATCTAATGCTGATATGGGCTGAGCTTTACAATACTATGGTAGTCATTTCTCTGCTGGACCAGGAGCCCAAACCCAGACACGTAGAGTAGGTCTACTGAGAGTACGTGCACTTAACAGATGCAGAGGAACAACACCTAGCTACAGGCTCAGGAGAGCTCAGGTACACCTCTGTTTCTGAGACGGGTTTCTAGGCTCACCCAAGAACACAGTAATAAAACCAGTAATCCTACAAAATTTAGCTACCCAGAGGATTAAAATGAAATGAACAGTTCAGCATAGCAATTATGATATTTGGCATATAAATCCCAGCTCCCTTTCCATAGCTGACCTTTAGCCTGTGCCTCCATTCTGTGTCCGTGTGAGTTGTGTGTATCAACACACAAATAACAGCTTCCAACACACAGATCGCAGCTTCCCTTGCTAGTCGGTGTTTTATACTTGTTGGCACTCAAACATGAAGGGTTGCCTGGAAAGAGGAACAAAACCGAAAACATAATTAACACCAGCAGTGGTCAGAACCTCCAGCAGCTGAAGAAACCCTGATGCAGCAATAGGACTTCCAGCACCATCAGCAGAGCCATCATTACATTTTAGCCTTTCAGTGGGGAAAAGGCAGCTGCAAATGCAACCTGCAGTGAGCAGCAAAGGATATTCAGTAGTTTACAACCGATGTGAACTTTTAACAAGCTCACAGAAATCACAAGGTCACCCATTGAGCCAAGAGATGAATCCAGACCAAACCCAGGAGGGGTATATCTGCTTCCCGCAGGCAGCTCGGGCTCCACAGAGGAGAATGCCGCAGGGAGGCAAGCAGACAGGGAACAGGAGGCAGCCTGGTACCCTTCATCACCCACTGGGACCCCTCTCCCCTCATCTACACACCCCACACAGTGATAACACCTCAGGCCCCCGTGCCCTCACTAAACCTGAAAAGGCTTTAGTCCAAATAATCCAACTGAAAACTAATTAGAAAGTTAACTAGCCATTAGTTGAGGCAGTGCAAAGCTTCCAGGAGGGCAAGGCAGGCCCCCAGGGCAGAGGGAGGGCATGGGAAGCACCTCCAGCCACGCACACCTCAGGGGAGGGAACAGCAAACAGGGACATGGAGGTGGTTGGGCTTGAGACAGAGGCTTCATCCTGTTACAGCTGGTGGGCTCCTACACCCCCAGTAACACCAACACCACTCAGCTTCACCTTCACACAAAGCCACGTTACCTGCTGTTGGAGAGGTAACGTCCCAAAGGATGTTTCAGGTAGGGCAGCTTTGGTGGTAGCAGGTACACACAGATGTAGCAGACACATGATGGACCCTATTTACAGGTAGGGCACATGGGGAAACAGAATCCTTGATTCCTTTTACTGGCTTTCTTGTTCTTCAGTGCAAACCACGCAGAGTGAGGGGTTTCAGAATCACTTGGTACATTGGTTTGACTCAGCTGCCACTGAAGTATCCAGTTAAACTCCATGGTTTGTAGTGAAAGCACAGTTAGATCAGCTCTGTTTATCCCACCCAGAATTTCCCACCACCTCGCTTTATCTGTGAATAATAAACAAGCAATTATCAACAGTCTCCCAGTTCTCAGTAGGCCAAGATCTGTTAACAAGTTACCCAAACAACCTCCTTTGGAAAGAAGTAAAAGAACTGTCTGGCAATAGGAATAGCCATCATTTTTCATTAAGAACTCCATCCATCAGCAAAAATATTCTTTTTATATATATGTATATAGAATACTGGGATTATGAGGGGAAAAATGTTTTTAAATATTAAAAATTACTCATAAGCAAACAGGACATGAAAAGAGTCAATCTCCTTACAAACATAGCACCAATGCCTTGGTATCACTTAACTACGGTAAAGAGACTGCAGCCAGCAACAGTTTACCCAGTTCCTCTTCTGAACTGGATTTCATAGGGATAGAAACACCAAAGCCAACAACAAAAAAAGCAGTCAGTGCCAGTGGGACTTTCCTGTACTTTCACCAACTCAGCAAAGCTGCAAGGTCATTCTTGAGCACCCTCAGGCATTATGGATTAGCTTGCTCCTCTACTAAAGAGCAATTAATACTCAGAGGATAAGTGGGCACTACATGCCGTTCCAGAAAATGTACTGACTCTGGAACGAAATGAAGAAGCACTAAGCAAGAAAACTTGTCAGCATTTTCCAGCACCAAACGTTACTGCTAAGAGAGATCAAGGCCAGGCATCGTTTTGTTAAAAGCAAGGCAAAAAAAGCAGGATGTTTTTTCACTCAGCTTCACAGATACTTATTTGGAAAACGTCAGTCAACAAGCTAACATCAAAGTAAAAGCACACAGGGCTGAAAAATTCAGCCGGTTTCAACATGGCTCGTGAACCCATTTCCACTCCTAAATCCCCAGTAAAATGCCTTTTTGCATCCACCATTTTTGTGTTATAATAAAAAGACGCATTAAAGGACAAAGATCAGTAGAATGTAAGGAACACGAAATGTCAGGTGCTGGTCTCACAGCTGGCAAGACAGCAGGTTTTGCTTATCTTTGCAGACAACTACAGATGCTTTAACTACATGAAGGGGTTTAACAGAATGAAACGTTTCCTATTTCAAGTATTCACAGAATTTCGTGACAAAGGGATTGTCCTACCCTGTATTTTCCATCCTACACAAGAGAGACCATTGGATTTTTTCATTCAGAAACTCAGCTGCCCTAGACGGTGCAATGAATTATTTTAAATCCTCAAGGATGATTAATACCTTCGTCAGTGAGATTCTTCCGTTGGTTAAAAAGTGTTAAAACATGTGCCTTAACTATAGAGCAAATTTGTTTAGAAACAACTTCCAGCCATCTGATTCTGACAACTTTTTCCTACTTGAAAGGAGAAGCCTTTGATTTTTAAATTTGCTTTCCTTAGTTTGATCAATCCACCATCAATAACCCCTTTCTTGGCTAAAACGCAAAGATGGAGTTTCTTTAATCTTTCATTAGAAGGAAGATTCGTCAGGCCTGAATGACCCTTTTCTCTCATTTCAGGACTTTTTCTACTATCCAAAATCCTTTTCCTGAGCCTCAGGACTAGCCTGATTATTTTATCAGTTCTTGTATTAATGTCACAGACATATACCTGGTGCTATCTTTTTACACATCCCACGATCGTATTTGTTTTAACCCTCACCCAACAGCAGGAATTTTCATCCTGTCAGGTATCTAAGCTAAGCCATAAATGCTTTAAGGAACATTATAATCCTCATAGCAGATGTATAATTCTGAATGCACCACCTTGCATTTGGCTGTATTAACATGTACATTGTTAAAATGAGACCAGTTTGACAAGTAACCAAGATTTCTGAGGATTTCCTACTTGTCATTGCAAATGCTGAGGCTTCTTACATTTAACCTTCAAATAATTACAATTTTTCTTCCTATCTTGATATACATCAGCAATACTGTGACAGACCAAGAACAGTTTTTCACAGGAACATACTGCAATGCTGTCTAGAACAAGTATTCTCATTTATGCTTTCTGCAGGCACTTGACTAGTTTATAATCTAAGTTTTCACTTCTGTGTGTTACCAATTTCTCAATCTTGATGTTATTTTGACACGGTGTTTATCAGCTCTCACAGGAGCCTACCAGATCAACAAAATTCTTCACGGTCCATATAAATGGAAGTATTTCCTTCGCTAAGACCTGCTGTGTGCATGACTGCCCAGAACCCAGGAATCCCCTTTATCAAGGGAATGCTTCTGTTTAGCTAGGGAATGATTTTTCATGTTTTATTTAATTCTTAAGAACATTCAGAACTCTTCTAATTCGAAGGATAGGACATAACTGTAGAAATAAGCTGCTGTACCTAGGAAGAAGTGAGTGTCTTTGCTCTGTGGCCACAGATACGAAGGGTTTTTCCCAGCTGGAAGAACTTAACCTTCAAACAATTTTCTTCAAGTGTGTATTCTTGAGAGATAAAGAAAGTAACATTTGAAAGTGCACTGAGAAGTCTCTGTTTAGCTGCTTAATAACTACCAGTGCAAGGTAGCTCACTCTGACCAGAAAATTAGATATATTGGAAGACTGTCACCACAGGACATTCATTTGCTCTCGTAAGAGAGCAGAAGTGCTTTGAAGGCAAGCTTTCTAATGCTTGTAAACCAGTGGTGATGGCAGGCAGAGGTCAGATTAATTGCCATCTCCACAGTTTTATTAGGAACCCATACGATTCATGCTTTCTCAGATAAATTTGGCTAGGAGAATTTATAGGACTTCATCAATTTGCAATAATTGGCAATAGTCAAAAGAGAAAAACCAAATCTATTTCATCCTTGAGACAAAAACATCTTTAGTTTAAATTTCCACAAAGAAATTGACTTTACAGCATAGAGGCATCTTATAATTTGTCAGGATGTATCAAAAACTGGGAGTAGAATAACCACCACTAAAATGATTGCAATAGTACAGCAATGACAGTCTAGCTACAACTATCTGCTAACTGTATTTCATAAAGCAAAGAAATAACTTATTACACGTCAGTTACAGATCACCGAGAAGCATACAAGAAAATACTTGACATTCCTAGTGTGTAAGCTTCTGAATTCCCCTGCCACTGTCTCAGGTCTTAAAAGGATACAGCAAAACCAGCATCTGATGAAAGCCAGCAGCCTTGCTCTTCACTGAACAGGATTTCTTTGAAAAATTCTGTAGATTATTAAGCTGAAAGGAAAAAAAATCTATCTAAAGAAAGTCTGACATTGCTGCCTCCTGATGGGGATGGATTCTGCTTATAGACTTTTACTCAGACATTTGAGCAGGAAGCCGTGGTTTTCTACCCGGTTGAATTGAAATGAGTAGAACTGAATGTCATGACTAAGAGAAAGTTCCAGAACACCTCAGGGAAAGATGACTTTTTATAGACCCCTTCTTTGACAGGGATCTAAGCAACTATTTCCTTTGATAAAAATCAGATCTAGATTCCCTTTCTGAATTGTACAAGCTGGTTTTTTGGAATGCACCACATTTAAGCAAAATCTGATAACAGTAACACAGTTCTCTTGGAACATCATACTGTTCTCACTGCAAGACCAATACCGCTCTTGGCACAAAGTACTGCAGCAAACTCCCAAACAGCTAACATAAGATAAAGTTACCCTTTAACTATCAGTCAGCATGACTTAAATCTTTTGCCCTATTTTTGGAAATCCACAGACCCATGACCTGCATGTGGACACTATTTGGGAAATGCTAAGCCTTGGACACATGTTATCTTGACATTTAGCCTATAAACCCTTCCTCTCATCAGTCCTATACCAACATCCCTGGGATGGTTCTGGCTGCCAGGGCTGCCATCTTCTGGCTTTGCCACCATTAATTCGAGCTCTAAAGCTACTAAGGGTAGGTCAGTTCTTGAAAATAGTCCTAGTTTGATAAACCTACCTGGACAAAGTCTCCCTTAAATAGTAATTATACACATAAACATCGTTACAACTCATTGACTATGGTATCTTAGAAAAGATTAATGATTTTAACTACAACAGGCCAGTTACCTGTGTTGGTAAAACAGAGGCAGTAGAGAATTACATGGAAATACTTCTTTGCTACAGTGCTTCTTGTTAATCAGGTGATTATTAACCTGTTTGTGCCGTTCGGTACTCATTCATTTCTAAATCAAATTGAAGATTCAATTCTGTATCTTCATATTGAATGCTCTTAGCCTTTCAATCTGTAATCCCAGACTGGGGGCAGCAAATTTAATTCACCAGCATAAGGGTGAATGCCCTAAGAAACTGCTAAATTTCAAGCAAGCCCAAATTACCCATGTATGTCTTTTCTAAAGAAGCCCAGCTACATTCACAGCCATTACAATGAATCTTTCTCTTCTGAAAACTAGAGACACAGATTAAGACACAAAACTTGCAACCGAACCTCTCTCCAGTTCTTAGAGCAATCACTTTGTGGTCAGCAACAGCAGTGCTTCAAAAAGGATGCGCTCTGGAAGGTCATGCAAAGGTTTTACATTCAACCTTTTCCCCCATTAAAAAAAGAGAAAAGGCCTTAATTCAAGCCAGCCAAGGCCATGTGTGAGTTTCCCTAAAACCTGTCAGACAACTTCATGTGAAAGATACTTATCAACAGATTATGAAATCATCAAAGGTTAAGTTTTTATCACAATGGGCTTTTCTCTGCTGTTCATCTTCTGAAGTAAACAAAAGCAGGTGTTTGCCCAATGTAATTTTGGTTTTATTTTTAATTATTAAAAAAAAAATTAGCTTCTGGTAAGAAAGGCAAAATGAAAGCAAACAGCCTGTTCTAGTTATCTAAGTCAAGAACACAAGCGTGTGCACTGTTCTAGGTCTACAAGAAAGAAAACTCCACAAACCCTACCCCACACAGTAGGGGCTTTGCTTGCTTAGGGGAGTTGCCTGTTTAAGACAGGCAGTTTCAGCCCTAAATGAGGCTGTGCAGTCCACTGCCACCAGTAAATCAGTAACCCCTGTGGCTGGGTGTAACTTTCAGAAAGAAATACACCCCTCTTGTGTTGAGCAGAGCCATGAATTCACTGTTTCCTACCACTGGGCACCTGTTAAATGCATTTCTTGTGCCTTCCTTAAGCCATCTTCCACACACCAACCCGACCAAAATGCTTCCCAGTGAGCACGCTCAGATCATCAGGAGAGTGGAACGAGGTCCTCCAAGAAGCTGTTAGGATCTATCACAGCACAAATGACAGCATTAATACAGTAATTTCAAAGATTACCTCATATGAAGTAAAAAAAAAGAAAGGAACTACATGCTATGATAGGAAATGTGAACTTCCTTGTGAAGAGTGATTCACTTGGAGCAGCCCTGATATAGGATGGTAGAAGAAAGGTATTCATTATTTCATACAAAGCCATGTCAAAGGATTTCAATATCCTACAGTCAAAGGTAAGAATAAACTTAATGTTTCATTTGGAAGCTCAATTCATTTTACATTTGATATGTTAGGATTACATTATGTATTTCAGTTGCAGCATGAAATTCTATACTGCAGCTTGAGATACCATCTCAGTGTTCTTTTGAACTGCTTTCATTTTTCATACTACTTTCTTTGATATCATTCACTGTGTGCGCAGATTTCTGTCAACTAGATACACTTGAATGTCTAGGGTATTTTTTTTTCTCAAAAAGCCAATTGCTATTTTTGTGAGTGGCAAAGCCAAAAGACTGCAATTGCCTTGTGAACAAGGGACTTTACTGATCATGAGATTAAAAATAAATGATCTTACCAAATATTACTTTTGAGAGCTGTTTAATTAAAAAGCAAAACTTAATTGTATCACTACAGTCTTCTGAAGCGGTAAGAATAAAAACAATTGAAAGGAATCTTTGGTTTCAGTGAAAATTTCTGTTTTTTCCAGACAAAAGGCATTGGCTGTATGTAGTCACTGTCTAGGAAGACACTCCAACCTTACAAAGCAGACATCTCCACAGCTAACTGCCCAGGCCTGGAGCTTCATAAAACTGTCTCTTACATCATCAATCTACTCAAAATAAATGCACCTGAACTGTATACTTTTGACTGTACGTACACATAAACATCCATAAGCATACAAGAGAGTGCATTTTGATATAGGCAGACATGGCATTTACTACAGCAGTTGTTGGCTTTGGCCTCACCCAACAGGGAGAGGGAAGTCATGCGTTAACTGCTCATCTGGAGAATTTTAAAAAGATCAGAAACCAAACTAAAATAAAACTTTGTTCCAATTTATAACACATGCAACAATAATTATTTCAGAATACGTGAAGAAATGTAATCTATGGTAAAGACTACTCTTCCGGTTTTAGTTTCTACCAGTTCCAAAAACCTGACAGATTTATCTTGCAAGTAGAAACCAGCTACTTGCCACAGATTTCTCTTCACATTTTAAATGTTAACAGCAGAAACCATCTGATGGAGGGGCTTTCACCACCCTTTTGCCAGCAAGATATTTTAACACGCTAAACAAATTGCAGCAAGCAGAACTGAGGAGAGAATGGAGGTGTAAGGCCTTTAGTGTCTTACATATATTCAGTGACAAAGTGACTCCTCAAAAGCGACAAAGGAGTTTAACAAACACTGCAGCCCCGAGCAGTCAAAGTTGACTCCGCTCTGAGACTAAAGGAAAGTTGTAAGGTTTATTTCTTTTTAAAAGAAGGCCATCAGGAAGATAAAGAAATTAATCTCAAAAAAAATCTACTACAGAATAAGTATCTGTACCAGAAACACCTTTGCTTAGATTAACAAGTCAAATGAATTCCCCAAAGAATAAATTTGTAGTCTGGAAGTCATGATATCTTACAATGAAACAATTATCTTTTAAATTAGATCTCTCGTCATGCTCAAAATACATAGGTAGTGTAATTCTTTCAGTACATTTTTTGCCTGTGTATCTCCCAGTAACCCTTTTGTACCCTTCCACTCCCTAAATATTAATGATCTACATTGTACATGCAACCTCCTGAAGAAATAGTTGAGACTGAGCAAACAGGCTTCACTGGTGCTACATCCTTATAAAGCTTTATCTGCTGTGGGTGCTGAACAACTACTCATTTTCTATTAATAAAAACACTGTATCTGCACATTAAAACCACTAAACCACCCAAATGAGAGCAAAGGAGTTCTCACAGAAGCACACGTGCTTTGAGCTGTCTCATCGCAAATGCATTTACTTTGGTTCCAACTTTAGAGGAATTCTGAGCATCTTGGAAGACCAAGATTGCCTGATACGGAGAAATTTTAAAAGAAAAAAAGTTTAAAAAGAAAAAAAAATATTATGCTACTGGCATTAATTGCTGAACCTCCCCCAGCATGGATGCACTAAGCAAGGTTTGATCCCTTTGGAGAATGAAAGGTATGTTAGCTAAAATTGACTGTGCTGTATGAATCATTTCAAGGCGATGAGCCTGGTCATAGAACAGTGAGAGGGAGGAAAAGCTGAACATCAGCCATTTATCTCTCAAAAGGTGTGAGCATTCATGCAGGGAGGATTTGATCACTTTTGCTTTATAGTCAATAGAACGATCTAAAATTATGCTCACACACTAAACAAGCATTTCCATTTCAGAGAGTAACCCATAATGGAAGTAACTTGAATTACCTACAGCTGCCTCAAGTAAGCTTTTGCAGGGTATGAATGCATGGCTGTGGTCCTGCAGGCAGTGTAGCCAGTAGCCAGATGTCAGCTGAACTATAATTACTGTTGAGGCCCATGCCCTTCCTTACCCGGTGGGAAACAGCTTCTCTCAGGGAAGTAAGTTACACACACATTTGTACTTTGTCTGCAGCAAACCTGTTATTTCACCAGATTAGCTGCAGCCTTTGCGGTTCATTCAAAAGATCCCATCATTCAAATTAAAGCCAGTTTTCTTTACATTAACAGCATTTTATTTCAAAATATATTAAACATTCTGTGCTTACAAAGGACTGCCGTGTGAATACAATATTAAGTTAAAAGCTTCTCAGACCTGCTACAAAAAAATGTTTTTATTAGGAAGAGGACTGTGCATACAATCAAAATTATTTAGTTTAAATACCTCTGCAGTCCACACAAGCACTTCTCAATTTTAACTCACACGTTTTTTCCTGCCACAGATGGACACAGGGGTTATATTTTCAATATTATACATGCAAAACCAGGTACCATACCAAAACTAATTATGATAACACCAATTTTGAACACAGTTCCACTCTGAAGATATATCACATGTACAATTTAAAACAAAATTTGTGTCAACAAACAGTGGAAGTTACTGCTCCAGATTCCCACAGGTCCTGGGTTGGAATGCACGCTTTAGAACAACCCACGCTCCGTAATGCAAAAGATCTGCTGCTGGGTTTGAGTAGGGTCTAGCCAGTCTTAGGACGTGGTGTCAAAGCTTTCTTTGGATTTGGTTTGGTGAGATTTACCAAAGGGAAAAAACCTTCTCTATTATTATGAACAAAACATCAAACACCAGTTAACATATATATGTATCTGTATAGGCAAACACCTAACTATTAGTATAAAAAGTTGGTTTCCAACAATCATTGAAGCATAGAAAACTCGTTTTAAAGGTAACAAATCTGAACAAATTGTATGCTTGCAGAACATACCAGTGATGACAGATGTTAGAAACTGAAAACATTGATGAACACAGCCAGGAAGTTATAAACACCACAAAAATATTTTTTACTGATACTTCCTGAAAAAGCTTCAGTTTCCAGCAGAGACTGGCAGAAAGGGACCCAAAATGTGGATTTTAAGTCCCCCCAACCCCTACCTTTATGGCCTGGATGTCAGTTTTTAAGCTTTGTGAACTTTTGTTCTGTGGCTGCTTTTTGGCTTTCTGATTCCTCTTGCATTCGATCTACTCCAATATCATAAAAAGTTACTCTGACTTTAGGTCCTCATTGGATCATTGTATGTAACAGTCAAGTGACAAAAATTGAGTCTAGGAAAAGAAATTAACCTTTTTGCTTCACACCATCATGATGAAAATTCTTCTGATATATGTGGATTTTAGAGCACTCACTCTGTCTTTATGAGCTTACAAATGCTTCCTGCTGCAAGCAGACATACTTTGCTTCTAACCCAACTCTAGCTTTGGTATCATCAGTGCTATATTCAAAGAATAATCTCCAATTCAATGCAACGTGAATTACGTTTATCCAAGTCCATCAAAGATGCATTTACTTGCCAATTAGCAATTCCTTCCTGAACTGGACGTACCATTTCAGTATGGACATTCAAAGCATGCTTTTCAGGTCCTGGAATCCATCCCAACAGAGGATGAAGCAATACTCTCATATACTTGCATTAAAACAGATTTGAAACAGAATACTAGACTAGGTGTGGAAGAGCTTAAAAGAATAATGACCCATAAAGAATAATTTCATGACCCATAAATTTTGGCAGCTCTTTAGCAGATGTGTGCAAATACTTCCAGGAAGAGTAATCACTTAGCAATGTACTACTACACGTAACAACAGCTTTTCCCAACTTTGTATTAACTACAACAGTTCAAGTCACCTTACCAATATTTGATTTGCTTCCCCCAACCTTTATCACGTATCCATTAAGAAAAATGTTGCTTGTTTTCACTATATACAGGCACTATTTTGTTCTCAGATATCTTAAAAGAAGATAAAACAAAATTTCAGTTGTCCGAATAGGCTAGAGATTGCTCATATTTATGTAATGCTGTATATCAATATATACATTTACAGACCTAATGTAGAATCCCTGGATATGCTCATCATTTCTGACTGTTTGTTAACAGTCAATTCTAGTTTTGTATAAATATAAATGAGAAGAGAATTGCCAAAGTACACTTTACAAAAAGTGTAAGAAATAATGGTATGGGGAAACCCTTTGAAATACAAGCCAAGACAGTTTATAAAAATGATGCATCCATGAATTTACGAGATGTCAGCTGTCACTCAATAAACGTTATTCAACTGGGAAATCAATTTTCTCCTGTAAAACTGAAAACTTCAAGGAAAACAACTGCATCTCTAGAAGAAGAATGCTACCTCCACTATTGGACATAATGAATACTAACTCCAATTCTAACACCTTTCAGCACCTTCTAAAGGAGGTTGTGGCTGTTTTCAGATGTAGTGTCCACAAAGGTGGTGCTCTCTGCAGTGACAAACTTAAGCCACGAAAACATGAACAGAATGTGTGAATAAAGGCAGTTATGGGACCATCTTCTACCCCTGATACAAAGCTACAAAGTCAGTAGAATAATGGTATTTTCCCACCCTTAATCTATGAGGTCCATATGGGAAGGCAGCACTCTGCAATATTCTGTCACCAGTATAGGGATCAGAAGCACAACAATACTGCTACGGCTTTCACTGGGGAACAATTTTACCCACTTTTGTATTTTTAGGCTTTCTGAAAACAAACATTTAACGCGGCAGCCATACACCTGTTTCAGAAGTTACACTGATACCCACAAAGTACAATACTGGAGACAGCATCCAATTTTCCTACACAATGCTTTTTTATTATTTTAATTAAACAGATTAAGGATTTCCTAATCTAGTAATCACTGACAAATTATACATATCTTCTCCCCAAAGTTTTCAAGAGAAGCCACAGTCAATGAAATCATCAAGCCTACATGTACCCTAGATGAGCTGCAAATACATACCATTGTACATGAAAGTATCTGACTGTTGTCTCTGTTATTAGGTATGTGGGTATCAATTTATGAAAAAATGTGTGTTGTACGCATAATGTTAAACTTTATTTTTTTTAAAAAAGCAGTCTTCAAAATAAGCCATTACTGCTCCCAACTGGTCGTGGAGCATTTGTGCTGAAAGTTACCATACTGCAGTTACGCTGGCAAAAATAATGTGTGCCAGATTCTCACCCATTATAGTTTGTTGCTTCATGTATGCAATTAAGCCAGCATTTGCAGTGACCCAAAGTTAACATGCTGGGCTGTAAAATGGCACACATGCACTTCTGCTGGTTCTGCTATAGCACAGGAACATTCAATTACAGTACAGGAAGGGGGGGAAGGGTGAACTTTGACTCAGCACACGAAGCAGTTACCACTAGCCCTTTGGCACTCCACTGCTTGCAAGAAGACTGATTTGCTAAAAGACAACGATAAAAACCATCACAGTTGTATTTCACAGTACCGTAAGACCACACTGTCTTGGTTTACCACAAGCATTCCCTTCTGAATTCTAATTGGTTTTGTTCAAATTAGTTTTGTTCAAATGGAATACTAAATATACTAAATACAAGTAAATACCTGCTCCTGGAATGATTCTTTACAGTAAAGCTGAAGGCCACCAACTTCTTGCCTTTAAGCACAATGACAAGATGGTCTCTCCTAAGAAAACTGTAATACCACTGCAGAAAAGGGGATATGAGGAGTTTCCCATCCTTTTTTTTTTTAAACCCACAAGCCATCTAAAAGCTTATGCCGCAGAGCTGCTGGTTGCTTTTGCAGGTGAAGCAACATAACCAGGAACTGGCATGCTACAATGACCGCAAGTCAAAACGACTGGTTTGATTATTTTCACATTAATCTGTGAAGATCTAAACTAAACTGTTCTTAAAGATGCTAAGTCTTTTCAGAAAAGAATACAGATTGTTAAATATGCAAGGACAAGTTCTTCCATTTCTACTGGTAATTACACACTTAAACCCTTAAATAATCAAGGCATGCTTTTTCATAAGATAGGATTTTGTGGGGTTTGGGTTTTTTGTTTGAGGGTTTTCTTAAAGCATGGCAAAAGCCAATGAATATTTCATATTCTAAGAAGGTATAATTGGTGGTTTTGTTTCTTCTTTATGACAGTATACTGTTACTGTACCACCACTGAACCATACAATCAGTTCCTCCACCAGGCATGGCACATGGCATGAGCTCCTTAAGCTACATTTACTGAGAAAGACTGTACTATGGATGGCTCTTCATGGCAAAACTTAGCAGAATTTGAAACAGGAAGTGTCAATATAAAGCCTCATGGCAAAGGAGGGAAAACTAACAAGACTACATCAGATACAAATTCTCTATACAAAATGGTTTCTCTTTATGTTGGGAAAGGCACATTTCATAACAAGAACATATCTTCTCAGCTGATTTTACTGATTTGCCATTACTAAAGCTGTGTCTGAAATGCCATTTTAAGTTTTCGCAGCAGAGACCCTTCTTTGATTTAAGGAGGTCAGGTGAAGTGGGAGGGACAAGAAGAAAATTTAAAAACAAACAAAAGAATGCTTTAAGATGACATTCTTAAATTACTATATTGAGTACTATAGCAATCTGAAAGATTGTCTCAGACATAACTAGGATAGCAAACGTGGACAATACAAATGTCTTGACCAGTGAGCAAAGCGGAGCAATGGAAAACTGGAAATACATTAAAGATGCATATTTCTTGCTAGTAATCTTCTTTAAATGTTGTCTACAAGAAGCTACAGTGAGAACACAACATTTCAGTGCAAAACTGTGAACTACGAAGAAGTAATATAACAAAGAAGTTTCCCAAGTATCACAGTATTCAGGCTGGCTAGAATGTTGCAGAAATACTTAGGGACACCCTTGGGTTCTTTGTCATCCTCCATCCTAGCCAGCAGCAATCATAAGAATGCGTTTCATTGAAGATTCTACATAAGCCACAAAACCAAGGAAATAAATAAGCACCGGACAGTTACTTAGTTCAAGCAATATATCCTTCCTATTCAGTTAGCTGGAATTGATGTGTAGGTCTTTCAGAATTTAAAGTATTAAATGGTATGTTTACATATTTCAATGACTTGAGTCAAACCACTAAATTAAGCCTGAGTCTGTCATCCGAACGCATACCTGCAAGTTTGCAGGTGTAAAATCATCATACTCAAAACCCCTCATTTAAGCATAAAATTTCATCAGCGAAACTGCAGCAGTTAATTTTGAGAACTGTAGGAGTTGGCTGTTTGTGTCTTAATAGGCAGCCTGTTTATTGCAAACCTATAGCAGCCCTTCCTTGCTTAGGAAGTATCAGAGTACTGTCCAATTCCTTTCTATGGCAATGTATTTTCAGAAATAATGAAAAATACATGCAATATCATTAAAATAAGAGCCTTCCAAATCTACCAGCACTTCTGCAACTCAATTAAAACAAACACCCACATTATCAAGAGCTGTTTGTTCACATATCTTAGACATCCTTATCCCTAGGTAAGAACAGATTTTTGCTCCAACAGCTGCATTACCATCAACAATAAATGCAAGACTTGCCTGGATCTTGTATAACCCTTTTATCAGTCAAACTCTGACATAAATTGAAAAGACATTACTAAAACTGGAAGGCGGTTCTTTGGTTAAGCATGTGTGTCTGCTACTTTGTACCCATGGCCCTCACTGTATTTGTGGAAAAGCTGTTCAAGTATGAAATTTCTACCAAACCCCCTACTTCCTATTTATAGGAAGGACACATTTATAAAGATCCATTGTGTCAAAGTCTTTCAACAATCAATACAACAGGCCTTAAACGTCTAAAACTGCAATTTAAGCAAAATTACATATGAAAGAAAAGCACTAGAGGAGTTTGATGCTGTGACCTAGGTAACACACCATTTCAGGACTTTAAGAACTCCATTTATTATTGAGATTTGTCTTAATATATAAGATATATCTTATTATGATATTTGGCTAGGGGCCTACAGGGGGAAAAAAAAAACAACTCAAACTAAACTAAACCAAAATTCATGCTCTTTCCCCTTCCTCTTTGGAAATAAATTTGTTTGAAAAGTTTGAACTCTGCCACAGAACTTCAAAACCAACATTCAACAATCCCCATTCAACTTCTTCCTATTATTGGAAGCAGATGTGACTTCCAGATGAACAGATGAGGTACATTACCCCTGCCTGAAACATTTAAGGTCTTTGATTAAGTTTAGCTGACCAGATGACTCCATTGGGATGGTGGGTAAACAGCAAAATACAACAGATTTCACTGCAAATAAGGAAAAGATTCAAACCATTTAAATAAGTCTTCCTATTGCAATATGAGGAAAACTCACATTTAACAATTTGCATGTCTACTAATTTCAGGAAAACATTAGAAATATCAGCCTCTAACAATATTAAATTTCAGTGTGTATAGTGTTATTATGAGTTACAGATGATGGTCAAAGCCTCTAAAGAGAGGAGCAGCAAATAATTATACTCTACTTTTATTTATCAATAGTGGTTTATACCTTTTTTTGCCACCAGATTAACTGAAAATAAATTATTTTGGAATCAGCTTTCTTTAAAGCTACTACAATTTAATAACACAAATAGCCCAATAAATAAAAGCCAAGTTAGTCATTTTTGCAGACAAGATTACTACTCCAGTGGATATACCTGTCCTCTTAACTATTCTTTTTATGAAGACAAAAGTCTTTGAGGCGTTCAACAAGGCAGCTGAACTGTGTGTTGGTATACAAAGCCATGGGAAGTAGACATTCTCTCCTGAGGAGGCAAAGTGCACAATAACATAAGGCCAGCTCAAGAAGTTTAAGTAGTACTTTCTGTTAAAGCCCAAGCTCTGCTGCTGTGCTTCCCTGTGAGCTGCCCCTAGGCACAGCTGGAAAGGGACAGAAGGCCATGACTGTTGGGTACTCCAGACAGAAGACAGTGATTCTCTCATGCTGAAGAGATGCAGCACAGCACCTTCATCACTCTGCAGCCATTTTAATCTCTTCAGGACTCCCTCTAGATGACCTGGGGGGAGGGAGGATAAAGAAAAAATAAAATAAATCCGTTCAGTGATCTGATCTAGTTTCCTAGAAATTAAACAGGAATCAAATACACATGCAATTTTTTCTGTGTACTTTGGGAAGGTCTATCTATGCAATCTTGGAACATAAATTCTACAAGTCAGAGACTACAGATAGGTCCAATTAGTATTTTTCCTCTTAAGTTACTCATATGAAAGATGACAACATTATTCATGTGAATAAAGCAAAGGATCATTTTTGACAAGCACAGAAACCTCTTTAAGATGTATGTATAATGAGCTAACCTATGTAATTGAACAAGACAGTAGAGACACTAAAATGGCTACTGTCATTAATAACTTCACAATATGAATTCCAACTATAATTATTCAACTAGGAGTTTATTCAGCCCATTCCTTAACTGTAGTTTAAAGATATACTTCCATATTCCACATTTGGTAATTTCAATAAAGAGATTAATCAAGACCATACTTTAATAGAATAATGCAATATAATATTATCTCATTTGTTAAATTCAAGTATGCTTATTTAGATTTTACAGTATTGTACAGTAACAAAAAAATGCAGTATTTATAGGCAGACCTCTTAATAATAACAATGAGTACTAACTACTAGATAGCCATTCAGAACAGTTTTACACAGAAAAAAGGATGTTCTGTTATCTCCTGAACTTTTTGAAAGAGAGTTCCATAAGAAGCTGAGTGACATTAAACAAACATTTCAGGTTTACAAGTTCCAGTGAGTATTTTACTTTACCATAATTTTTATTTCTAGAATATGGGATAGATGAATCCTCTCCAAATACTTCAACAGGCATGTACATGTATATGCACGCTCATATATAAAACTCAGGCACACACTCTCTTTACCTATGTGGACATATGCTGACCCATGTAAAAACGTAACACATACATGTAACACATTTTGTAACTTACCGGTAAATCTGTAATGGCCACGCTGATTGTGATGGAGTGGGCACTGAATTTGTTGGACTCACCAACATGGCGCTATATATGTTGGAAGCAACCACAAGTATACAAAGTAGAATTGGTCCTATGATAGCTCCTTCCAGCCCCAGGTAGTATGCTCCACCAGCTACTGCAAGACCTGTCAGGTAAGGATGGCCACCTCTGGAATGATGGCGCAAAAAGAACAGAATTAAATTAAGAACAACAAACAATACTCTCAATTATGAAATGTGAATTAATCACAAAATTTTATTAAGCTTAGAAAACTACACAGCTAGCTATAGATACCGTAGTTTCACTTATCTGCTGTTTGACTAATAGCACAAATATTCCCAGCTGTATTCTGTGTCCTATTTGCACAACAGATCAAACAGTGCATTGTAGCACATAATGCTGGTAAATATCCACAATGCAGCAGCTACTTTATAGACATCTGCTGAAGAATGTCTGAAGGACTTAATGGCAAAAACATTTCCATTTCGAAAATGGAAAGATGAGGATTACAAAGACTGTTCATGCCTTATGGTCAAGAATTGTTAAAGACAGCTAGAAACATGCACTATGAACGCCCCTGAGAAAACACATTAATTTACACTATGATGGCAACTTGCATTGCACCTTTCAAAGAGCAGTGAGCATACATTCTTTAAATACATAGTCATGTCTTCTCATTTTGTTATAAAACACCCTCTCAGACTGTTTGTTATCATTAGGCTTTTAATGTTTTCAGATGAAAAACAAACCCAGATTTTTATGAACATATTTACTGGAAAGCTGGGGCCACTGGAGCTTTTGGTATGAGCTATTATGGCAGCAAGTAAGCCATGCACTGTTCTTTTCCATGTTACCAGTTCGGATGTGCCACATGAATCCTATCAAGAGCAGTTACACAAAACCTGCTCATCATGCTTAATCTTTATAGTTAAACTAATTATGCTAATATGGAATTATATAAGAAAAGGTACAGTTGAAATTTAGCACCCAATTTTCAGGAGCTTGCTCTAAATTCTGAGTGTAATGGAGTGAAAATACCAGCTAGTATAGAGCTACAGCAGTCTCAGCCAGATTCCTACTATGGTCCTGACTTCTATTCAACTCCCACACTGGCAGTCTTTGCCTTCATTGCAATTGTGTGCGGAATGAGACTTGTAACATCATATACACCTCAATCATACCTTACCTAGATCCAATTTAACCTACTGGTAATGCCAGATTGTTTTTCTGAGGGGACCGATTTCTCCAGCAGTAGACACATGATTCGTTTCTAAACTTTACCCAGCCTTTGCATCAGTTTAAACATTCTTCTGGCTAGTTTGCTAAACTAAACAGATCACCCAATGAAATAGGACTACAGTATAAGTTTAATGCATTTGGAAAACCCCGCATAACCTAATTATAGCTATTTAAAATATATTTAATCTAATCTGCAAGACAGCATGATGCTTACTGTTCTGTTTAATGAGAAAAATACAATTTTGCTCCACTGTCAGAAAATCTATTCCTGCCACATGTATTTTCTGGACAGTAAACAGAGCCTGCATCCCCTACAGTCAAAAAATGTATTCTAATAATAATAAGAATTATTATCTGGTTAAATAGCTACTAGTCTAAAATGTACCTACAATTTACTGTCGGAAAAAAAGCCCTAATTTGATTATACTTCATCCGTTAGCTTTAATTCATGCAAAAGAACTAGTGTCATAGCCAATGAAAATAAGTATTAATATTGTACATATTATCATTAGGTCTCTCTGTTCAGTGTAATCATATCTCGTGAACAAAAATACTAGTTTCTAACAACACAGAACTGAAGCACTTAGTGTCCTTATTCTACATTACTGTAATAAAAATCAGCACAAATCATTTGCCAGGACTAGTACTGGCATATAACTAAGTATGGACCACAAAATCCTCAATTCAGTTTACCAGAATTGTTTCTGATGATCAAGGCTGAAGCAGTAACTAGAGGAGTACAACTTTCTATCTATTCTGTACATGGCTGTGAACATGTGTTGCTCTGCACAGTCTGGAGTTTGTTTTTCTGTGCACAATCTCAAAAGCTGAAACCAGGAGACATTTCATGTCAATAGAGGCAGCCAAACACCTAGGAAGATTTTTCAAGCAATCCGTGCCTACATCCCACAACAGGAAAACAGCACTGGCTTCTGTCTCTGTAGAAGCCTGTCTCCAGTTTTGCAATTTTATCTGTCTCAACACATTTAAATATCAATCCATAACCAATAGCCTCTTACACTGGGGTGTGGTGACACAACACAAATGCTGGTTTCAAACAAATCCTCACAATCCAGTCTGAAAAACTGAAGTGTTTTTTCTCAGGTCTCTAATTAGCTCATGAACTTCTTGTTTGTTCTGCAGCATCATCTGGCAATAGGTGAGTTAAAGGAAATACTGCACACCTTTAGTCAATGACTAGATAAATTTCGAAGGCATTCTTAGAATTACTTTGCCAACCAAAGCAGTTGATTTTGCTGACTTTGAGAACAAGTTCACAACTTCAAGTGACAAAGTCCACAGAAAAGAGGTCTGGCAAAGTAAAGGCACTTAGGAAGAAAGACTTCTTACTATATGGTGATTCCTATGCTTGGAGACACCGTCTGCATGTTTCAGAAATTAAAGTGTCGATAATCATTAATCATTTTTACAAAAGTAACTTTAAAAAGCCTCCAATGTACTTACCCTGATATATCTGAATAAATTGCTGTATCTACAAAGTAGGTTGGCAAGAGATGAAAAACCAAGAGTAAAATGGCTTTGCATCCCTGTCCTTGCACAAGCCACAAATCTAGGACTGCAGGGACGGCTGCCCAGTATGTCCCCAGAAACGGCACTGCTCCAAGGATTGCTGCTAATGCTAGAGCACACAGAAGCAAAGGTGAGAAAAAAAACAGAGAAACATATTTCACAAACACATTTATAGTTAAATTCTGATGCTTTTGCCACACTGGTAGTCCCACTTCTATCAACTGTTGTAAGTAAGATACTGAAGGAGTGCTGCGTAAATCTCTTGGTATTTTATAGCTGTTGTTTAAGGAAAAAAAGAAAATTATGCTATTCCCTGTACCAAAAAGCTTTACCAACTGCCAGTCATAAGGAGTTACTTCCAAAAGGGGCACCAATTCAGAAAAAATGACAGCTATACCAGTCATACACATTTCAAACTTTTATACAGTTACAAATTATCAACTGTGTGCAAGAAAACATACAAGCAAAAGTCTCCTTGTACTTACCACATCTCCTGCATTCGACCATAATAATGCAGGTAGGACTGCGAAAAACCACACAAATATAAAATCCATGACACGTATTTCTGTATACACATGTGTACACACAGGAGTATGCCCTTCTAAACATATAAATTATACAAATACCTGTTGAAATCTAAAGTGATGCTGTACTGCTGTCATTCTAATTTAATGCAACAGGAATGAACATAACATAAATAATTAAGAGGTTTTTCCTCTTTTTTGGTCTCATTAACCAGAAAGCAAAAACTTCTAAGATTTCATATGTAGCTGAAAAAAAAGAACAGTTGCCTTCTAAGTAGGTATAACGACAACCAATGCCTTTAAGTAGTTGCACTTTCTAACAGAGCCATTTCTTATTATCCCGGGTTTTGTTGCCTTATGACTTTCCTTCTTGTTCCCTTGTACACAAAGCTACAGCATTTCAAATTTACTATTATTAGATTATTTTTAGTGGAAGAAAAGCAAAAGAGGAACAGAGAAGATTTTTCACTGAAAACTGTTCAGCCATTTCTAAACCTAAGATTAAAGAACAAAAGAAAACCAGAGGCTGATGATACAGTCAGGCAACAGTACTGAGAATAAGCAGCATGCCTCCATAATGCATTTTCATGATACCATGTCCTCCTGAATTTAGGCATCTTGAAAAATCAGCACCTGTCAACTACAGAAGAAACAAAAAACAAGACATGCAGAATGAAGTTAAAACCTGGAAAGACTTGGACTGAACAGAAGGAAGAATTACATCCTGCAAAAGGAACAGACAGAAGTAAAATAGCTGGTAGGGGACGTGCTGTGAAAACAGAAAAAGGCAAGGCACAGGGGTAGGATAGCAATCAGGAACTTCACTCTGCACATGGCTACTCCTAAAAATAACTTCAAGGCTAATCTTATCAGCAATATTTAATCACACTTATCTTGTACAATACGTATGTAATCATATTATCTAAAAATAATTATAATTGTTCAAATTCTTACCAGATGGTATGAAGACTATGTTAATCCCAAATATAGTGTGAGTCAGCCAAGTGTAGAGTCCATAGAACCCAGCCATTTTGAGGGAAGCATCAAACACACCTCTAAAACAATCAAAGAAACTCTGTTAAATTCTATTGGCAATAAGATTCTAGAACTATAAAGATACACACAAGCTGGTTTTGAAAATTGCAAAGCCATTAATGCCACAAATAACACAGCTGACACAAATAACTTCTGCTGCACTAAAGACACGTTTGCTCCCACTAAACCCTTATGCTTTTGTCAAGCCAACTTCCACGGCCTTGTTGGTCTCTTAGATCTTAGACCTGTCCCATAGAAATCCCTTTGCACTATAAAGAAGGTATCTCAATTTCTGAAACTCTTCATTGTTGACACCAAGTTTCCAACACTTTAATGTGACTTGTCAGGTCCTTTCAAAACAAAACCAAAAAGAGAAAAAAACCCGAGCATATCCAGAACAATTTGTTAGAAAGAAGCATTAAACGTACATTTTTGAGTAAATCTTCTTCCTATCAAAAAAAACAGGAACTGTGGCACAAATACATCTCAGTTGTCAGAAATATATAAACATATCCTTATATGTTATACCCTTAAAATATATAAACCTGTCCTTAAGTATCTCTTTATATTTCCCATAAAGATGTTTTCTCTACTGCAGTTAAATTAACAGGGTCTTAACAACTTCTATGAGAATGCCCCAAAACTACACATCAGCATACAGGAGGTGAAACAGGCCTCTGGCTTGAGGCAGGTAAATGAAGCATCAGCTTCACCTGAAATTAAAATACGTATCTACAATTACAGGAAAGACTTAATCAGTTATTTTAGATTTTCCCCCAGAGACTATAAAAGAAGGGAAGACAGTCTCATTATGGTAACCAAAAGAAAGACAACAACCCCAAAAAAAAGATACCAACAGCCAGAGAAAATTGCTGTGAATTTAACTATGTTAGGGTATAACTGCAAAACTGTCTCTCATTCATAAGAAAACATCCAAAATTGCCTAATTTACAGTTTTCACATTTCATTTCTGACAAGCATCATTTTTTTTTATCCTTAGCTGAATTTTAGTCAATTTTAAATTCAAGTTCTGCCATGTCTTTTGCTGCTGTAGTCATGCAACTTGTAAGAAAATTTTACACTGTTAAGACCATTACTCCTTACAGATGCACTAAGTGAGCAACAAAAAATTCCATCATGAACCATCAGGGATGGCCTGGTTTGATGTCATTCTGCAAGTTGATACATAAAATATTTCAATAGCAAAAAAGCATGTACCTCTGAAAGACGTAGAACAGTACAGCACCTCTCTAGCTCCTTGCATCTAGCACAAACAACTAGTAAGCTGGAAGGAGAAGGCATTACACAGCACTGAGCAGCTGTGAGGTGCCAGTGGTCAAGCAGAAGTGAGGAGGATATACCTAACATAATTTTCCGCCCCTCTGCACTTTTCTCTGTCTATTCCAACTAGCCAGAAAAAAAAAAGCACAGGGGATTCTAATTTGTGGCGAGTGTGGCCCAAGAGAACTCCCTTAAGTCTCTGAAGACTCATGTTTGTTACTTCTGTAGGAAAAAAATTAAGAATCATCCCTTAAAGTCTCCAGACTGAAAACACTAACCAGAACTTTCATCAACAGCATGCTTCCGCTACTCTGCATCTTCAAGATGATGTAGTATGCTAGTGCAAATGCTAAATGAATTTATTACCCTCTGTAAAATGGAGACCTTCCTGGGGCAATTATGACAGTAAATTCATTCCATCTCTTAATACATTATTGGCATACATGCAGCTTCCTTGTATATACAAGAGTAATTGTATGTTCCAGAAATCAGAAAATCCAATTGCTGCTCACATCTCACTTTGGCACTGTATCTGGATGAACCACTTTACCTGCAGGAACTGTCATCTGCAAATGTGTAATTTATGAGCACTTTGGTGTAAGGCATACTTACACATACATATTCCATTTTACTAAGCTTTGAAAAGCGTATAAATAAAATAATAAAACAACAAAAGAGGACAAGGGTCATACTTCACACTATCCAGGTTAAAAATTAAGAAACTTCTGTAAAATTGCCAAATGTTTCGGCATAGCTGGCCTAAGTATTTTTTGTTGTTAAATTTCTTTCTACTTCATTGAGGAGCTAGGGAATTTTCCTGTGGATTTCAAAAGGGAAAGCACCACCTCTTCATTTTATGGGTTTTGTGAGTTTTAGTGGATTTTTTCCCCTCTTTACTGATCTCCCATAAAAAGTCTACAGCTTCCCCTCTGCTCCTACTGAAGTTTACATTCATCTGTGTCTACCTGAATTCAGGTTCACTTCACAGAGTCTGCAGGCAAGGTCTGTTCATCATCAGCAACACAGTGAAATTTCAAAAATTCCAACCCAATGCTGCAAGAAGCCCAGGTGAAAGGAGCTCTTCAACTTACAGTATTCATTTTTTGACCTCAGAGTTAATCTGATTTTCTGCATCTCTCTGTTCTCTAGAGCAATGGAGAAAAGCAAAGCATATGGGCTTAAATGATAAGAACTGGAGTTTCCAGAAAGATTAGAGTAAGCATATCATAAGTTCAGAAGAGAGTTACTGGTTACTATGCGAAATTTATAATGAAGGCATATTGACCCTGGCTGCTGAATAGGCATTAGAGTAAAAACTAGTCAAAAGTGGTATTTATCTTTGGAAATGTTTGCAAAAATTAACGTTTCCCTAAATACCCTACAAAACACTTCACAAGCCACACAGCAGTTTACAGTCCAATTAAAAGACAAGTCTGGTAACAGGAACACTCTAGGCCAAAAATTCTATTAGAAAAGACAATTTCACTTTTTTGTCACCTTCTTTACACAAGTCATGTTTGTTATTCTCCCATGTTCTCTAAGTAGACATCACAAGGATTGTACCACATCCTTGTTGCAAAGTCTTCCTGTATACAGAGCTAACTAATTTGAATTGATGCTGTAAGCAACTCCATTCAACTTCTTTTGAAAATCATAGAATCACAGAATCATATAGTAGGGAATCATTATAGTTAGGGTTGGAAAGGACCTTAAGATCACCTAGAATAAAACCCTTACATCTTAAAAGTAGAGGGTTCAACATATAAGGGCAAACGCAGTGTGTTCCAAACTTCACAGCACAGTTTCACAATTTATTTCAAATCAGGTTAATTCAAAACTGCCACAAGAAAAGAGCTCTCCCATTCCCCTGTTCTTGAGCATTCATTTCTGCCTCAGATCACCCTTCCTCTGCGACCTGACAGCATGATCTCCTTTACATGCCATGATGTTATTTACAATGAATTCACCTAATAATTGTTTTTTGCTGGGTTAGTTTTAACTAACCAGCTCAGCTCTCTACTACCCATCCAGCTCCTAGATCAGTGGTATAAATAGCTGTGCTCCCGCCAGGAAAGAAGTTGGCACATTTGCAGCTGGAGGGCAGGGACTCATCCGTGGACAATAGCGTTGCCTTATTCTAACTGAAACTAACCACCATAACTTCAAATCCAAGTAACTCATTTTCTTCCTTCAGACACCACCAAAATCCACTGCAAAGATGAGCTGCCACTGACAATCAAAGGACAGCTATTATCTCAAAAAGGACTGAAGTATTCCTCTACAATGATCCCCCCAAATTTCAAGCAATCACTGGGAGAATGCCAACAAATTAAATGACTCAAAAGAGTCCTTTTGCAAAAAAACCCTTAAGCTCTTGATTCTCTTTACGGGTTCTGTTCTTTCAGGAATAAAAAAGACCCTCATTATTTTTCAGTTTCAAACCATACAGGAAAAAAACAAAGGGCACTAGACATATTCCAGCTATGAATAAAGCAGAAGTAAGTGTTTCTTGACAGAGCAGGACCATCTCAGGAGCAACATAAATATGCAAATAATTCTCAGAGATGACTCCATGACAAGATTTCAACAGTTTTGCTGTTGAAATTAATTTCTCCTTAGGAACAATACAACTGAACAAAGACAGGTAACAGCTCCAACATACAGAGGCCAGCACTAACACTAATCAGATCAAGTGATACAGTCTTGAACAGAGCATAGATCCTTGAGATGCTGTAAATGATACAAATATTGCACCTCTCAAGGAAAGACAGGGCTCCAGTGAATGTAAAAAAACTTTAGACTTTTGCCCTTTGGCTAGTCCAAAGGACACAGCAGCAAACAGGCTTGCTTCTCTAACAGAGAAACATCTACATTCTCTGAAAAAGAACAATTAACATTTAGTCCAAATTGTAAGAAATTCTACATTTGATTATTTTTTTGCAATTCAATTGCATTTGATCTCTTTTTATTCATACTATCTGTAATTATTTTTAATGACTATTTGAGCCTGTTGCAGTCACACAGACCACATAAACTTATAATTATTCTTCTGAGGAGCGTGTTTGAAAGCATTAGTTATTTCTGAATCAACTGTTTCTAACATTTCCAGTTTGTTACCACGAGCAGACCATAGTGCTTACTAAGTGAAACACCTAACTATTCTTTAAATGGTTCTTGGAACATAAGGTATGAAAAACCAAACTAGTTCAGACCAATGGTCTGTCCAGTCAGCATTCCATCTCTAGTAGAGATCAGAAGCAGACATTAAGGCAACAAAATAGGACAAACATATTGAACAATCCCCCTGACCATTTTCCAGACACTTATTTCCACCTCAGAGGTATCATAAAACCTATGCAGACTGTCTGAATCATAGAATAGTTAGGGCTGGAAAGGACGTTGAGATCATCTAGTTCCAACCCCCCTGCCATAGGCATAGACACCTCACACTAAACCATGTCACTCAAGGCTCTGTCCAACCTGGTCTTGAACACTGCCAGGGACAGAGCATTATTCTTAGCCCTGTCCAATTCTGCAAGTTGCTGCAACTTCAGCATTCTTTGGCAGGACCTTCCCCATGTCACAGAATCATAGAATAGTTCGGGTTGGAAAGGACCTTAAGATCACCTAGTTCCAACCCCCCTGCCATGGGCAGGGACAACACACAATAAAACATGTCACCCAAGGCTCTGTCCAACCTGGCCTTAAACACTGCCAGGGATGGAGCATTCACAACCTCCCTGGGCAACTCATTCCAGTGCCTCACCACCCTTACATGAAAGAATTTCTTTCTTATATCCAATCTAAACTTCCCCTGTTTAAGTTTTAACCCATTACCAATTGTCCTATCACTACAGTCCCTAATGAAGAGTCCCTCCCCAGCATCCCTATAGGCCCCCTTCAGATACTGGAAGGCTGCTATGAGGTCTCCACACAGCCTTCTCTTCTCCAGGCTGAACAGCCCCAACTTTCTCAGCCTGTCTTCATACAGGAGGTGCTCCAGTCCCCTGATCATCCTCGTGGCCCTCCTCTGGACTTGTTCCAACAGTTGCATGTCCTTTTTATGTTGAGGACACCAGAACTGCACACAATACTCCAGGTGAGGTCTCACAAGAGCAGAGTAGAGGGGCAGGATCACCTCCTTCGACCTGCTGGTCACGCTCCTTTTGATGCAGCCCAGGATACGGTTGGCTTTCTGGGCTGCGAGCGCACACTGCCGGCCCATGTTCATTTTCTCATCAACCAACACCCCCAAGTCCTTCTCCGCAGGGCTGCTCTGAATCTCTTCTCTGCCCAACCTGTAGCTGTGCCTGGGATTGCTCCGACCCAGGTGTAGGACCTTGCACTTGGCATGGTTAAACTTCATGAGGTTGGCATCAGCCCACCTCACAAGCGGGTCAAGGTCCCTCTGGATGGCATTCCTTCCCTCCAGCATATCAATCGAACCACACAGCTTGGTGTCATCGGCAAACTTGCTGAGAGCACACTCAATCCCACTGTACATGTGAGAGCCGAAGATGTTGAACAAGACCGGTCCCAACACTGATCCCTGAGGGACACCACTTGTTACTGGTCTCCAGCTGGACACTGAACCATTGAACGCAACTCTTTGTGTGCGGCCATCCAGCCAGTTCTTTATCCACCAAGAGGTCCATCTATCAAATTGATGTCTTTCCAATTTAGAGACAAGGATGTCGTGTGGGACAGTGTCGAACGCTTTGCACAAGTCCAGGTAGATGACATCAACAGCTCTACCCCTGTCCATCAGTTCTGTAGCCCCATCATGGAAGGCCAGCAAACTGGTCAGGCAGGATTTCCCCTTAGTGAAGATACACTGGCTGTCACCAAAAAAAAAAATAAAATAAAATCTGGAGCCAGAGTTCAGAAAAATAGTTGTGGGAGTAAACTCTATTCACAAAAATAGTCTAAACCAATGCAAAATAGTTTCTAGTTCAGCAAGGCAAAACATATGTTTGTGCTGCTTCTGTCCATCATTTCATGAGTGTGGCTACCGCTTTGGCTTATGCTCAGTAATACCTTACTCCCCAGGTAGGCCTATTGAAAACTGTGAGACAATGTGGGGAATAGCATTCTCAGTATTAGCAGCAGCAGAGAGGCTGTCCCTTTGTCAGTCACCTATAATCTGTGCTTTTATTAAAAGTAGTTTGAAGAGTTGATAGCTGCACTGACAGTGTCCAGCCCCGGTGCAGCAAACCATTCGGTTTTAATGTTAAGTGCCTGTTGCATGAACCAACACACTTTTCTGATTTTTTAAACCTTGCCTTTAGTGATCCCAAGATTTTATGCTGGAAGAGACCATGAGGAGTCATTCTTTTCATCCTTTCATCCTCAGTCATCCTTTTCACACTGGTTCTGATCTTGCAAACCTCATTTATGTAACACTTTTTCCAGGCTGAAGAGTCCTAATCAGCTCAGTCATTCCTCATACTGAAACTGATGCTTATCTTCATTCTTCTAACCGGTTATGCTACACTCTTAAGCTTTCTGAGATGCAAGAATCAGAATGGCATACAGTAATTCAGGGGACAGACAAACCACAGATTCACACAATGAAAGTAATATTGTGTATTTCTGTTGTCTGAGTCTGTTGTAAGAAATCTTAATGATTAATATACCTGCAGAGGTCTTTTAAGTATAACCAGGCATTGAGCCAGCATGCCTACCTGAAAATACAGCTCCCAGGTGGTAACAAGACAGCACAGAGGCCATCTGTTTATGTGTGAAGTTAGGCTTGGTTTTCACCCTCATTCATCACTTGGTATTTCATAAGTCATTTTATCCCCCAGCAGAAGACACTGCTGTCTTCTAACTGAATTTATCTATAATCCTGCTGCAATTCCACAATCAACCCTTATCTTTACTAGCTCAAACTAGTTTACCAGCACCAGTGAGGCATCCCTCGCTATTTCTCTCCCAAGGCAATTATGGATAGATGCAATAGCAGAGGTCCTTACCTCTGATGTCCTTACCTCAACATCACCATTTACTCCCTCTGTTTCTTATATTTTAAATGATTATTTATCCCTGAAGAAACCTTCCCTGTTATCTCATCACTACTTAATTTCCTTGAAAGTCTTTGGAAAGAGATGTTGTAAAATGCCTTTATGAAACTTCAGTAGAACATAACAGACAGATCAACTTCTTAGTGGTCTTGCTTGCTGACCTCTTAAAAAACCATGAAGAGTAAGGCAGACTTCTCTCTGTGGAAACTCCAACTAAATCATATTCACCAGGTGCTGGTATGTCCTTAACTTTAGTGCTTACTGAGTTGCACTGTACTGATGTTCAGCTGACATGTCTGTACTTCCCAGGCAGAAAAAGAACATTGCGTTTTTTAATTTTGGCCCTGAGCTTAGCTGGGTGAGTCAGTCTCATCCACTCTCAGTAATTTCCTATTGTGCATTTTCTGTCTGTTTCTTCTACAACCTCTTATACAGCCACTTTAATTTCCGATTCTGCTGCAGCTGGCCATAAGAAGGCTTTTACAATGTGACTCCCTCCACTCACCTTCACAGCAACAAACAACACAGCATCCATTTACCTCCCCCCTGCAACAGGCTGCAACAGCCCTGTGGTTGCCGAGTATTCTTGTCATCCCTCAGCCCCCGAATGCTTCTGGCTCCTGCTGCATATGGAAAAAGGTGTTTCGGTTTAACAGCATTTTGTGGAGCTTTCAGCAACTGGATCACCTCCCCCCTGCCCTCAGCCTATTTTTATTTGCTAAAGTTGATGATCCGTTTTCTTTATTTAGCTAAAATGGCAGCTTTTAAAGGGTAGCTTCTCATTTCCTTGGCCTCTGTTACTCTGCTGTTCAGCTATATAGTCAGTCTTCCCTCTTGCCTTGCTCAAGCCTTTCTCAGCTTTCAGCATGCACTGGGCACAGTACATTGAACATTTATTATTCTCCACACTGCTTGTAAGGATGCGATTCTTTTAGATCCCCATTTCAGCCTGAAAAGTGCATGAATGAGAGAAACAGCTACCTGGACTCAATAAAACTCAAGATCCATTTCAGTCTTATCTTAAGAAACTCCCAGTCTGTTCAGACTTTTGCTATTATAAGATTATGAATCACAGGCATAGAGAAGAGCGCATTCTGATTGCTTATGCTGGTGGAGTGAATAAATAATGGATTGACCTTATAATTTGTCATAATATGACAAAAAAGTGAAAAGCTAAAGCTGTGATGTTAAATCTTTAAAATGTCAGGAAATCCTGCAGTTTTATACTGGCCTCCATGCTGCTTTTTTACATTACAATAAATCTGTATTTTAAATAGCAGAAATCTAACCAAGGTTATAATAATATATATTCCAATCTTACATACACACAAAAAGAGTTTTTTGATATGTGAGCACAGAATTCTGCAATATATTATACTAAAAATAAATCTCATAGTATCCCTTTATTGTTAGAAAGGCCTGGTAGAAGACCTCTTCCCTATAAATCTAACAATTATTTCAGCAACCTTTGTCTTTCCAGCCCTCCCAGTTACCTTCTAGGCCTGCCTTAGAAGCAAAGAGAGAAACTAACTGGCTGAACTGAATCTGCGATGCAAATTAAGTGTCACTGGTTTTGCTGATACAGTCTATGTCACACCAACTAAGCTTTAATTTAAATACAGATTGTAAGTTCTGACATACAAATAACTGTTTTAAAAAGTTGGGTGTTGCAGAAGCAGCAGCATACCTATGTAATTCATAAGTGCAATATGTAATTAAAGGACTAGTTACCTAAGACACTATGTAGTTACATTATTTGTAAAGAGTGTGGGCAAATGTGCACATGCACAGCCAACCCACATCCTCTATGTGTTTACAGACACCTTCAGTCTTAAACAAACTGGACAGTCACAGAATTACAAACTACAAAAATGCACTGACAGAAACTGCTGTTAGAATATACAGAATGCGCCATCTGGAATATGAAAGAACCGAACAGCAGAATATTGGCACTGCCTCATATAAAACAAGGAAGCCCTCAATATCCTGTCAATGTGTTTGAAAATACACTTGCTATATACAATGTGCATGGCACAGAGAACAGACTGTTTGTTACAGCATCTGATTATGCACTTACATAATCTCATGAATCAAGAGTAATAAACTGTAAAATTCCTACAGACTTTGTGATACCCTTGACCCAAATTATGTGTGTGCAATAATGAATATTTTTTCACAGTTTCAGGTAAATTTGGAAAAAAAGAGTGACGATTAAGCATGAGCACATCCATTATTTTCTGAAGTATTCTTTGAATTATTCTTTAACTTGTAAAAATCATTTGTATGCAAAGCAATACACAAATACAGATGTGCTTAGTAAGAACAATTCAGTATAAAAGAAAAAGGAAATACCTGTAAAGGCAAATCTTTTTTCTGCACAGGACAATATTTAAGACTAATACAGTGCTAAGAGCGAGTCATATCGTTATTGGGTTATTGCTACTAAAACATTCAGCTGATAAATACTACAATCTGTCCCACTAGGATAATAAGGTTACAGTTACTCTCTGGTTCTGCAAATCTACTGAAACATTGCATCATTTCTTCTAGATTTATAGACTACACTCTACCTTTTTTTTTTCTCTCTAGTAGCTCAGTTGAAGCTTTCCTTTCCTCCACGTAATTAAAAAGTATATGTTGTTCCCAGTTTTACACTAGAAAATTATTTCATTAAAGCAGAATAATTTTCATTTCTATTCCCATCTCATAACATATGCAGTAAGTAGAGCTTCTAAAATTTCAGGAAGGTCCTGTTAAATGCATTCCTGTGACAAAGGAGATTTCTGCAAGAGATACTCTTGCTGCTAAAGAACATACAAGGCATGCAAAAGTTCAGTCAAAAAATCCAGTCAGTTAACAGTCGTCTTGGAAAAATTAAGCTGAAAGACATTATTATTCTTGCAGTAAAACAAACAAAATCACACATTTTGCTTTTTCTAAGCATTAGCTTAACATGCTGGAAGATTATTGTTTTGGGAATTGTATCACCACCTCATTTTCTCCACCACTACTGCTGGGGTGCCAGAGCAAACCAGCTAGATGCTTCAACAGCTTTTTTGTTTATTTGCTTGTTTGCATGGTAGTTCATTTTAGATCTCTTTAAATATTAATAAATAAAAGTTGGAAATGCATTAAGAACCTATTTCAGCCATCAAGGCACCATAGGTTTTCTTCATACTGAACCTCTCTTTGACTTTCTGGAAAATTTCAGTTAAGAATATGAATAGTGTGTCCTCTGCAGAAACACCCAATGTTTGAAATTACTTTTACATAACCAGTGAAGAATCTAATCAAATTTGAGGTGTATGTGGCAAATGAAGAAAATGAAGCAAATAATGATAACCCTTCTCAAATTGAAAACAAACGGTACTCATCTTCCTGGCATTACAGAACAAACTTCCACTAACACGTGTTTCAAGACATCACTCAAAATACTGATCTCGGTTTAAGACCATTTCTCAGTGTTAACTAGGCCCCACCAAAATTGAAAGCTGCAGTAACTTTAAGCCACAGCCATACCCGTGTGCATGCACTCATGTGAAAGTATCGCACACACTAAATTGCACTGAAGCCGTGAGAACATGCAACTTAGTAATGTGCAATATCTCCACCAGAGCAAGCAGAATGGGAGCTTCAGGGAAGAAGGGTATGGTGCATTCAGGAAGAGAACGACATGCTGCTTGGGGAAAGGAAAATGGTTCAGGCAAAGGTATGCATGCCACTACTTTGGAGACCTGTGAATTGGAGGTTTATAGTGGTTCATACATTCGGGGAGAGAGGGAGGACTCCAGACAAGGGCACCATCTCCCTATTCCCAGGGGTAAAGGACAACAATTTTCCTTCTTACGAAGTGAGGTAGGTGACTTATGAACTAACTTGATTTTACAGAACCTTTCTGAACAAAGCAAATCTAACACTGATATGCCCAGGTAACAGCTCTCCCCTGACCCTCAAAATACTCATTATTCATGCAATAATGAGTATTTTATACTCTCAAATACATATTCAAAATACTTCATTATTCATGCAATTATAATTATCATGAAAATTTTCACTAACTAGTACTGAGAACTAAAATCATCTAAATAAAGTAAACTGGTCCAAGTGCTTCTCACATTTCTAAAGGAAGTCATCTTCCTCACCCTGACTGAGAGTGCTGCTGAAAAAATTCCTGCAACCTACTCTAGGATAACCTTTCTGTGACAGTCACCAGTCCCCCTCCTAACAAAGGGATTTCTTTCCAAATTATCAGTTTCCCTTCAGTGCCAGGTAAAATTAGGGAGGTCATTCTGGGAGTTATTAAAAAATGCCTGAGAGACAATGCAGTCATTCGTTTTTGCCAGCACAGGTTCACAAGGGGAAAGTCCTGTTTAATTGAAAACAAACTCTATGGACTTCCCACAGTGCTGGGTGTTCTCTAAAGTCACCTTGTCCTTCAAGGGCCTCCAAGTGATCTGTCTGTCATTCACTGCTCTGCCCTTGCACCATTAGGCTACCCAAGCAAGTCCTCAGGTCAGGCATGGCATGACTTGCCCTTGCCAAACACCTGTTGGTTTTTACCACTTGACACGTGCTGCTGGCATTTTGACTTCCTCTGTCCTGGATGAACAGATTTCCTATCAAAGGTATTTCATAGGAGGGCATTTCATCCCATGGCTTGGAGCAGGTAATTCTCCTATTCCCGAACTTCTTTAAAACCCCTGCAGTATCACCAACACACTATCACCTTTTTTTCTTCCTCTACTCAAGCACAAATTAACATCTGAGGTACTGTGTCAGATTCAACACCTGGCCCAAAATAGGCTGGAAATCTGTTCTTACCACAGTACAGCTTATAAATCAATCCACGTGCACAGATAACAGTCACTGTCTTTGAAAACTCATCACCAAGGGAATTAGAAAAATATTCATAAAATCTATAGCTATTTATAGTCCAACACAATAAAAATCACAACACAGCTCCAATGACAGAAACTGCAACAGGAAAAGGTCTTGGCTTGATTAGGTACTTCCTAATATAATAGCTTCAAGTTAAGGAATTTTTTGAGTTACAGAAACCATTTGCTGATTGCCCTTCTCTTCTTCCCCTTCTCCATTCTCCTCACAAGTAGAATCATAGAATAGTTAGGGTTGGAAAGGACCTTAAGATCATCTAGTTCCACGCCCCCTGCCGTGGGCAGGGACACCTCACACTAAAACATGTTACCCAAGGCTTCGTCCAACCTGGCCTTGAACACTGCCAGGGATGGAGCATTCACAACTTCCCTGGGCAACTCATTCCAGTGCCTCACCACCCTTACAGAAAAGAATTTCTTCCTTATATCTACCCTAAACTTCCCCTGTTTAGGTTTTAACCCATTACCAATTGTCCTATCACTACAGTCCCTAATGAAGAGTCCCTCCCCAGCATCCCTATAGGCCACCTTCAGAGACTTGAAGGTTGCTGTGAGGTCTCCACACAGCATTTGCTTCTCCAGGCTGAACAGCCCAACTTTCTTAGCCTGTCTTCATAGGGAAGGTGCTCCAGTCCCCTGATCATCCTCGTGGCCCTCCTCTGGACTTGTTCCAACAGTTGCATGTCCTTTTTATGTTGAGGACACCAGAACTGCACACAATACTCCAGGTGAGGTCTCACAAGAGCAGAGTAGAGGGGCAGGATCACCTCCTTCGACCTGCTGGTCACGCTCCTTTTGATGCAGCCCGGGATGCAGTTGGCTTTCTGGGCTGCAAGCGCACACTGAAGGTGGCTCATGTTCATTTTCTCATCAACCAGCATCCCCAAATCTTTCTCCACAGGGCTGCTCCGAATCTCTTCTCTGCCCAACCTGTAGCTGTGCCTGGGATTGCTCCGACCCAGGTGTAGGACCTTGCACTTGCCATGGTTAAACTTCATAAGGTTGGCATCAGCCCACCTCACAAGTGTGTCAAGGTCCCTCTGGATGGCATTCCTTCCCTCCAGCCTATCAACCGAACCACACAGCTTGGTGTCATCAGCAAACTTGCTGAGGGTGCACTCAATCCCACTGTCCATGTCACAGAGTAAGTAGGAAAAGACACAAAGAACAGACTTCCTTGACTGTATCCAAATTGCCCAGTGCTTTTCATGAACCCATTTTAAGTAATAGAGCAACAGAAGTAATTGACAACATGGAAGAAGAGTGTTTTCATGTCATGTGGTCCCTAAGAAATAGAGATGTAACTGCATCTCTTCCCAGAAGTATCCCTGCGCTCTGGAGAGGACTAGCTGTCCTAGAAGTAGGACTAATAGCCTTAGCCTTGTGCACATGCTATGTCCTGCTGAAGAGTGATGGGAGCTGGAACACAGCTGGTGACATTCAATATTTATAACCTGGTCTTTCTATACTTTTGGTCAATTTGAATGCATCAGTGTTTTGAGGCTGGATTCAGGTTGTGTAATTATGCAACAGTCTAATGATAAAATTGACTACAGAAGGTTCATTATTTGATAATACATGAAGAAACAGCTGGAGCCTCTTCCTCCCATCACATCACCAAGCATTAACATCCATTTTGCATACCTTTTATAGATGAGGTGAGCAAGACATTTTTAGGTTCCTGCCCCTCTAGCAACAACTTATCTTCAAAAACAAAGGATAGCTGCTGCTTTGTGACAAACACAATGGCTTGCAGTGGCAATTGTTTTTCATATGGCACCAAATTCCAATTAGGCACCAAATACAGGCTAACACAAAACAAATAAGAATGAGCGATTCAGGCTACCTTAGTGAACACAGACTGAGTTCTCTTTTATATGACAAGTAGCTTCACATTCCACATTCTCCAGATGCTTGCTTTTTCTTATAGTGCCTGCAGTTGCTGATGCTTGCTGGCTCTTTCCTACTCATTTTCCTGTGGCTTCCCTAACATCCTTTTTTTTCTTTCTATCATTCAGAAGTCTAACAAATATCTTGGGTCACCTGTGTCCCAGACCTATAAACTTAAAATTGCATTTAATACAATCTTCCTTGCAGAGTACCTGCACCCACAGAAGCCATGTCTATTTTTGCCACTGTCCCCCTCTACCAAGGCTAAAAAGAACAATTTTTCAGACAGCTTTAGTTTCTAGATTTGCTTGCATTCTCCAGAAGAGACAGAACTGAGATATTAACCATGTGATCAATAAAAATTCAACAGCAGTCACTCAAGTGAAGGGCTATTAACATTTTGGCAGATTTCCAAATCTGTTGCTTTGAACCTGGATTGCCCCTTCAATTCAACTGACTACAGCAGTTACCATTGTTATTCAAGATCTTTCACAGCATGATATAACCTTCTCATTGTCAAAACATATCCAGAAACAGCTTAATTCCAGTAACAGATAACAACACTTTCTTGTAAAGTGTACCCAAGAACAATGGCGAACATTTGGCAATGAGTTTGGGAAGCAATACATTGTTGGTTTAAAGTCTATTCTTGTTGTGTATGTATATGCAGGAAGACACAGAAAGCAGCAGTGTGAGACAACAGCTGCATAGAATTTAGCATGGAGTCTGCTGTCTTTGCCCAGTCCATCAACTTTTTCAAAAAAGCGACTGATGACTTAAACACCGTATTTAAAATCCATTTATTACGTTACCAACATGTTAGTCTCAAGCTGCTAACAGGTGAAAGCTGACAGGTTCATTCATCTGTGGTGAATGAAACACATTACTGTACCACCCCAAAAATTGCTTTATTGTGAAATCTCAGTGAACCATACTTAAACACACACACACAAAAGTCCTCCTTCAATTACTGTAGTAGTTTAAAGGTGAAACATAAGAATGGCAACTAAGCATGAAACACTGTGGATGCACTCTGGAGGTGTAGTACAGCACTGCTGTAAGGGGGATAAGGACAGCACTCCCCTGTTGTTCCCTTTGGTGTAATTTGGCTCATGGAGATCATGAACTAGATTTCTTTCAGATGAAACAGAACTGGAAAATGCACTCCAGGACCATATTTAATACACTTCAGCTACAATTGGGTACTTAGTCCCCAAGATTAGACTAAAATTAGTTCAAACTAAGTAACTCTGAAATGTGAACAGCACAGATGTCAGGTCTCCGTTTCAACCGTTTTGCTGTATGAATTTGCTCCTACTGAGCTGCGTTAGTTGTTAATGCCACACAGCTGCAAACACACTGTGGTTAGGGATATCATTAAATACTAGCATTCACTAGTACTAGTTTTATGAAACACTAGTATTCACTACAGCACAGACCTCTGAAATTTTTTTAAGCAAGTCCAATCAAATTGCTCTTTTAACAACCAAGGGGTAAAATAACCAACTCTAGGTTCTTGAAAATCTGTCGAGATTGGCAACTCATCTTTGAAACACAAGTTGTTGCAATTCGAAGTATTTATAGGTAAACTTCAAATTTAAAAAAAGCAGTTTTCTGGAAAGGGCAAGAAATCAACAACATACCTTATTGCTTCCTCCACGGATTGACCCACTATATTTGAGGAGGGACCTGGCTGAGACAAAGGTGTCAGGCTAATCACCCACTTTACTGGCTTGTAGTACTCATCACTGGAGCTCAACAAGTAGAACAATGTGGTCAGAAAAATCACCTGCAAAACAAATTGGAGTTTTAAGTTAAAAGGCAATAAACACTTTCCAGAACTACAGTATGCAGCTATGCTTCAAATACTGGACATCCTTTGAAAGCTACAAAACACTATACCACAAAGTTGGATTTAGAAAAACACACAAGAGCTAGAAGAATAATTTTCTCCCCTGCTCCACAAAGGACTTAACAGTTACAACTAAACATTATAAAACTTTCAGCCCTGTTCAGGCTCAAGTCACACGGAGATCAAACAAGTAGAATGCTGCATTTTTTATTATTTTTCCCCAGCATGTTTAGCAGATTGAAGAACTGCTGAAGAGTAAGAACAACAAAAAAATAACAACCCCAAAACCCAAACCAACACAATTAACACCACCACTATCACTACAAAGCCAAATAAATCAGAGTTGTCTCAAGAATCACTACACAGCTGCGTATCAGATATGAATTAAACACAAACTCACAAACAGAAAATCTGTAATATTTATTAGGCTGGCAATCCTGAATATACTCCGTGAGTCTGAAGATGAGTCTCAGCAGAAGTGATGGCAGTTCCACTGTTTCAGTTTAAACACCAAAAAAAATACAATCAGATTTTATTAGCTTCCTGAATGTTGCAGTCCAATATGTTTTCCTTATTTTTCTCTTGGTGGGCTCAGCAACTTCTGGGACTAACCCTACATCAGTGTGTCCATCTTGAAACAGAATACCTCAAACAAGGAAAATCCATTCCATATGCTCTAGTAATAAACTATGGCTTATATTAGGTTCATCTGCAAGCTTTAGATTTTCCTTCTTCCCAAGATTAAAAAGAATTTTTTCACTTGCCTTACTTCCAACCTACTCGTATGCTAGGATAAACTACATCTTAATCTTTTGACAAGCCAAACAGCCTGGCCTTCATAAATCTTATCTTCAAGCTTTTTATCGAGTCTGCAGACACGTCATGCCCTTTTTCTCTCTGAACACACTCGGAAAAAAAACCCATGCAAACACCACAACATGCAGTATTCCATCACCAGTCTCAAGAATGTCATCCACTTGTGTCTGTTTCCAATTCCTTTCTATTCCGTAAAATGTTATTACTGCTTCCCACCATGCTTCTAGCCTTTAACTTGGAAGTCTCACACTGCTGTTCACCTACTCTGACCTCTTTCCAAAATGTCATATACAGGATGAGACTGTATTCCATCTTCCCAGGTGTGTAACTTCTGTCTTGGGTGATAAACCAATCTATGCACTAAAACAAGTCACATGCTACAGATATTACTTCCTACTGAATGTTTGGATGGAAGGTATATTTTTCAAAATGGGGACTCTGAACAAAGTGTCCATTATTTCTATGCTTTAAAGCACATATATTTAAACCACTTATCAACTCAAAATTCACCATTTTAATTTTTACTCAAGATTACTCAAGATGGACTGAAATGCAATCAGCTGAAAAGCTAACCACTTCAAAAATTATCTTGTTGGCAAATTTAAATTAGTTTGTGATGCTTTTAGCTAGTGAAAACCTCTTCTGAAGCAACTTAAGAATCCTACAAAACAAAGACTGCAAGAGTACAATTAAAGCTGGAGCAGTGCTTTCTTTTAAACACAGCTCTACCTAGACAGAATTTAAGCAAGCTCCTTCTGTTTCACATTTAGAAAAAAAAAAAAAAAAGCCTTCCCAAGGTAGCCCATTATCTTTTGTAAGAAGAAAGATCTGGCATTTTCAAGAGAGTCAGCTTTCTCAGCTGACACTGCTGGCTGGACCACAGCAACACACAAAATGTGCTCAAATGCTGCCTACCTAGCTTTAGGGTTGTCTATTCAAAATGTAAAAATTCCATTCCAAACCTCTATTAAAAGACAGGGAGATGGGTAAGGATATTAGGCCAAGCAGCAGTCAAAGATGCAGCAATTAAACTAGATCAAAAACTCTGAAACTATTTGCTTTCACATTCCAAATTAACTCTATACAAAAGCTCTTTCTCCTTACCAAAGAATAGTGAGAGTTCTCCCAGGAAACTCTAAACTTCTTAACTTAAGACTTTCCAAAAAGAGAACTTAAAGAAAAAACGGATTGTTAAAGATACCCATCTTTGGAAATCAAAGTATTGAAAAAACATCTCACTACAGCAAAAGACCTAAGTATGCTTTGAGACCCCAGAAGAACAAGAACTGTTAAGGTCACTTCTGGCCTTCTCCTCCTGACTTGAAGGATGTTTTTCTCTAGCTCCGAAGGAAGGAACATGAATAGCAGGTAAATCTAACAATGATATAATACCAAATGGGATTCGGTAACAACGCGCATGACACTTTAAGAAAGCTGCAGTGATTTATCCTACGGTCACATCTGGATTTTCTTGGCTTATTACATTAAGCTATTGCAACAGGTTAAGAGGAAAAAAAGCCCAAGGAAAAATTAGGAAGCAGTTACATTATTTCTACATGGACTCCATGACAGTTCAGTTAAGCTAACCTAAAAAGTACTTTTAAGATTCAACCAACCAAATTCTCACAGCAACTGGCATTTTCATTTACTTATTGCCCCAAATAACAGACTGCATTATCTTAATTTAGTGCAGGCTATTCACTGAATGTCCTAAATTTACATCCTTTCTCTTTCAGTCATAAGCTGCTAACAAACGCACACTAAATACTATTGAAACAAGTTCCATCAATTTACCTTTTCGTGTTTTAAGAAAATCTGTTTAGATTTTGTAGCAAGATACTTTGAGAAAGACTGTCATAAAGATAAGAAACCATGCCTCTGAATGGACACAACAGCCTATGAAACACATAGTGCAAACAGGACTAAGTTATAGTGCTCTCCCACAACATTAAAGGGTATTAATAACTACTACTTCAATGCAAATTTAAATGTCTTCAAAAGAGGTACCTGATACACTTACAAGAACACCAATACTTAGAGATGACATTTTCTGTGCACAGAAATGGGAGGTAAGCATATCCCATTACCTTGGTGCATTTGAAGTATAGTACAATACAGGACAAACACAATCAGTATTTCTAATTTATTAGTTCTGCTGTTTGCATTTCAAAGACTACCATTATGAAGAATCTACAGAAAGAACCTGAAAAGGTATTAAAACAAACATTTCCTATATATATAAGATCACTTTCATACTCTGCCCAAAAGGAGTGAAAAATGGAAGTCATGGTCAAATCCAAGAGACCAAGAGTACAGTACTGGCATGTTTTGGTGGAGAAAGCTTTACATGATCATTTTAAATAACATGTTCAACCTACAGCAGAAGTAGAGGAAACAGATTAGCCTTTAGGGCATCTAATCTTTAAAAGGATTCCAACACAGTGATATCCCAACTAGCTCTGCTAAACCAGCTGGCTGCACAGTGCCCCAGCAAGTGGCAGAACCCTGCTGACAGACAAAAAGGCAGGATCATGCATCACAAACAGCATGTAATGAACTTGGCGTAAATCATTAGGCATCTAGGGCTAAATTTTGTGTCTGAACAATTAAATGCATTCAAATCATCTACATTTATTATCCAAACTTGTCATTTTTAAGTATACTGACTTCTCAGATACTGTCTTCAATATGTCATCATGGGTGAAGTTGTGGACTAAAGAAGAAAAGAAATTATATATTCCCATGCAATCTTTATTAACTGAGAGATAACTAGAGAACTACAAAATTAAATGGCAGTGATTTTCTTCAGCTCAAGACAGCTGTTCCATTAAGTCTTATTGTGAACCGCTTGTTCTTAAGTATTGAAGACAATCCACACAGCTGCCTTGAAATGTTAAACATGATTTCAATTTTGCAGTTTGGTCTAAAAAGACCTCCCTCCTGAGCAGGCATCAATGAAGGCAATGAAGTCAAACTGGCAAAACACTTTGCTCCCTAACAAATGTTTTTGGATCCTGAATTAAAAACAAGGATGTAGATTTCAGTCAAGCTTCCAAGATTAGTATTCGTTTAGTTAAAACAGGAAGAAGTCACAGGCCAATGTTTTAGATTTTAAGTAGTAGCTGCCACAGTGAATAAGATGAAAGAAGCTACCTCTACCATTATAAATTATTCCAAACAGCTGTGGCATTTAGAAACAAAAGAAACTATAAACTATGTAGCTCCCATAATACACTAAAAAGTAGACTCGTAGAATAGTCAGGGTTGGAAAGGGCCTTAAGATCATCCAGTTCCAACCGCCCTGTCATGGGCAGGGACGCCTCACACTAGACCATGTCACCCAAGGCTCTGTCCAACATGGCCTTGAACACTGCCAGGGATGGAGTATCCACGGCTTCTTTGGGCAACCTGTTCCAGTGCTTCAACACTCTCACAGTAAAAAATTTCTTCCTTGTATCCAATCTAAATCTCCCCTGTTCAAATTGGAACCCATTACCCATAGTCCTATTGCTACAGTCCCTGATAAAAGAGTCCTTCAACATCCTTGTAGGCTCCCTTCAGCTACTGGAAGGCTGCTATGCGGTCTCCATGCAGCTTTTCTCTTTCTCCAGGCTGAACAGCCCCAACTTTCTCAGCCTGTCTTCATATGGGAGGTGCTCCAGCCCCCTGATCATCCTCATGGCCCTCCTCTGGACTTATTCCAACAGTTCCATGTCCTTCATATGTTGCGGACACCAGAAAAGTGTCTGAACCAAGTGTGGCCTCACTAATAACACCCTTTAAAGAAAACACCTTTAACAAAAAGGTTTCAGAGCTACTCTGTGGGCAATAACATTAATAAGAACTTTGTGTATGAAGCATTCTGCTATTAAGAGCTCACAGCGGTTAAATGAAAACAACCCAACAACCCTTTTATACAGATTTGCTGAAGACACTTCACTAAATATAGGATATAAGGAAATCCTTGTAAAATAAATACTTTTGCTGACATTTCCCAGTAATAATTTTTTCCATCTTCTGAGAGTATTGGCTTGTTTATGAAGACATGCCATAAGATTTCAGTGGCTGTGTAGGCTATTGTTGTGGTTTAAATTCCCAGCAACTAAGTACCACACAGCTACTCAGTTACAGCTCAGTATCTTCAAGGCCAGAAACAAAGAGTTTTCCATGAACAGATTGATAGGAAGACTGCAGCTCCTTCATATGGAATTTAAGGACACAAATCTTGTCCTTTGCCTAGAATGCCCCTCAAAGCAGATTTGAAAGTTTCAAAATAGTAAAAGAATTTTGGTGTTAGATAAATTTAGAAGATCTTTTCAATGTTTGTTGTAACATGCACAATTAGGTTCCTTCAGTAAAATGGACCATGTAAACCGATGACATACTACTTACCACTGAAAGCACAAAATTGAGAAGAGCTGTCCCACTATAGAAGAGGATTGTCACTAATGTTGTAACTGTAGTAAACAAGAGGCTCACGTTGCGACTCATCACTATCCACAAAGACTCCAGGATCTGGAAAAGGAACGGAAGTGAAGACAAAGTCAGATATCAATGGTCTTATGAGGAACAGCTGAGGGAGCTGGGGTTGCTGTCTGGAGAAGAGAAGGCTCAGGGGGCACCTTATCACTCCCTACAGCTACCTGAAAGGAGGTTGTAGTGAGGAGGGGATCAGTCTTTATTCCCAAGTAACAAGTTACAGGACCCAAGCTAATGGCCTCAAGCTGCACTAGGGGAGGTTTAGATTGGATATTAGGAAAAATTTCTTCACCAAGAGGGTGCTCAAGCATTGGAACAGGCTGCCCAGGGAAGTGGTGGAATCACCATCCCTGGATGTGTTCAAAAACCGTGTAGATGAGGCCCTCAGTGACATTGTTCAGTGGTGGTCTTGGCAGTTCTGGGGTAATGGCTGGACTTGATGATCTTAAAGGTCTTTTCCAACCTAGCTGTTCTATGAGTTTATGGTACTAACTAGGACAGAAAAATGCTGACAGAGTGATTCATCTCTATCAAGCCATATATACATGATATTTTCTTAAAAAAATCATCTTCCCTCATTCCTAAATCACAGCAGGTAATATCAAGTGAAAATGTCCATTTTACCAGAGACAAGTTTGTAGGCAGACAGTTACAAGGGTTTAGACTTTTTCTCCCAGTGCTCAAATCACTTCATTACGCAAAATCACAAAAAAATCTAGATGTGGTGACACTTGTTTATTGTGATTAACATTGGCATCAAGTGAAAGCAGATCTTGGGAGAGAAAACATCTTTTCAAAAGCAGAAATGCTAAAACACAAAGAACAGGGAGTAACATCACAAGGTAGAAATAAATCTGAAAACAGCTTCAAATCAAATACTAGAATTACTCCTTTAATAAATGTTTTTAAAACGTTTTATGGTAATGAGATATATAATTTTTATGATGCCTGCAGACAACTATACAAGTGGTGATTTGGAGTAGGGATGTATCAGTTAGAGAATTAATTATGGAAGACAAACAACGCTAGACAATCTATTAAATTTTGTACTGGCTTAGGGAACTGATTGCTTATTAGTTACAGACAGTAAAGAGCAGGTTTGAGACATGCCTTTAAATACAGAATACCCACTACAGCCAAATTAGTTTATGTATGGATGCAGGCACATCAATCTGAATAGGGCAGCAACTTCACGAGACATTAAGGACATAAAGGCATGGCACAGTACACCACATGAAGGCATCCTAAAAGCAATGCACAGTTGTTTCACAACAAATACTTCATTCAGAAGGAAAACAGTAAGAACGTATTAGCCAAATTGATTCAAACATATAAAAAAAGCAAGGTTACAGACAAAAAGCCGTACCTTCTTTCAGGCAAACTAACTGGAAAAATTGTAAAAGTTCTGAGACAAAAGCCTTTTCTGCAGGTTTTAAGCTGTAAGTAAAGACTTCAAAACTAGCAACAGTTACTCTTGGTTTAATGAATATCTTATGCTGAAATAAATTAAAAAAAAAAAAAAAACCAAAACCAACTAACAACACCCCCTTCCAATAGCTGGCATATATAAAGGGGAGTAAGTGCTGGAATAAGTGAATTGAAACATACAGTAAAACCAGAAAGACCTACTTAGTTCATGCTTCTCACTATTTAATGGAAATTACTAATTTTAAGGCTCATATTTTGAACAGATTTTATTAGCGTCTCTTGAGTTTTCAAGTGAGGTTAGCAGCAAAGAGGATGTTCTTCCACTGGTACGTGTTCCCTTCTATGGATTAAGAACTAAACCTGAGGGTACAGTAGTGGTATAAATTCACACAGCCACCAGGTAACTCCATTAAATGTACAGTACACTATGAGCACTGTAAACACAGAGGACAGTGATTTTTTGGGGGAACAGTCTGCAGTTAAAGCAGAGCCCTTTCAGTTAGCACTCAGTAAAAACAGTACATAGTAACAGGCCATAAGCTGTAGGCTAACTGTGCAAGGCTCCAGTCCAGATGTTTAAGCCTGTTACTAGAACTTGGCATGTGAACAGGAGCTTGGTGCTACACGTCTATTGATATGATGTGGAGTTTAATCAGAGAACAGCAGCAAAAGCCTTGAAAATATGGACACAGATGAAAAACAAAGGCCCCTGAAACACAAGCAGTTCCTTGAGTAAGAAAGCATTGAAGATGTACAATCTTAAGAGCTAGGAAAAAAATGCTTTTCATTTAAGAAAATGCAGCAGCAACTAAGGAAGTTGGGAAGAGAGTAGCAACAAAAGCAGGCAATCAACAGGACTAGGCACCTGCCATGACCCGTAAAAGCAGTGTCTCTCTAAGTGTCACACAGCATGTAGCCCAGGGTAGAGGTCAAGGGGTGGGAGCTGTCCAGAAACAATCAAAAATACAAAAGGACAAGCTCCTTCATTTGAGCAAAGATGTCCATTCCTGTTCCAGCTCTCCAGATTTAAAAGCTCATGAACCTGCTCACTTTGACTTCTGTGACTCAGACCATCAAGGACAGCAGCTACTACCGGTGCCAGCTATTCAGCATCAGCATGATTATAGTCTATCCTCACAGCCCATGTAGGATATGATTGTTAAGTACTGACCACTTTGATAATAATAATAATTACTGGACTGAAAAACAAACAACTAGCATGAAGTGTGCTGTTAATGAAAGTTGGGCTAGTAAGGTGATTTTTTTAAGATTTAAACTGGGCTGATTTATCAGTCTTCTGAATACTAATCACAGCAATCATTAATGCCCTCCCTTGCACACCATCACTTGCAAGGCAACAGCTGAGCAGATGATACTGGTGACAAAGAGAGGGGCTTGTTCTACCTGTTACCAGAGATTGTACATTGACTTGGGGGTGTTGGTCAATGAGAAAATGAACATGAGCCAGCTTCAGTGTGCACTCGCAGCCCAGAAAGCCAACCGTATCCTGGGCTGCATCAAAAGGAGCGTGACCAGCAGGTTCAAGGAGGTGATCCTGCCCCTTTATTCTGCTCTCGTGAGACCTCACTTGGAGTATTGTGTGCAGTTCTGGTGTCCTCAACATAACAAGGACATGGAGCCGTTGGAGCAAGTCCAGAGGAGGGCCATGAGGATGACCAGGGGGCTGGAGCACCTCCCGTATGAAGACGGGCTGAGAAAGTTGGGGCTGTTCAGCCTGGAGAAAGAGAAAAGCTGCATGGAGACCTCCTAGCAGCCTTCCAGTAATGGGTTTAAACTTAAACAGGGGAAGTTCAGGTTAGGTATGAGGAAGAAGTTCTTTACTGTAAGGGTGGTGAGGCACTGGAATGGTTTGCCCAAAGAAGTGGTAAATGCTCCATCCCTGGCAGTGTCTAAGGCCAGGCTGGACAGAGCCTTAGGTGGCATGGCCTGGTGTGAGGCACCCCTGCCCATGGCAGGGAGGCTGGAACCAGATGGTCTTAAGGTCCTTTCCAACCCAAACCATTCTATGATTCAGGCTGGGAAAGTTTCCTTCAAAACAGTACGTTCCTCCAGTACAGGCTGTATTTGTTTGACATTTTTCCTAGAAGTTTTAGCCTCAGGAGCTGACAAACCAAGAATATACAACAGCAGTTAGCTTGAATGCAGTTACCAAGTGGCTCAATCAGTATCAGGTTCTCCTAGAAGGACACCCTTGTTAGGTAGAATCACAGATCTGTTGAACTAGTTATCACTAGCATTTGCTTTCAAGTACATCTCTGAATGATTATGTTACTAGGGAAAAATAAAAAGAAAATAAAAAGGGATGGTAGTTGAATTGTTCCTGAAGAATGGAGTGTATAAGCCATAAGTTCAGGAGATAACTTGAAAAAATCCTCAGGCCAGAGAAAACATTAGGAGATGTGGTAACTCAGTGAAATATTTGAGAAATTGACTTGATTTGGGACACATCAATCCTGCTAAAGGCACAGACAGAGAAACCAAACTGAGCTGAAGGTCTCTGTATATGTCTTAATGGAAAGTCTTCTGTCTTCGTGTCTGGGACCTCTCTGAATGAGATCTAGCTGCTGGTGGAATGACGAATATTCTTGTGCAAGAAGTGAAAAGACCAATTTAAGGAGACATTAGCAAGGGATTTCTGAGTCATCATTCACAGATTTAGCCAGCGGTAATTTACTTTTCAAGGTTTCAAGCCTTCAAGAAATGGAGGAAAGTGTATGAATGGAAAAACATGTGAGTGGGGAAGGAATGAGGCTTTACTTTTCAGAAATTAAATCCCAGGAGTCCAGCTATGTATTGCATATTTCAGTCACCAGAAAAACTACCTTGGAGTAGAGCATGGGGTGCAAAGCTTGAGGCATGAGTGAGAATCAACTCTAGTCCTCTCCCCAAACTAAGAATAGGATGAAATGAATCCCACTTCAGAAATACATCACTGAATAACCTGTTTCATAACACCACTGCTTCTAAAGAATACTGGAAAACTCTTAAGCTGAAAGGCAGCAGTATTACTAACACCAAAGCTTTTAGGAAAAGAAAAAAAAAAAAAAAAAAAAAAAAAAAAAGCAAAAAAAAAAAAGCAAACTGATGATTTAGAAAAGCTCCCCCACAATCCCCACCATAGAGAATACATTTAACCCCAAAAAAATAAATCCCCAAGTCCCACAAAATATAAAAAAGCAAACAAAACCCAGAACAAGTCTGTCAAAGGCACCCACATAATTTAAATTTTAATTTTTAATTTCTATATTTATACTTTAAATTTTTAAATTTAATTTTTATTAACCTTTTCCAATTCAGTATGTCATTCTAATAACCCATCGTTCTTCAAAATACCAAGATAAAGACTTTCATGCTCTGATAAAAGCATAAATCCCAAACAAAGTAAGGTTCCATTGTAACCTAGGGTAGGCAAGCAGTTCTGAAATACCAGACTTCAGTAAAAATCATTCTTATTTTAGAATCATAGAATAGTTAGGGTTGGAAAGGACCTTAAGATCATCTAGTTCCAACCCCCCTGACATGGGCAGGGACACCTCACATTAAACCATCACACCCAAGGCTCTGTCCAACCTGGCCTTGAACGCTGCCAGGGGTGCAGCATTCACAGCCTCCCTGGGCAACCCACTCCAGTGCCTCGCCACCCTAACAGTAAAGAACTTCCTCCTTATATCCAATCTAAACTTCCCCTGTTTAAGTTTTAACCCATTACCCCTTGTCCTATCACTACAGTCCCTAACGAAGAGTCCCTCCCCAGCATCCTTATAGGAGCCCTTCAGATACAGATGATTTTCATCATCTCCAAGTTTTAATGACCTAAACAGGCACAGAAATCAGATTTTCATCAATTTTAATTTGACTTATCAGTGTCAGATTTATGCAAAGCATTGTGGGTGAGCAAGCCAGCAAAGAAAATGCTACCTGGTAAGGATGTGAAATCAGGATTCAGAGGTATGCTGACTGGTTTAGAGACTGTCACTAAGGATATGAGGGTATGGAGAAATAGGACAGGTGTTTCCCTACAGCTGATGAGTAATGAGCTCATGGAAATAAACAGGAAAGCAAGTCAACTGCTGGCACTTTTCTTCCTGAACTTCTAAACCAGATTTCAGCAGTAAAGCAAAGCATGCTAGCTAGATGGAAATTTTAATATTAATGCATTTGTCTTAAATATTTATTCTCTTTACACTATTTCCTGCATTATTCTAGCCTATTTAGATTACAGAAACACGCACAGTTTCTAAGCACTGTGCGGCAATGCTGTAAATTACATGGCTAGCACCTATCGTGTAGTTTCTCCTCCTTCTCTCTCTTGCCTAAAAGAAAACTCTGTATTTATTTTAACTGGTGATGTGCTGTTTATTGTTATAACTCTGCCTCAAGTGCACACAGTCAACTTCAAGAAAGTATTAAGCAAATTTCACTATTAACTGAAAAAAGGTTCAGCACAATAAGAAGTTTTAACTTTTTCTTGACTCACATCTTCTATGATAGAGACTGTAAGCATTTAAGCAGCAGTTAAGGGAGGACAGGAAAAGCACACGTGCCCATCAGCCTAAACAAAGAACTGCCCTGAAACAAACAGTAGCTTTCATTGCATCCACGGAAATGTTACGTTGTGAATTAGGTATAAATAATATTCTTCCAAAACAGACAAATAGTAACCTGAAGATACTTCTAGTTTATGCTAACAGCTCAGATCAAGAGATTAACTGTATCAGGGATTGACTCTGTGTATATTATGTAATTCAGCAATCAACTGACTGACTCTGTGTATATTAGCAATTAAGCAATTCAACATCATTTTTTTTAGGGAAATGTAGTTGCTTCAGTTTGGATTGTTTTCAATGCTTTTTCTTTTTCTCCTCATGAGCTGAAAGGTCCACTGTATTAATTCAGGAACTCATACAGTGTAAAATATTAATTTGATTCTCCACAGAACTTTAATAAAAGAAGAGAGAAATAGGCTGCTTTCAACACAATGAATAATAATTTGAGGAAAAAAATGCAAGACTACCAACAAAATTTTGTTTTCACAGGATCTTGCTCAATAGTTTCCTCAACTATAACCTACACAAATTGGTCTCTATTTTAAAAGAAAAAGACTACATGACAGAAAGTATTTAAAACCAGCTTGCTGGAAAACCTACAGGTAATCCTACAGTAACAGCCTCTCTCAGGAAGTAGTGTGGGAAGGTAGTATTAATGAAGGTGCTGAAATCTGGGGGTTTTCTTCATCACAACCAGTTCTGTTTGTATCCAAAGCAGGACATAAACATCCTAAGCAGGCTTACAATAATTGCTAAGGTAATTCTAAGTAACACCGTTTCCATAATTTTCCATGTACTTGAATCCACAACCTTAGTGATAGTCCAAAGAAGAATTGCTATCAGTTAAAAATGAGACTGATTCCGTAATAAGGGCAAAAAATATACCGAAAGAAATGTTTCGATGTTCTCATGAACAAATGATGCAACATCTTGCCAGTCCAGGATATCACCAAGCCAGCTGTTTTGACGGTTTATGTGCCATTTGTGTCCTTTGTGTCTTCCAGAATGTGTTACATTCTTAAAAAGAGAAACAAAGATGTAAAGAAAACAGACATTTGAATAACTTACAGATGTGAGAAAGCTGAAGACTAATGTTTTCTTAATGATGAACAGATCTAACATGCATCTGAATACTTAGAGCTGTTTTAATTGGCATCCTCAAAAATACCTCGATGTACTCTGTACACTGGAAAAATTGAAATCTGACAGAAAACCATAGTTAATTACCCCATATAATTACAGTTCTGTATATTGTACTGATTCACCTCAGTTAAACATTAGCTTTCCTGCTTGACTGATACAATGGCAGCTATCTTGCTTTTTATGAAAGCACACAAGAAAGAGGTAATTATTTGAGTTACTGCCTACATAATTTACTGTTTGCAACATACAACTTTTCCTAGTACAACCCACAAAGGAAAATGCAAGCAGAAGCCAAAACAAGTAGTTCTCTCACAATTAGTGTCTACTGCTCCACTGGCAATGTTCAGTCATGCAAAAGCTAAAAGTTAACCTGGAAGTATGGTGGGTTTCTTCTGACTAAATAGCTTTGCAGCTGCAGCACAGCAAGACAACAGGAAATGGACATTACCGTAACAGCCAAGTCCTTGAATGGCTTCCCCCTTATGAATTTGGTTATTGTCCAACTGAATCCCACTTGATTACTGTCTAGCACGAGACTGTTTAACTCAGCCTGGGACTGTGACAAGTGTTTCAGAGGATGACAAAATTCTACTGTAAACAAATCTAAGCAAACCCACTGACTACAACAGATCTCACCTTAACCTTTGACAGTAGCAGACTTTAAGTTCTCAACGCTGATGTTTATATAAGCATAACTTCTGTTAGAATTTTCCAAAAGCTTTTAACTGTAACAGCCTGCATTCAAAATGACAGTACCTCTTTTGTCATACATGGCAAGTAGTATTCCAAGTGAAGTCCCTGCACTGGTTTATCTAAGAGCATTACATTTTCTGCTTATTACCAGTTCTCCCTAGATCCACTGTTATACTTTGTCATACATAATTAGCAATGTTCTTTAACAATCCACAGCAACACAGGGATATTGCTTCTGAGCTGGCAATTTATTTAGAGCAGAAACATTACAAGTAGCCAAAAATGTCTCTCCAATATGCCTTTTGTATTTGTAAACCATATCAAGAACCTATTTTGTGCTCATCTAGTTCTATTTTCAAAGGCAGGTCTCACAATTAACTAGCAGAATTAGTTATCATTTGCAAATTTTGTTAACATTCGTTACTCATACACATTTTAAGTTCATTGATATTCAGCAATTGTACTGTTGTAGCACCTAAGGCCTCAGGTGATGATAAATAAGGGATATGAATGGTCAACTGGCTCCTCTTCAAAAAATTCACTAGATCTTAAAAACAAATCCTCACACCTAAATTGACTAGGAAGGGGAGATTCTTCTTCTCAAAAAAGACACCTTGATTACAGAGTTATACCATCATCTTCCAAGTTGTTTATTATTCTGTTACTGTTTTACTTTACTGGGTACATAGATGCAATGTATGTGCATCTATGTTGTTGTGCACATATCTATCGCAACATCTCTAGAACCTATTAAAATGTATACCACTTGCTACCTACTGATCTTCACAGAAAGCAGCAGTTAAACATTGAATTCAGATTCCACCAGCAATTCTTCCTCAATTCTACAGCTTTCGTGGAAGCAAATAACCTGAGCCTGGGCTCTTCAGTCACCTACAGACTAAAGCAAAACCATACAGGCCTCAAAATGAAGTGTGATTATTATGCTCATGCAGCTGAAATAGTGGGGAGCATGAAAGCTGTACTGGGAGAGTCAGATATAGTGCAGATGTCCTCCACACCACACTATCGTCTAGTTTACTAATTTTCAGATAAACTGAAGGATCACACAAGGCTATTGTAATATTACAGAAGGAAATAGCCAGGTGGAAAGCACCAAGATATTTATGTGGATATGGAGTGCAGCAGAAGGAACAAAACTAGAAATAGACTCTGGAAGCATTACCTGCAACTGGCAGGTAACTGGTTGCAGCCCAGCATGCCAATGGTAACACAGAGTGTCTAGTATGCAAACAACAGCCAGGGAAACAGATTTGAAGATTGTAGGCAACAAGCATCAGTGCATTCCTGGAGCTCTTCCTGCCATTTTGACAGCCAGAAAAGCTGTTTCTTGCCCTACAAGAAGAGCATCTACAAGGAATAAGCCTCACAGTATTCCCTCCAGTAACAGATGCAGGAAAGAAATCACATAATGTAATGAACACAGAGGGAAATTGTGCTGCATACTGCAGCAACAAAAGTACTTCTAAAGCACATGCAGTAACACAGGGCCCTACTGAATGATACAGTGCTACTGACCATCTCACACACAGGTTATACTGGTAAAAAAAAAAACAGGTTTATCAGTATAACTGTATCAAAAGTTAAGTGTTTTTCTTGGTCAAATATTTAACACTGACTATTCCCAAGTGCTTAAGGCCTGCAAAATCTACTGTAGATACAACTTTAATTTCTTACTAGTACTCCCATACTCCTCAACAGCACCATGTTATCTCTCTATATCCTCTTCTACAGCACTCTCTTGTCAGAAAAAGAAACTGATTCTTTCTCCTTCTATTTTGATTACTGTACTGAAACTCTCTCTTCTTTTAACAGAGATCTTCTTGGAACATTAGAGGTACTTTAAAAATAATCGTATGAAGAAAAATGTTAAAATACTGTAATTGCAATTATTTAAATACACAGAAATATGTCAGGGGTATGACTTCTGGATTTTGGTATTTCCATTGCATGATGGCTAATGAATTGCTTTACTCTTTAAAAGGCAAACAGGACTGGCGGCATAAAAATTATTTAACTCTTACAAACTTTTCACAATTCAGTCTGCAGAACCCATTATGGGAAGGCTAGTACAGCTGGCAAAAATGCATGGTAAGAAACATAGTGAGAGGACAATTCCTTTCTCAAAATTTCAAATTAATCAAAGTTACACAAATCATGCAGAATACCAGTTTCCTTTTCCTAGCCCCTCAAAATGACAAAATTTGAGGGAAAAGCTCTGAACTATGAAACACTAAATATAAGAAACAAGGAAAGAATAAATTAAATGTCATACATATACCCAGAGATAACTAAAGTGAAGGATGTAGCTCTGGCTGTACTCACACTGTGACAGCAGAACCATCTTATACACTTGAAATTTTTATTATTATGAGCTTTATTCAGCTATTTGCTTGTCTCTTTCTCATAAGCACATGCTTAGCATAATTATCTCAAAGTACAAAATAACAATTTATATAAATGCCATTTAAATGTTACTCACCTTCACAAACCAAGAGTGATAAAGCCTGTCCCAGAGCTCCAGCACTTGTTTTTCAATCACAGCAGTGTTATTCACTTTTTCTCCTAAAATTTTATGGAGCTAAAACAAATGGAAATCTTTTATTGTACAGGACACAATGAAGCTGGCATCTACTCACCAAGTCCAAGCTAGATGAATCACATAAGACTGTCAGTAAAGGTATGGCTCAAACCCAAATGAAAAGCTGAGTATCAGTATCAAATGCACATTTCAGACAACATGGCTCACAACATGAGCATTTTGTCAGCAGAAAAACATTGCGCTGCACTGAGGACTTCCTTCTGCACTGAAAAACAAATGTTACCTCTAAAATGCTTAATCCACATCCCTTGATCATCCTTAGGGTAAATATTTCAAATAATTTGAGATGTGCACTAGGTATCAAATGAATCTTGTCAAATTCTCCTGAAGAAAGTTAACTTAAATAATTATTAAAAAAAAAAAAATCCAATCTACCACACAGCCCACACAGAAATGAGAACGCTGGTGGGGAAAAATAGTTAAAAATAAATAAAGTCTTCATTGTCTACAATTGAGGAGCTAAAGCTAGATGAAAAAATTAGTCATCTTTATCTGATGTGTTTTCACTGGCAATCTTACTAAAAGCGATGACAGATTTTTCTGTTCTTAAAAATGAATACCCCTCTGAGCAGAAAAGACTACTGAAATCATTCCCACCCTTCCTTCAACCCCCAAAACTAGAGTGAATAGATCTGTCAACAAAACAGTTAACCACATAGAAAAGAATTGCTGACAAACATATTTTTCTTTCTCCTTACTTTTATGAAACACAAGAAATGAAAACGTTAAAAAAGTTGGGGGAACTCATGCTTACCTTATGTGTAATCCATTCTCGGCCATATTGGTATACATTATTAACTGCTGAATTGAGTGCCTTCTGAATAACCTGGGCTTCTGGGAGCCAGCTGATTTTTTTGTTTTCAAAGGAGGAAAACAAAGTTAAATGCTCTGTAGTTTACTCGTCTCATTACACCCAAAACACATTACAAATTAACATTCTGAAACAACAACAAAAGCATTTAAGTTACATATAAACTAACTACAACTAGAATATTTTCTCTTACATATGAGAAAAGCTGTTCCTTGATAAGCAAATCACAATTAAATCTAAGGCAAGTCATTGCATTCGGAATTCTCCAAAGTTCCTGAAACCTTAGTAAAATTGGTGTCTCAACCTTTCCAAAGAGATCTGCTCTTTAATCTGTATGCATGCTATTCACACCACATTCTTAGAAATTTTCCTAGTGTTCTAGTTCTGAAAATACTATATGAAACAGTCTCATTTTAGCTGCAAACACAACCTTCTGAATTACGAGCTGAATGTAAATTGTTAACATAGTTTCCCTGAAAAAGCGACCAGATGAAGCAACATGTTTTAAGTTGATTTTCTCTATATGCACTTCTCAAAATCTTCTCAACCCCTTGATAGCTGCCTTGGTGTTTGCTTTAATCATTACATAGACTGCAACTAAGAAATTTCCCACACTATACAGATAAGATTCACTTAATAGGAACAGCCCTTTCCAGCTGATTAATACCAAACTCTCCCCATCCACCATTCTTCTTTCCACTCGTGAAATGTTCTTCAGTTCACTCCAAAAACATTTTCTTCAGCTCCTATTCCCTCAAAGGAATTCTGCAGCCAGCTCTCCTCATTAACAAAATATCTCAGCTCTCATCTTGCAACCTCCTACAGACAGCTAATTTGCCATTACTTTACTTTCACAGGTAAAAGGGAAAATAATGTTGACCCCTCTGCTCTCTGCACTGTTAAGTTTTCCATCCAAAACTGAAACTAGAGAAGTTTATACAGCTGTACTTTGTCACCAAAGTCCAACTAGTCCTCAAATGAGATACTACACTGACAGTCCTCCACAGTAATCCATAACACTACTGCTGCCTGAGAGTTTAGCTTTTACATCTGCCTGTAACTGTCACTCCCATTTTTGTTCAGCTAAGGGATCTTTATATTAAAAATTATACATAAGAGCACCTGGAAACTTGTTCACCCACCCTATACTATTCACTTAACTTCAGCATTCTTACTTTGCCCATTCTGGGTGACTGGCTACTGTCTCATTGATCAAGCTGCTTGTGACTTGAATCATGTGAACACTCTCTTGATGTACCTAAATTAAATATAGAAAGGAGAAATGTTACATAATGCAAACAGGAACTCTTCCTACATTCAGAGAGACTTCTTTTTTTTCCCCCCTTTTTTTCTTGGAGGGGGAGGGAGGGTGGGAAGGAGGAACACCACCAGTTTGTACATTTCAGGAAGAATTCTTCCACCACAGAATTGGAAGTTGGAAGTTTGGTTAACCCAATGAAAGAGTAGGTGCCATTAACCCCAATAAAGCAGCCAATACCATAATCATCAGTCTGTTCTGACAATTTTGGTCACACACTGTGTGACTAGCAATAGCAAATGGAAATTTAAATTTTATCAGTGGAAAAAAATTTACCAATACAGCAGTACAGTCAAGGGAAGCACTAAAAAATACAAAGCACAGTTTCAGATATACCCTTTTAAGCCATGGATCAAAGAAATGTAAAAGTTAATAAATGCTCAGCTCTAACATGACCAACCATGCTATGAAGCGCTTCACCAAATTAATTCTTCAATAAGAATGATGAAAGACACCTTTTATAAATACATTAATGTTCCTTTTATGAATATAAGGAAGCTTTAGGCAGGAATGTTTGCACAACTTTTAAAGCTTTCAATTTTAAGTACTCAACATTATATAAGCCTACATTTTGGAAAAAGGAGGCTGCATCAGAGCCCATTGATTTTTTGTTCTGCAACTGTATTCACGTCAAACTTCCCACTCTTCACTGACTGCTTCAAGTATGAAACAGCCCCATTAAAAAAAAAAAAAAAACAAAAAACACAAGGAGGAAAAAAAGAAGTACATGAGTGACCTCTTCTGGTGAGCAAAAAAAAACCAACCCATCACCCAAAACCCAACCACAAACCAAAAATCAACTTCAGAGAATATGCGATCATAAACCTCAGCACATTTAAACTCAGAACAGGATACCATGAGGTTATTACAGGCAATTACACAAACAAATTGATAAATAAACCTTAAGCATTTTGCAAATATATTTCTGATCAAGGGAAATTAAAAAGAAAAATCTAAGTAACTCTGTTGTTGACATGGAAAGTGTAACAATGCAAACCAAATCTGTTCCTATAACATATAAGCTAGTATTTCTTTTACTAGAATAAATTTCATATTTCAAAATGCCTATATTTACATATATGACAAAGCGAGTATAAACATAAAAATACAATATAGAGATTTTTATATGTAAGAAATCTTGGAACGGTAACGCCTTCTACTACAAAGCATTTAGTTGCTAAATCACAAAAAAAGTCCTCAAGCTACAAAATTTTGCATAAACATCAGTAACCTTCATTCAGCATTTAAAATGAACTCACATGATTATGTTACTTAGCACACAGTACCTTTGCAGTAAGGAGCAGGGCTAGCAGAAGGGTTCCTATTACTAGCAAAAATATTATGAAAATGCTGATAATTTTATCTAGCATTTTCTCCAACCACACGATCATCTGTGCAGAAAAAAGAAAAACCAAATCATAGCATATAAATCAATCTTTCATGAAAGCAATGCCATACGCTACATGACAGTATTGTTATCTTTATTTACAATCACAGTGCAAAATCAGGCTCTAAACAAACCGCATTTATGCCCAAGCTCGGAGATGAACAATTAACAAGCGATGTTAGCATGATTAAGGTCATGGTGTGACAAGTGATTTTGCAAACGACATTTACACATTACCACAAGACATAGCAAGCTCTCTGCAAAGCAAGCAAATAATTCAACATCTACTTAATAGACCTAAAGAAACTAGCATTCATGTCAGCTATGAACTTCGAAACTTGTCTTTGTTTCTTGTCCTTCAGCAACTTGGAAACTCACGGACACTATCTGCACAGGACTTGAAATCTATCAAGGTATGCTGTAAAGCACAACTTTGACTTTCAAATCTGACTAGCTTAGATATATCTAAACAAAAAAAAAAAAAAGGGTATTTCTAAAAGTAACCAATTTTTTAAAGCTGCCTATTACCTTCTGAACTGGAATGGGGCTAGAGGTTTTCTACATTACTGAACATCAAGCCAATTATTAAGCACCAACTATTACTATCCACTTTTAATCTCAAAAAGGATGCTCAGCATTGAACATGCCTCAGCTAAACCTACTGATACAGGAAACAGGCATGTATGTTGTTCCGTTAGTGTATGGAAAGGCCCATTCTATATATGTCCACAAACAAACTGGTATACCACTTGAGACTGGAGAAATTCTGGTAGTATTATTCAAAACAACAGACCTGCACTGCCAGCACTCTGCAGAGGGCTTTGGAATAGTGCAAGACGAGCTTCATCTTGTACAAACTGGCCGTTTACATAAAAAGCTGTGAAAGCCCAAGCAAGTATCATCAAATACAATTTTCTAGCTTCTATGGTTAAAATACCAAAGTTCTTTCTACTCCATCTGACGTTACTGCAGGAAAAAGCAGCAGGACAGCTGTAAAACTTGTGCTTTAAGAGAACTGAGGTCAAAGCCAATGTGCAGTAGATAAAAGTATTTCCGAGTGACTACAAGTCCTATATTCGGTCATTAGGCTGGTAACTTTTTAGTTAGAGAGCTTACAAAACTATTAACACACTTGAAGATGGTTTACACTGGTTCTTTCGTATCTACCCTATCCCCACATGTGCAATTGGCCCAGGAACTTCTGCAGACTGCTGTAAAAGAGTTGAGCTAGCTAACCATGAAGTTCTATCTCCTACTTGGAAAAAATAAAAGGCAAGGATTTGGTTTTTGGTGCTCATCCTGTAGCATCTCAGCAGTTAATATATATTAAGCAATTATTTTTAAACTTCTTTTACAACTAGCTCCTTGTTGATCCAAATTAACATGAAGAGTATATTCAGCATTTTAGAACTGCTGTTCAAATCCAAGAAAGCTGGAACAAAATCCTTTTAAAAGAAACAAGGTGTTGAGCCAGCAAATTTCTGTAACAAAACCTGCACCGTGTTATGACCTGCAGAAAGGAATTCAGAGAACCTGACAGAATCTGCAAAATCTTTTCTTTGCTATTTGGCATTGCTGAGATATTTCAGCCATCAGAAATGCTCTGCCAGTGCTAGAGGGAGCTTACCTGCCTACAGCAGTACTACAGCTTTCTGAAAAATTCTGAGTAGCCTCTACATGAAGCACTTTAGAAATAAGACTGTAAACAGGATTTGTTGTGCCCTTCCAAGCCCCACATATATCTAAGGATTATGCAAGAGAAGCAAGAAATAAAAGGCCCTGCTTTAAAGGTCAGAAATCAAAAATATCACTGAAAAACACTGGATGGCCTAGGGATGGAAATTTTACAGCATGGACTTCAAAATGAAGCTATAAAAAATTAAAGCTGCCCTTGTTATTTCCTCGTTAACAAAGTTCAAACTAATTGCTATTTAGCTTCTAGGTTAGAGATAAAAGAAATCCACTAGCTAGTCTTGCATATAGCACCTTATTCAGACTCACTGAATGCAAGAAATGGAGGTAGTGTCAGAGATTTCAAACAATGCTAGCCTCAATGTTTGCGTGAATAGTTATGCAACAGCTGAAATCCCAGCACAGCTAAAGCTGTATGGCTTAGGTGTTTCACCATGGTAGCAACTACTAGAAGATCAAGCACCAAAAGATTAGGATGAGGACTCTCTCTGAACTAGAGCATGATGAACAGGGGATCTTTCCTTGACACCCCTTACTGTGGGCTGGAGTATGCCTACACTGCTATTGAGGTGCAGGTGCGGCACATGTGAAGCCCAAATTACCTTTAAACTAGTTAGTAAAGTAATGGCAGCTCTGATGTACTAACTAGTACATGTCTCAGCCATGCAGGCACACCTTAAGTTTATTTACTTGGGCAGGTAGCCCAAGCAAGCCAGATGAAAGCCAGCTCTGGTATGCCTACAGGTACTGCAACTACATCTCTCACTGCAGTCCTAAGGAGATCCAGGTTACGTGACTGGTACATACATATCACAGAAGACTGAACTGGACCGAGTATTGTATAAGTAAAAGCAGATGCACAACATTCATTTAGGGCTATATTTACCATTCCTTTAATTTGTTTGCTATTAAGCCTCCCTTCCTTCCTCTACACTTACCCATAATACTTTCTTCAGAAGAACTCACATTTGCACACTCATGCTAAATACTGCATAGGTGCTATGTTACTGCAGGTAAGCTAGTCTGCTAAATCCCTGTGTGCTTGTACTTACCACTGAAGCAGGTCCAGACTTTGTCCTTACCCCAAACCTGCCAGACCTCCCTTTACATCCTCCCTGTAAACCATGGGCATGCACACAAAGACAAACATATACTGACTAAGCACCAGTCATTAGCCAAAGATCATGAAGTTTTAAATTCAGTTCCAAGCTTCTAATCTAAAGGTTAGTCAACAGCAGAAAGCTCATGTTGCTGTATCATCCAAAATTACACAAAGGTAAAGGAAAGACAGGCTCCTAAGCTACAGAAGGTCACACTTGTAAAACCAACTGAAATGTTCCTTATTTGTGATGTCCACAAAAAAAAACTATCCTTAATTGTCACAGTTTTAGAAGAGAAAGGTAACAATTTTTAATATTTTTTTTAATTAAGCTCACTGTAAAAAAATGTTTTTGAGTTGCATTCCATTAAAATGCTTCTCAATAATTTCCAAATACTCCCTGCTTTCAGCTTTTAGGTGATGATACAAAATCGTATGTAATACAACTGACTATAATACCACTACAGTTCATGCTTAACAATCGGAAATCCTGCTATCTAGACAGATTCTCCATGCTATGTGTATAAGAATTCATGTTTCCATCTTTCACACTGCATAGCCATCAGAGCACTAGTTTTTCTAGCATGTTTTATTTACTGCATTATCCACATGGTGAAGCATACCTAGACATCCACTTCATTTTCAATTAAATCTACATAAAATTGCCAAAATACACTATTTTCTTTCTTCAGACAGCTTCACTATCTATCAGGATATCTATCTAAGCCATTTCTTAGACTTGCTGACATTTCCTTTTAGCTCAGTTAATATTTGAAGGTATCATCTTATTAATATCATCTGATGAGAATAAGGGGAGGCCTGTAAACAGGACACATCTCAGGGTTCCGTTGAAATGAGTCACATTAGTAGGCAAATTAAAAAAGATAGAGAACAGGCTATATAAGGTCTCGGCCTACTTACACCAGTGTCCCCCCAACAGCTACAACAGAATCTGGCAATTCTCTCCAAAGACTTGAGCCGTAAACAATGTTATAAAGAACAAATCATGCTAGCCCAAGTGAATCTATTGTATGTTTTGGGCTACGTATACCTTGCTAAACTATTTGAGCATATACTATTCTTGTTTGCCAGAATAATAATTAAAAAAAAAAGTTTTAAGCAACTCTGACAGAAACTCTTAGAACAGGAAGAAAAGAAAGGGTTTCTCACTATCAATCATAATCAGCCATCATTCCAAGCTGCAGTCTCTAGGTGGTGTATTTTTACTTTCTTGGTAGAGTAACAGAAATTTGTCTTGGTGTTCTCACAGTACTTCACTTCAGAGACCAGCAAGAAGGAAAAAGGTACAAAGGAATCAACCTTTTAACTGCATCCAGTGTTCTGTATTACAAATCTTCTTTCTTTGCCTCTGTCAAACTACGACTGTATTTTTTAATTTAATCTAGGTTGTTTGGTTTTCAGGTTTTTTTTTTTTTTAAGAAAGAAAAAAACAAACCCATAAGAACCTGATACAGTTTGCTTAGCATTTTTTTTGCCTTTTTTTTTTGCGGGGGGGGAGAGGGGGGCTGGTTGTTTTGGAATTTTTGTTGGGGGGGTTTTCCCCTCATCTTGATTATAATATTATTACTACTCGCTCATGCAACAGAAGTCAGCATTGCATGAAACACTATAGGACCTTCAGGACCTCTTCCTATGATATAACATAGAACAATAGTTTTTAAAAACAGCTCCTAGGAATCAATAAATAACTCTGGTAAGAAACTGTATCCACAGGGTTTTGCCTAGTAATGCAAATAGCAGCTCAAAATCCAGACATTTTAGACTTCAAAGCAATTACAGTGAAATTATTTTTGCAATCTATCAATATTAATTAAAAAAAAAAATTAAAATCCACATTAATGAATTTTCAAACAAGAAAATTACAAACTCAGAGCCAGAAAAAAGGAGTAGAGACTAAACTTTCACCTGCAGCTCACTGAACTCAGCTCTTCACCTAAACCGTGCCAACAAACCAATACCGAATAAAAAAAAATTTTATGTAGGGTTATGGTTGCACATATTTGCTAATCATAACTCACTCCCATAACACAAACGCTTCCAAGTCAGGAAATAAAAATGTCATCTTAAAACAACAAAACATTCAAAAAATCCCCTCTTAATAGACAGATACGACTGTATCATGAACTGAATTCACCATTTAAATACAACTCAATGATGAAGTGAGCAACTCTTAAGTTCTTGTTCAGGAACACAAAAAGCCCTCCCCTTCCCCCTCCCATCTCATAACGCTGAATTCCCTCATCAAATTCACTGAGTTTAATGAAGATCAAACCTTCTAAATTCATTATAGCTGCTCAGCCTGGACACTACAGGCCGCATTCTTGCCCATCTGCCACCCACAGCAGTAACAGCTGTGCAGCCCCATTTCATTGTTTTCAAGAAATTTTTAGAGAGTTGTGTCAATGGCCCCATGCTATACTCTGTTCCTTTTCTTTTCAACACTGTTCAGAATGACAGTATTTTTGGTGTCTTCCACAACATGCAAGGCAGATCTATAGTTTCTATTGTACTAGCTACTGAATGGCAAGGACGGGTTGCTGCTTATAAAACCATAGCAACTATTCTGACTTTCCCACTAATACTGAAGTGGTGAGGATAAAAGTTGGTGCTGGAAACATAACTCATTTCCAGATACTGTATTTGATTTTTTTCTCTTTCACTTAATTACTTTGTTCCCATATATTTTATCACATCCTAGTCTTTTCACCTTTAAAACTCTGAGGTCTTACAAATATACATGTTACAGGCATCGTTCCCCAGCTCTGTGCTTGCTTGAAGCAATGACACTGCCTAAGTCCCAGGGAAGTATCACTGCATTGAGTTGTCCAGATTTCAATTACATGTGAGGCCAAACATGGACTGAATCAGTTTTAACTTCTGTTGAGATGAGAGAGGAGAGATTTAGATTAGATATTAGAAAAAAATTCTTCACTGTGAGGGTGGTGAGGCACTGGAACAGGCTGTCCAGGGATGTTGCGGCTGCTCCATCCCTGGCAATGCTCAAGGCCAGGCTGGACAGGGCTTTGAGCAACCTGGTCTAGTGGAAGGTGTCCCTGCCCATGGCAGGGGGGGTTGGAACTGAGTGAGCTTTAAGGCCTCTTCCAACAGAGACCATTCTATGGTTCTATGTCAGTTCTCAAAAATAGAGCAGTTAACCCTAGTTGGCTCAGGTGAACCATGGGAACCAAGGAGTATATTTCTTATAAAACACATCACACTTTTAAAGCCACACAAAAGGAAAAAATATTTTACCTGTACTAACTCCTTTATTTTTTTTCTTTGCTAGGCCTCACTTCCCTTAGAACTGTCCTTAGATCCAACAGTTCTGAGACTGTCCGTATTCTCATTTTGCTCCTGCTACACTGAATATCACTGAGCATACAGGACAGTTTGACACTTCAAAAGTGAAAAATTAACAGCACTGACTGAAGCCAGCCAATGCACTATTGTGATCACTTACATTCACTGCTTTACAGCTGCACTTCACCTTCATCACTCCCATGTAAATTCAGTTAACTGACGCTTTCTCCAAGTAGCGGACAGCTCTCCAGTCCAGGAAGGAACTGGAGTTGTCATGCATACAAGTGGGGAGCAGGTGGGGATCAACTGTTCGTAAATAAAAGCGCCACTAAATCAAACTGCTGCTTGAAATGCTAATGCAATATTCTGCTGTACAAAACGTTTAACTATGTGCATTCATTTTACAAGACAAGAGATCACGTAGAATTATGACCTTCAGTAGCTTATATCAAGAGCTGGATGAGACACTTGGGAGAGAAAACTAAAAAGCAAGGCACGTTAAGTAGTGTTCATGCTGCAAAAACACCAAAAAGCCAAAGAACTCCCCAAAACCACAGAATCCATTAGTTGGAATCACAAGTTTTCTGTTTATTTACCTTCTTATTAAGCCAGTGCCACAGCTTGTCAGTGGCAGGGGGGGAGACGGAAGAAAAAGAAAAAAAAAAAGACAAGAACACAGTGGAAAATTATTGAAAAATGCAGTAATAGAAAAGGGGGAAAAAAGCAATGAGAGGCAGGCAAAGTCATTGACAATGAAAATGAAATTGTTCCAGACACAAAAGGTAAATTGCAATAGGAAAAGATCACAACTTCTAATGCAAGAGTCTAGATTTTACTATTAACATGCACTATTTGAAACAAAGAGGGATAGAACAAATAACAATTCATATTTAATGGTATTAACAGAGCCATCAGCATAATCTGGGCAATTCCAGTTTAATTATACTAAGAGCTAACATTTCAAATTTCAGAGCAGGACCTGTAAACATACTCTGAGAAGGGCACTTTAGCGAAACATGAAGACTTAACATGAGATACTTGTTTATTTCATTAGTGCTCCCATTCAGGCTCTTTCCTGTGTATTTCAAAACACTCCTATTATGTCATCTACAATTAGACAAATTTTGGCTGGCTTTTTTAGTACCACGTTTATTACAACATTCACATTCAATGACAACATCAAATATGTAATTAAATCTGATATACACAGCACATTCTAGATCAAATAAATACATGGATTTCACCTAACTTTACTGGTCATGCAGAAGGCTCTTTGCACTTCTCAACAGTCAATTTCTAGTTTTGTACTACAGTTATTTTTCTTTACTAATTCTTACCCATATTGCTCAAGTACACTCATTTTAGGAACTACTTTATGTAGGGCTATACTGTTAATTCTAGCCATTAGTATTCAGTTAGCAGCAAAATCAAAACTGTGAAAAGCTTTAATATTGTTAATCATCTGTGTTAGAGGTTAAGATCAAGCAATTTGTTTCTCCCTGAAAACAAGATCATTGAATGCTCAATAAATCTAGTACTTTCACCAGTTGCCAGAAATGACATTACCTCCCAATGAAAACAAAATGTAGGAACATTTCAAATTAAAAAAAAAAAAACTCAGAAAGTTAATTAAGTTATATCAGAAGCAAGAAGCAGATTTACAAAGAAACATGAACATCAGGAAACATGAGAACAAAATGTTACAAAGCACCCACTTTCATTAGCTTTTACTACTCATGGAAAGAATCAGTCATGGAAAGCAATGACAAAGCTTCAAAAGCTTTAAACTGATACTGCAGAATTTGTTTCTATTTTACCTCTTCACCTACGGAATAATTTATCAGCGAAAAAAGGTGAAGTTTTTCACCAATTCAATAATCTACTTTTGCCTTTAACTTTACTTCTGCGTATTAAAAGCCACTATGCATTAGGTTCATTTGGGGAAAAACGTAGATCTCATAGCCAAGTACCTCCACTTTGAAAGTCCAATGCAACAAAAGCTAGAGCTCTATTGTTAGCCTGAGATTTTAGCAGAATATGAATAGAAATCTTTGGTATTTTTCTAGAATTTCAGGCTCCTCAAATCAGATGATAAATACAGTAACTATGAAACAACATTATATGTCAAAAATATTTTTTTATTAATGTTTAAGACAATATCTGGGAGGCTCTACCTGACTGCTATCTTACCAATACTGGTGTAAAAATAAAATTCCAGTACACTATACCTAGAAAAAGCATATAATAATTACAAGATTCACTGAAGTCTACCAGAAAGCATGCATGCAAAATACTAGCACATTCTAATTAATAAAATGTCTAGTGCTTGCACTTGAGCAACTGCCTGTGCTGCTGAACTCCCTCACAAACCCTAATCAAAATAAAGCTACTGTCACCATATGAAAAGTCTTCTTTAAAAAATAAGTAAATATTAGTGAAGCAAATTATTTGCTCCTGACTGTTGTAAGAACATGCACAATGCCGTATCTATTAAGTTTTAAGATGAGTGATGGATGACAACAGAAACCTCTCTACTCTTTCCCCAGGAAGTCTCTCATATCTGAACTGTTCTGTCTGCTGGCTCCACGGCACTAATGCACCACTAGGGACTTAAGAACATCCTATTTCCATACTCCATATTTAAAGCAGGCCTGCACATATAGGCAGGCACAGCTTGACACACTGCCTATACAGAAAATTAAAAGGAATGCCCTACTTTCTTTCCTCTTGATCAGAACTTCAGTTCAAATTTTTCTGCATTTCCAAGATAACCATAGGCTGATAAGTAGTGGGAAAGAACATTCTTTTGTTCATGCTTTTATTTAAGAAACATAACCAGCAAAACTCAAAGATTGGCATGAGCAGTACTCTCCCATTTCTCACAATGGATTATTTTCCAGACCATCTACACTAGCTTCCTGAGCTTCAAGAAGTCATGCTACTCTAAGAGGTCTTCTTGATTCTCACTATCTTTTACTCAAAACCGGAGCTATTTCTTAATCAGGCATACCACTTTAGAAAGATCAAGTAGTACCACCAAATATGTGTGACACAGACCTTTGTCAATGCCTTGTTGTACTTAGCAAAAAGCCCCAATACCTTCTGATGCTGAGATTCAACCTCCAGTTAACTCGGTATACAAAGACCAAAACCAAAAGCAGACTCAGTTCAGGAAAAAAAAAAAAATATATATATATATAAAAAATAAATATTCAATTGCAAAGGAAATAATCTTTCAATCTTGGTTTCTCTCACGCACAAGCACAAAATGTAATCTGTAACAATTTACTCCATGGATTTCTACTTTGTGTTTGTATATTTTTTACTGCTTCTTTAACAGTGCCTACTGAAGCCAAAACGTTTGGTAACCCAACTTCAATACACAGCTCATTCTAAAAAACTCCCTAAAAAAAAACCTTCCTACAGCTTCCTAAAAAAACTGGCAAGGATGCTACTTTCTTTCCTCTCCTTTCCCCGTCCCTGCAAATATCACAACTGACAATATCCCATGGGATTGCTTCCCAAATTCTCACAAGGTAAGATTCATCCATGATCCTACAATGCACAGAATAAGCATATCCAATAGAACTTTGAAGATATGAAAGCATTAGTGTGATAAGCTTTGGATAAGTTCACCCATGCTAAAGCCAGGTGAACTGTAATTAGAATAGGCACAAGCAAGTAGAATCATGCAGACTATCAAATGTCTTTATAATGGCTAGAAGAGCTTGAGTTGCTTTAATACACACAGCACAGACTCAGAAGGCATATGACTGTCACCTAAAAAATGGGGAGGGGGTATATGGAGAAGCGAGTTGTGCCAACACTGTTCTTTTGTTTAGACAGGAACAACACGGATATAAACTGACCTTAAATACATTTAAACTGAACAGTGGGAAGTTCTGTTGCCATTATGACAAAAGCCCTACCTTCTTTAAGGAGAAAAGACTTGGTGGTATTAGGAAGGATATGGCACTGCTTAATTATGCAATACAATGATGCTAAACAACTAATGAAATACATACAATATTGTGTCTAGAAAGTCTTATTACTTACAAAATATTTTCATGAAAAGCTTTGTATAATGTAAACCTTTATCCCCACGTTAATACTTCCCACTACCTTTAGAAACCCCTTTTATCTTGTTCATAGCTGTATTCTGTAAGGCTTTTCCTTTTTCAAATTCTTCAATGAATGCTGTGAGATCGTTACTTATTTCCTACAGCCATTTTAACCCTTTTGTTGACCTTTTGACATCCATTTACCGATTAGATTTGGGCTTAAACTCTTCCTTTTCTTGTAGAAATTCAAAGCTATAATCTGCTGATGGATCTGCCAAGATACAGATGCTCTGACAAATGTACTTCCAGGGTTCAGCTCTTCAGTTATAGAAACTCTGAGGTAACAGCTTTTTCTAAAGCAGAGAATACTTCAACACACAGTTACAGAAAGCACATTCTTGCACACTGACATAGTTATTACAAACAAAATAATCTATCAGGTTAAGGCAAAGCTCACAATCCTAAATGGAGGAGTCTTCTTAAATTTTATGGAGCCTTCCAGCTCTGCAATTTACAGTGCAAATGTGGGTGCATTTTGAGTGGGGGAGAGGGGAGGGGAGGACACAAGCTTTATTCTGTGGTACCTCCCAAATACCTTACGCAACATATTTCTTCTTTTACAAAGGAAAGCCTTCCTTCTGTATCAACATGCCACTGTGTTCAACAACTATAATTCTACACAGTATAAACAAGTGTTTGATCTAGCTCAGGCCCTACTTACAGAATAAAATGGCTTGGTTTTTTAGATTACATTTTCACAACAGAAGTAGGAACATCTCATCTTCCAGATTAAAGCTCATCAAACTTAACTTCAGTGTTTTCTGTAATCAGGTAAGATGTCTGAACCACAAGAAGTTTGCCTTGCTCAGATATGAAATCTCCAAAAACTAACTCAGCCTTTAAAAAGTGACTTCTGTCAAGCTTTGCATGTAGTCATTTAACAAATTTTAAACGTGTACTTTAAGAGTTAATAGTGACAGAAGAGACATGGTTTAAAACACACCATAAAACAGATACAGTTTCACATGAGAGACGTGTCCATTAGTGACAGACATTTATTTTTAGAATTAAAATATCTCAGCACAGACTGAACAGAGAATAAAAAAAATAAAAAAATCAAGTTGCTTAATGAAGTAAGTGGAAATACCTTACTGTCAAGCTTTAACATGACTCTTCCAAGCCCTCTGATGGGCCGTGGAGCAAGGGCTTCCTGACGTTCCTTCACAAAATTTTCAATAAGTTGCCACCAACTTTTGCAATGGTTTGCCATGAAGTTCAGAACTCCAAAATGAACCACGAGCTTTTTAAGTGCCCAAACTGTAACCACAAGAAGGAAATTAAGTATTAAGAGATTTCAGAGGAGCACATCACAAGAACTATAAAAAGAAAAAAGGATTCTTGAGTTTTAGTTCCCATTAGGAACCACTTTCAAAATTTTCAAGTGGTTTTAGTACTACTCTCTTCACACACTTTACAACCATACTTGTCCATATGGAATCTGGATGACACCAGAAGAAAGGTGCCTGCACACTACCTATTACACAGTTAACACATTTGAGCAAGGCCTGGGATAAGCAGGTATCATGCCAGGATTCCAGTTCAGTGGATTTATTGTATCTTCACACATACAACAACACCTCAGATGACTACACATCAAATACCACATTCAGAACTTAATGGTTTATTACACATATAATAAAATTTTCAGCCTCAATTCTTACATTCTAGGCCTTCTATACAGCTCAAGCTGTATCTTTCCTTTAAGAACTGACAGTAGATTGTGTGTCATTTCACAGTAGTGTTCATTTAAACCTTCAACTACTGAAATACAACTACTGATTAATTTTGCTTTTAAACATCAAAAATATTATTTTGAGATCAGCCTTTTATCTTGGCTTGAAGATGATCACACAAAGCTTCAGAAAAAATCCACACTGATCCTCAAAAACAGATAGACAACACAAGAAATATTTACAACTTCTCCCCCAAAAGAAGAATTTTGTTACCAGAAAGAGATTTCTCCAACACTTCTAATAAATCCACTCGAAAATAGTTTCTCAACAACACTACAAATGTCTAGCCTTATATTTACAGAAATATACAGCTCATGTCTGCTTAGCTGTCATGAAATAAAGCCCAGAGAGATTTTCGCATAAGGCTCGCGATTCCAATTTTGCGGTGGCAATGCGCTCGCTTGCTTACTGAGCGTATGTGCAAAACTTGTGAATCATCACAATCAGGAATGTAAAAGCAGAACAGCATGATACATATGAAACTTCCCTTGGAAGCTAACAGACCTTTAACAGTCATGAAATATTTGCCATATTCTTTTTTTATTCAATAAAATGTTACACCTCTCAAATTATCTACCTTCTCATCACTGAGAAGAAAACAGTAATCTTCCGAAGATACTAGCATATTTAACATCAGAACACAGGAGTTAATTCACATAATAAACAAAGATTTGTATTACAGCTGATTTCACTGAAGTATTGATGCAAACATACCAGTCACAAAAAAATTACAAGATACATAAAAGATTACGAGATTACAGGATAACAGACTAGAAAGTCTCATAACCCAGTCCTGCCATTAACTGATACACAAATCTTTAAACAAAATTATGCCACATCCCCAAACAGTGAAAACTATGGTTCTAAAGGAAAACAAAGTGAAATTACTAGCCACAGAATCATGTAATTCTCCAAATTTCTCCCCATTTTTTCTTAAATCAGAATTTAGTAACAGTGCATTTATTAAAGTTCCCCACGAGCCTATTATCTGTAAGCCACTTGTGCAATATTTCACCTTCTTGTTCATAGAGAGCCCATGCAACAATTTGCGAACGCGTGGTTTACTTACCCTCTGGCACCACCATGTGGCAAATATGCGATTTATTCTTTTGAAGAAATACTATTATTATAATACTCTTTCTCCTAAAGATCATGTTGCAAACGTACAAAATAGAAGAAAATAATAACGTGTGCCAGCACCTAAGTTACAGCTTGAAGTTTTATATGATGAAATCCAACTCATGGTAAATACACAAACTGCTGCTCACCAAAACAGGGCAAGCTTGCACTTTACAAGGTGAACAACATTCCTTAAATGGCTTTCTAACCTTCTGCTATTGTTTAAAAGAATTTAAATAATATCTTCTAAAATAACTGAGTGTGCACTCGTTGCAAAGGTGACGTCAGGAGGCGCACCAATCAATCACACAGTCATAATTACGTCAGGTTAAAAAGGGGAAGAGCGAAAAAGCTAAAGGAGGACTGTTATTACAAGGTTGTGAGCAAAAGAGGAAGGCTGCATAAGACATTCCAAACATCTCCAGGAAGCAGAAAATTACCTGAAGACAAACACAGAATTAACAGTATGAGGCAACAGAACAAGCAAAGTAGTAAATGAAAGCTCTTAAAAAGAGACAGTACCAGGATTCCCAACCTCACACCACTGAACAAAATACTACAAATGTTCCACAACCTAGCTTATTGCTTAATTTTTGAATTCAAAAGTCATTGTTTCACCATTTCATTTTATGATATAATTATGGTATACTTTTTCCACGCTCTACATAAAGCAATTTTGAAAGAGCTTCTAATTCTACCAAAGTACAAATGCATTCAAGGAAAATTGTTAATGGTACCAAGATATTTCTAATAATCTAAATTCTACTTCATGTAAGTCCTGTCTACAGACATAAGGAATTCTGGTGAAACTAATACTTTTTTATTTAAGGCTTTAGAGAGTTATTTTATTTACATTCTAGAAGCATTATCCTTAATGTCTCAGAAGACCTTAAAGTTACTAGTGTCCTTAAAGCTTGAACAGCTGCAAGGAAACTTGCTTTATAAGCTTTCCTATTTTCCACTACTAAGTATTTTTAACGCCACCTCTCTTTTAACAATCCATCTTATCATCATTTCATTCACCTTCTGACACTTAATGTGTTCCCTCTCCTAAATCTGTATTCATCATTATACTGCCTTTTAATACTATTTTTGTGATGATCTAGCTATATTCAGGTATATGCCAAGAAAAAGCACTTAATGGTCCAGTGTCACGGCTAAGGCAACAACTCATAAATATTCTCATAATCAATTTCTATACTGGCTTTATTGTTTGGGTAGCTATTTTAGACCTAATGAATGGCACAGCAGTATTCATCCATTTCAGTTACAGATGTGCACTTTCATCTATACTCATCTGGCTCAAGATTAAAACCATTCACTGTTGTCTGCCTAACTGCAAAACTATTGCATCCATTTTTTTCTCCCACCCAAGTAGGTGTTTTCAAACAGTGGCAGGTCATAGAATCATAGAATCACTCCTTGACTTTTCTCTTCAATAAAGTTACATAAGCTCTACTTCTAGAAACACTAAAATTTATTTTCTAATCCGTTTATCATTTTATGATTTATTTATGAGCTACATCCAACCTGCCATCACCATTTCCCATGATGTCCAGACAGCAAAATCAGGCAGTTTCTTCTGTAGCAACTACACTGGAATGAAACAAAGCTCAAACCTCTCTCTCCTCTTGCCTGCATTCAGTCACTTATACGCCTAACCATCATACTACCCTTTAGCTGCTGCTATAGTGCGACAGCCGAACATACAGTTGGTCCTTTCACCATGCCTCTTAAGAGTTAACAGCACCTCAAACCTGTAAGCATGGCCCCACAGAAATTATTTCCATATGCACAACTAAACAATAATGTCTTTGTGTATTGGGTGTAAATCACAAGGTTTTGGTAGCAGGATGGCCACTGAGGTGGCCTCTATGGGGAAACACCAGGAGCTGTCTTGTGCCAGACACAACTAGTCCAGATGGCTCCACAATGGACCCACCACAGGCCAAAGCTGAGTCTATCAGGCACTGAAGTGGTGCCTCCGTGAAAATAACACATTTAAGAAAGGGCAGAAAACAGTACAGCAGAAAAAGAGGACAGAACACAGAAAGAACAAGTGAGTAGAGAACAAAAAGGAACAGAAGGAATAAAAAGGCCAAGGGAGTAGAAATGCTCCATGGTGGATCAGGTACACCCCTCAGAGGAACTATGTCCTATGGAGGAGCCATGCTGGAGCAGGTACACCTCTCAAAGGGACTGCGGCTTAGGGATGAGGAGGCACCCAAGCTGGTACCTCCTCAAAGGAGGTGCAGTCATGAATAAGTCCACACCAGAAGACAGCAAAAGACTGGCTGGGTCTGCAGGTACTTGGCTTCTAGCTGGGGACAGCCCTTGGTAAAATGGAAAATATCTACATTTAATGTTAAATACATTTAAAATGCTGAAAATTAGCATTTTAACTGAAGCTTAGAGAAAATTCAAGCAAATTAGGAAACTCATTTTGTTTACAGGAGTGGGAAAGGAGGAAATGCCTTCAGATTCTTATTAGCTCATGTGTATTTCCAGAGTTCCCATCGTCTCTATTCATCCTCCAAAACAGTATTGGAAAAAGTGCCATTCAGTTTTAAAATAACCTCTTTAGATAGCTACCATAACTATTACCTTCTTGCTTGATATATAAAAAAGCAGATATATGTAGATGTAGATGTGAAGCAAATAAGCTAATCAACCTCAGAGTTAGAATTAGAAACAAATTTATCTTGTGACTTGTCCACAGAGCCTAGCAACCCATTTTTAATGGAAATTATAAGTTAGCATGAGCTGTACTTCACTACTAAATAACAGCCAAAATATTCTCCGTCCATAGGTGCAAAGCTGTGAAAGACATGACGTCAAGCGCAAGAAAACCAAAGCAATCTAAACCAAATTATTCTTACAATGTATGTCACTAAGTTATTCCAGGTAATTACAACAGTCAACACACAAAGCAATTTTACAGAGTTGTCCTCCAGATGGTAGCAGACAGTGCACATCCATCTTCCTGCTTGAAGCTACAATTCATCTTAACAAAAAGTTGTGGAAAAGTTTTACATTAAAACTCATAAGCTTACAAGCCTTTCCTTCTACCTTATTTAACACAAAGCCTAAGGCTATCCAAAATCATCATTAAACATACATTTCTAATAACTGAATTATTACCTGCAAAAGGCACCGGCAACAGCTGCACAATCCAGAAGTTTAGCCAGATCTGGACAATGACAATGGCCCACACAAGTGTAACAAAGTAAATATCACTAGTTTTCTTTTTTCTAAGGAAAGATCCAATCTCAGCTCTTTGTCTGCTCCCAGAAGAGGATGAAGAGGATGAAGAGGAGGAGACAGATGATGAAGCTTGTGGAAGCTGATCACCTTCTGTTGTTCCTAAAACGAACAAATGCAAACAAAGAAGTGGAAATGATCACATTAATGTTCACCACAGGACAGAACATGCTCCCTAGTGGCAAATCAACCTCTTTCTTTTTTTATTTCTTTTTTGGTTGGGCTTTGGAGTTTCTTCTGGCAATTTATTTAAAAGGTAGGGACAACCTGGGCACTGATCTCAATTTTGAAAAGCTAGTATTGGGCTGTGTAAGTTCTCCCATATCATTCAACACCATATCAAGCAATGCTGGGAGGAGAAGAAAAGATGCTACAGCCTCTAAGAGGCCTCCTGTCACTGCAAGTAAATTACAAGCCAAATATTTTATCAAAGATACATAAAACCCTGAAAAAAACACTACTAAATGAAATCTAAAGTCTTGAAAGAAATCTTTGATTTCTCTTTACTACAAATACTCCAAAAGAAATCTTAGATTTTCTCAAAGTTCATTTAAACAAAACATACAGCATACATTGACAAATTTCTTATTTTGCTTTTCAGTTTTCTGAACACTCGCATTACAAACATAACACACTGTGATTATATTTTAGTAACAACAGAAAGCATAAATTAGTGGGTAATAAATCTCATTCTGTTATTCATAAGTTAGTAAACATGAAATCCAATTCAAGAATGTGAACTGATGCATTAAAGTCAGTTTGAAATAAATAGTCATTTCAGGCAAAAAAATTATGTCCAAATTGAAGTTCTTGTATGATAACATACAGTTTATTTAATTGTTTAGCTGGTAAATCCATCTAGTATGGGTGACACCAAATCCATTTTCAGTTGCTTTATTCAGAATCTCTTCCTAAGAACACTAGCGTTAATGTTACTGAGGCCCCATGCTGGTGGCAAAATGCACAAACTTCCCACACACCATTACTTGAGAAAAATTTGCAGCCATGGTGGAAGAACGTACATGCAAGAAAATCTGAAAAGTTTTCAGGTTGATGAAAGAATATGCTGAAGAATAAAAGGCAATTTGTCATGTTGGTACATACTACAGCAATAAAAACAACTCTTTTTCTGGTCTTGTGTCACATCAACACCAACCACCTTCCTCCTACAAAGGAAAACTGCTGTAAAAACTGTATTACAACATACTACATGCACATCACTCATGTTCCACACTTGTGATTTTAGCTAAAGCCATTCCTACCCTAAAGCAAGACAGCTAGAATGTACAGAAAGACAAGACAGATTTGTCATACGTGTACAATCGTGGTAAGTGACAAAGTCTGCAGCTTCAGACACTGGATGAACACTCTTCTTTTGTTGTTGAAGTCTGCACTGGTGCTCTACAAGTAAGTGGAACTATTTTTAGAGATTATAAACTCTTCCCCCACCACACTAGTACAATAATGCAGAACTATCGATTCACCCTGATACAGAGGGTTGACCATTGTACAGGGGGGTTGTACAAGGGGGTTGTACAGGGGGGTTAGAGGAATTTGTTGAAACAAAAGGACTATCTGTTGTAAATGCCTGCTAAGCAGAACAGAGACCTCCGGTCCTGTTAATAAGCAGACACCTGAATCTACTGATAAAGGGGAGAAGCAGAGGATTTACAGCTGGGACACTGATCAAACTCTACTGATAAAGGGGAGAAGTAGAGGATTTACGGCTGGGACACTGACCAAACTCTAAGGCCACACGTAAAGACTAAAAAAGGTGAAAAGTGCAAGAAGAGGAAGACTCATTTACTTCATCTTGAAGACCCCTACCCAGAGGAGGAAGACTCATTTACTTCATCTTGAGACCCCTGCCCATGACCAGAGGGGGCACTGCGCAGGCGCAGAGGACCTTCTGGCTCATTATAATACGAAGCGGGGATAGGACATGAATATGTATAGGCGTATTGTGCAACCTGACGAATATATATAACTTTAGAGAATAAATGTAGAGGGAAACAACACTGAGGTACGCATGACTTTGAGGAATTATCCCCGTGCGTCTCAGCGCTGAATAAAAAAGCATACCTACTTTACAACTTTTAACGAGTTGTGGAGTCAATCCGCGCATCAACCCAATTGATAGACACTGGGATGACACAGAAACATCAGCTTGTTGCTGGTAAGGTATCTGGTGGAACTTCAGAATACCCCCAAGAGGAATTAGAGCATGCATCCTGAAAGAAGATCTCTGCAAGCAGCTAAACACAACAGAAGCTTCAGGTGGAATGCTTCTTGGCAAATCAGTTCATGTCTCAAAGGGATGAAGAGCCAGCCCTATCATACAAACTAAATTTTGAAGAAAAAGATACGAGTTATTTTTTCATAAGGGGAGAGAAAGTTACCTGTAAACAGAAGTTTTCCTAAAGGATGAAGTGGTTTTGTCATAGAACTATCATTCCCCTGTACTGCTCAGTCTTTTTTAAAACAAACTAGAAGAGTACTAATAGAAACAAATGGATCCAGCTTACAGTGTGCTAAGGAATACAAATTTGAAAGCAGTATATAGTGACTCCAGGTTCTGTAAAACCCCAGGTAGTGTGCTTTACAATATTTTTGGTGATGAAATCTAAAAAAAACTGTCTTCCAAATAATGAAAGTATGACAGTCTTTCCCAAATGGCTAACACAATAACTGATAAAGAATTCTAGCAAAATCAATATGTATAGTACTTATTCAAACATCATAACAACAACAAAAAAAAGATTATTTTCCAGGCCATCTTAAGACACTTTTTTTTCTTTATATAGTATGTTCTCTATCAAGTCAAATTCTTGCTGGCATAGCATTCGGAATTATTCTCCTCCTCTTTTTTTAATTAAAAGGAGAAGGAACAACAGCATAAACAGGGAGGCAAGTGTCTGCATCCCTGTGGAGAAGGTATAAGAATAAAATCTTCAGAGTTAGATGAAACAGTGATTTTATCATTATTAATTAAAAAGTCCTTCAGAACACCAGGATGAAAGTACACCTTTCACAAATAACCACATCTTTCTCTAATTTCAAGATTAAAAGTGGATTTTTTAGAGAAAGAAAAAAAACAGCCAAAAATCACCGCAAAGGAAAACCAAGTGCTGTAGCTTCTTAACCTGGCAGGTAAAATCTTTTCTATATAAGAATAATGTTCCATTACCATTCACACCATTCCAAACCGAAGATGACCAAAAGGATACTCCACACGTATCACAGAATAGAATGCTAATTCCTAACAGATTGTTGGAAAATCATTTGAACTACTGGTTGGAGTAAGCAAGAAACTCCATATTTGTTCTTTTCCCGCTGTGAAAGAAAACAACACAATTTGCAAGACAAAAAAGCCATCCATTTGACAGTCTCAAGAAAATAAGTCAAAACCACTTTCACTACAAAAGACACCTTTGTAAAACCAGTGCAGTTTTCTTTTGGCCAATAAAAGTTAGAACATGAAAACTGGACAAAATAAAATGAAGGAAAAAAAAATAACTGACAAGTTAAAAAGACAAAAAAGGGGGCAACAAACAAGAACACAACCACTAACAGCACATTTGTGGAAGAGTGCTGCTTGACCGAATGCTCAAAAATCCAGCTAAAATAATAATCTCATTTCCAAAATTAGAGTCAGTGATGTAAGAGAACTGTCACCATGATGCTCCGCTCTCACATTTCAGGACATACATCCATAGGGTTTTATATTTGCTTTGATGATAGTCAAAATTTTTATATTGATACGTTAAAATGCAGAAGATAAGAAAAGAATAAGTTGTCTAAAGCTGCCTTTTTTATATTTAAAAATTAATTTTTGTAAGTTCACATTCCGTCAAGTTTAATGACCTGGTTTGTCTACTTGCGGCGAACAGATGAAATCTTTCAATTTCCAGAGATCTCCATAATAGTTTATTTCTCTAGTGTAGAATTCCATCAAAGGCCTACCCAGAAAAATGATGGTAGCATACAAATCCAGTGATGGCCACCAAAACAATTTTTTTGTAACTCTTTCCAGCCATCTCTTACAGACTTCTAGTTGTGTTACTGCAAGTGAAAGTATTGTGATTCAAGCTACGGTGTCAAGTAAACTCACTACAGGAAAAGACTTTGATCATGCCGTAGCTGAACAAAGAGGAGCTTTGTCACTGTGATGTACACAAAAATCATTCCAGTCTGTCTGTACCCAGTCCAGAAGTCAAGTTATATCTTTTAACTACCAACAAATAAAAAAAAAAAGACTAGGAAAAATAAAAACACTAACAACAAAAAAAAAAGATACTCTCATTCTAACAAGAAAAAAAAAACAACAAAACAAAAAACGAACCAATGACCAGCAAATCTCAAACCAAAACAATGAAACATAAAAAAATCCTTCTAATCAAGCCTTCTAAATGTACAGACAGCCATGTAAACTATCATTTGCAAGACAGCTTTTCTATTATTGTCATCTCAACATTTTAAAAACAGATAAACCTGTTTCACAAGGTAAGTATACGTGTGCTGTTTTGGACAGGATGAAGAGGATAGGGACTAGTTTGAAATTTGTTCTTAATTCCCTCCAATTTCATGCCTTTAGAGCAAATTCAAATGTTTCTTACAGAGTATTCAGTCACCTGAGGGTTTTGAGGAATGTTCACTACCAGACATGTCTTCTGTCATTGAAATAGCCATGGCAATTGTTGAAGCAGCAATGGAAATCATCTGACCAGGAAGTTCTGCCCCTGTAAAATACACACATGTACGCAAAAAAAGAAAAACTTAAGTCTCAAAATGAATCCACTGAAACTGTCAAGCAACAGAATTATATGCATAAACACTGTCAGTTTTTAACATATATGATACACAGTCAATATAATCAAACAGGAAAGAGTGTTACTCACTATTACAATATACCAGGAGCCAAAAACAACAAAACCCATTGTTTACTTAGCATTTTCCTTGATAATAGACTACTACTAGCCAAGTCACTCACAGTTGCTGGCAGTCTGATTAATCTAAAAATCTCTGTACCAGATCATCACTTTTACTAAACAAGATTATGATGATTTTCAAGAAAACTAAAACAGCAAGACAGGAAGCTTCCCAAAATAATCACACAAGTAGTACTCAAAAGGAACACCTGACATTTGTTTTTATGTAAAACTGACTCACAACAGGCAGAATATGTTTTTTCTCAAAGTCTAAACACAAATCATAATATTAAAAATGTGGTATTTTAAAAACAAATGACTGGATACAAGAAACTTGCTGGATACAGTTGTCTCAGTTTCTCTCATACTCAATCTTACGGAAGCTACTAAACCCATATTGCTCATTTCTGATTTCAAATTCCCTGGGCTTGCTTGATGCTTGAAACTACATACAGGATTATGTAAACTTAAGCTACTGGGCTTGACAATGAGAGTCCTTACTTTGTTATGGAAAAGAAACATCCGTCCATTGCAACAAATTTCTGCAGAGTCAAAAGCTTCATTTCAGCATGAGAAATGCACTACAACTCTTACCATCAATTCTCGCAATCAGTATGATATTGAACTTATAGTCCAGAATTTTTTACTTGACTTTACAAAACTTTTGCCTCCAACAATAAAAGAAACAGTGTCTCATTTCTTACCAGAGGACTCCTTTCCATTCTGTTGTTCATACAACATGCCTACAGTCATCAGAAAAACTATAACCAGAAACACAGGAATTCTCCAGGAACCTGCCACAGAAGCTGAAAGACACAGGGTTGGGTTTTATTTAGGTTTTTGGTTGGCTTTTTTAAAGAAAAATTATGCTGTTAATAAACTCTACATTTAGCAAAACCAAGAGAGGCACCACATCAATCACATCAAGAACAATCTGGACAGAAACTGTCATAAAGCAAGCTAGTTTTTTTACATTCACAGAAAGGAAGACTAGAAAACACAGGTGAACAAGTTTCTCAATTAATACACCAAGATGTTACCATTCCTAACTTCAGTGACTTTAAACCATGCTGATCTAGAGAACAATTTTAAAATCCACATGCAAAATTACATGAAAATACGCATAAAATAAAAGCATTTAAACACGGCGGGGGGGTGGAACTAGATGATCTTAAGATTCATCATGATTCTATGATTCTATGTCAGATATCAGAGGCAAATCAAATTCCCACCTCCAACAATCTACATTTATGTTAAATCTCCACATAATAGCATCAAGCAGTGACTTCTTGAGTTTTGGCTTTCCAGCTAGTACTTCCAGCAAATACACAACTGCCAAAATGTAAGCAAATGCAAAACCAGTATGTGCAGCTTAAAACCTCATGTTGCCACATGGTCAGAACAACCCTTGAAACCTGCTGCTAAAGCAAAGTTAATCATGAAGTATACTGTGAAACCTTTTATCATGATGTTCTTCTATTATTTGCATCATACTTCCATCATAAACTGATATGATAATATAATCTGACAATTCCGTATTAAATACTTAATATTACTAACTATAGCCTTCTATTTGTATTAGCAGATCATATAGATTACTGGCAAATTTATTTGACTGTTGATATCACACTGTATGCTTGTTAACTACTGATAGAAACTTTTTTTTCTTCTGTTACTACTAATAAATATATTTTACAGCTTCAGTCTCAATTAATGGAAGGCTCTCAAAAAATAATAACACTAAAAATCACCACAAGGGAAAGTCTAAATCCACCCACATGTGACCCTAGCCCTTCTTTACTGCTAGTAAGTACAAGGTCTATGAGCCAAATAAGGGAAAGCCATGAGAAGTACAAAATGGGCAGGAGCAGTGGAAGACACATGCTGCTTTCTTCATGCTTTCCCATTTCCTGCTCCAACACTCCCTGCTGGACACATGCAGCCAGAATTACTGAGCAGAGAAAACAGCCTGCAGATCCCAGCTGCAGAAAACAGCTCAGCTAAGAGCCCATTATGAAGAGCAAGGAAGTAGCTTTGTCTGCAAGATAAAAGAATCCCAGTGGACATATTAGGGTAATAACTTCTTGTTACTCACCTAAGTGAAAGAGCAGCATAATCCAGACAGGGACAGAGACTGCTTTTAAGTAACGTTCAGTGCTTATATTCCACTTGAATGAAACCATCAGCAGGTAACCAACCACCAAGGTCCATATCTTTAAGAGAACGATACACACAGGTATGGATACACGCATGAGTACAACAGAACTATATTTTGGTCCATGTGTATATGCATGCACCCCAAGCCATCGTATCAAGAAAACTGAAGTTGGGTTCTAATTCTTTAAGAAGCCCACATTTCACAACTGTCAATTCTGAAACAGGAGGTTTTGCTCCATGTAAGAGAAACATTAAGTCTGCCCAAAGTCTAAGGACAGGCTATATATACCTCCGGTATGGTTCTCATGTGAAACAGGACTGTACACGCTTTGCTGGACACAAACCCTAAAGGAAGATGTTTCTGCACCTGAGACCAAGCAAGTACTCTGGAACTGTTACCAAAAGGTGAGAACCTAAACAAAATAGAGCCACCAGTGGGGCCACAGGGAGACAGCGCCAGCAAGGCAGCACTTACTCAGCACAGAGCAGCTTGTCAGCTCCTGTGTTCCAGCCCAAAGAGACAAAAAGGGCAGTGGGGGGGGAAATGAAAGATAGCCATTAGGATGCACAACAAAAAATGATGTTCCTCAGCAGTGCTGGACCACAAAACAGTCATGCCTTTAAATATCTTGTGACATACAATTTTATCAAATATTTACCTAAAACCATTACAGAGACAGAAAAATGTCTGTGACAACATACAAAGAGGAAGATGTGGTCATTTTGGTTTTGCGGCTTCTAACTGCTTTCTACAATCCTGCTCCTCAGATAAACCATAACACAGAATTCTAATTAAGAATACTGAGATGAAGAATTTGAGCTTGAAAATGCTGAAAAAAGAGCAGAAACCAGAAGAGGCAACAGGAGGTTAAAAGCCGCTACTCAGTAGAAGATGTGAAATAAAAGAGGTATGAAGACCTGTTAACTGTGCTGCATCTTTAAAATAAAAATATTAATAAATCAATAAATATATTCCTGGCCCAAATTCAACAAACATTCCCTATCCATAAGCAGTTACAGGCACCTTCAAATTTACACTTACAAACCCATAAAACCCAATGAACTTTAAACATAACTTCTATCACAAACATTTACTGAATCAGATGTCACTGTAACAAGAAAGAGTACACCGGCAGAGACACAGAATGAGGCATTGGACAGGACACACCAAAAGGGCTTTCACCTCTTTACTCTGCGCTGTATGACCCAGGCTGAAGAAGCAACAGTCCCTGTGAAAAGCAGGTTTTGTGTCTATTCCCATGTACCTATTTGGCGTAGAAAAAAATCTTAACTGTACTGAATTCAGCAGAGAAGCACTGATGGGCCCTGTCAGCTTCAGAGGGAATGCTCATACACACAAGGCAATTTAAAAAATGCCTAAGAAATGGTAACAAATGCCTAGATACCCTTTTCATACTAATCTTTCTTATCAAAGCTGATCAGTCCAATTTTTCACTGCTATTTACCTCCAGTTTTGCATCAACAGAGCTTGCTTATGGCCATATGTGGACTCAAGACAAATCTCTAACACAGCCCTTAGATATTAAGACCCTTAGATATTAAAACCCCTCGATATTAAGTCATCAACGGATAAGCAAAACATGGATAAGCAAAACATTATCTGAAAGGCACGTCAGCACTTCTTGAACAGCATAGGTTTGTAACTCATTCGCTCACAAGGCATATTACAACACAACTGTAACTGCAAGGGATAACTCAGCATGAAGATGCCATCCTACTTGCCACACAGCATCTTCTTTATGATAAATGTCCCAGCATCAAGCCAATTTCACTCTTTTGCTTTTGAATTTAATGGTAAATTACAAACTCAATAAATTAAACTTTCTGATTCGAAATATGCCAAAAGTAGGAGGCTAACAGGGCATAAACGTATGTTTGCCAGCCAACAAAGCAAAACTTTTTGCACTGCTTTCAACCGTGCATGTAACCAAATTAATAGCTAGCATTTCAGGGTTTAGGTATTCAATATTTTTTTTGTGTTGTAAGTTACAACAACTCATCAATTCCCATTTCTAAAAGCTTAGCAAATTACCCAAATAAAAGTATTTATTTCTGCTGAATGGAGAGAAATAACTAATTTTAAAATAAACAAGCTAATCACACTTACAGACATGCACAAATCCCATACAGTGCAATTTTAGGATGGTTTAATCCTGTACTTTCCTCCTTCTTCCTTGCCTTACTTATCTTGTCTGAACAGACAGCAAAGAGCTCATTTCTCACATCTCCTTTGCATTTTGTAGTAAGCCTCACAAATTGAAAATGTTGGTTTCCCTTTAGACATATAATTTAAAACTGACCTTAATAAATAGCTGTTAAGAGTGCAGTGCAACTTCATGGATTTCAGTATCCTCTTTTGAGTTACAGTGGCCAGATTTAGATGTATCTAGATTTCAGTTTTCTTTACCTTACCAACTGGAGGCAAAATTACAGCATAGAAAGATGCAGCTTTTACGTTAAGCTCAAAAGCGTCTGCTTCAGTGTTTTTCCTTTTACATTTCAGGGTTGGAAAGTCCAGAATTTATCAGCATGACAGTACCACCAATGTTACTGAAAGTCTGTTTCCAGTGCCAGTTAAAAATTGAAATAAACAGAAAATCTAAAACATTCTTTTGGCTTTGGCATAATTATTTTTTTTTTTTTTAGAATGAACTCTTTCTTACTATTGAAGTCGTAGTGACATTTATATTGACTTATACTGAAGAGCAAAATTCCTTATTTGCACAGTTCACACCCTTTATTTCCTATCAGCAAGCTGATCTCTAAGGGAGAGGTTTTATAAATGAACTCATTTAATAGGTCACTGCTTCTAAGAGTAGTAGTTCATTCTCTCCCACTGCCAGTCAGGCAGTCCCACCTCTTCTGCACAGCAGCTTCAACGGTCCCCAGCAAGGAGAAGCTCCTTAAACTGACAAAAAACTATCCAGAAAAAAATCCCATGGTACTTTACTTATAATCTAATTCAGTTATAGCTGAACAGGCTCACAGAGATAAGACAGGCATCAACAACAGGGCAACTGAAGCATATGCCTGGAGTGGAGTACGTAAGAAGAGCTCCTCACCAATAGTAAAGCTCTCAGAAAAACTCAGCCTCCCTAGAACTGCACATCCAGCAATAAACACATTTCCTACCATGTAAACCACCCCATTTTATACACAACAGTGAAGACTGAGCAGAATAACCAACAGCTACTTCTTTTGATATAAGCCCTGCCAGCCTTCCAAAAGTTTACAGCTTTTAACAAGTCAGGATCTACCAAATGGTGCATTTCAACTCTTTCATTTTCTAGTTGTCGATCTACCCTCTCCCTTTGCTATTGTGGTGTTTTTTTCCCAGGCTGCTCTCTTCAACTTGGAAATCACACAGAAAAGGTGGTTTTGGTTTTGTTTGGAGTTTTTGTTTGTTTGAGGCTTTTTAGTTTTGTTTGAAAAGGGACACAAGGCATCAAATGTATCACTTAAAAGCCAACCTGTGTTTGCCATCATGATCGCCACAGTGTTTTCTTTACATATTTGTTAATTTGAAAGTGGTTTTCTAAGCAGTAAAAGAAGATAATAAGGAGGCAGGTGAGGAATTATGAAAATGTCACTCTGATTCCAGTTTTCCAAACTGGAATTAATTCCACATGGTTTTACTGTATATTCCTAAGTGCACAAGAGGAAAAAAGTCCCACAATATGCAGAGTTTGGCAGAACAATGAAAGTGTAACTGCCCTTCAGTTAGCATGGAGACAGTCTTGGTCAAACAGACACAAATACAAACCAAAAATCCACACAAAAAAAAAAAAACAAAACAAAACCACAAAACCCAAAACCTAACCAAAACAAACAAAACCACACACACAAAAAAACAACAAACCAACTGAGCACACCTGTAATACTACTGCTCATCTCAGAGTAAACTGAACCCCCTCTTGCCTTCATTAAGGCAGCCATCATTTACCCCGGCAGGTAAATGACATCCTGATATCTTTCCTAAGTGAATACAAGTAAGCATAAACCTGACAGACTGGGTTATTCCTTCTACTAAGTCCAAACGGCTAGAACAGTACCTAGCTGTTTCTTCTAGAATCCCCAGCAGTGGCACTTATCAATATGCTTGGAATTAACATAGACTGCTAAATAACGTGAAACAAAAATCTAGTGTTTAGTAAGCCTCCCTTCTTTTGAAGGGACAACAGTACAAACTTGTAAATAGAATCCTGGGGCAGGGGAGAACTGACCATCAAAATCAATACTGTCACACACAGGTTAAAAGTATTTTCAATGTGTCCTGCAACACTTCCTGTGCTGTGAAGTTAAGGAAATCCATTAAACCTCAGATATCCAGACTGCAGCTATGGATGTTGAAGATTACCCTCCTTTAGTTCACTCTTCCTGTCTTAAAACAAGTTATTTGAGAAACTCAGTTAATAAAAATGCTATTCAGAAATCAAACTTTTCAAGATTCACTTGTGAAAAGAAGTTTTTTCAGAGAACATCAAGTTTTCTCCCTGCATACAGAGTACCACTCCTCTGACATGCTTCATGGTGACTTTCAGAAGAAAAGGCTCCTCAACATACACAGCTTCTTCACCTTCTTGCTTTATTATACAGACCACAGCTAAAATTTTGCTGGACAGTTCCCTAACAGCCGCTCATTTCAGAAGTGGTAGGAAAAGAAATATCACTGCATTCAAATAACACATATAAATACAAAAAGTAAGTAACATTATGTAGCATCCTGTTTCATTCACCTCAAGGCTAGCAGTCAGCCTAGTGCCTGGAGCTGCAGTTCTTGCATGTGAACCTAAACAAGCTCCTAAGCCTTTTCAAGAAAGGTACCTCACAGCAGGATCTGCCAAAAATTAGGGTGGGTGTGGAAGGGAAAAACAAAGGTGGAAAAGAAAACACTACCAACATCTCAGACTTTCCCTGCCCCTCCCCATCATGTTTTTAAATAGGCTACATTCGGTGCCTACGGCGTTGATCACTACCAAGTTGTGAAAACAAACCAAAGCCTGTGGTTTTGGCAAGATGTGTTTACAGTCAGTACCTGTCTGTGAGATTTATAAGCCATGATACCAAATAATGAAAGGATTATTATAAACAGCAGAGAGAATACTTACGGGCTTATTTAGGTGGTAGAGGTTGGGGGTGGGGTGTTGTTTTTGGTTTTGTTTGGCTTTTGGGGGTTATGCTGGGCAAGTTTTAGAAACCTGCAAGCCTACTCTAAGAAGAAAGGGAAAAAAAATAAAGAAACCTCAAAAAAAGAGAAATTATATGAACCTCAAAAATCGTAACTGTGTTTTGTTCATTTATAGTTATTCCCACTTTATAATCAAACTTAACCTTTTCCTTTGCTAAAAGAGAAACTGCCCTATCAGGTGAACCTTGTACAGTGAATAGGACTGTGGAATCCAAGCTTCTTGGAGCCTGTGACCCAAAATATTTGCCAAGAAGCCTGTTTCAGAATGTCAGTCTTCAAGTTACTTCAGGGACTGCTGACATGTAGTGCCACCACAAATGGAAGTTTCCCTCGTGGATGTCTTTGAGAGCTTCCCTGGCAGGGAGCAAACAGCTGAGTGGCTAAACCAGGAAATACCTACTTTGACAATATTCCAATGTAGTGGTCACAGCAAATGGTGTTTCCAAATTTGCCCAACATTGCAATGAGGAAAGGACCGATCAGGTCTTCTAACTACATGCTAACCAGTGGAACAACATGAGTTGTACCTACTACAGAGATATAAATACACTCTGGCACACACACAGTTCTGACCCCGACCAGTAACTTGTGGCAAAACCAAGCAAGAAAGTCTGGCCACCTGAGAGCAACTGATAATCCTGTAAGCAAGTTAAGTCTAGAGAATTCTGACAATTATATCAGATTTAATTTACTAACATGAACTTCAGAATCAATGTAGAGCAGCTGTATAATCAATTTCATCTGTCAGGATCTACAAACTACCCATTTTCTAAATAAATATGACCATGTGAACCCTGCTGAACAAAAAAAAAATAAAAAACACAACCAAAAGCTGGCATTTCCTGTGTATTGCTGCAAGTGTAAAATGTCAGGCTAAAGTAGTCTGAACTCATGTTGAAAAGAAAGAATTTCCCATACCTTTGATACAGTGCTGGATACAAGCATATTTCTATATGTCTAAAACTAGGACAACAAGGCAATCCAAGATTAATCTTCAGCACGTATGCTAACCATGCTGAAACTGATGACACATATAAGGGTATATTCAATCTGCTATAGGACAAACTCTTGTCCAAGAAAAAAAAGTACAGAAGAACATTCCCCTTCCCTATTATACACCACTGAAGTTCATGTAGAGTGCATGTCCTTTCTGATACACTTCTGCAAATAACTCATAGAGAAGTCTGGAGTCAGAGCAAAGAACTCATCTGGAATATAAAACCAGCTCCTACGTCTGTTGCGCAAGTTTCTTCAAAGATGACGCAGGAACTGTAAAGCATGAAGGAAAAGGAGACCGTGGGAACGAGATGCTTGTAGACTAGCCTAAGATCTTGGACTTATCCCTCAAATGCAGTGTTTTGCCATCATCTATCACAAGGTCCTATCATGGAGGTATCTAGGATTCCTAATTCCGAAATTGCAGATGTTACTTAAGAACCATTGACAGGAACATAACCATTTCCAAATCTTCACTCACCAACTCCAGGAATGGCTTTCCCAGATTTGAAGACAGGAAAGCTCTCTAACATACTGGTGCCAAGATTCGGCTTCCTATGTCATCATCATATGCAATTGCTGCATTTGGAGAACATTTCTGGGTCAGAAGAGAATTTCTGTCTCTTTATCATGGCTAAGTAGACACCAAAAAATACCTTTAGTTACCTTTAGAGAACACCAAATTGATGTCCCAAAAAGCCATCATTGTTCTCACTCAAATTCCTCACTTCTCTAGTACAGCAGAGGGAACCAAAAACAGAGAAGACAACCATGCATGTTCTTCCTCTCTGTAAGCAGCAGCACCATCTAGGTGAGGCAAAGTTCCAAATAAAAATAAATGCACCATACACCTCTGCAGCCTGAGGCAGGTTCAGTTGCTGGGGCACAGATATTCATAGTTCACAAGATGAAAATTACCATAAACAAATGTACTATGCTAATCAGATACTAGTCTCACACTTGAAACACACCATGCTTGTTCATCTCTTTTATGCTTTTAATGAATTATTTATATACCTGCCATGTTCTTGGCAAGAAAGTATTTCTTGCTGTCTAATGGGAAAATTTACTTATGTTAATTAAATTTTTTCCATAGCAAAATATTTCAAAATACAAAAATCTAGACTGGCTTAGTGGGCTGCTAAAAGAAACTGTGCAAGAAATGTAATCACCATTCCAGTTGCTTATCAAATAGAATATCTACAAACAAAACCAGTTGTAATCTTCCTGCAAGATAACATACAGAAGGAACCTGTAAGAGTCAGGTCCCAGAGAAGAACAGTACAATGGAGCAAGCTGACTTGTAATAAGCACAACTCCTGTGCAGCTAGCAGGCAGAACTTACACATGCAAACAGAGTCTTGCAATATAACGTGGCAATTAAACAGCTTTAAAATGCATAACTGAAGTTAGATACTATTAACTGATCTAGCTCAAGGCTCCTCAAAAACATGAATAAAATTAAGTTATCCTGCTACATATCTGAGAAAGCACAAATCAACTTCACAGCAAAATTTGGAAAACTGGAATAGGAAAACACTGTAAAGCATTATAGATGATGCCATGCGGAGTTGAGCGTATTTACAAAGGAATGCCTACCGTTTGTTTCTCATATAGGGCCCCAGAAAGAGGCACAGGCAGTTTGCTTAGAAAGCTACAGCAACTGGTTTTCTTATGGAAGCCCATGGTCAGTTATTCTGACACAAAGCCAAACATCTTGCCAAGGAACACAAGTCAAAAGAGTTCTGGGAGCTTAGTGTCTTTTGCCCAGCTAAAACCCTACAGAACTTCAGTGAACACAAGTGCTGTATCAGAAACACTGGTGCAAAACAAGCGTCAGACACCGCTAAACAAAACTGCACTGAGCATGCACAGACATCCAGCAGTGCATTACAACCATAGTTATGAGGTCAAATCAGTGCAGCTTCCTTTACCCCCCTTCTACTTACACAGTGTAACGAATTCTGAATAAAGGACTGGACTTAGCCAAGTCAGCTAGTGTAGCAAGACTGCCAACTTGTTAAAAAGAAAACGGGTAAGCCAATGCAAGGAGAAGTCTTAAGCTGATCAAATAAATTGTGCGGCAAGAAATCTCGACTTCCCATCAGTACCAAGCCAATGCTTAGATTCTTTCCCCACTCAGTGCCTCTTTATAAAAATACAGTATGTCTCTATCTACTCAGTCTTTATTATACTTCTGAGACAGAGCAGACCAGAAACAGATCTGCCCCGACATTTTTCAGTATTTAACAACACTTTAGACTAGAAAGCCAACAAAATCACTTCTTCCAATGTTTACTTTTAAGAGACAAACACATTCTCCAGTCTACCCTATTCAAGCTAGAAATAGCGCACAACATCCTTGGTCAGTACATTCAGAAGAACTATTACTTTTTTGTTCCTGGTATACACCTCCAAAGTTGTGTTTGAGATATCAGCATTCGCCAGCTCCACCAAAGAGATAAAACTAGTATACAAAATCAGAAGCCTGGACAAGCTTATTAGAGTTTTGGCGGTGGTGGTTTTGGTTTCTTGCCCATGTACGATCAGTTTTAAGTAGTTCTTCAGTTTTATCTCCACATATATCCCCATTAAACCAACTGAGAATGTAATTTCCCCACTAAGAGGGGAGCGGTGCTGTTTTGTTTAAAAAACTAGAACAGCTTAAAAAATGAGTCTTTGGCACCAAGCAATCTAAGAATGTCAACTGCACATCAGATTTAATAAAAGTATAACTTACTGATCTTCTGTGTTTTCATACATGCATTCACTTCACATCTCTAGTACCTTTTTGCATTTTCAATTACCACTAACAAAATGAAAATTAGTTATGCCAGAAGTTTTACTTAGTCTCTATACATTGAAGACAACATAAGGAAAAGCAGTCTCCAGTCTCTTTATTAGTGTAAGTAACATTTGTAAGCTTTCGCCCGAAGTCACCTGGGGAGCTCAGCTGCTAGTTTACAGCACTTCATGCACACTTTACAGCTCCACAAGAGCCGATGTTTGCGCAAGACCTCGCTTGAGACGCTGCTAAGCCAGAGGTAATTCAAACCTGGAGCATGGCTAAACTACCAATAGTAAATATCAACAGAGGGAGCGTGTCCGCTCCTCCTTCCCCGCCCCGCCAGCCCCCTGCCGCCGTGCAACAAGTGAGATGGCGGCCGCCCCCCGGGGTAGCCCAAAGCCACATTCCCCCCCCCCCCCCCCCCGGTGAAACGCCGAGGCAGTGCGGGGGAAGCTGGAGCCCGCAGCCCCGCGTACCCCCCACAGGAGTTCGGCCACCCGCGGCGCCCGTTCCCGCCGAGGCGGGCACTCACCCACTGGCTGCTGAAGTAGTCCAGCCCCTGGCAGATGAGGCGGCCGGCCTGGGCCAGCAGCACCTGCACGCCCAGGGAGCTGCCCAGGCAGTAGAGTCCGTAGAGCAGCGGCCCCCCGGCGCCCAGGAGCAGCAGGAGCCGCCGCCGCCGCAGCACCTGCTCACCCAGCGCCTCCACGCCGTAGTTGGCGAAGCAGATGGGGAGGAGGAGGGCGGCCAGCAGGACGGGCGTGCGGGAGCGCTGCAGGCGGCCGAGCCAGCGGCGGCCCAGCGCCGTCAACGAGCTCTTGAAGGGGTGCAGGAAGGTGCCGCAGAGCACAGCCCAGAGCAGCGGCCGCAGGAAGGCCTCCAGGATAAAGTAGACCAGGACGGCGGCTCCGCAGCACAGCCCCGCGAACAGCAGCGCCCCGGTGTTGTAGAAGGCCTGTTTGATCGGCTTCTCCAGCCTTGGCAGCGACATCCCCGCCGCCCCGCCTGGGCTGCCCAACGGCAGCCGCGGCATGGCCGCCGCTCCCTCCGCCCCGGCGGTACCCACGCTGGGGGAGCCACCCGGCCGCCGCTCCTGCGCCGGCGAGCCCGGAGGGGCCACGGCCGGAGCCTCCGAGGGCTTTCCGCTGTCAGCCATGGCGCCCCCCCGCCGCGCCGCGCCGGGCTCGGCTGCCGCTGACAGCGGGCGAAGCGGACCTACTACCACCACCGCCGCCGCCACAGGCGAGGGCGCGGAAGGGTGGCCGGGGCTCCCGGGCGCTGTAGTGCCGCCCCGCGGCTCCGGGTGCGGGCGTAGGCCCAGCCCGGCGGGGAAGGGGAGGTGCCGGTGGGGAAGAGTGCTGGGAAATGTAGTTCCGCTCCCCACACCAGCGGTACGGGGTGTCCCGGGGGTCCTTTATCCGACCCCTCCGGCTTCAGTTGCTGCCGAGCTCGGGCTGAGGCTCCCCACTGCTGCCCTTGCTTCTCCTCAAGAAGGCTGCTGGAGGTTGAGAGCCCAGCAGCTTGCTTCATGTCCTCGCCCCCATCCCAGCAGCGGAGCCTTGTCGCTGCTCTCTCGTCCCTACTGTAGTTTCTGAAGGCAGAAAACGCTCTGAAATTGCAGTGTCATTGTACGGAGGAGAGCAACACTGGTTAAACCGGCTGCAGAATTTTGTCTTGTCTGAACGTGTTCTGGCATCAAGTTATTTAACAAGGAAGGAAGGAACAAGGAAGCATCTGCGCTTTTACTGGAAATTAGGCCTACTGAGGAAGTAATTTTCTATGGGTTTTTAGACCTGACACTTCTAACACTATGTTGCATGAAATGTTTTCCACAATCAATCTAGTGAGGACTGATTTCTTGCATCTGCCATCCACGCCTGAGGGTGACAGCTAACATTTTACAGATGATCCAGATGCCTCTATAATAAATAGGCTTGGACTGAGCAAGTTTTGAGAGCTGGAATCCACAACATTTGAACCAGCTGGCAGTACGCTGCTGAAACAGTTTTCTTTCCACAGCCGAATACAACCCTTCAGCGAGTACTAAAGCTATTGTAATGCCACCATAAAACCACAAGAGGGTTCTTCCTCTTCCGAAAGAGGGGCAGCATAGCCTCTACAACTTACTACAGAGGTTGCATACCAATAAACATGTAAAAAATGCAGAGGTAGGGGATTTTTTTCTTTATTTTCCGTTTTAGGATTTACATGCAAGTTTGAAATTTAGCGTTATGTGACTTCATGGTAGATTTCTGACCAGCAGGACTTTGGTGGAGCATTTCTTGTGCAATGCGGATGTCTAAAAGTTGAGATTCCCCTGAACCGAATTCTTTTTAACTTGTAAAGTGGAAACACAACTGTTCATAAACCAGATTTTAAAGGCAGAACAATACAAAGACAACAGACTATAGCAGAGACCTATCCCTATCATCATCCCAAGGAGGAAAGGTAGAGATTTCTCTACATGCTTCCTGTAACCCACACTGCATCCTACCCATCCAGTTTCCTAGAGTTTTTGTGCACAGTCCCAACTTGTTGGTGCTGCAAAACCTTTCCTGTCTGTTACGCACACATTCATGCTTATAAAGGTCACTCTTGGCTCCTGCAACTCCTTATTTTCCTCTTCTGAACAGGTCTCGTGTAGGTTTGACAGGGTACTTTCCTTTCTTGCAATGAAGGTATTTATAGACCTACAAGTACCTCGTTTGATCCTGGTGGTGATGAGGCATTACAAGCAGTTGTCTGTATGAGAAGCTTTTATTGCACCTTAAAATGATGCTGCCACTCACTGCTCTTTGATCAGATAGATCTGCCTCCTGGCAGGGTGCTGAAATAGGTAACAAGGGCACATCACTACCTGAACCTTATGGAGGAAGCATGCCAAAGAGACTCTAATGGCTCATTATAATACATTTACTGCATTAAAGTTCAATTAGTAAGTGTCAATTAAGATTTACACGGGGGGAAGTTAAATAAACAGATGGCAGCAAATCAAACCTTCAAAGCACGCCCTTATTCCTTGCATTTTTCTTAACAGACTCTGGCAGTCATGTTCTTCAGGAACAGAAATTAATGGCACCTCTTTGACTTAAGTGATATTGATTTACATAAGCTAAGGATTTGGTCCCTGCTGTAGAAAACCTTTCCTTTTCAATTCTTTTACTCTTCATTATAAATAACTAAACATATCAGAAATAAAATAATAAAACAAACAAACAAACAAAACCAAATCCACAATGCAATGAAATAAAGATTTCTAACTCATGTACGACCACAACATGAACACTTAAGAACAGGACATGACCATAAACATCAGAAAACAAGTTCTGAGGTGACTGTTGAGGGACAATGCATGGTCTTCACAAGGCACACCTCAAGCTCTGAAAACTTATTTCCACAACAGATTTCAAACAACTGCATCCTTAACAGCTGGTTTTATTCAAGCTTTGAAGCATTATGTGACTGTGGATTAGATGCCCATCTAGGGGTATATTGCACTGATAAATCATGGTTTAAATGTTTTATGGCCGTAGATAAGAAGTATACCCCAGGGTCCTATACTTCCAGAAATCCTCAGTCCTTTTGGATGTATTTTTGCTATTCGTAATGCTTCAATAGCGAAGAGGGCAGGAAAGGAATGCTTTTGTGTCACTGCAGAAAACATGCATGTGCCTAAAAGTACACATATGGTAAGTAATGGTAGTCTTCAGTGTTCTTCTATGGAAAGGAAAATATAAAATGAGGTATTAGCTAGTAAGAGAGAAGCTTGTAACTTCTGTCTGCTGCTGCTGCATTAGGATTCATGATTTTGTGCACTGAACTGAAACTTTCCAAGTCCCCTTCAAGAAAAAACAGACACTCCTAGTTCTTATTCATATTTTGTGCAGTTAACACAGCCCGAAGTTACAAGCTGTCTTACACATGATAGTAAAATACTGGGTACTGAGGTAGCTGTGAAGCGAAGAAGACAACACTGGCAACAGCAAGTTAATCATGATTTATGCCCGAAATAACCACATGAAACTATGAAATTATTCAATAACGAAGCCACAAGGTGTCAGCACTGGCCTGTGTAGTTAGGAAACAACTCTTTATCCCTTGTTTGTTATAACCTCTTACTGAACATTTGTGACTGTTCAGTTGAGGTGCATTAATGAAACGAAATTAACCTCAGTTTAATGACAAAATGATATCCTTTTCAGAAAATGCCTTAACAATCTGTCAAATGTTACATAGTACAAGACAATATAATTTCAGACCCTCTTTTGAATATATTTAAGGCATCTATTGATCATGGTCACTTGGATAGTGCACAAGCGGCTGACACACGAGAGCCATCTTTTCTTGCAGCCTGCAGCTACAGGATAGCAATACTAGAAACACAATAAACGGAGCACATGGTGTAAAAGCAATACATTTTTTGATCCCTTGAGCTAACTCTTCTGCTCAGTCCACCAGCAAGGAATTAAAACACCTGCTCAAACCTGTGAGAGCTCCAAAATTGAAGCATCTCTGACACTTCTGCAGGTGCTTTTGCTTGCCGAGTGTCACAGGACTTCCTCTCTGTTGCCAGTCTCTAACCATTTGATTTCTTTTCTGCAGAAGCCTGTTCTCACTGCTTCAGGAGCTGCTCTGTGTGGCCAAGCAACAGGGCAGTGATGACAGCAAATAATGAACACCAAAATTTCTAATATTGGCAACTTTATAGTTGCATCAAATACATTACAAAAACACAGCATAGGCATCACCACAGAAACCTCTACATTCCTCTTACTTATAGCAAGTGACAATAGGGTTAATTCTTTGTTAAAATGCAGGTGACTACATTTATTTGCAGCTTCATTGTGATTCTGATGGTAAAAGAAAAATGTAGTCCCCCACATTTGTTAATTTGCTACTGTGATCAGCCTCACTGACTTTAGTGCAATTACTGAGAGTAATAAATCCAAGCCCACGGCACAGAAAGGAATTTTTAACACAAGGCAGCAGCAAAGACTTCTTTAGCCTCACACAGACTTTTTCCTCCCATTTTATAAATGCCATACCACACATTTTCTTAGACTAAAAAGGCATTTATTATAACAGGTTTATAAATGTTTTTGTCTGTCACCATCAAATAGCTAACAAGGCTCACTTGAACACGAACATTTAGTATAAAACAGATGTTACAAAGCAGTATTTTAGGGCATGCACTGATTGTAAGGTAATCCCATAGGTCACCATAATTTCATTATGTATTCATTCAGTGTTATTTTTCTGAAAAGACTAGTGCTTAAATATAAAGACGTTTGATGGTTACTTCTGGACTGGAAAACCCCAGTTCTGCACTCCTACCCAACCAGATGCTCATTGACTTTACATGAATGCTAGGTACTGGCATACAGAACTGAGCCTAGCATAAAGAATGTAGATCACCACTTAACACTATAGTTACAAGTTGCCTATTTGTATGTTTTATCTATGGATTAGTCTTGAGAATGCTAACAGATAGATAAAGATAGAGATGACATTTCAGGTTCAACCATGACACTTCTTGTAATACAAAACAAGTGGCAAGAGTTAACATAGTTATGACAGTCTGCTTACTTGCAAAGAAGTTAAAGCAAACTCAGAATATATTAATCAGAAATACCAAGGCATACCAGGCATCTCTTTTAACCTAAACAGAACTCATGATGCTTCAAATATGCTAACAAAAGTGTATTTGTCTACATAAAGCATGGGGACATCACACACAAGTATTAGGGTCCCACCATTTCATTTTTCTAATGAGCTAATCAGTTTAGAATTTCATCTTCGGCTCTCTGTGTCAAGACTTGAATGACAGATACTTCCAGCTTTAGAGAAGATCTCTTGTGGCAGTTTTTTCTATTTCAGTGTTTATCACTTGTTTCAGATCGCTGAAAACAACTGAAAAGAAATCACTGCTTTATACATGAGTAGTCCAATATTTCAGAAACAGATACTATATTTGGGGTTTCAATACTAAAATATTTTTCCGCCTGGATTTAAATATGATATTTGTGCTTCCTTTCCTATTATACTAATACTCTACATGGCAATATTTTCTTGACTTATCAAACTTATCCTTTTTTCATCTTGTTTGGGGAAAAAATTTAAAAATAATACTGTAAAAAGACTAATGTGAGGCTTCATTTTGTACCCAAGAAAGTGACAGGTTAGCATATAAAACCCACAAACATAATACTGTAGCAGGTAACTTCTCAGCTTCCTATATATCTATTCTGCCTCCCCAAAATCAGCTAGGAGTCAGGGAACATGTAGATTTGTGTTTTGTCTTCTTTTGTTTCTGAAGAGGAGTCTATCCTTTTGGTTTTAAACTCTCTTGCATAATTCTCAGAGTTACACACACATAAATACCTTCAGCAAAACTGCATTACCCACATATTAATTCTGGGAAGTATATTTTTTATTAAACTTTGCAGATTACTGTTATGAGAAATCAGCAAGAATATTTTTATTCCTTGGCATACAACTCAAGTTTCGTTATTTAGTCTTCTGCTAATACCATCTTATGAAATTGAGCCGAATGATGTCAAGCTTAAAGGGGAGATGTGAAAATAAATCAGGCAAAATGCTGCAATCACTAGTTGGCATAAAATATTCACTGCCCTGTGCAGGCATTGGAGCCATAAAAGATTGGCACCTGCCTGGCACTTTTGAAAATCCAATTACTTGTTTAAAAGTGTAAACATAGATTTGAGTAAATATCATTTAGAAACAGCTCAGAGAAGAGCTGCTACCAAGTAATTCTTCAACTCTCTAAAGAGCACAACTTCGCAGAAAGTTTAAGAAACATGAAAGTTCACCTTGTATGGACATTCCTAAACAGCCTCTAATTGCAGATCAAAACAAGCCTACACAGAGCAGCAGCTGTTCTAAAATACAGGCTATGAAGGCCTGCACGTATCCCAACCTCACATCGGTTTAAAAGAACATTCCTATTTAGATAAGAACTGCAGAAGTAGGGTAAAAGCAACAGTTGTGAATGACTCTGCAGCTGGTCAGGGAAAGTTCCAATTGGCTATTAGGAGAGGGTGGTTGGTCACCGGCACAGGCTCCCCAGGAAAGTGGTCACACCACCAAGCCTGTCAGAGTTCAAGGAGTGTCAATGATGCTCTTAATCACATGGGTTAGTTTTAGGCAGTCCTGCATGGAGCAGGGAGTGGGACTAAATGATCATTATGGGTCCCTTCAAGCTTGAGATAATCTGTAAGTGCAATTCAAACTATTTGGCAATCCAAGAGGAAAAAAAAATCTGCCCCTTTCCTTACAGCAGATTCATTGCTATTGCCAAGTCAAGTCACAGATTTTCAAAGCAAGTAATGTCTTTTAAGACTGCTTTTTCACACCTATCAACTCCACAAGCTGCACACATCCTCCCTGACATTTCAAAATTGCACTGGTTTTGCCTCACTATCTGAGCCCAAATTAGATAAGTTAAATAACCAAGTTCAAGCATACATAATTTTACCAAACCTATTGTAAAAATCAAAGGAATAAAATGAAAAATACCAAAGTGATTATTTCATACTAATAAGATAGGTTTAGAAAAGGAAGGTTTACCTAGAACTTACTCTCTATCTGCAAAAAATCAGATACCTTGACATATAAATTCCACAGAAATAGCTACAGAAAAAATAAAATTTAAAAAAAAAAAAAAAAAGAAAAGTTGACATATGGTTAAAAAAATAGGTATTTTTTAATTATTTTTTTTTACTCAGGAAATTGAGATCTTCTTTAAAACCTTCCAGTTTGATCCATGTCTGTGCTGGGCAGGCTGTGGGAGTGCTGTACTAAATCCTAACGCACTGCTACAGAAATAGCAATAATGAAAATTTAACTAGAGAAGATAGATACTGAACAACAACAGCTGTTAAGAAAAAGATTTATAGCTCCCATCTTTTGACACTCAGACTGCTGTGAGAAGTGTGTAAAATAGCCAGTGAGCAAGTACTTCCCACAGCACCTGACTGCCACCACTGCCTATGGGTTCTGGGCAGGCTTCTGCCATGTAAACTCATGCAAAAATAGGAAGTGTGTCCAAACCATTAGCCCTTCCTTGTCGTTCAGCCTTACTATCAGTCTCTCCACTCTTCTGTCTCATATTATTTGAGGTCACCAAATAATGCTACCTCTCTGTGTAGCACTCAGACTGCTTTGCCCATTCCTTACACACTGTGGAGCTAGGGTTGAAACAGGATGCCAATTCATGCAAAGTTATGCACAGCTTCATGAAGCACTGAAACAACTGTAGTGTTTAAATGTGTTTCCACTTCTATCATAAATCTAAGGCTCTATACAAAGTTGTGCTTTGTATAAAATACTGGTACTTTCACAGTAGGGATCTCTGAAAATAAGTGTTATTAGAACTTTTGTAATTCTGCAAAACGCACATTTCCTTTTCCTAAAGGTATTACCCAATACTTTTCCTTTGGAAAACTGTTTGGAAATGTTAAAAAATGTTGCAACACATCAGTGTGGTGAAACAGCAAAAGCAGAGTTACAAAGTGTAATTTAAATGCTAATTAAGGTTATGAAGTTGGCACATAGATTTTAATTCTTCCTCTAGAGTATGGCACATGCAAACTTCCAGTGAACACAGAAGAGATCAGAAAGACAAGACAGAGGGTCTACTGTCTAAAAGGAGAGTAACTTGCTTCTTTGTAAATGTCTGATGTATTGGAGGGATTACAAAGTAAGGAGAAGACGGCAAAAAAAGTAGGGAGACCTCTGTCTTCCCTTAGGTTTATAGCAGTCATTTATTTACAGACAACTGGAGTATCAACAACACAAATTTCTAACTGTGACCTGGATAATCATCAAGACAGCTGTGTGTCAGTCTTCTTTACCCACTAATTCCTCTTCACAGCTGGGCTGACTTCTCACTATTACCTCACTAAATAACAGAAGGCATATGCAGAAACAGGGACAGGACACAAGTTACTGACAAGGAGCATGGTACTCGCAATAAGAACACCATCCACAGTTTGGCAAAAGAATCATAGAATGGGGTTGAGTTGGAAGAGGCCTTAAAGATCATTTAGTTCCAACTAGCTCTTCTTCTTGGTTCAGACCCAATATGGTGTCCCAAGCAAGCTTCAAGTCCACTGTCTGGAGGGCTTGCTGATGTAGACCATGCTCCAGTTATTCTCTAATCGCTGTGCTGAAGACTGTAAGACTCGGTGCCAAACATAGCTTTGACAACTTTTAACCCAATCTGCATGTTTCCTCAGATTATGGAGGCCACAAGTGTTTATTTTCTTTCTATCCAAGTGATGCAAAGCTAATCAGAAGGGACAAGAAGGCCACATAGAGATTTCAAACTTTTCTCATCTCAGTATGTTCCCTTTCAAAACCAGAGCACTCCCTTTACAGCAATGGAATTTTGAAGCAAGCATCACCCTGTATCCAATGACATTATCAAATCAGCTATAAAATCAAATCAAACCATTATCAGGCTTTTTTTTTTTTATTTGGGGGGCTAGGGCAAACGGGTGGAAAAAAGCAGGGGATCAAATAGTGTCTAGGAGTATCTCACCTATACATAAAATTGCACACAGTTATTTGATTGCAGCAAAGAAAAAAATTACTTTCTGAAAGCCTGACCTCTCCACTTATTATTCTTTCTTTCCTATCCTACTTATCAATGTAATTTCAGGCCTAGCTTAGTATTTGTAGCAGGGTACCAGTTAGACACTACAGTCAAAATACAAGGTCCCTTTGCAATAGGCACTGTCACAAATATAAGCACCTAATTTCAGCTCCAAGTAATGTACAGACTTTAAGTATAAAACATTCTAGACAAGATGGACAGAGCGAGCAGAGGATGATAATACAGTTAATGTAACAAGCAATGGGCACAACTGAATTTAGCTGTGCATGGAAAGAACCTATTAAGAGGATGTTAATTAATATCTTGTGGTCATCGCCAGTATTGTCTTTCTTATTAATAATCAAAAGTGAGTTTCAAAAGGACACCATACTCTAAATATGCACTTTCAAAACTCTATGCTTCTGTATTAGGTCACCCTGCAGCAAGTAATCCTCAAAATAAAAAGAGCATATTGCTAAAGCGCTTAACAGCTGCTTGCTAGTAGTCACCATAAAAAACCTAAAACCTATTTGATTTGGAGAAGGAAACGTCTGCCTCCTTTTCCAGAAGTGGCCTTTCCCTCTACTTTATATTGGTAACTGTTAATTAGAAAAAACAAAAAAATATTTGAAATGTAATAATCACGTCAAAATTACTTTTAGGGAAGTTACTTTATAGTAACTTTCTATAACAGAGACAAATCCTGGGTTTCAATACTGAAAAGAAAAAAATCCACCCAAACATATGAAAACCAAAACACCTTCCATGATGTTACTATGCCCACTCAAGACTTAACAAATATCATACAAAATTAAATAGTACTGAGTTAAAACCTTTTCATTTCTTGTATGCCTTTTTCTTTTCATACTTTTTCTGAACTAGAAATTTCTACCTTCTTCATTTATCAACTTGAATATCATATTCCTGCTTTTCCTACTCGGAAGATCAACTCTCAGAAACTCAGTTCTAAACTCAACCATCAGCTGAAATGCCAAATAAAGTGTTTTGCTGCTTGTTGTGGCATTTTATTTCCATCCATTTGATTATAAATACTTAATTGGTGCTAATTAAGTACTTCAAAGCTTGGGTGAAAGTTTTTAGAGAAATGCACATTTTTCATAATACTTCAACAGAAAAATGATGACAAAACCACCAGACAGACACTGACAAGTAAACGGAAAAAGGAAAAAAACCCAAACAAGCAAATGTATCTTCTGCTCTACTTTAGAACACTGATACAACTGAAGACAGTATAATTTTTACATTGCAGCAGACATATCCTTAAGCAGCTCTGTCTCTGCTCTGAATTCACTGTTGATTTAGAGCCTGAACTTTAACCATGTCTGACTCCATGTAAGCGGAAAGCAGTTCTATGGGTGTTGCACATGTATCTTGCTGTTAGCATTGTCATCATTAATGTACCTCTGCACTCAGGTCCAATCAGGTTATCCTAAATCCATCACTGTATTAAAGAAAAGAGGAACCAAAATGGGTTTCTATCCTGTTTCAGTACCTTACAGTTATTAGATTAGCCCTTTAGTGGGTAATCAGGTAAATGCCTGACATTAAAATAGTAAATACAAGGCCATAAACTAAAGAAACCCTGAGGCTACTTTAAATAGTTCAGTTCCTTCTCAGAGATCACAGTTATCTCAGCTGTCTACAAATTAGCACAAAGGAGAAGGAATTTGCCCTAGTAATTTCTTCACTTTACCTGGTTGCTGAATATAAAACTCTTTATCAAGGCTTCAGCTATCTGCTTCAGCCAGACTTAAGGCTAAAGTTTACAGCCATCATGGACCAAAGTAGACCTTCCTTATTGTCTCTGCTACAGATTTCATCAGATGACAAGCATGTTATCCTACTTGAGCGAAGTAATTTATACTAAATAAAGCTATTACATTTACTTGTAAAATTCACTTCATTCCGATTTTTTCTTCCCTCTCCTAAACTCTAGTCCAGTAATTTTAAATGAACAAATCCTTAAAGACATCAATGTAAGTAGGTATTGCTAGGCAATCTTTCTTCTGAAAATGGAATAAAGTGTTTGTGATGGAGATAAATTCATTTTCAATTGAATTTATATACTTTAAGCATAGGTTTGAAGAATGCTGAGTCTAAAAAAATGTTAGTCTACAAACTTCAGTCTGTGAATAATGATGCAAGCCCAGCAAAGCTAGTTAATTTTTTTACACTGTATGCAGCAATGATAATAGAAAGGAGGTCCATCACATACTGTACCAGATTCTATGTCGCAGAGTCCTTGGGCGTACCATATTCATTAGAACTTTGGCACAATTTAAATTTTAATTCTATTTAAATAGAATTTAATGCAAGTTGGGAAGTGAATGAACAACTTTAAACATATTTGACTGCTACATGTAGATGTGTCATACACTTCCTATTAGGTGAAAACCAGAAAGTCTCCACAAGAACTCAGAGTTTTTCATAACATTCTGTGGCTCATAATTACATTTAGCATTCACCTTCATAATATTTAGCATTCATCTTCATAATACTTATTAGTGATAAAAAAATCTAATGTATTTCCTCTTTACCTCACCTTTTTCCATAGTAACTACATCTTAGCAATTGTTTGGTGAAACTAAAGCTACTGCTCTTCTTATTAATCCCTATCTTTCCTTATGAATAATCACAATTTTATTTCCATTTCTATGTAAGTTAACACCAGCTGCTCATATTCAACCTTAACATGAACAGGATATACAGGCATACAACACAGAAAAACAGATTTCTTCATACTATTACATGACTGCTTAAAAATATATTTACATGTCAGCAAAATCACTGTTTGGTTTTGTTTGGGTTTTTTTCATAAAAAGAGAAAAATTGATTTAATCTATTGGGATTTAATCTATGGCTTGTGGGGAACTTCTATATTCTGTATGTTTTACAGGTGGTTCGCCTAGGTATGGAAAATTTTCATTACTGTATTCTCCCTTCCCCTTGTTTAAATAACTTTATATCACTCAGAAAAGAAGTAGCCATTTCTTTCAAGAAGGCTGTTTAAACACTATTATAATAAAGAAAGACATTCATCACCTTTTTTCCATTGAAAAAAATCATGTTAATGCTTGATTATGCAAGTTTAGTTTTGTAAAGTACCAGGTCACGTGAACCTTGACAGATATAAAAAGCACCTGGGAGAACTGTCCATTACTGAAGGGCAAGTTTTATACTGATGTGTTGGTATTCAGATCTCAGGTTCGGAAAACGCATTTGGAGTTGTGCTGTCTGCTCCAGAAGTACCAAATAGCATTATAAGGTTTTCCCAAATTCGCTTTTGGGAGCAATTTGGATGGCAATTTTGTTATGTGATAAGATGTCCATCACTAAATTCTCCTAAACACGCATACAGACACCCCTCCCAAGCACACATACACACACGCACATTGATTTCACAAGTCTCCTTTTCTTTAAGCAAGTAGTCACAACACTGAAAATATTCTCCTATGTGTTCACTGATTATTCTTAAATTATTTGTCACCACTTTGCCACTCAAAGGAGATGGTTATTTCATTCTTCTGAGAAGCTAACTATGTTCAAAAGCAGCTAGATGAGGATGGTGGTGTGATATAAATTCCAATAGAAAAATGCATTGTCCATCCATATAGCCGTCCATCCTGAGAAACTTCCACTGACAAATTCTTGCTGTTTTCCATCAGTCATGGAGTTCCCATCAATAAATAAAAGGTCAGTGCAACAATGAGGAGCAAGCAGAATGGAGAAGAGAAGGTCTGATAGGCAGCTGATGGCATGAAAATATCTTCATACTTGTAAATACTGACAACGTGCTCTGATACAGGTGGTGAGTCTATATCATGACGGGTTATAGAACCTTTAACAGGTAAGGGCAGAAAGAAATAACATCAGATGCATTTTTTCTATAACTCTAACAAAGAAACAGGTAGACAGCCAAGTAATTCTCAAACCCAAAGCATGCAATATTACAGTGAGCTGGGTCATTTATATGTTTTCAGAAATTAAACATCTGAATAAAACAAATGAAATTCAACTAAACGATAAACATCGTTCAAAGGAATTCAGAATTTCTAGTTATGAAGTTCTTTTAAATTTAGCTTTGGGGAATGGGGGTAATAACTATATAGTCAAGAAAACATGACATGTAGGACTCTGTTACTTACCTTGTCTTCCTTTTTATCTATTTTCAAGCCTCATGGTGCCAGAATTTTAGTTCATTAACAAAAAGGGGATCTAGTAAGAATAATGTAACTAAAAGACATTTATCAGTTTTGGCACCTCAGTGCTGCCAGTAACACAGAAATCAACTTACCTTGAATTGCTGGACCCCAAGCAAACAGATAGTACCAACTCAAGTGCAGATCTACAATGGTTTCCTCTCGGGGAACATACACCGGACGCTTGAATCGACATGTCACACGATTGTTTTCAAAAACCCCTTCTTCATCTCTAGCAGGATTCCTCTGGATTTCTTTAGCCCACTGACCGACATTATAGAAGTGCTGTATTCGGACTCTTCCATTATCATCATGAACACAAGCCATGACATCATCTCCTCCCTACATGGTACGTATTGGTAGAAGAAAAACAGAAGTGTCACAAAGCATTTCCTCATATACATACATAATTTTAATTATTTAAAACTCATCAAGACCTGGGGCTCTCATTCCCTCTAAGTTATATTACACCAATACTTGTTTCCTTAACCATGGGTCTTTGGTCAGATTGAAAGACGCAAAGTGAATAGTAATACTTACTTACCCTTACTATCCAGGTATCAGTGCCATATTAAATACAGACCCTACTTCTCCAATATTAATCTTTCTAATGTGTCATGCTGATGATACATATGATGCTTGCTAGTGTGATCATCTCTCAGTTCTTTTGTATCGGGAAAGGAGAGGAAAAGGGTGTATTTCATCAATTTGGGAATATTTCTATGTGGATTTGTGAAAGATGTGCCAAAAGTGAAGGAAAAAGGGGACAACTAGTTAAAACACATGCTCAAACATTTTCTGCACCTCAATCTTTCTAGCTTCTGTCTGGAGCCTATCCTTACCCTCCATAACTTTCTCAGGTTTAAGCTTTATACATCTGAGCACAAATCCTTCATTCTTAAGTACAAAGAGGAAAAAATAAATCTGTTTTCAATAGGAAAAAAAAAAAAAAAACAAAACTAAAAGGCAAGAAAAAAGTATTCTGAATCTCAGCTAACAGAATGACATTACAAAATCCTGCCTGGGCACAAAATCCTGCAAGTGGAAAAGCATAACGTTATCTGAGACAAAGAAATAAATCTATTAAGGACACAAAATAGGTTTTTTTTCCTGAATTCCTGTAGCTATCCAGGCCACACCATTTTGATTAGGGCCTCCAAAGCACAGCCCACTTCCCACAGCTTTTGACCCAGTGTCATTTTACCATTAAAGCCTGCACATCCGAGGATACCAAACCATCCTGGAAATTATGAAAAAGGATGAAGTCATCAGGGCGAAAAGACAGGAAGACAGATGCTAGTTGTTTTAGTCCAGCTGACTGATGGGCATTAGACCACATAGGCAGCAAATTTGGAAGCAAAACCTTTTACTTTACACTTACTTTATTCTTCTTACCAGAAGCTGAGACTTAACATACTGGTTGTTGTGTCTGGGACAAAAGAAATACCTGCTTTCCAAGTGGCTGGTGAGATGCAGGCAGTGAGAACCTGGATCTGCTGCAGGTGTTATCAGTTACAAACTGGTTACACAATCTCTGATGGCATGGGGAAAAATACTTAAAGGTGTTGAGCTGCTTTGAAAACCCTGTTGTGTACTTGCATTTCCAGGCATCTGAAATCTTCCCAAAATTTGGCTGTAAAACTGTTCCTCACGACATTAAAAACATGAACTGCTTCTTGCGACATGAATCGTTCTTCATGACACAATAGACTTCTACCTTTATTTTGCTTATTTACAGTCTCATAATAAAACATATATTGTAAGGACTGAAAAGCACCTGCCCTCACAGTGTTTTTCTGACTACTGCTTACAACTGTGCAAGAAACAGTCCTGTCCTCTGACTTGTGATTTAGGACATAGACTCAATATTGTTTTATATACTCAGTAGTGTTTCTGTATACGAGCACCTACATTATGAACTGCATTTTAATTCTAAATATTTTACCAAGGATCATAGACAAAACATCTTTGCCTAAGTTGTCTATTGCTCACATTGTTAAAGTTCAGACAGTACAAGCTTCTGTTTTGCTTACTGAAACACAAAGAAAAGTGAAGCTTTTGAATGACCAAGTAAGTACAGGAATAAGCATAAAACCAAACCACATAAAATTCAGGAGAGACAAAAGAGATTTTAACAAGACTGTTTTCTAGAGTACCTATGTTTAAATTAGCAGGAATCATTTTGTGACACATTTGTAGCTTCCCTGGAACAACACACAGGTAAACAAAAGAAACAAAAAAAAACAAAGAAACAAAATTATTTTTCCAGAGCTTAACAAGCAAAAGTCACATTTATACCACTGAAAGTCCCCTGATGTACTGAAGAACAAAATTATTTGCTATTTAGTTTCTGATGTGCCTTTTGTCCAAGTAACACTGATATAAAGCAGGACAGGTTATTTCCACATGAAATAGTTTATCCCTGGGGACTTTTCTAATAAAAAGGTAAAAATCTAGTAACATTCAGACATCCAGAGCTGAACTGAAATACTGAGCAGCACTACTGAATGTTGTACTTCTCAGAGAAGAGGGAAAGGACATTTTAGGAAGCATGTGGCAATTTTCTGGGAAGCAGTAGGCCTGGCTTCTGCTCCCAGGGTGTCTACCAAACAGTGCTTTGTTTTCAGTAAGTCTATTTTTCTTTATATGCTCTGTTTCTAACAGATCAAATAAAAACCATTTATATCCTAGCAAATAAAAGCATGCACACTGTCAACAGCAAGAACTGTACGCGTCTTACCATTTTCTTGTCTGAAGAAAATCCCACCGCCACCCAGCCATCAGTATCAGCACTCAACTCAAATTCAACATCAGCTCCTATTCTACGGTAACTTAGAAAGTAGTCACAAGTCTCCGCATTGCATCCAGGTTTACCATACCTAAACAGAATTGGAAATACATGTCACTTTTCCTCACAATTTTCTGCTATGCAATTTAATTACACTTGTGTAAGAAAATAAAAGAATGCATTCTGGTATAATGGCAGTAAAATATGTTATATTATGCTAAACACAAAGTTCCATTAATTGTTTGCAATTTTTACTCCTTTATTGTAAGACTGTGTAGTATTTAAACAGCATGGCAAGCCATTAGTTACAGGCTCTATTACTCTGTTGACCTTCCTAGCCCCAGTTTTGTAAGTGCTTCATGAAAACACAAGAAACATGTAACAGGTGTAGGTCCATAAGTATGATGTATATCCTTAAATAATAGAGTTTCCTCAAATAATATCGTCTATTTCTACAAAGTATGCTCTTAAGTAATAAACATTTATTAAAATTAAGATGGAACATTTACCAAAGTCTCCAATGCAATAGGTCAGCATTTGCACACATTAAGGTATCCGCACTCTGATCATAGAATCTCAGACTGACCTGAAGCATCCCTTGGTTTTTCCACAGTCATCTACTCTGATCTTTGCAAATGGATCCACAGGAGGAGCAGTAGGGAAAGGGTAACCTGCATAATCAGAATAAATCATTGCTAAATAAAATGAAAGGAACAAAAAGTAATAATACTAAAGAGAAAGGCTTTCAACAGCATTTACTTTGCTGAACACTGAACTGTTCAGATGAGGGACCATTTTGTCACATGCACAGTCCTTAGCTCAGATGGCCCTGGATCCAGGTACCAAAGTAACACTGATAACTGAAAATAAAAATTTTTCTCAGATTTCCTACATTTGTCAAGAAGGGACAAGGATGCTAGAGCATGGCTTTGCTACAGTTAAGGAAGCAGAAACAGAGTAGGGCAGTCAACTAACAATGAGAGATCTCCAATCTGCTTTTTGTGCACTCTTAGTCATTGAATCATAGAATCAACTAGGTTGTAAAAGACCTTTAAGATCTCCAAGTCCAACCAAAAGCAGACCTTTAAGATCACCAAGATCATTAAGTCCCCCTAGGAAATCCATAATGGCACTCAATCTGAGACCTTAGCCATAAAATGACAGTATTAAGTATAAATGCAAGGGACCAGAGTCAGACCTGTAGGAATGGATACTGAAATGACCTTACAGCACATCTTCCACTAGGAAGTAAAATCAAACACACACTGCAATAAAAGGTAAAGGAGTATCAAAACTGGGAATTGCCTGCCATTGCTTGTGAAGGAAGACCCAGAAAAAACAGACAATCAGAGCTATGATTCCAAGCAATCCCCTGTCTGATGTATAATAGCAGGCCAAAGAGAAAGCGTTGAACATTTGCAAACAGACCTTTTCTGTCTTGGCCTGTAGAAGGCTGTCTGTTGCATGAACACAGGTATTTTAACAGGATGTTCTTTTACTTAGCCAACTGAAAACGAAAATCCTAGTTGTGAAACTAGAAAGTCCTCTGAAAGTGTTTCACTAAATAGGGAATAAATACTGTGGTTAGCTACAGCATCTACAAACAAACATTTAAACGACAGGTTTAGGCATTTGGGAGCCTTGATTCACTTTCCTAGATTTCTGACAATGCCAATGGAGACAGAAAGTATGCTGTAAATTACAGCCTCCATGAACTGTATCAGGGGCCTGGGAAAATTATGCAGCATAAATATATTAAGTTGTCAAAATTTTGCAGCAGCCTGTAGCAGAGCATCACTGAAAGCATAGCCACGGGACATTTTACCTTCTCACTTCTTTGTCAGATACACTGAACAATTGGTTTTCAGTGCAGCACAGCCACAAAACCGGAGTTTTAGGACTCTGCCATTTGCAAATTCAAAAGAAACCCACCGCAAAACCCACGACTACCGCGTTTGCTGTCACTCAGGACATCACACAGCATTCTGAACCCACAGAACCCAGGACTCCTCTCAGCTAAGCAGCCCGGAAAGCTTTTCAGGAGGGGGTTTGCACCCCGAAAGGCGAGACCTTGCCGGCTGGCCCCGCACAGAGGAAAGCAGAAAGAGCCTGGCCCCCAGTCGCCGGCCTCCAGACCCCAGTCCCGGGCCGCCTCCCGTGCTCCTGCCACAGCCCCGCAGCCCGCGGCTCTGCCGCCCGGCCTGAACTGCCCAGCACCCGCCCGGGGAGACAAGATGCCCGGGCCCGGGGGTGCCGCTGCGCCGCAGCCCGGCGGGGAGCGAGCCACTAGCCCTGCGGAGGACCCGGCCGTAGGGTAAGGCACCCAGGTCTGCCCTCCGGTGCCGTTCTTGGACCCGGTGCCCGAGCGGCAGGGCTGACGGCCGACCGGGCGGAAGATGGCGGCGGGCGCTGGCCTTCGTGCTGAACAACGTGCCGCCACCACTACTCGCCCCAGTCCGGCCTTCCCTCCCCGCGCCGGGCTCGCCCGCCCGCCGCCTGCCCCCGCCCGCCGCACCTTCTTCGGAGAGGTAGCGCAGGTCGTAGAACTCGCTGGCGAAGGTGCCGTACGAGGAGTCGTGATGAGACCGCGCCGCCTCCTCGCCGTGCTCCCCGCCGCCCGCCTCCCGCCGCCCGCCGCCCTCCTCCGCCGGGCTGGCGGCAGAGCCGGCCAGGAGCAGCAGCAGCAACAGCCGCCGCCAAGCGCCGCGGCTCCGCACCGCCATGGCGGCGGCGGCGGCGACGGCGGCGGGGAGGCGACGGCCGAGCGAGCTTCCTGCGCGGCCGCCCGGGGGCTGCTGCGCGGCTGCCGGCGGCGGAGCGGAGTGGAGTGGAGAGGAGCGGGGGAGGCGGCGCGGGGAGCCGGCCCCGGGGACGGGCGGTGCCGGAGGGACTGCGGGGTGCGAGAGGGGACGGAGCGGGAGGGTGTTTGGGGATGAGGTAGGGGAGCAGTGCGTGGGGGCTGTGGTGAGGGTCGTCCCCAGCCCCGTCCCGGGCAGAGCCGTGGCAGCACTGAGCCCTCCCGCTGGGACCACCGCCAAAGGGATGCGCGGTGGCCTGCCCCGCTTGCGGCTTCCCGCGACCCCCGGCCCTAGCCCCACGCAGGGACCACCCCACAGCTGACAGCCCACAGATACAGCTCACAGCCCACAGCTCACACCCCGCAGCTCACAGGCTGTAGCCCACAGTTCACAGCCCATAGCTCACAGCCCACAGCTCACACCCCATAGCCCATAGCTCACAGGTCACAGCTCACAGCCCACAGCCCATAACACACAGTTCACAGTTCACAGCCCACAGCTCACAGCTGTAGTCCACAGCTACAGCCCGCAGTTCACAGCCCATATCTCACAGTCCACAGCTCACACCCCATAGCTCACCCCCATAGACCACAGCTCACAGCCCACCTCGCAGCAAGCCGCCATTGAGATGCCTTCTCCCTCCCCCAGGCTTGTGCACATCTCCCAAGGGCTGCACAGGCCCTCCACAGCCACCCCCATGGCCTCAATTCACCAAAATGTCTCAACATGAGCTTCAAGAGGACGTGGCAAACCCTGCTTCGTAATTGCTGGGCGAATGTCTCCCATCTCTTTATTTTTAATGACTTCTGAGATGGGACTGGAGGCACAGCGCAACTTACCATTCGTTTCAGGTAAAACCCCATGCTAGTGAGCATTTGCTATCTGGTGGCGCGTTCTTGCTTTTGTATTTTATGCAATGTAACCACAGCAATGCAGATATGCTGAAAACCTGGCAGAAGTGAAGGAAACCCCTTCTTGGGCTCCCTAAGCTTGCTTGGACTTTTGTAATTGACACTGGATTTGCAGCAGGGCATTAAGGATAGGTTTGTGTTCTTGCTGTGCTGTGGTATCTATGGGATGATGCTGGAAAAGTGACATTTCATCCCCCATCTTCACCAGAATGGCTTTTCTCTTGGGTTTGGGTTGGTCTTCCGGTTATAACTATAATTTCTTTTTTATGTTGTTCTGCATGGTTACAATCCCTCCTCTGAGAGCCCGGTAGAAAATTGAGCGAAACATCAGGGGGGAGGGAGGGAGAGATAAGACACAGCAGTCAGCAATATTCTGAAAACTGAAAGAACCCTCAGTTTAAATATTTTCTTTTTTAGTATCAATGACTGAACTGAGTTACTTTTTGATGGGGCAATGTGCCTGCCCAAAACCTAGGCTGCTAGGGAGAATTTCATTCCCTTGGGCTGAGTGGTTGCTTGCTACACTGCAGTGTGCTCAGCTCCGTCAAGTGGAGTACATTTATTCGCATCTCCACACTTCAGTCTGGCAGAGTAGCATGCTCTCTGTCCCTGCAAAGAGAGGAACAGCCACACTGAGGTAAAAAGTAAGTTGCAAAAGAAATTCTGATTGCATGCAATTCCAATGTTGTCTATAGAAGTGTATGGAAAAAGCGGAGGGAGAGCAACACCAAGCTCAAGTACAAAATAATGAGCCCCTTCTTCCCACCTCGCTGAGCTTGCCAAACTTTGACAAGACAGTGGAAAACAAGCAAACAAATGGCAATAGAAAAAGCCTTATAAATCAGGCTAAGGGGAAAATAAGGCTGCAGCTTATTCTTTCTGGCAATAATCAACTCTGATGAAGGCCCCCTGTCTCCTTTTTGAAATAGCTAGCCCAGGGTGGCAGTGCCTGTGAAGAAGCATTTGCTCAGCAAGGGAACAGCTGTCAGCTGCATGCTGGTTTTCCTCCCTGGAAAAAGGCTCTAGCGCACTGCAATACAGGCAGTGCTTTGCAGTCATAGTAAACACTTAGGATATTTATTGTGAGTTGTTTGTACCTACATGACACCTATCGGTTTGAATCTGACAGCTAAGATAACTATGATTTACAGTGGAGCCGTGCTGGTTTTCTAAGGTGAAGACATAGATTCATAGAATCATAGAATAGTTAGGGTTGGAAACGACCTTAACATCATCTAGTTCAAACTCCCCTGCTATGGGAACACCTCACACTAAACCATGTCACCCATGGCTTCGCCCAAGCTGGCCTTGAAGACCGCCAGGGATGGAGCATTCACAGCTTCCTTGGGCAACCCATTCCAGTGCCTCACCACCCTCACAGTAAAGAACTTCTTCCTTATATCCAATCTAAACTTCCTCTGTTTAAGTCTGAACCTGTTACCCCTTGTCCTATCACTACAGTCTCTAATGAATAGTCCATTCCCAGCACCCCTATAGCCCCCCTTCAGATACCGGAAGGCTGCTATGAGTTCTCCACGCAGCCTTCTCTTCTCCAACAACCCCAACTTTCTCAACCTAAGATGGGAGACTGACATAGCTGAGAGACTGACCACATTGCCTGTGCCTCCCTCTTAATAAATCCTTAAAAATTAAAATACTCCTGACACATTTTTTTTTTCTTAGTAGAACTTCCTGTGTTTGCTTGAAGGTTGTCCCTATCACAAAAATGGGTTGCTTACAGGAAACAATCTCAATCGCACATTGAAACTGGTGGAGCACTAATGAGTACCTTCAATTTTCAGCAGACAGAAAGGGCTACACTGCAACTAACAGCACTGACTGTTCACAGCAGTTCTGTAGGGAAGATCCTTATCTGATCAAATAATTAAGGCTGCCATCAAAAAACCTTTAGCAGAAGGAGTCCAAACTGCTGTTGCATGAGCAGCCTTAGTCCTCAAATACCTAAACTTTCTGAATGCCAGATTTCACAGCTTGCATGTGCTGGTGATGCCTTTCTTAGAATATATGCATCCCACGTGTGAACAGCGGGTTGGAAGGCATTACCGTACTCTGACAGCAGAAGTCACAGAGACACAGAATGGTCTGTCTTGGAAGGGACCTTAAAGATCATCCATTTCCAGCCACCCTGCCATGGGCAGGGAAACCTTCCACTAGACCAGGTTGCTCAAAGATGCATCCAACACGACCTTGAACACTTCCAGGGATCGCACATGCACTTCTCTGGGCAACCTCAGAGTGTTCAGTGCCTCACCACTCTCACAGTAAATAATTTCTTCCTAATATCTAATTTAAATCTACCCTCTTTCAGGGGCAGGGTAGATTTACTGTTACCCCTTGTCTGATCACCACTGGCTCTTATGAAAAGTCCTTCTCTCAAGAGTCCTCTTGATTTGGGTGAATTAGAGATGAAGTAATTTCTGTTGATTCTTGCACCATCATCTGCTGCCTCAGGGGTATCCAGCAGTCAAATTCCTTGCATGATCAATTGCCCTAGCTTGGGCAGTTCTCTGGTGTTAGCAGTCTAGAGGTGTTTTCCTAGGGCTGGAGACTGGGATTATCCCCAGCCACCCCTTGAGGCCTATCCTGACTTTTGTCTTGGCTCTGCCTCTCAAAGTACACCTTTTCCCTGGAGGCTTATTCTTTTCAGGGCATCTGAACTAAAAATTAAAGCTTTGGGAATAAGCCATAGTTTACATAACATTAAGGGAAAAATGATGTCTCAGAGTCTCTGGTTGCATTATTCAGGAGTGACTGCAGCTCCTGTACTGGTGGGGGAGAGGGTAAAACCTCACTAGTCACATAAAAGCATGGCCTGACCAATGAAGAGAGAAGTGGGGAATGGCCAGTGATGTTGGCAGACCATTAGGCTACATAAACCCCTCATACAATGTCTTTTGTGCCCACTCCTCCTTTGGGACCACTCATGTCAAACACATTCATCACAGTCCCCTCCTGCTATGGCCAGTTAGGCTGGATCCTGCCCAATCCAGTTGCTTTTCTGCTCCTGTGCATGATTTAGTGTGATTTCACCTCTTAAAAGAGGCTCAACTTCCTTGCTCAGCTTTTCATAAGTTATTGCTGTTCCCAGGTCACCCCAAAAAGCTGAAGCTGGTTAAGTTCATACCACCCTGCCTCTTCCCAGCTACTTCTTCAGTATGTCCACACCTCAAGAACAGCACCTTAAAGTTTAGTGCTCCTGGTTATTTCCATCACATCAATGAGTATTAAAAGAAATCAGTTCATATCCACTAGTGCCAAGTAACAAAATGACTACTGACACAGCAGTTTTCTTACAATAACTCTGCAGTAACCTGAACCAGAATTTGTAATTCATACACAGTTTTCTCAAACCCTTACCACAATATTGTTCAATGTGGTAAATGTATCTACCAGCAATTTATCTTGGGCTTTCATTTATTAAACAATAATAAAAATTGTAGAAATTGAGAAATCACCCTGATTTCATTAATAGTCATTCATTCCATGCGGTATTTAACTACCTGTGACTCTATGGAAACATGCTTCCTGTGTTAGTTACTTGGACTAAGATACGGGAGAAAATATGCTAGGAATTTCCTGCAAACAGAGCTTTTACACTGTGTGCAAAACTGATTGACAAAGGAAAAAATGTCAAATGCCAAATCATTAAGAATATCTCATGTGAGAAAAGTAAAAACTAAGAAAACCCAAAACACTATGGAGGAAAAAGATGAAAGCTACTCACAACAAAGATGAGTGAACTTTTTGGAGGCATGGTACTGCTTTGGGTCTTCTGGAGAAAGGCAAGAAAATATAAACTCTAAATATGTTACCATCCAAATAAAAAATGCATTAAATCATTAGATCATCTCTTTCTCAGCACTGGTAAATCTTTCTGCTGCCATTGAGCTGTGTATCTGGTCTTGCTCCAAGGGCAATCATGCCTCTGCTGCCAATACTGCTCACAACAGCACTCTTTCTATAAAATTAATCTAATGTAGGAAAATAAGAGATGTCTCCAAGCTCTTTTCCACAAGTGTAACATGCACCAATCTAAAGCCTAAGTCCAGCAGTCTTAGACAGTAAATCAGCATGACTTTTTGCTTCAGTAAGCACTATGGACACTTCCCAAAGTATACTTACACTGTGCAGCTTTTATTTTTGTGTTGCTTTACATCAGGCAGCTTATGCCTTTCCTTCCAAGATTGTGGGGTTTTTTTACCTGTTTGGCACTCTTTGCTTCCTCAGTGTGAATGCAGTGCTGGGAGGTGAGGCTACCCTGAAAGCCGGATCTGCCAGATGGTGGCACAATGTGCACCAGGAGGGTCTGGAGCAAAACTTTTCCCATTTGAAAAAAAAGTCCATGTTACAAAGAAGTTATTTATAGTGTTATTCCAATAAGGAGCCAAAACAGAGCAGCCTTTTATTAGAACTCACAATAGAGGGCATTGCATTGAGGCCTCCCTGTGCATGAGTACCATTTACTTTTGTGGAAAAATTGGCCCTGAGAGCTGCAAAATTCAGCTCGCATTAGCAGAGAGCTTATTTAGGTAAGAATGTTTTAAAGAGTTTAAGCAGTACTAGCAGAATTCAATTAATTTCTTGTGTTACAATGTCATTTCATCCTAATTAGTTAAGAGCTCAGAAATAATAAAAGGGAAAAAAAAAAAAGAGAAAACCCTGTTCCCTCATGAGACTTCATCTGAAGAGTTATGATAAAAGTTCTGTAAGTTTGCCTTCTGGAAAGCAGTCAGCTAAAACAGACTTTTCTCAGCCCTAACTCAGACACCTCTGAGTCCAAATAATTATTAAGATTATTATAATAATATTAATGATAATTATAATAATGTTAATGATAATCATCAAATGTTTTTGGTTGGTGGGGACCTTAAAAATCATCTAGTTCCAACACCTGACGACAGGCAGGGACACCTTTCTCTAGACCAGGTTGCTCAAAGCCTTGTCCAGCCTGGCCTTGGACACTTCCAGGGATGGGGCATCCGCAACATCTCTGGGCAACCTGTTCCAGTGCCTCACCATAATGACAATAGAAACAACAGAATAATGATAAGAAAAATGATGCCCTTATCTGCCAGGGAAATGTAAATGGGCAGGAGAAATCAGCAGAGCAGCTCCTCCTGGCTTGCCCCTCTGCAGTGAAGGTGCTTCTGTCAAGGAACTGGGCCTTGTCTCCCCTCCCAGGTGAAGGCTATAGGAGGGGATGCTTTGCTTCAAATAGACCAGGGGAAAATGCCTGGATCAGGGGGATTTTCTCTTTCTCCTTGGGATGCTGGAACCCAGGTGAAGGGCAGCCCCCAGGAACAGGCTTCAAGCCTGGCTTTGGGCCAGAGCACGCTAGCTCTGTTTGCTGCCCGCCCCCCCCCCGCACTGCTTACCCCAAATGTCTCATGCACACCTGCTTGGGTTTGGGATGCAGGTGATTTCTCTCACCCTCAAATGCAATGGCGCATTACCTTACACTTACAAGTACAGCTTGTTGTTCGAGGAAGGGGGAAGGAGAGCAAGGGAGGCTAGAGAAAAGAGCAGGGAGAAACAGCCAAGTTTCTCCCGGATGCATTCCGTACTCATCCCTACGCTGCCGGGGAAGCTGCTGCCAGCCGCTGACCGGGGCTGCACTCCTGCATCCCCCTATATCTCTTTCCCCCTGCTCCCTTCTGCCCCTGTGCACACTTCACCACTGCCTCCCCCGTCCACTCCCGGGAATCGGCCGGTTTGGCAGTAGCAGCCGCCCGCCGCCGAGGGGCACCAAGCCACCGGAGCGCGGCGAGGTGCCTGTGAAGCTCGCGCTCGCAGCGACGGACAGGGGGGAAAAGGGCCTTCCTGAGGTACCCAGCCCGAGATGTGACACCCCGCAGCCGGCCTGGGGGAGCCAGAGCCATCCCGGCGCATCCCTGCCTCTTACGGTCCTGCATGCATACGCGCAAAGTGATGTGTGGGAACCATCAGTGTTGAAGGGACGGGCTGAGCAAGGCCTACACGCAAATGACTGGAAAACTGCAAAAGTGGGTCTGCAAAAGTCACTTTTCGGGCTGTAGAGGGAGTTACATGGCACTGTGGGGGAATTCACAGCGCAAATCACGGGTTTTCTCTCGAGTGTCCCTCGTCATCTAAAGGCACGTCCGTGCTCGTTATGACAGTCAGGCACACAAGTGGCTTCACTGACTTTAAAATAATTTGTTCTCTTATTCACCTCTAAAACAAGTGAAAGTCAGCTATTTTGAAGGCTTTGGGTACCAAAGAGGTACACAAATGGAGAGTTATGCTCTTTGCAGGCTTTGCTAACCTCTGTAACCTGCATTAAGAGTCTTTGAACCTTGGCTGTGTGGATGAACTAAGCATAAAACAACTTACTGTGATGTAGAAAAGATTCCATACATCTGCTAATGGCATAACAGCAAGCAGTTTTAGAGAACTTGGATATATTGTTTTGAAATGCTTGTAAATGAAATTAAAAGAGAAATTTTTAATATTTTAATTTACTTAAGTTGTTACTGATATTTACATTAGTGATATCAGGTTTATTCCCATAACACAAATGAAATCAGAGTCCAGTGTAGCTTATTTACCCAGAGATGCTAGAATACAGGCATGTTTTATAAAACAGTGTTACTGAACAGAATAGAACATTGTGTAATGGCCAGGATTCACTTTCACCACTTATACCAGATTCACTTACAGCACTTATACCAGTTAGTGTGGGGATAAAACTGTCATATTTGACTTATTTAGAGGATGAGTTGCCTCCTTGAGAGAGAATCTCTAACCAGAGTCACATCTCTTGTTTCTGTTAACCAAAATATTGTAGAGTTGATAAATGATTGGGATTTTCTCATTGAGATCTTCATGTGACACCAGCAATAAGTAATACGAAACTTACATTTTCTTGTTTCTACGGTGCAGCTACATAATATAGCCTAAGGTTACTTCAATGTTTTTCATACAGATGTTTACAAGGATAAACCTAATTAAAGAACAAGTATTTAAGCAGCTTATCTTCATTTGGCAGTCAACATGTGCATGGAGGAAAGGTTCCCAACAGCCTAAGGTGTATGCTGTGCAACAAGCCCTTCCCTTACTTCAAATAAATGAGAGCCTATTATGAATTCTGAAGCCATTTCAGTATGTCGTTAAATCAATGCTTTTGAGTTTTCTTCTGATGCTGTTGCTGTGCCAATTTGAGACAGGAAAATAGTCTCTAAGCGTTTACTGAACGGTGCTCATAGATGGGAGGGGGAGAAAACAGGGGGTGGGAAATCTAGACATCAGTCTGTCACTTGGAGAGAAATCCAGACTCACCTGTTCCAATGGCCACTTCTCCCACATGTCCACAGAGACCTCTTCCTGCCACTGTAAAATATTCACATATGTCAACACCCTCAAAATGTAGCAGCTGAGAGCAAAAGAGCACTAAGTTGAGGCTTTCTTACCATTCCTCACAGGCAGTCGTAGTATTACTGTGCCGGCACTCAGCAGCTTTTCTAAGCTCAGGCCACAATGGGGCAAGGTCCTTTTTGTACAGCCATCAGACGTGCACAAACCCTGAAACCACACACAGAAAAAGCAGTTAAGCTGGTATTTGCTGCATGAGGTAGGCACTTTAAATCCTCCATCTGCATTCTCTTCTGGGCATCTCCGAGAGAGATTAGTTGGCTCTTTTGTACCCGGATCATGCGCTGAGGAGAGACATCCTAGGTGGATTGGGATATTTGACTGGATGAGGAGGGGCCTTGATTTAATTGTGCAGCCTCCAGGCAAAATAGTAACTTCCAGGCAGGGGTGAGATCCTGCTGTAGTCCCAGCTCCAGGTAGCCCCTCAAAGATGAGTCGGTGAGTCTGGTGGCACTAGTGCTTGTGAAGCAGCACAGCTTTTTCCATCCATAGTAAACAGTGCTTCTTCCCATTAAATGTCCTAGCATGTAGTTGGAGTATTTTTAGAATCACTCATTTGCTAAAACAACACAAAGCAAAAAACCTCCAACTTACCAGAACTCTCATTTGTAGCAAGGTATCAATATTGGTAATATTTTCAAAGTGAAAGTCAAGAGCAATATTTCATTTTTCTTATTTTCTTCAGGGAATCAGAGTTCTTGTTGATTCTCCATTTTGTTCAAACTCATGACGTCTTACTGTGCTTGCTATAGTCATATTAATTTTGTTTGCAGAAAACTGCTACTTTGGATCTTTTGTTTGGTTTTATCCATGGGACATTTTTGCTTTTCATTCTCAGTTAAAAGGAAGTTCTCAAAACACAAGGAACTCCTGCTTCTGACCAGCAAGAAGGTCAAAGTTAAGGTTGGCAGCAGTACCTGCAGCCCCTCCACCCTGTTCCCTGCCCTCGCACAATGACTCAACTTCTAATGACACAATCACACTTGATTTTTTCTGCAGCACCTGTCCCATTTGACAGCTTACAATGAAGGAGAGGGCTGAGTGATGTTTATTTTTATCTGCTCTTTTCAAATATGAGCTCTGCTTTGGGGACAACTGTCAAAAGCTTATTTAACCACTTCACCACCACTACCGGTTGTGGTCCCGTGCTTATGAAATTGACCTCCAGAACTACTGCTATGCAAAGTCACTATTTCTTAGTAGAAGACTGTTTTGCTTTTCTGATTTTATTAAAGAAGGGACCCAGTAGCATTTTGCACTTCTCATAAGGGAACTTAGAGACTTGCATAGGCTTGAGATGCAGGTTTGGTATTTCAACTTCAAGGGGAGAAGGAATCTCTTCCAGCTCTTCCACAGCACCATAGTTTTAATAGAGTCATACATCCCCATTTCACAGAGGAACACTCTTAACAAGTATTGCATGTAAAACATTTAGCAAGGTAGCTAGCCACAGGCCGAAGGGATGCTCATAGGAACAACAGGGGCTGTGCTGACAAGTGCTAGCTAAAGAAGTGTGAAGGCAGGACAGCAAAAATAAACATTTCTGGTGCTTCTTTGATCCTTGTTTGAGCAATCAGCCTCACAACACTTCTGCTGTTCTTCACTCATTGTCCTCTGTTGTCAGAGGTCTCATTGTCTTGTGCTGCTTTCCTTCTAACAGCTCTCATGCTGGGAGTGTTTGACAGGTACCTGATCCCAAACAGGGACTGACAGAAGGCCTGAACAGATACTGGGTGCTCTCTGTAAACCCTCAGAACCTCTTGTTATCCCACAAAATTTTCCTCTTCAGTCCTGGCTGTTCTTCCCCTGCAACCTGCACCTCTTCCCACTGCTAGGCATCTGCAGGCAGGAAACCTTTGGCTGCACACTACCATGACAGGCAGCTCAGCCAGCTGCCTACTCCAGCTCATCGGGTGTGCTGCTCAGGCAACAGAAACAGCAAAGTGCATACCCTTCTGGTATTAGAAACTTACAGTGAAACCTTTGCTGAGTAACACCTGCATAGACAAGAGCAGGAGCATTTTGATCCATTTGTCAAGTGCTTTTAATTCTCCTTTTTCCAAGAGGAGCAAATATGATGTGTCTAGGGGCTGTGCATGGGAAGAACCTTCACCTTTGTGCACTCTAGAATAACAATTCCCGTTTGCTCGCATCAACCCCAGTTTACGGATTAGTCCTGCAAACCTCTGTGACTGTGCAGTAAAGGAGCAGTCCAACTACAGAGGACAGTATCATTCATTAGCCCTGACCAGGCTCACTGCTTTCACTAGAAGGATTGGGTGAGCAGGTTGGCAGTTTGTTAACACACACAAGTACCTGTGGTCCGTATTTGTACAGGTGTGTATCCCTCTGGTGAGCTGCTTGCCTAACCTTCGGTGTTCCAGGTGATGCATCCGCATGGATGGTACAGGTACCTGCTGCAGGGCTGGTACTGAAATGAGGCAGCAAATCACAGAGAGCTTTGAAATACTGCCCCTGGCTGCTAGCTCAAGGTTCAGATAAGCCAACGGAGCTCCCTAGAGGGTGACATTACCAAAATCTCTCAGTGAGCTGACTCCACAGGCTAGAAGGGAAAAATAATATGTCAAATAAGTGGACTGGCAGAGTTCAAAGGGATAATAAGCATTTAAATTCAACATGAAAGACATCATCCTCAGCAGAGCTTACAGATGGAATGTAGCCAGGCAAATAAACTATTTAAAAGCTCCTTTAATCAAGACTATTAACATGGAGATTTTTGTCTTAATTAAAAACATCCCCTTATTCAGTCATATGAAAGTGATACAAATTGTAATTTATTTTTTATTTGAATTTTTTAAAAAAGGACAGTAAAACATTTTTCCTTGCAGAGAATCAAGTCATCATTAAAAGTTCTATTTGAGGGAAGATTCATTTAATCTATTCCATCGCTCACATTTTAACTTGAACTGTTGCCCAAATATTTCAATGGAAAAGGTAGAAAGCCTACTTTTTGGCTTTCCAAATGTTTAATTATCTGGCCATAAGTGATAGTGAGACAACATAAAAGGAAAACTTTTCTTCTCACAAATGTTCTGGGATCTCAAAAGGTGCTGTAAAAAAATACAATGCTTGCTCAGTATAGAGCACACTTTTTTGTGTGTGTGCTTTTGGAAGCAAATTTTATTAAAAAGAGCCTATCCGTTCTGCAGATGACAAAGCAGCCAGAATATTACCATGCACTTGTATTCAGCAAAGCCTGTTAGTGAGCACCATAATGGGAAGACGATACTTCGGGAGGGAGGGAGGAGTACCAATGCATCTCCCTCCTTTCCTCAATTAGTGCCTCAAAGTCCCACCTGCGGCTGGGCTCCCCTCTTCCCTCCAAAATAGCTGCCATCTGTTTAGATCATAATGACACAGAACAAGAGAAAAATGAGTAGGACCAGAGATGCCCTTGTAGAGCAGTCACAGCAGGGATGCTTCACCTGGAAACGTGGCATCTGAATGGAAATAGACAGTCCTTAGCAAGTCAAGGGTGGCTATTCACTTCATTTTCAGGCAGATTTGTAGACCTGTGTGGTTACAGGGGGACAGAAAGTGTGTGAAACCTCTCTGAGCCTCCCACACAGCACTAAGCCTGCCGGCTAAGAAACCTAACCCTGGGAAGGGAAAATATCACCATCTGATGGTGCTTTGCCACTGTGAAACAGCGTTTCTCACACACTGACAAGCAGTTCAGTGGGACAGCTGTGATGAACCTGAGGCATACTCTGTTGGTGTTACCAGACCTGAGGAGGTTGCAGGATCAATTGCTCATCAAGCTCCTCTTGCTTTGCAGTCCTCTGACTTTTAGGTAACACCTTTACTGTGAATTCATATTCCTTCCCAAGCTGACTAAACTGGCAGATCTAGAAAAAGGATCATATATGGCAACAGATGAGATAGATACACAATGCAATTCTACATCTTGTTTATAGCTGAGTTAGCACTTGGTTGTGCTATGTTGCTTTGACTGTGGAACTTGGTTGGCCAGCTTCTGCAAAAAGCCTTTTGCCAAACTGCAGAAAACCTAAAAATAGCTTTGAAAATGCCACATTTTCTCTGTGATGTCTTGATCAGTGCAATGTCAAGGAGCATATTACCCTTTCGTGGTGCCCAAGATGATAAAACATCCCTTTCCCTGAACTGAGCAATGCTGAAGCAGCAGCATAACCAAACATCTGCTTGGTAAGGTCCCCACACAATCACTATCTGTAAAGCCTTGTTCTTCTGCACCCTCCTCAAGCCCTATTATGCTTTGCAAGGCTATCTTCAAATGGCAAACCTTTCAGTTTTGCTGTCTTGCAACAATCACACTAACTTGGTCTTTGTATGGCTGCCTTGTTTGGGCAGGAGAACATACGCTGGATGGCAACTGCATTCTGAGGTTGCTGCCTGACAGGGCTCTTCAAAGACCAAGGCTGCTCCCTGAAGCTCACTAGAAATATTGTATGTGTGTATCTTGCCCTAAGGATCAGTATGGGTACAGAGCAGCATCTACCTTTCTACAGGGAAGGAGCATCTACATCACCATAGCTACGTACAAGTTTAGTGTAATCTTTCCCAAGCAGGTCTAAGGTACAGACATTATCTTTCTTTACTTGGCAGCTTAGTCCTCTATCATAGCCCTTCAGAAACTTGCTAATTTCCACCAGGCTCTATTTTCTCCCATTTCTTAGAAGGTACTTGTGCAGGCCTCAAGCTGAATAGAGCTGTGCCAGCTTATGGCAGCAGGCAATTGGCCTGTACCCTCTTGTAAACTATAGTAAGACTTGCTTACTAAGCTCTGAGTATTGCTGTGTTCTGCCTTGTGCATTACAGACTACCTTTCCTTGAGGAGGAACAGAAAAGGCAGGATCTGCCTGAAGGGTCTAGACAGTTCCTAGGCATTAAATCTATTTAGCTGCTATTGAAACTAAATCCATTTGAGGCTTGTTCAATGATTTAGTTAATTAATCAGGTTTTTATTTGATGATGGTTACTCTTCCATTCAATGAAAAAAAGATTATTTCCAGTATTGTCTCTTCAGATAGGAAGAATTAGCTGCTTTTTCTGATACAATCACCCGTTAGTAAGTATCCAAGAAAGATTGCCTCTTGAAGCTAAAGAAATGTCAAAGGTATTAAAACATTGACATTTTGTTGCAGTGAGATCTGTGAGATCAGCCAGACAGCTGCCTCAAGGCAAGATCCAAGATTACTCATCCGATTTTGTTGCTGTGGTATGGTATTGTGACATACCATTGCCATGACTCACTCCCTCCCCTGTCGAGCTCTACACAAATGGCTTTGCCCCATTTGTTGTGTTATAATGGACTCAAAAGGGCCAGAACTACAAACCCAGAGCTTCTTGAGAGGTTGATTTTGATAATGAAGTAAGAGCTTCCTAGAACCTGTATTTCTTTTACCAGTGCAAATTGAAATGCTGCATGTGACCTTATCAGCAGATGCTGAAAAAAAACAGTATTAAATCCTTTGGGCCCAGGCAGATTGGGTAGCTTGGCAATGTCTAAAAAGAAAAGATTATTTCTTCTAAATGACTCTCCTTCCTTCCTTCTACCTTTGCTGGTCCTATTTTCATTTTATTGCAGTCCTTTCAAAGAGCACTGAGAAGACAAGATGAAAAAGCCTGGCTTGATGAAAAGAGCTCACCTGTCTGTGTGTGCAAAATGCTCGTTCTTCTTGGTCACATACTGTGGACTCTGGCTACTGTCCAGCTATAGCTCTGTCCTTCAAACTTGTGCTGGTGCCTTTAAACTTACCATTGACCATGTTTTTGATCTTGCTCAAATTAGACTGTACAAAGGCAGCCTCAGTTTCTCTGTCTATTGGCCAGGACAGTCTGTGGGATGCCCTCGGCTTAGTTCACTAGTTTTTCAGGCTGCCTGAAGCTGTCAGAGGTCACAGTGGGACAGCCATTTCTCCAGGACATTCCCTTTCTCTGAGTATATGTTTTAGAGACACTGAATATACTTTTAAGCATCACTCTTTTTCATGGAAGAAACTATGGTGAATAGCTTTTTTGAACAGCTTGAAAAAAAGCAGATGTACTTTTCTCCATTTCTTTGTTAAAGGAGGTGGTAAGAGATGTGCTCTCGCAGGACAGCAATCTGATTCAGGTGGCAGTCCTTCCTTCTTCCCTAACCAACAATCTGGCTGGGCACGTAAACCAGTGCGAAAACAGAGGCCTGAGTAACACTAGGAAATACCTTTCCTCAAAATGCCCTCTTTTGAGTTAGAATGGATTTTAAGATCAAAACTCCCACTATCATGATCGCTGCAGTCTTCACAGGGTAAGGAAAATCTACCCAAGCTACAGCAAGACCTTCCTGCCTTCTCACCAACCCTCTTCTTGGCATTGATGTTTCCACTGCATTTGGTGCACAGCTCAGTGCAGTAAATAAAGTCCAGGAAAGAACTTTTACTCACCTGGATATTTCTTAAGTCTCACCTATTTCTTAAAAGTTTTGAAGTCCAACCCACAGGATCATGGTACATATACAGATTATGGCTGTGTGGTTTTTTCCTAATCCTGTTAGTAACAGATATTCTCAGGGTTTCTCTCTCTCCCCCTAGTACACAAAGTCTTGTCTCCATAGTTATAGTACAAGTTAAATGGGAAGACAGTTTATTGTTTTCATCCCCAAGGGGGCCCAAAACTCCATCCCTGAGCCTGACCTCAAGGAAGAAGTTATCACTATTTGTGCCTGAGGTCTTGTGGTTGCCTTTTCTTCTCTTGTATTTCTGCCTTTGTCTTTGTATTTACAGACCATGGTAGCTCCGGAGAAAAGTGAACTTTAAACCTTCCTCAGCAGGATGGGTGAGCAACCCCACCTTGCTGGCTTTCACATGGAGCAGAGAGCTCTGCCCACAAAAGGGCGTTATTCTTTTGCGTGTTTACCCCGCATGAGGCACAGCCATTGTGCAGAAAAAAAATCAATTAACCTCAGAAATGCCAGTGAACTATCACTTGCTACCTTTGTGAGGTACAAAGCAGAGCAGGCTGAGGGTAAACCTTTTGGGCAGAAAGGAAGTCCATAGATTAGAGAATACAGGCACAACTATGCATAAAGCCTTTTAAAAAGAGCTTGGAATGCCACCAAAACAAATAAGCCCAGTTATTTATTTCTCACTGGTATTGTACAGGTTTCTTTCTGGGTGTGGGCATGAGCATTTATTCATGTGTGGAGAGTTATCCTAATTCCACCCTTTTTTTTTCCTAGGGATTTAGTTTTTCTACTGTTTTCCCTCTTTAAGCATTTCTGAAACACACTGGTGTTGCTGTGGTATGAGCCCCCGTAGCTACTGCAAACCCTCCAGTCTTCTTTCTCAGAAGAAGCGAGATCTGTCAGTTTTGAGTGGTGGGGTTTCTTCAGAGTGGAGCCAATGCTAAATTCCTCTCAGCTCCTGAACAAGCCTGGCAGCTGCAGAGCGTATCATGTACCCACAGGAGAGGGATTTATATCCATCTACATCCCCCTGGAGCCATTCAGCTGAGGAAACCCTGCCAGGATGTAACCTCCTCACCTCCCTTCAGTCTGTGGGTGCCTCTGCACATGTTACTAAGAGCTCCTGTCCATTTTAGAGTGTTTTTCAGTGGTGAGCTCTCTTCCCGCCTCTTGAGAGCTCAAAGGCAAAGAAAGCTTGTTCAACAGGGCTGCCCTGACTGTGGGTTTCAGCCTGTTTTGGAGAGATCCTGTGTTAATCACCAGCCTTTGCCTTTGGAAGGATCCTCAACACTTCAACACCAATACACCCTGCTTATGTATCTCTTCCCAGTGCTATGTCTGGGCTCTCTGCAGCCAATCTATCTCCAGACAATGCGAGCTGAACCAGCATGCTGGGGTTTTAGACCTTGCTGGTATTTTACCCAGTGGAAATTCTGTTGACCAACTGCAGCTTTCACATTTTCACAACTTCAGGAAAGATTCATCATGCTGGCAAACCAGGGTTTTTCAAGGTTCACTATTTAGACATCATCTCCTGTGGTGGCAGCCCAATTGCTCCAGACTGGACCACAACTGTACTGTTGTGAGGCAGCTGCTGCATTTTCCTAATGTCTTTCCACTGAGGAGTGCCTGTACCAGGATTTTCTTCAGATTTCTCATCTCCCCTTCTTTTTTTTGAGGTCTGACACTTCTTTGGGTCCAATGTGCAGTTAACATTTACATGTGCATTGATTGTCCTTCTGAAGTGATCCCATTTCCATGTACATGCCTGCGATGAAATTCCACTGTTTAAAGTTTACTTCTGTTACAACCATGTACACACAAACCCCAGAACACAAAAATAAATCAAGTATGGCAGCATAACTGCAAGCCAAAAGCTATTTTTTATTGCAGAAAAAGGCCTGGAGGAGTATTTCTATTGTCTCTCAAGTCCATTTCAACTTGCCAACACACACTTTTAGAGTATTGTATTAATAAATAGTAAAAAGAAAGAATCCCACAATTTAACACAATATGCTGGGCTCATCCATTGGGAGCAACATATAAAAATCACCTATGAATCAACCAAAGTTATCCGCTATCCATGCAGACTTTGGTTCAACTCTTTCCTGCTACATTCCTTTCCCCCGATTCAGAAAAAGAGAAGAATGGCAAGATCTCAACCATGCTTCCCTGTTCCTTTCCTCAGAGGCCACAACCCCCCTGCATCTCCCGTGCTGTGCTCTGCAGTGCTCGTGGGAGGGTTATGGACTAGATAGATACTTGTACCGCAGATCAAGCAGCCAGATCACCAAGCAAGCCAGGGGTCACAGATACATTTCTATGTGGCTCACATTTGAGTGTGAAGCTCCCACAGACCGTTTGTGAAACACATCCCATACACAGACTTCTCTCCACATCCCCTCAACGCTTCCCTAGAAGAAAAACGCAGAGTTTGTATAAGCGTGAAGAAAAAGATAACCTTGTCTGTTCTGTTTTCCATAAGACGTGGAAATGAGGAACAGTACGGTAGCTAGAGATGAACATTTGGATTCAGATTTCATAAGCTTGCACATCTGGCCGATAACAACATGGGATTTATTGCAAGCCCCAACAAGATGTATGGGCTGCTATCAAGTGATTAGGGAGAGGAGTATCCCTCCCCCCCAGGTTGCTTCGTTTCCTGTTTTAATTTCATAATGGACAGTTTGAATTTCCTGCAAACACTAATGGGATCTGTTTTCTGTCGTGGGAGTTTGCTTTACCACATCTGGTAAATGAAGATAGGAGAAAGAAACAGCCTTTAGCAGAAGATTGATGGCACAGCCCTGGGTGCAATCTCCAGAATGGGCTCAGCAACGCCACAAAGAGCAACTGCCTGCCGTGACAGGGAAGATTTTCTGTCTACCCCAAAGGACAGCAAAGCATTTATAACAAGGCACTTTTCAATATTAATGAAATGGCTTGCAGTAGTTCACTGAAAGCTGAGCTGAGCCCCAGACGGACAGTGACATGAGGCACTGTGGGGTAAAGGTGGCAGCAGTGCCAGCCCTGGGGTGCTCTGGGGAGCTGTAGGTGCTGGCACCTTCCCACCACCAAGCCCTGTCCTCCTGTACCATCCTTGCTGGGCTGCTACAGTTCTTGGCTAGCCTTTGGGCCCCAAATAACAATTTACCCCCCAAAACTGCAGGATGGTACTACCTGCATGGCCCCATAGGGACAGGTATAGGTAGCCCACCCTGCTGCTCTCCTTGGCAGCAAATCTGCACCCCTAAATAGTGTGATTTTAAAGTCTGATATTGTACAAGTTGCCCAAAAGACAGTCTCCTCCTGCAGGAGATGCTGGTGGGATAAGACTCATGTCCCTTGTCAGGCACCTGAGAGCACAGAAAAGCAAAGATCACTCCAAGCAGCCTCACATATATGTTCTTGTTTACTCCTAGCAAAAGTTCAGGTGTTAGGTGTGTGAGGGAGAAACTAAGCAGCCACGTGTTTCACGTGGTAGCTAGAGCTAAACGTACTCAGTTACTGCTTGAGCCCACGCAGTTACAGGCTGTGGAAGAGATACATGCATAATTCATATGCTTTTAATTAAACTGCAGTATCTTTAATATATTGCATTTACTGTAATTACATTCATCTCTTCACACTCTTTGACCTACTGAAGCACCACTTTGTTTTCTTTCTTTCATTTGCAATATGAGTATAAACAACACTACTTGGGCTTTAGGACTAAACCTGCCAGAGCTGTGCCAGGCTCTCCCCGCTGGAGACAGCAGTGCCAGCACACGATGCTCAAGGGCTGCTCAGGGAGATAGCAGCTGCCCTGAACTATCCCACAGCTACAGAGGACAAGTGCCGCATGTTCTAAAGCTCCTTCCTGGAGCTTGGCACAGCTTCTTTGGAAGGGTTTTCCAGCAAGCAAAGTTGTCCTGCAAGAGCTTTGTTCAAGTAGACACCACTGTGCAGCCAGGGCTCTGCAAGCGGGGGTGAACAGGCCAGTGGGACAGTGGCTTGTGGGTGGCAGAGGTGGCCCTTGGAGATCAACTGAGCCACCTTAGTGTTGCAGAAAGATAACTTTCAGGAGCAGGGTGTCCTTAGTAGGAAGCGGAGCTTGAAGCTTTTGCCAGTCAGTTCCTAGGTAATGCACACAGCTAAGAAATGGGTCACCCCTGAATACCGGGCTGCAGAGACCTACAATAGCACACCCTTCTTTGACAAACTCATTGCTGAGCTCCCCATGGACTTGCAATGGGACCTATCAGGGTCAGCTTACCTGCACCTCCTGGTGTTTGGGTATGCTCAGCTGGGCAGGTCAAGAAGCAGCAGCCATGGTACAGCTCCTGTGTGGGAAGATGCTTTAAGCCACTGTGGACAGGACACAGGTCTAGCAGTGCAGGGGTTTAAGTCACAATGCTAATGCAGCTTTTCCAGAGAGAGAACCAAAATTGTGTTTGCTCTGGCAGGATGTGAGATAGAAATCCCACAAGGGGAGGAAGAGTGCAGATGACTTATGACTGTCAGAAGAAAGTTTTTCCCCCTCCAGGAAGGCATTTAACAATTCTGGTTTGTTAGATGCTGCTCTACAGGCCTGATTTTTGTTTTGTTTTTCTCAGCACACAGACACAAAGGAAAAAAACAAAAAGCAATTAAAACTGTTTCACTGAGACTTAATGGTATGGTTTTTATGTGAGACTACATGGGCAAGACCAGAAGTTCGTTGTTGATTTCACTGCCAGAGAAGTAGTTTGGGGTAAAGAAGAAAAGCACTCAGCTTGGGCTGTCCTTGTGATTTATTACCACATAACGTGTAGCAAGATTGATTCCAGCTGTGTTGCTTTGGGAAGAGAGCACTTACTTGAAGACACCTGAAGAGAATTAATGAGTTGGCAGTTTATAAAGAGATGAGACTGCTCTCTCTTCTACCACATTCCCCATTTCTTTCCAGTGCTTCAAAGTCTGGACTTGAGGAGGCCTAAAAGTGAAGAGCAGGCAGTGAGCTGAGGCAGCTGCAATGTGAGCAGTGGGACAGATGAAGCGGAGATGGAGAGGTGAGCGGGACACAGGAGCAGGGTAAAAGACAAGCATGGATGGAGGAACACCTGCTGAGGGTAAGGGAAAGCGAGGGCTGGCAAGGGGCTTCAGAAGTGCAAAAGACTTCTCTTTGGAAAGCGAACAAGGCCAGAGGTGGGTGTGTTGGAGGGGAGGGATGCTTGTGGGGATGAAAGAAGCTGTCAGCCATGAACCTGTCAGTGGTGAGTGATGGGAAGAGGATTAGGAGAATGGCATGGAGACACACGAAGGCGCTGAGGAGCAGGTGGCTAGAGGAGATACCTTCTGCTCCTGGTGGCTTGTGATCACTAGGGCAAGTTGTCAGGCTGGCCAGAACTCACACTGAGCCTTGGCTTGTAATGGCTGGAAATGAAAAAATGGGAGTTCTCTTTGGTTGCAAAGACAGTTGACTTCATGGCTCTCCCTCCCTGTCCCCATACGCAGTCAGCCTAGGTGGAGGTGCTTCTCAGAGGTGCTGTCATCCTTGCATTGCCACAAAAGAGCTGTGAGCCAGTGTGATGAGGGTACTGCAGGGTCTCATTCAGAGTGAGCACCTCTACTGCTGAAAGCACTGATCAGAGACCTGCCACAGAACTCACTCTGTAGCTCGGCTTTGAAGGGCACAAGTTTGAAACACCTTTGCAGGAGGGAGGAGTGACCAGCCTTGCAGTGAGGCCCCTGCCATTGTTTCACACACCAGGAAGAGGTCAAGTCACGCTGATGCTCCCCACAGCCTCAGCTGTCTCCTCATGTCCACACCGCCCAGGGGCAAGGCAGTCTCCAAAATCTCCAGAGCCCAAACTCTTTCATGTGTCCTTGTTGTGGTGATACAGCTGAAGCTAGGACAGCCCCTTACACACGCAACCACCACAGCTCTCAGTCCCAAGCCTTCCCTGGGTGACCCTGGACCTGCAAACATCTTCCCAGTTCCCAGCAGGGCAGTGCACATCCCACCTCAGAGGATGCAGAGGTTGTGTCAGCCACAGCATGAAATGTACCACAGGAGGGAAGGAAGTGCTAGGGGGTGTTGGCAGTCCGTGTCCCCCCCCCCCAGAAAAGACCCCAACAAACCCTTTTCCCCTCCTGCCAAACCAACCAAACCACCCCATGCTCTTGCCAAGCCTGGCACCACTGAACAGGGCCAGCAGCTAGAACAGAGCAGGAGGCAGTTAGCACAGAAATCGCTTTTTTGGTTGTTGTTTTTGAAAGCAGCAAGGCAAATAATTAAAAAAAAAACCCCAAACCACACCTGAGTTCTTCAGCTCGCTGGGGCCCTGTGATGCTAAGCATCACTGACCAAGCATCTTCAAAGGAAAGAATCTGTGCTCTGTTTTCCTTGGATTTCCAAAAGAGTTTGCTAATGAAAGGCAAAGGAAGAGCAATGCAGGAGGCTAAGTGGCTCTCTGCTTGAAGAGCTGAATAATCAGTGCATGAAATAGTAAGGATCCATGTGGCTTTTACACCTCATTGCTGTGCCAGATACTCTGATGGTGGAGCTGTGCTGTCACTGGCATTGTATACCACACACACTGTAGAAATGTTCATTATAACCCACATAATTAGCATCAGTTGCATATTAGCTATGTAATGATGCAATTTTATATATGCAGTTTTAAAATAAACTAAAAAGGCAAACACTGGTTTAGGCAATACTTTTGCCATAAGGCCACCCAGCAGGTGATGGTGTGGGTTGTTTGCTCCTCATTCTCCCTGTTGTTTTCCTCCGTTCTCCCCTGACCATTGCTAGACCTGAAAGCCTATTGAGAAGCCACCTCACATACCATATGGGCTACTGGAAGCACATAAGACATAACTGCAATGGTCAGGGTTGTCAGACACATCTGATGCCACAGCTAAGCTGATCCCATGCCCAGTTTCTCACAAGGGCAAGCTTGCTCTCCTCATCTGACACCAGAAGCTGGGGATACTCCATGGGCCTGGCCTGAGGTGGTTGGGAAAGAGAAATGGTAGGTCTTTTACTTACTGGCGTCTCTTACAGCAGGTCTGGTGACAGGCAGCTGTGGCACTGCATTTGCTGCATGGTTGCCCTATAGGGCAAGTTGCATGGGCATGGGGATCGCACTGCTGGCCAGCCCCAAAGACTTCACTGCACTTGAAAGAGCATGGCCATGGCCTTTCACTAGGGCTGGGTTTTGTTCCACCCTCCTGCACCTATAGGGCTGCCTTCCTGCACCAGTGCAGCAGCATTTGTGCAACACAGCCAGGCTGGTAACTGTTGCTTCATCTTACCCCCTGCCCTAACAGTGCCTGCATGCAGGGCTGGTTTTCTGCTCTAGAAAGCATGTCCCCTGAGAAACAGGATTTACCTCAATGACCTTGCACCCAGTCCCGTAGATCAGTCGCCTGATGATACTAAACCAAAACATTGTTCAGATTTACATCTCTCGAGTCCTCACGCTTCTCAGTTGCAGCCAAGTTACATGAGAGTGTTTGCTGACCTTTTAGCACACAGCTTCTCATTTCCCTGCACCCCAGAACACTAATTCTTTAGTAAAGATGTGTTTTAAAGGGAATTAATTAACTGGGTTTGCTGGCTGGATAATCAATTTTCTTGGTACAAATTGAGTACTGACGGAGGAACGTTGATCTGTTGCTCCTCTGCTTTCCCTGCATGGAGATTAAAAATAGAAGAATACCCATTTGGAGAAATTGGGATGGGATCATACTGCTTCTGAATATAGAGTTCTGGCAACCTCAGAAAACGGGGTGAGCATTACTGGGATTTCATTTCATAAGTGCATTGGAAAACTTAAATGTCAAAATGTCCTGATTTAGAGATCTTGGAACAAAAAAAATGGAAATGTTTCATTCTGAAGCAACTTTTCATTTAGACATTTCAAGAATAGCAAAATCAAGGGCAAAAATCTGAGTGAAATGTTTCAATTGTGTTAAACAAAAAAATATTTACAATGAATGGGCTTTGTCTTTGCTGCTGATGGGTTTTTGTTTGTTTGTTTGAGGTTTCTTGTTTTCTTGGTTTGGTTCTCTGTATTTTCCTTCATGAAGCAGTTTAATAACTTGGGGTGTCTCAGCCCTGTGTGAAAAGGAACATTTCTCCCCACCCCTCCCACTCCTGCAATGCTTTTCTCCCCCTGTCGAGCCCCTGCTGAAAGACCAGCGACCTGCCACGTTTCATATTTCTCCACCTTGATCCTGCCAGTGTTTTTCCAGCTCTGGTATTCAGCAAAGCATAACCCAGCTAATGACCCAACAGATGACTGGTACCCTACAACGCTAGTCTGTAATCTTAAGCTGGATAAAACCCTCCGGGCGTTTTGAAGAAATTCTCTGTTTTTTCCTTAGGTTGTACTTTATTTTTTGTAAAGATGAATCCACTGCATTAGCAACCAAATGTTTCTTTAATTGGCACACTGCCCCATGCCTCCTAAATGACTGATTTGACTACAAACTGCTCAGACTCTGTGGTTTATTTTTCATCTCATTTATTGCAGGCATGAATACAGGAACAGGTAAACAGCTGAGCCGTAAAAGTTTCTCTCTAGGCATGTTTTCAACAAAATGCCATCATACACTGTCTGATGATACACACTGCTACTCGGATGAAACAAAATGGTGTGAGCAGTCTTACTTTAAAGCTGCCACCCACCAGTCAAAGCTGCAGCTGCCAGAGAAGCCTTCTCCTCCACTTACTCTCTCCCTTCCCTCCTTCTCCACGTCATCTACAGGTTCTTTTACGGCACTTAAACTTTACAAAACACAGTTGTGAGGCTGATCTTACATGCAATTACAGAGCAGCCTCAGTATATTTATTGCAAACTCCTTGAACATCAGGACATAAAAAAAAAAAAGAAAAAGTTAAAAAAAGAAACACTGTCCCATTGCATAATTACGAGTAGTTTTCTGTAGCCAATGAACCAGAAATGTATTCAGAAACAACAACAAAAAAAAGAATAAAAAAAGAAAACCAAAGGATAGCTGTAAACAGTGCAAACAAAACACGATGCTGCCTCCAATGAAACATTTCACTGCATTGCCAGCTCTGTTTCAAATGGGCACGTAGGCATCCTGTTGCAAGAGAGTTGTGAAGCCACGAACAGAAACTCTGGAGGAGTTAATTTTCATACATTGCACCTTCAGGGCCTAAGGATGTTCGAAACGTGAAAAATCTACACACGCTGTGGGACCTGATAGAGACGTGGGATCCCAAACAAGGAAAGAAAACCCGGTTATTCCTTTTAAAACAAAATAGTGAGAACAGCTGAACCACACAAAGCCAAAGCACAACTGGCTGGCTTCCATAGGAGACTGCAATATGAGAAAATATTTAACTCCTTGCATAGCTATTTAAATGGCCGATAAATTTTGCTGGAATCACCCAAACATGACAACATTGCATTCTGCCGCTTAGAGACTTCACGCTGGAAAGCTGGGATCTGCTGAGTGGGTCAGAGCATCACTCGGGCACTGTTAAAAGCCAGGGCCACCCCTGGCAGGCTTTGCCAGCGTGGCGATAGCAGGAGGTTTCATCAACCAGTGCCTCCCAAACCGGGCACAACTATAACAAAGCCTCTGTAAGTTACTATGCCACTGTAAGTTACTCCAGCTCTCTGTTCTCCCCATAAGGGACACAAACTGTTCTGACAACAGGGTGTTTCTGGTAGTATATTTACACCTAACGCGCAAGGCTTTTGCTGGCAGAGCTACATCGATCACAAATCGTACCTCAAAGCACCCTCGATGATATGTCTGTGTTGGCAAGGGTTTGCAATGTAGACCTAACCAGAGAGACGGAGAGCAGGATTCATCTCACTTAACTGTAAGCAATATAAAGGTAGACATTTAAGTCAGAGGCACCTCCGGAAGACAGTTCCTTTGATCTCTTGTCAGGTGAGAGTTGAGCATGTTAACTTTAGGTAAGATGAACCCTTTCCCAGGAGAGCTGAAGAGACAAACTCCTCTCAGCCACCCTTTCCCATCACCAACTCTGGAGACCATGCTTCAGAAGGCTGCTGTCCAAATGCGTTATCTTTACACGTGTCAATGTACATGATAATGATAGCCTGTGCTGGGCTTCATGCTGCCACAACTACATATGCAAGCTCATTAAAGCTAGCTCAGATACTTCTGCACTATTATATAGACATACCCTCGGCAGAGTATCCTTTAACACCTGTGAAGTTAAAGTCTAGGGGCAAATCTAGGCTATCTGCCCCTCAGCATATGTTCATGTTGACATTGTCTTGTTTACAGTAGTTTTGGGTAACATGTGTCCTAACACTGTAATTCCCAACCAGACGTGAGGCAGGAGTGTTTATTCAGAGGATGTGAAAACTGAGACACTTAAGCGTGGCTGAAGAAAGTACACAGTAAGAAAGAACAAGGCGATGACATTCCACAGTTAAAAGTTTAGTTTGATAACAGTAGAACAGTTTTAATAAAGCTCCATTAGGCTGCAGAATAGGTGGCAGCCAGTGGATAAGACACTAAAACAAGACAAGGCAACATACTTGGGGTTGTTCTGTGGAAAACATCCCCCAGGACCTAAGTGGCCATGCGAGCCTTTCCCTCTTCTCCTGGTGGGAACCAGGGAGGGAGGAGTTCCTGCTTTTCTTGGCTATGCCAGAGCACGACTTAACTATAAAGACTTGGCCGCTGTAAAATAACCTTGCTTCATATTTCTTGTTCTCCAGTTCTATTTCAGCTCAAGAATTTTTATACAATGGGAGCAAAAGGTTGCATTTAAAATAGTAAATAAATAGCTTGATCACAGGCCAGAACATCTGATGGGCTGGTCTGAGTCTGGCATTCAGTTTGGATAAAGGCTTTTGCTTATGTGACCAGACTGCCCTGATGTGGGTAATCGGATCTGTTTGCCCCCAAACCTGAAGGCATATTGCGGGGTTCCCAAAGTCCACTCCATGGCAATCAGCACATGTGTGATGCATTCACATCAGGGTTTTTTCTGTTTTTCCTTGACAATGACTTTGTGAAACTGCTGCCAGTTCACACACAACTGGGGGTTGCCTAACAGTAGGCAAAAGACCAAGTTCAGCTGGAGTCAGTGCTGTGCCATTCTCAACCTTACTTTGCTTTCCTCTCCCAAAACAGAAGCTTTAATTATAATTTTCTTTTATTTGTTCTTCACAGTGCTCATTTTCATTTGAGCACAGACAAAATGGGCTGCTCTTCTCCACCCCCCAGTCCCTTCTGGAAAGCGGTGAGAAAAGAGTAACAGGACATGGAAGATGCAGGCTCTTGTGGTTGTTGCATTTCCCCTCATTTCTGATTTCTTCATAGGGGTTTAAAGTTCCTCTGTTTTGAATAACCTTGGATTGATGGAGTGGTACATTAAAATATAAGGAGCAGAAGTGTCCTGGGACTGTAACTAGAAGGTGGGCAGTGTACAAGTTGCATCTGATCACCCCACAAAGTCACCTGAGCACTCTGAAATCTGCAGTCCAGGTATGTTTCTGTAGCTCCTTGTGCCCATTGCTCATGTTGAGCTACTTCATTACATTTTGTATTGTGAGTTTCTATCTAATACTTGTGCTGGGCTTTTTGCCCTGTTTTACTGCAAACTGAATTTTTGGGGTTGGTGGATTTGACTGGGAAGCCTAATGCCAATTTCTTGTCCCAGTAAATATAAAATAGACAAGTCATTTTATACCTCCAAATTGCAATCCACAGTGCTATGATGCTCTCAAGAGCTCTCATTTCAGAAAAACAGCATAAGTTAACTCCGAAGGAAACCCAGTCTCACATCAAAAACTTCCCAGGCTCCACACAAACAAACTGCTTAAGTTGAGATAAAGCCATTGTAATCAGTATCAAATTAAGGGCAATCTTTTATCTTAATACAAACAAGAGAACATACAGAGTAACAGAAAAATATACATCTTCAGCCATACAAAACGCACAAAAGCTTTCCCTTTGGAAGAGTACCTTGTAGCTGACAGCTGTTGGTAGCTTTCTAGATGACCCTGCAATACTGAACAGGGGGGAATGGAGAACTTTCTTCTTTTTTTTTACCTAGGAAATAGTTGGTAGCATTACCTGTATACCATAAACACCCTCCCTGGGGCTGCGGTTCTGCTAGTGCTGGACCACCCACCCCACCTGATGCCTGAGATAGCTCCACTGAATGTAGAGGTTGCTTGCGTGCTGGAGGTGAAGGGGACGTATAGTCAGGTGTACCCTTCACAGGTTTGCCAGTACACATGTGCTGATTAGTAGAGTGAAAAAAGAGGGTATAGACACAGCTATGCCATAAACTATCGTTACTATTCTTTAAAGTGATCAATAAATTCATGTCAGTCAGGAAGGTGGTTTATCTACCCAGGAAGGAAAAAATAGCTCCCTGCATGAGCTACGACCACACCGCTGAGGCTCTGCAACCTTCAGTGCTGGGGCAGAAGCTGTCTGAGTCTGGGCAAGCCCTAGTGCCTAGGCAACCTGGAGAAGGTAAAGCTTCTCACTCAGTTAAAAAAAGTCAGTATCAAGCTAGAAAGTCAGTAGCAAATCACTTTAAACAACTGATTTTTTTTCATTAATGGAAATACGGTAGGATTTAGTTGAAGGTTTAGGTCAAGATGACAATCTATAGGGATTGTTGGGTGCGTTTACCTGTATGGTGGGGTGTCTTTCCCCCTTGCAGCTATTTATATCTCTGAGTGAAGGTTAAGGTTAGGAATTGAATAAGACAGCCGTTTATTTTTCTGTGGAAACTAACAGTCCTGGGGTTAGGATGTAATAATCATTCTTCTGCTTTAAAAATGGTTCTTTAACAAATAGCAGTAGCTCATTGCAATTTTCAGTTGTACAAAATGACATATTTTCTATGTTACTATCAAAATATTCTGCATAACATTAATTTCTGTGCACTTATTAACATATGTACAGAACAGTGTTTCCCAATAGAAATCAGTATGCTCCTTGCTGATCCTTTTTGCCCTAGATTTACCAAAACCAAACCAGAAATTAATTGTGTTAATAGTATAAAATCTCAGGAGAGATAAAGGATTGAAGGTTGATTTCCCAGCAGCAAATGAATAAAGGGACTCCTTCAAGTTAAAGTCTAGCTGAGACTTAATTTTAACCAACCATAGTGAATCCAGGTGAGCCAGGTATATCACACGTTTTCCTGGTGCATTATGTTGAGTACACAGAAGCAGAGGAATGTAGACAGAAGGCACATGAAAGGCCCCAATCCAGTCTCCATCTGACGGAAGTGCGGATTTCATAATTCTGTCATCAAGAGTCTTTTCATCATTTTCTCTCTCTCAAGTTCACGCCTCAGAGTCTCAGCGCTGTGTAATTAATGCACAAACAGCCAGTTATGGGGACAACAATAAGTCTCAGATTTCAATTTAAAATAATTAACATTTTCAAAATACCAAAGGAGGGGAGAAAAGGCCAGGCCGATTCAGAAACAAATACCGCTTGGTATTTCCGAAGAGCAAACAGAGGCAAGAAAAAGGACATAAAAAGACCCACATGGCAAAACAGTTTAGGATTTCATCTCACCCCCATTAAAGGCTACTGATTTCAAAGGAAACTGGACTAGGACTCTATAAATGAAACAGCTACAGTAAATGCCATCACAAAAGACTGGTGTTACAGCCTTCTGCTCCTTGGCATGGTCTGATACTGGGGATATCTATGTTCATGGAATTTACCATAGCCCTGCACACATCAGGCTGTGGGAAGCAGAGCCTGAAGTCCTTGCTCTCATACCCCAAATCGCTCCACAGCCAGCACACTCTGCAACACTGGGAATGTCCTGAGTTAGTGATTCCATTTCTTAATAAATAGTGCGTGTAAGGGAGGGTGGGGGAAACCAACGCAAAACTCTTTACTGTGCTGTTCTGACAGTTAAGTATCTTTATGCTTGTAAACCAGTTCGGAAATATAAACTGCAGTGCAGAAACCTTGCAGCCCATTCATGAGCAAGCAGGGGTGGAATCACCCACTTCCTACAGAAGCTGAGTTCAGCACTACAGCTCCAGGATTACATTTTCACTGGGATGATAAATTTTTCAATGAGTTAGTGATGTTGAACGAGTGTGCAGGTACAATTAAACCACCATCTGCAAGAAATAATTCACAAATGAAAATGGGAATTGACCATGAATCAGAAAGTAAAAAGGCCTCATTTATAATGATGCCAAAGAAATGCTTTTCAGCATAAGCCTAGGACTTTTTTTTGTTTTTCTCCAGAAATATTGAACATATCCACTTCTACATTTGTATTCAGTAGCTTATCAGCTTGGGAAATTCAGCTGGGATTACATTCTAAAATAAGAAGCCCGCATGCAAAACTGGTAAGATGGAGGAATAGAAAACTGAAAGCAGGCTGCCTCTGGAAAGATGGGATGGCTTATTGTTTCTCTGAGAAACTACAAGCAAGACCACTGCAGCTTGACAGGACTTAAAAAAAATAAAGGAAAAAAAAGAAAACCAGGGTCTGTTTTTCATTTAGAAGAGCAGACATTTCTTAACCTCAGCTTTCCCCCACAGATATTTCAGTTCAAAAAAAACAAATTGCAACAGCAATTATTAAAAGAAAATTTTTGTGGTTCAGACTTTTCTGAGGAAAATCCGCACAACCCTTTCTCTTCAGGCCACTGGCCACTGGCTGCAGCAGTTAATTAAGGTAGGGGCTTTTTCTCAGAGCAGATATGAGCTATAGATATTTCTTTATATAACCCTTTACATATCCTGAAGCGGGGGTTGAGCAGCAGGTAGAAATCTTTTACTATGGGGGAAATGGCAATTTATAGTAATTATAACAAGAAAAAGAGAAATCATTCTGATTCCTGTAATGCAGAGAGCATCGTAATATTTCTGTGGAAGAATTGCACAGTACCTGTCTGCCAGCGAAATCGGTTTATGCGACGTATATACTGTCTGCACCGTTGGAGTAGGTATAGTGTCTGCCAAAGATCTCAGTACTGGCGATGGAGTTACCAGCGTTATCTTAGGGGATGACTGCACTGTACAGCATTGTAATTTGCTGTCTGCAAATTCTGCCTACAAAAAAAGTACACAGACACAGAAAGGAAAAAAGTGTAGATTAGCTTTTACTATCTTTCACCATCCAATTCATTGCCAAACACTCAGTAACAAGTAATAATGAGAACAAACAGGAGTCTGTAGCTATAGCTGCTCAGTGCCACCTCCGTGTTGCTGAACAGCCACCTCTTTTGATGGCTTTTTCAGAGCTGTGCCGGAGGGACAAGCCTGATGGCATCATGCCCTGTGTGAGATAAAACTCCATGTGTGGGACTGGCAGCATTTGGATAAAAGACATAATCAGTTTGGAGAACGCTGCTTGTCAGTATTGCATTTTCCCTAAAAATAAAGAACGCTGACTACATTTGGATTATTCTTCAGATATCCTATGCAATTTTCTGGTGGGTCCCAAGTTTCAAAGCGTCCATCCCTTTTCCACACTTACTAACTGGAACATGCCTCAAGAGAAATATTCTTGTAGTATCTAGTGACAGGTAACGTAAAAGCAATATTGGAAGTGCTATTCTAAGACAAAACAGCAAGCAACCATCTCCTGTCTTTCAGCACTGCATTATTACAGCAAAGACTGGGCCAGATAATAAAAGTGGAGGGATAGGATCCCTAAAAATAAAAGAGCCCTGGTCCTGCTTTTTGGCATGGACTATTTCTCATGCAAACTACACTGGCTAGTATCCTCCTGCTATCAGCTGCATTTCTTTCCTGACAACTTTTTCTTCTGAACTTGGTTCAGGCTTTAAGGCAGGGAGGAAGATAAGTTACCATCATAATGGAGCAGCTGCTTGAATAGCAACTTTTTTTTCTCTGTCTTAATTATTTCTCAAATTCTGCAAGCCACACAGGATCAATGCTAACCATAAACAAATCAGTTTAATCAGTGGGACAATTATTTGAGCCCGGGAAAGAATGGCTGCATTAGGTTTGCATGCCCATTGCCATTTTTTAACGTGTTTCTGCTCATGTTTCAGCTAAATGCATCTGATGTGCTCCAAAACAACCTCTGAAGCAAAAGGAATTCCATTAACTCCACAAAATTAGTAAAACCAACTAAAGAAACTTCCTCCACACTTGGCCAATTATGTGCATAAATAGTGGCTAATACAACCTGTTGGAACTTCTCTGCCATTCAACTTTTAAAACTCAACCTTACAAGCTTCAGGAGTACCAGATTTTGTGTTCCTCATGCAGGATCCATGTGCTCTGAGGACTGACAGATCTTAATTTATTTTATGAGGAGGCATCACTCTGCAAAGCTGATGGAAATTCTTCCAGCCTTACTGAAATCAGGAGGGCAGTGACAAATTACCCTTGCTGAAGATTTGCCCTGAGTCCTAAAGTGTTTTTGCTCTGGATAACAGTATATTTACAGTAATCCTAAGCATCTTTTTATATATACATATATATATATATATATATATATGCTTGCAGAGTATGTTTGAGCCAAATATTTAAGTGGTCTAAACAGATATATTTCCATTAATTTAAATCTGTATGACTCATACCAGCCTGTGAGTATGGTCATGGAGCCTGCCGTTTCTCTACAGAAATCTCTCAAATTCAGAGGGCTTTCTGGCAGCTTGTTTTTAAACATTCCAGGAAACCAGGTTCTCTTCTTTTACCTCTGCTAAGAACAACAGAGCTACATATACACCACCAAATTAGAAGCCCTACACAAAAGGTAAAGCCTTCCAAATGTCACCATTCTTAGCTTTTCCCTCCTCAATGACATTTCAGTGTTTTGCTCCAAGCTAAAAAAAAAAATAAATAAAAAATAAAAAGTGAACGGGAAGCAAGGAAAAGAAAGAAAAAACCCAAACAAGGAAAAGCATTAACAAATGTTACCATCTGGGACTCTGTGTGACTGGAGGACACTGAGAGTTGAATCTGCCTGCCAGTCCAAGCATTGATCTAGATCTTTCCCTTACAGCTCTCACCTGCGGTGTAGGAAGCCTGCAGCAAGAAGCTCAAGTCCTCAACAGAGCCCATGCAGCAGGAGGAACTGAAATGCTGCCGGGGAGAAGCACGACTCTTTGGGCTGTGATGGAGGACCATGAAACACAGGACCAGAGTCTAATTAACCTCCGTAATTGTTTTCCCATCTTTATGCAGTCCTCTCAGTAGCTGCTCGTTTACCACAGCTATTTGTACATAACTCACTCATGTATGGAAACCTATAATGGATCACACACCATTAGATTTTTATTGTAATGGTGTTTTAAGTATTTGTGCTCTGTATTCTACCCTCCACTCTGCTCAGCGAAATGGGACTCTATAGGAAGAAGAGGGAATTTCAGAAGGATTGGTTTGAATTTTACTTTGCTTCTTCTCTCCTAACAGAGCATGACAAAAATGTCAGCATTTGAATTTACCATGAAAGAGCCATTTTCTGCAAGATAGAAATTTCTGTGGGTAAGTATATCAGGGTAGTTTCTGTTACATTTTAAAGTTCCATTGCCCCAACAATGACAAATTATTTCATACAGCCTTCCTAAATTTTGCTTTTATCATAACTCTCCTAGGCAGAAAACCAATTTCTGAACAATCATTCTAATTAGAGGGAAAACTATTTTGGGCACATCTTCTTGCTTATATAAAGTAGCATGAAAGACACAAACGCTGTAACTTTGATTTATCTTCTACCACAGTTGTATTATCTGGGCTTAGCTGACCTACTGCGACTTATTCCCATGTATTTTCTGGTACCTTTAATTAAAGCTCAACAGTGGCACTGACACAGGCTGGGAAGGCTAACTAACTTTGGCTTTAAAATACCTATGGGGTGAAAAACAACAGATCAATCCCATGGTCAGGTTTGCTGTGAAAGAAAAGCCTCTCTTTTTAAATCATTAAACATAGACAGTTATTGCACATGGCCCAACAGTGATTGAAGCTACTTATCTCTGATTATATGCCAGTTACGGATTGCTGCTACCAGTCTAAGTTAAGGTTAAAGTCTGAAATGCTTCATTTTTCCAATGTAATTTAAAAACTGTAAGTCAGCTACTGTGGTTTATAATTATAATCAGAGAGTGTTTCTTACAGGGTAGGTAATTTTGTCATACTACATAACGGCTCTGACCTTAAAGTAGTACTTAGATTGGATTTATTTTTTAAATTGTCAAATAACTGTTTCCTTATATATAAAGGTTTTGTTTATACAAGTTAACTGCTTATATGTTCCTTATAATTGTTTTGTTAATAGTTTATTTTATCAAAATGCCTAAATCCCAACCTCAGTGGAAGTTTAACAAGAATTATAGAATCATAGAAAGGTTTGGGTTAGAAGGGCCTTTAAGACCATCTAGTTTCAACCCCTTTGCTATTGGCAGGGACGCCTTGCACTAGACTAGGTTGCTCAAAGTCCTGTCCAACCTGGCCTTGAACACTGCCAGGGTGGGAGCATCCACAGCTTCTCTGGGCAACCTGTGCCAGTGTCTCACCACCCTCACAGTAAAGAATTTCTTCCTAATATCTAATCTAAATCTCCTCTCTATCAATTTAAAGACATTCTCCCTCGTCTTATCCCTTCCTGTCCTTGTAAAAGTCCCTCTCCAGCATTCTTGTAGCCGCCCTTTAGGTACTGGAATTAAGTTCAGTACTTGATTCAAGTTATTAAGCAAACATGGGAGTTTATATGAGGATACCATTGTAATCACCAACACTAACTATAATTCTTCCTTAAAATTCAGATATCAATTCAATGAAAATCAGGCTCCTCTTTGTGATGGCACAGCAGGTGGTTTCAGGCAGGAAGCCATGCAATCACTAGACAGAGGACTAAATCTTTCCATTCCCTTATTGCTCCTTGAAAAGATGCTGTGGAACTTCACAGGTGTCCTCTACAGTCCTGACTGAACAACATTTTGGGACCAACCGCTTTAGTGGTTTAGCCTTGGCCATTAACTCTTAGTCCTCTGTCTAGTAAGCAGCAATGTCTGAATGCAGGCAAGTTATATAATGGGAATATTTAACTGGTTCACACTCTAATTTCGACTTGGATTTTTTTTAATTTTTTTTTTTTAGGATTGCTTAACATATAATTTTCTGACACTGTTAAAAAAATAATTGGAATTGTGTTAAATACACAGTCTTTTAGTTGCACGTTCTACTTACAGAAAACTGTGGTACTGTTGGAAAAGGATCGAAAAAAGGATTAGATGTATCAGCAGGGAATGTCTTTATCTTTAAAAAAGATAAAGAAAAAGATGTTACTTTCAGAGCATAAAAAAGCAAAAGCAAAAGAAAAAAAAAGGCAGCAAAGCATTGCAACTACAATGATATATCCAACAAATTAGAGCAGTTCAGCAGAAATTGGACCAGACCGAAAAAGACCTTCCAAAAATGCATACAGAAACCTGATGATGAATAGTCAAAGCATAAATATGAAAACTTGATAAATTAATTCTACCATGTAATTAAATCTGTTGCATAAATACAGAGCTGACTGCAAATATAATGTATCTTCCAATCTTCCATCTGTCAACAGCCATTGGATTATTACCTGCTTCCTTCAGCCAGCCCTACATTTTGCACAGGAGCAAATTCTGCAGTGTAGGAACTCTGCCTAAAGAACTTGTCCTTTACAGATTTTAGACTTCCAGATTTTCAGGTACACAGATGAAGGCAAACGATCACATAAGGTGGGAGTGAAATAACACCATACATACAAAAAGCACTGGGGACAACTGCTTGTTTCAGGCAGCTATGAGGCCTCGTGTTAACAGGAGGGCTGTGGATAAAGGCTTGACCTTAGGAAAAGTGCCTGGAGATGGAGAAGTGAGTGACCAACACATCCATATGCTGAGAAGCCTGAGAGCTCCCAGGGCTTAGTTCATGAGTGTACACTCACTGGTGGGACCAGGCCCTGCTGGAAGTCACTTCTGCCCTTAAAATAATTTCAAACATTAATTGAGATTAAAAACATATTTAAATCAACAACAGTCTTTGTCCTACTTCATTGTGAATGCTGTTTCTCATGATTTTCCTCATTAGAATGCAGGCATTTTTCATTCAGTAAAAGAAAGGACAAAATAAAAAATAAAGAATCATTTTTGAACTACACTTTATGCTTTCTATTTGGAAAAACACATATTACAAAGGCGTGTTTTCCACTTTATTATAGAAACTGCTGTGCATTTGTTTGTTAAGCATGTATTCAAACATAATCCACTAACTACAACTATGTAACTGTTGCTTAATAACAAGAAAAGCTACCCTGAGAGCCCTGAGCCTCGTAGTCCAAAGCAAAACCTGAAATTATGATGTCAAATATAATAAAGTAAATGCATAGTGTTTATTTTGGAAATAAAATAACAGAAACATATTGGTTTATAAGGATGCCAAGGGAAATTAGCAGCCATCTGTGGGCCCACTTCTGCAAACATGTGGAATTAATCTTGGCATGGTCAGGCTTTTTACACACAAGGAGTATGGATAGCGAGCAAACAGTTAAGCATGTAAATACCTTTTTAACAAAATAAGGGTGTTTATAAGTCAATTACACAGGCATAAATGAACAACTGTGCAAGGGAGAAATTCTTTGAAATTGCAACTTTCTATGCAAACATATCAATCTCGCACTCCTTTTATAGTCTTATAAAAGTCTTATGCCTGTTAGCAAAGTATATGCATATTACATTGCTGATTGAACCTACTCATTGGATTGAAGCAATAGCTTCTAGTAAGTTTGTTATGTTTCTTTATACCCATAGCCAAGTCTGTCAAAATAAAACATGGACAGCTGCAGCATGTCTCACTCTTGAGAGATAACAAATACCACGAGCCCAGGTTGTCATTCTCAGGTTATAAAGGGTATAAAATGTGTTACAGTACAAAATACAAGTGCACTCCATTATGAACACAATGTTTGGGCCAAAAGGCAAACAGGGATGGGAAGCTGGTTGTTCATATGAAGTATGAGTTTGATATTCTACAGCCAAACTCTCTCTAATTTGCAGGTTGGTCTCATTAAAGAAATGAAGCTCAGTTACTGAATAGAGTAAAAAAGGACACAGAACAATATTCAAGAGCCCTTGGGGATTTGGGACAAGTGGCACATAAGAAGAGTCAGCCCTGATTACAGGTTGAGGCATACAGCCATGCAGAATACTCTCTTGCAGAGTCAGTGCTGCAATCTGTGGATGTTCCTGAGGCCAGCCTACACATCAGAACAGCAAAAATGGTCAATCTGGCTTGGTTATCAGCATGATTTCCTCTCTCGGGGAGCTGTGCTTAGTTAATCTTGGGAAAAAAAGACAATCTTGACGAAAAGACAATCTTGACAAATGAAAGGCTCTCGAGGTTCTAAACCCACCAATTTCCATCATTTTAAAGAAACTGAAAACAGAAATTAAGGAACAGAGGGGAAAAAACCATGCTTGTGTTCAACTTAAGAGTGACAAACAGAAACTATCCTGCTTAGCCCCCAGGATTTGCTTTTTCTTCTTCTCATCTCTTTTTCCCTCTGAGAAGAGACCATTGTTACTCAAATGGCACAACGGAGTTTATTGGTTTGGCCAGCATCTTAATATGAGTGCTGCTGCCAGCTCCCACAGGCAAAGCAGAGGGACAACACTGCTGTCTCCACAGCACTGGCAAGAAATTCTTACCTATTGATGACTTGGCTCTTTTCAGGAGGAAGCAGGTACAAGATCCTCATCCATGCAACAGCAGAAAAAATCTGTATATTCGAGAACACTTTCAGGAGAATTTGAGAACTAAGGATACGCAGGATGGGGAGACAGTCATGTGGAAAACACCAGTTAAGCAACGGGGTTTTGTGGCACTGCATTTGGAAATTTGAACAGTCTTTTCACCCAGGAATGCAATTTGTCCTGGCTGTCCTACACGTCCACCATGGCCAGCAGTGTGCTGACAACAGCAGCAGTTGCCAGCACCTGAGATGAGGAAGATAACCCTGTGATTCCCATTCCACAAGAAAAGCAGCATCATGTGTGAGTCTCTTCCTGACCCTTATCTTGGGGTTGAGTCTATTGCATGGACTCAAAACTCTCAGAGTAGCTGGGAAAGCAAAAGAACTCCCTGACCAGAACCAGAGACAAAGACCTAAATGTTATGCATTCCCCACACAGTATATAGCCACTCTCCCTGCCCTTAGGAGGAAGACAGACCAGACCCTCAAACATCTCCTGACTCACGTGGCAGAAGCAGACCCTAAACTTCTCCTGGGTGCCTTTTTCTCCATGCTGCTGCAGCATCTGTTGAAAGATGCCACCTGGGGACAGAGAAAAGAAGAGTAGAGCCATCACCACCACCTCCCACAAACCCTTAGGTCCTTCAGTTCTGGAGACCTTCAGCAGCTTCTGGACTTTGCCTGGGATTGCAAATACGAGGGGAAAAGGAAGAGGGAAGAGGAGGTCTGCATCTCTATGTGCAAGACAGTCTCATGAAGCTGAATTGTAGCTGCTCAGACTAGCAACACACACTAGCTGCTAGTGCGTGGATTGTTGCTTAGTTATTCTGTCTACTTCAGTATAAGACGAGAGAAATAACAACTTTGAAATTTAAAGCTGAGCACAGAAATTACTGTGGTGGCAGGTGGGTGCAGCAATTGTGTCCATGTTGTAGAGCTGCTTAGATGAGCATGTTCTGGCACAATCAGGCTCTTCCACAGGAGCAAATGGTACTAACTGGTGTCACAGAGGCTACAGAAATATCATCAGCAACAAGAGGTCAGGGTTGTGCTCTCAGTAACAGCATAAACAGACTTCTAACACTTGATTTCAAGCACGCCTACTCTCTCTGCACGGCTAAAACAGTCTTGCAGCCAAAGTCACAACCATAAAACAACTGTTAAGGCAGGTCCCATCTTAAGTAACTGCCACGTCAAAGGGGTATGGCATGAAGGGGGAGTGAATGCGTTCTATGCTCCAGTGGCATCTCGCATACTGAGGGCTTGTTTCACAACCTCAAATGCCCCTTGCTTGAAAGGTCAGGGTGCATTACCATAAAGAGCTACTTTGGACAAGTATCTCCTTGTCTGTAATATTTAGCTTGGCAAGTGGAGAATTTATTCAGCTTAAATGAACAGTTGACCCTTAACAAAAAGAAAGAAAAAAAAGAAAAGAATAATACAAAAAGGACCAGCACAGTCTCAGGAAAAGTCCAGCACTTGAGTAATCTGTCAGGAGAAAAAGCCAAAAACCAGTCAATATTACAGTCACATTGATTTTGTGGGAAAATGGGCTGAATTTTATTCCTCTGTGGATCATTTTCTGCTAGTACTGGAAGATTCTTGTTGCATTATCACGTCTGTGGAATTGACATATTCTGGAGGCATCTTTGTCATAACCAGAAGAGTTAACAGCACTAATTTTCCATTAGATTTCTACTGCAAAGAAGGATGAAGGAGGGTAAAGGAAGAAAAGGGACAACAGGACAAGAACCTTCTTATTTTATTTGCATTTCTGCAAAGAGTTCTTCTGGACAGAATTTAAAATCTCACTAAAAACAACTGTATTTTCCTGAAACGCCTTTTAGACGGGTTAGGAGAAAAATACCCTGTAACTTTTTCATAAATACAAACACAAGTGGATGGAGACAGAGTACTTTTATCAAGTTAAATGATAAAAAAAATAGCTATTTTTGGTATTTCTATCAGAAGGGAATATTATAAGTGTCCTTCTGTGACAAAAAAAAAAATATCACTTTTGGGTATTTTGGGTATTTTGTTCTCTGACTTTTGAGGCAGTCAGTATATTGACTGCTCTGCAATAACTTTCTTTCCTTCTACAAATGTCCAGTAACTTTTTCAGCTGTCAACACTTCCTTCACTCCCATCCCCTGCACTGGAGGCCTTTACAACGTGATGCAGAAAATGTGTAATCTCAGTGGGTTTGCACTGTAACTTTGTATACTGGCCAGATGGAAGACAAAGCGTAGGCCAAATGCTTCACTATACTCCTGTGCATCACAGCAGATGCTGACACCTGAAGTGGTGTCATAAACACAGCCCTCAGTATACACATGTAGACAAAGGAATATTGTGTGGTGCTTTATTTCAAAATACATAAGTCGAATACCAGCACATCCATACAGCACAGAGACTTGTTTCTACTCATCAAGTTAGGAAAGATCAGCAGCCCAAACTTCTGGAGTACATTGAGTTAGCATTTCTCAGGCCTGACGTGATGTGACTTTAAAAACACCAGTTAACCATTAGACCTGGTTTCCAAAGCCAGTGATACGATTCTGGACTCTGTAATTGTCCAGTAAAGCTCCTCGTCTACTATCATACCATTTCAGTGGCTGAGGTGAATAATGAGGTGGAAGATGTAAAACCAAATAGTTCCTGGTATTTTTCACCATGTAATACTCCCAAACAAGTTCTTTTGAGTGGGAGTAGTTCTCAGCTTCAATGATCGATCACTCAGGTAATGTCAACCTCAGTTCACTCCATTTGCAAGTGGTAACAAAACCAGTGTGATAGGTAGGCAGGCATAGTCATTGCCTGCTTGGAGAGGGCAAAAATCAGACCAAACCACTGCAGCCCAATAAACCTGCAACAGGATAGAAACATAAATCAGCAGTACCATTGGCTAATCAGTCTTGGACAAGGCTGTGTGAACTAAATACCTTGATGAACCCTGCTTGGTGTGAATCCCATACACATTGTATTACAGGCCATCTTCCTCTCATCGGATGCAGGATTTTTTCCACTTGTTGAAATGACATCGAGGTGCCAGTGTCAGCAAACAGATTTCATTTACACACATTAAGGAGGAGCAGTTTTGCAGAATGTACTAGTAAAAATACCTTAAGGCACCAAACGTGAGGTTTCTGAAGAGGATGGGTTTCCGTACAAGTCACTAAGCCAGGGAGATGTATATGTTCCCTGCTATTGTCACTCCCTCTGGGGTGATAATACTGTGAAATCTCTCTCCTAGCTCCATCTGGTCTTTGGGTCTCCCTTGCTCATCTTGCAAAAATCTGGCAGAGACTGGAGTTCAAGGACATTCTGTGAACAACATTCACTGACACATAAGAACCAATGTAAGTGAATCCATCTGTTTTACTCATCAGATTTATCTGCTTGGTTCAAGATTCCACAGACCTGCAGGACTGAGTCCACCTCCCCACAGGTACCACTTAATTCCTTTTGGAAAACTGAGAGAACTCCACCTTGAAAGTCGTGCATCCTATGGTATCCTTGCTGAGCCAAGTTCTCTTGGGGTCCTCTCAAATGGTGAACTTGCCATTCCTCTGCTCACTGACATGTCGGCAGCCCTTCTCTAGACCTTGCTGCAGGCTGAGTCCACTGTCCTAGAACATGCCCCAGCAGCATGAACCACATTCTTGATGTCTTACTGAGTGCTTGCACAACAGGGCTAATAGTTTCCTCTCCATCAGATACTTTCCTCCCTCTTAAGAGTGACTTTGCTCAACCCTTCCTAACATAGAGGCACTGCCAGGGGGTGGCTGCCTGGCTCCTTGGCTGTGCTCCAGTGACTTTTGGCTCCCGAACAGATGCTGAAGGAAGTTCGTAGGAGTGATTTACAAGGTTCAACTTCTGCTAAAGCTTGGTTTTGCTGCAGCTATAGCATTTCATATATACTTAATGTGTAGTAGTTTATTGCTACCATATAAGCTATATGTTATTTACAAGCAGGTCTACCTAAACCACAATAGTTAAGGTGCCATGGATAAAATCCTGAATCTTCATGCCAACTTTTGTACTAACTTACAAAGGCAGTCCCGCAAATCATGTTGGTGCTAGTATCCCTCTTGTGCTGCCTTTAAAGACTGAGTATTCTGTTGGTCTTCAATCTAAGGGCTGTAATTATGGGTCGCTTGCAAAGTGATTTCAGAGGTATTGGGAAGGGACAGATGATGACAGTAGTAATGTTATTAGTCAGCCCAGCATCTCTGCGACACATGGGAAAGGAATACATGTTCTGGGTCATTTTTACCATGTAGCTTTGCCTTGAACTGTTTTTGAGAAGACATTCTTCAAAATAATACAGGATAAGAACAATTCAGATGCGACAAAAGCAAGGCAGTGTCCATGTTCTCACAGTCCTCAGGATATTCAGTACTCTTGCTGATGCTGTGAAGGTGAGCAAATGGGCTCACCACAATCTCTGCATGAGCTGTCAGTCCAGCTGTCAGTCCACCATCCCCTGAGGAAAATGTGGCAAGGCAAAATGATGTCACAGTCTTGATGTATTGGCTAAGGAGCAGACTGAAGGTTGTAGAATTTGCTCGCCTTTGCTTAAAACACCGAAATGTAGCAAATGAAAAGCAGTAGGCAGGCTGGCTGGATATGGCAGCTCTCCAACACTGCTGCAGAGTAAGTTAGTTGCATTGCTGGGACAGCTAATACAAAGTTACCAGTTTTGCCCCTTGGTCTTTACCAATTAAATCCGTGATGATCCAGTGCCAGGTGCCTAGATCACAATGCACAGACAACAAAATCAAGCGGCATCTTCTGCAGATGGAGGCTGTTGTCATAGGAGAAAGTCACTAAAGATGGATAACATGAAGAGGAGGAAATTAATATTGTGATTTCTGCCAGTTGAGAGTGCCCCAGGTAAGCCATGTATTTCCTGATTCCACTGCCAGCTAGCAGACTGTCCATGCACTCTTTACCAGATGGAAACTCACCACTAGCCACGCCTGATTATTTCTAAGTGTAGACACTGACAGCTCATCATCCATTACCTCCATGCCTTATTAACACAGAGAATTCAAACCCAGGGACATTTCATCAAAGGCTGACTAATAACCACGGGACATACCTGCACTTTCTCAAAAGTATCAGAATCACATTCCTCTGTTGAACGGTTATGATAGATTGACACAAACAGCACACTGCCTGACCCTTGTTCCACACAAATAATTTGGCTTTCAGTCTTTACTTGTATAGGAGCAAAAGCTGGCTGAGAGTCCTTAAGTGTCCAGAAACTCAACCAATCACTGTCTCCTTGAATGTCAGGATAGTAAGGAATACTTTGCATTATTTTTTTGTCCTATTTTTCTGGTCTATTGAACTCTGCTAAAATCCCCAGGAGTTTATACAGTTCATTATTCTAAAGGAAAAGAATAGCACAGGAAGATTAAAGTCAGTGGAGCTACAGGAAAAGTGTTAAAATTACAGACTGGTGCTCTACTTTTATATCTGTCCAGAAGGGCACTTGAGCATATTTTCAACTTCAGCATGTGACTTGTCCTAGTGATTACTGCAGCCTTTAACAATGCATTTACCTCAAATTTTGGTGACCTCTCATGGATTAGTATCTCCTCAAACAGACATAGGAGCGCTGACTGCTGCACTGTGCTGCAGTTTGCCAGGCTCACTATTCTTAAAGTCTGCTCTGACTTAAGCTTCTGTACAACAATAATCCTTTCCTAGCATAATATGTCACCCTTTCCAACATGCCTTGTGGAAACATAACACTGCTTCCTTAAATGTAGTGTATGCAAAACCACCTTATCCTGTAAATAAGAGCAACTCGAATAGAAGCTGAAAGTCTATAAAGAGCGATGTTTTCCATGGTTTAAGATTCATGCATGAGGAAATCCAATTCCATATCTATAAATCTTTTGTGATTGTTACATATAAAACCCTATTTATTCATAACCTCACACCCTTGGCTATGGAATCATTCATATTACCAGCCACCAAGCATTGGAAAAACACGAAGATTCTGTTTTCACTGTAATTTTATCTTGTTGTGCTCAAACACAAGGGCTCATTAGACATATACATTTACAGATTACAGATACCTACATTGTAATACTTTGCAAATTCGATGCCATGAAACACATCAAATGCCTCTGTGTCTGTTGAGTCCCTCATTAAAGCAATCCACTGTCAAAGTAAATATATTGTTCCTTTGTTCCTTTTCTCATCTTGTTTCCATCTTTTCAAGAATAAATTGGGATGCTACTTTAAGAGCCAGTCTCCCATTCAGAGACACTACACTACACTCAGGCATGTTCCATAGCTAAGGAGATTAGTCCCAGCCAAGGGATAATCCCAATTGATTAGGGCTATTAGCACATAGCTCACTCTCACCCATTCTTAATTACAGCAGAAATTTCTCCTTTGGACTGAGAAGAAAAGTACAGAACTCTTCTGCTTGGCCCAGGAATGACAGCAGTTTCAATGCCAGAAGGCTGCTCTATCCTTTGAGCAGAACTCTGCTTCCCCATAATTTGTTTATTGGGGAGAGGATCCAGGGGATCCATTATTACAGACATCTCTGTGAAAGCGACTGAAGAAGATTATAATGCTGCAGTGAACAGGAAAAGAAAAGGGAAATGGGAGAAAGGCCAAACGGTGACAGTCCTCTCCCTGGAGGTCTGCTTGTGGCATTTCTTCAGGGCAAAAAATACCCTGTGAATGAAATGTCACGGGCAGATGCTGGTCCCTGCTCAGTATCTTCCTGCCCATCCCAGCAGAGGCTCACAGGGAAGCCAAACTGGGAGCTGGGGATTTCCTGCAAGGCACATTTCCAGCACTGCTGCCTCCAAGGCCCCTTCCCAGCACCGTGTCCTGATGGAGGAGGCCAAAACATGCTGTTGTCTGGCAATCTCCATCAATGTTATGGTCCCTGGGAAGATTATGGTTAACTCAATCAATTCAGAAAAACACTGAAGTGTTTCTAAAATGTAAGAGGAGCAGGAACTGTCAACTTCATTACTGGGGAACAATGAGGGGGCTTACAGTGGTTACTTTTAACTTTCTCCCTAAGAGCCCTGGGATAGATGAAAGCTAAGACCTAGGATACTCTGTTTTGGGCGTGAGGGGAGCATCATTCTGATTTATTGTTGGGTTTTGGTTTGTTGGGGTTTTTTATTTGGTTGGTTATAATCCTGTGCCTGCTGCTTTTCGAGCATGCTCTGTATCAGCTTGGGAACTATCTGTTCTTGATGCAGGAATATGCCCACTTCAGACATGCTGTAGATGTGAAGAAAGCCCTTTACCCGCACTGCCTCAGTGCCCCTGCTGTTGGTGAGGAAGAAAGGAGAAAGCACAGTTTCTTCAACCTTTTTCCCAAACCACTAGCAGCAAGACAGGAGAGATCTGAAGGAGAAAATCACTTTGGAGGCACACACAAATGTGGGCTCTGCTGACCACAGACACTCTGAAGAGAACAAGCTTTGTCTGAAGGCTGGCCAGTTCAGCCACTGATGCAAACACAGGAACTTTATCTGGATATGTGCACTTGAGCTTCACGGTTATTGATCTTGACTACCTTGCTCTAGTTAGTTGTAGCATGAGATGAGTGCCAAATTGTGCACAAATTCAGGTGGTAAGAGCCCACTGTGCTTGGCACACATTTCCCTTCTCCAGCACTGCCAACAGGGTTCTCAGCAGAGCATGTCCACATGGCCTGGTGTGTGTGCCAGATGGCATGGGTAGCTCCTTCATCAAAATCCATTCTGGTAAATCTCTCACTTTGCCAGAAGTGGTTAGGTGATGTTTCAGAGCACTTGCAAGACTCTACCCAACATTTTGGCAGGGGATCAATAAATGACATTAAAACTTGCTGAAAGAGTTTTGTAGAGGTTCACTTCATGACCTCACTGGATGTTCCTCCTAGACAGTGTGGGGATTTGGTCTTGGGTTACTGAGCATGAGATGGATGCCAAGCCATAAAACAAGCCATAAATCCAAGGTTATTCCACAGTTCTGTGGACAAGTTCCAAGAAATACCTCTAAGGAGTACACAAGGACCGTTTTCTAGTAATCTGATTTTAAACTGGGTGTATAGGACATCTACCTATGTAGAAATTTTCTTCCTCAGCCCAATACAGTTTAGGATTTTGTTTCCAGAGGGTGATACAAGGGGTAATGAATAGAAGAAGACAGTTTCTACCAAGTTCAGTGGTTTTCAATCCAATTATCATGACAGTTTGTTATCTTGAACTAAACGACTCCTGTATTCTTCCTTCCACAGTTAAATTACAATTTTCCTCTATGATCTACAATATCTGGGACATGGCACAGAGACTATGGAATTACCATAGACATGCTGAGATTTATGTAAATTTATCAGTTCAACTTACTGATCATTTCTACTACTGCCATTCCTCTCAGTTACGAAACTTGTACTAGGCTCTGTGCAAAGTCAAAACAAAAGATCTGTCCTGATGTAAATCTCACAAGCTGATGATGGGGTCTCTGGTTTGTTTCTGCTTGCTAGGAGACAGACTACAACAAATGAATAGGTGTTATGTTTCATTAGGGGATTTTTACACTGTTGTGGATAACAGTAAAAAGAAGAGGACAAATCAGTAGATAGGCCACTAGAGAAAATCTCTGGTCACTTATGTACCACTTGTGGTTCATCAGAAGACACTGCTACTGGAACTACTTGGGAATTCTCATCAGAAAATGCCTATTTATTCAAACTGAAAGTGTTGGAAAAGAATCTGTGCTGATTCAATTTTCTCAATATATGTATATTCTAATATATAGAATACATATATAGAATACATATTAGAATATATATATTCTAAATGGTTTCACTCATCATTTTGTCAGAGGAGTTTTTAGTGCCTAATTTAGAAAAGAAGTTTTGGTTGGAAACATGAGTTCATTGATATTAATTAACAAGCATTGCTTGAAACTGAAGCACTTCACAACTGCTGAAATGAAAACACTTCAACTGCCTTGATCCTTCTCTCTACCCTTCTCAGTATTCCCTGACATTTGGTTCGGGATGTTTTCCAAAATATAGGCTTTTGAAAGAAAATGTAGACAAACAGCTTTTACTTTGATCAAAGAAGATGAAAAAAAAAAAAAAGTATTTCCTATCAGTTCAATTTAATTGAGTGACAAATAAAAAGAAAATTTACTTGCTCTTTTTGCTAGTTTTACAAGTTGAGTCACCCAACCAGCCAAAAAACAGCTCGGAAAGCAGATGTTTCCATTTTCTGTTGGAGCTTGGAGGCATTCAATTGAAATTCCACAGAACAGCCCAACCAGTTAGCATCACACTTGCTATCACATTGGAACAATGTGAATTAGAATTACACATATATCAATTCATTAGTGGATAGGAACGAAAACAAACACACAATAGTTACTCACTGAAGTCTAAATGCAATTGTCAGTAATCACACTGAGGAAGAGAGATTATGAACTTCACAGCTGCTGAGACAAAAGAAATTATATACTTCTCAGGCCAAAGGAAAAGTGATTAATAGGCCTTCATCAGAAGACTGAGCCATAATAGCTTCATCACAATACTTGTCTCATTGAGAGCAAACATAAAACGATATACCTAGTTTGAAGTAGGCTTTTGCACAGAAGCGGAACATTTTTTCTGTTACTCGAATTACTGCAGAGTGGAAAAGAAGAGTTAGCCAGTACATGCAAAAGTTGATGCACTGCCTGAAAAGCTCCATGTATCTATTGCTCACTTTTATTCTTCCTTGGCAACGTTACACCTGCTTACTACTGCTAAGGACATGAAACACATTCACTTGAAAGATAAAACAATAATCTGAAATAAAATAAAAAGATACTGAGCAAAAGTATGATTGAACATATCAGACCTGATTTATAACAATGAGCAGGTCCTAAATGATTTGCTAAAGATTTGCCTTCTCAGCTTGAAGCAGGAGGTAGATGTCAGCCAGTTTAAAATCTGCCTGTTTGCATTTACTTGATCTCCTTCTCTTACCTTGATGTTGATTTTAAGCAAAGGAGAAAGCCGCTACTGTCATGGAATGAACAGGTTTTTGATGAGGAAGGAGGCAGGAGAAAGAGATTGAACATAGCATTTTCTTACTTTATATTTTTTAAGGTGCAGTAATGTTTATGATTCTCAAGTTTCTGATTTTCCCAACCACTGCTGAAGTGGTGGCAATCTATATCACTTCAGAGGCACTTAGAAAAGCTAAAAATGGTTATTGCACTAATTACACTAAAAGAGAAGCCCACAGTCTTGCGCTGCCCTGTCTATGGTATTTGTCAGTTTCAGATGCTCTGCATCATTAGTAAGGGAGCAGCCCCCCTAAGATCTTGCCTGCCAGTCACTGTTATTGCAGTCAAGCACATCCTAGACTCCCTCTCATAGGGATCAAACTTCATCTTAAAGTTACTTCAACAGCCACAGTAATCTTATTTGGAGTACTACTCCAGAAACTACACTGCTTGCGAATGTACTTTATCATTTCTACAGTCCTAAGGAGAACCTATAGGTAAATAATTTTGTTTGTGGGGTTAGTGTTCAGCTGAATCAGTGATCCAGCTCCTGTCACAGCCTCACTAAGAAAGCTGGGAAAAATGAAACCATCCAGCAACCCATCTATAGAAAGACCCATATGTACAGCTGTGACACCAGAACCTCAGTTGTCCAGCTTCACAGGCCAATCTGTAAATGGCCACCAAACAACCCATTGTAGAGGAACAGCAAACATCCTGCCACTATGCAATAATACCACAGACTTCAGTCAAGGAGCACTAGTGGTTATCTAAGCTATTTTCCTGACTGTATCTCCCTGCAGGCACACAGGTGGTAAAAGACCCACCAGTTTTCTGCTGCAAATGCCTTCTCAAATGAGCTCCCACCATGGGGTAGGCCTGCAATGGAGTCCAGCCAAAGTTTTAAGCTCCAGGACCAGTTCTGATTTCTTGATCTGGCAAAAAACAGATTTAAGGATATCCATTTACTTATTTTATCATTTCTTCAGGCATGGGGCAGGCACATGGAATGCCAGGGGACAGTTGAGACATCATCTTACAATGTACAGAGGTGACAGACTAAAAATAATTGTATGTGGCAGAATTTATCACCTCTCAGAGAAAAACTTACACCCTCTTCATCCAAACTACCTTATGACATTCCACCCTTACCTGCATGCCCAGTTCTATAAAAAGCTACCCAGTGGGCCATTCATTATTTAATACCAGTGAATTAGAACACACAAAGTAGGCCCACTGCAGTTTTCCCTGCACTTTTTTTTCCATTTAACACCTTCCCTCTTTTTGGTACCTTTTCTTGTTCATGTACACATTGTATCCAGTTTATCATGGTGCCCACCGGTATAAAGTCAGCAATGGATTTCACTTTGTAGATCTTTTCATTTCTTGCTGAATTCACTTGTAATTAGTTAAAGAAACAGGGAAGTGTTGAATTGTCTGTCATACATTTACAGAACGCATAAGCTGTTCTGCTCAACAGACAGATAACAGGGGAAAAAAAAATCATTAAGCCAATGAATTTAAATTACTTATAGTAGAGGCAAAATAAAAATTAAATCTAGATGTAGAAACAGTTAATCTTTTAGCATTCTCTCATTCTGTTTCTTCACTGACTCTGTGTGTCTTTCTATAATAGATGAATGGGAGCAAATCACCAAACAGTTGAGCAGCAGTCAGAGTTTTACATTTTTTAATGAATGTTAAACTCAGATCCAAGAGGCAGTCTCTCAGCTGGACTCTTGGTTATCTTGTGTATTAGTAACTCAATAGACTGCTTATGAGACTGCCACCCACCAATAAAGCCCTGTGCCTGAACATGCAGAGCTACATGTTAGTTGCAAGTCCTATTTATAATGCTTTTAGTTGCAAGTCCTATTTATAATGCTTTATGTGCATAGACTATAAGCAGCAGCTATTGGGGAGTGTGAAAAAACAATCCAAAACATATTCACCCATTATGCTGGCTGGCCAAGTGCCATGATTGGTTTTAAATGCACTAAGTCCCTTCTCTAGTTATTAGCATGCTTTATATAACCTAAATGATGCTCAGGTAATTTGCATTTCCTTGGTTCAGGCTGGGTGCTCCGAGGAGCCTTGCTCTGCATGCACCACTGAGGACTTTCTGCAAACCCTCAGTCACGTCTCGTACTCAATTTGACCGGGCATTAGAGTGCACCCCTTTGAACTGTGCTCTTATCTAGTTGATGCCCTTTTCTTGCAGTAGAAAAAACGGTCCTTTTCAATATCAGTAAGTTCAGAGCACTCCTTGAGTTCATATGGAACTAGATTTATTGCCTGTTGCTACAGGGTTTTTTTATATTAAAGTTGCTTGCTTTAGCAATTGCTGTTCTTTGCTTTTTCTTAGCTTAATGTGGAGTTAAAGGGCATGAATTTGAATCTGGGAATAAATATACATTTCCCCTGTTGCCTACTGCTTTTGGTTCTTATCCATACATATAACTGACAAACTAATTCTCTTGCGCAGATTCTTTTGCTCATAATTGGCCATTGCATGTAAGCTTGAATGTGCTAATACTGCTAATTGAGAAGCTGGCTTGGAAAATGGCATTTTTGAACACTCCTTTGAATCCAGGTCAGAGTTATTGCTTCCAATTCATCTTGTATTAAGAAATGTTTGGGATTTCTTTTGTGTGTTACAAAGATGTAAAAGGAAAAACCTTCTAAACCTGAAATATATCACACAGCTTTCATAAGTTTCTTGAGAAGACCTCTTTTATCTTCTGTATGTAGTTCACCATAAATAAAGCGTTTATAAATTTGTCTCTGACTGAGAGGTTTTAAAGACCTCTAGGGCATGCAGAGATACTTGATCTATACTTTCAGCCAGCTAGATGGTAGATACAGGCTATCTAATACTCTTATCAAATATTAGTCTTGAATTACATTATAGCTGCTTTTGTTTAGAATTCAGTGCCAAAAGGACTGGTTATGGAGGTATTAGAGTTTTATATGTTTGTCTTTCTTCCTTGGAAAAATTGTTTTGCACTGTGAGAAGTTCACACTGGTTACCTTCACTTTGCTTTCAAAATGGTAGGTGCTAATGCATCAAATTCTGTACTCAAAACTGGAGTGAGATCACTTTCAACGAATAGGACTGCATACACTGGTAATACTATTACTGAAATAGAAATATTTGTTTTCAACCCATCCTAAATAAAAATACCTGGTTTTAAATTGAAGACCATTCAATTTTTTAAACTATCGTACTGATGATTTACACCTCTTAAACGTTGCATCTTGTTTTGATAAGGCAAAAAATTTTCTACTTCCCGTTTTTCACCAATAGATGGCAGGTGAAGCTCTAGCAATTTGTTCACTTAATACATCCGGAAGTAAGAACGCTTGTAGTTTGCAAGTATATAGCCAGCTATAAATCAGTGTTTTTTGATATCTCTTCAGATGTGATCATGATTTAGTCCTAGCCATCCACCTTGCATTATAAACTTTAGTCCATTAGCTCCATTTTGTGTATAAACCTGGTCATTCTTATTTCTCTTGTCCTAATCCATTGGGTCAAACCGAAGAGACTGGTGGCAGAAAAAGCCTACTACACTGATAAAACTAATTTCAATAAACCACACGAAGGATGCTCAAAATTCTTAATATATAATCCTGTATTATTTTCTAAAATCCACTTCTTTTGTGAAACACAGAAGCAGAAAGAATTTAATCTTGTTTACATACAACTCAGGTACAGTGCTCAAAGTCACAATTAAGTAGTATAAAAAGACAGGGATTTTCTTCTGCGTAAATTATAATGATTTTAAGGACAAGTAATGTGTGGCAGCCAATTAGTTGTAGGATTTACATGAAAAATCAATGGAAGTATGCATAAACCACATGGTTTGAGGATTGCAGAGCACAAAAAGATACCTTTCCTTCTAGGCAATCTGCATTAGTAAATGTACATTATTTCCCCTGCAAAATTATTTCCTGAAATACGTCTGCCTCATAATTGCCCTGCTGGCAACCTAAGTATTGATGACTAAGTGACCATTACTTCTCGTACATACCACAGTAGCAATTTGAGGCAGACCGGGTGGATAAATTTGAGTGCTCTGATTCCTGCATAGACACCTGCATGAATTCTATTAATCCAATCCATTCAGTAATCCTTCAATTTTTATATTATAATTTTGTTTTGTGAGCTCCACCTCTAACTGTAACTCTCAGCATGTATTAAAGCTTCCGCTGCATGGGCAACAGCAGCAAAACATGGATAAAACCCGAAGCCATCAAGAAGCATCAATGATTAGACACTGAACAATGAAGATCATGCAGCTGAGTCAGTGATTATTAATCACTCTCAACCGGTAACGTTACAGAAGGGAGGATGTCTAAAACTGCTTTAAATTAACTCTTCTCCAGTGAACTGGAGAATTTTGGCAGCAAACATCATGACACACACATCACACACACCCCCACAATTCATTTTAGGTGTCCAATTTAGGTGCCTTAGACTCCCTAGTCCAGAAAAGAAGAAGATGGCTCTAAATGCCCCTCTGCAGGAAACCCCCTGACTATGTAGGAACCTGAACTTCTAACCTTATCACCTCAGGCAAATGCCCCAAATCAGGCAGCACGAATGACCTTCTTAGACATTGTACCTGTCACTGAATGTGAAACAAATGGGTGCAATTAACAAGCAACCTCCCAAGGGCCAGGTCATAGCATGCAAAACCAGCATACCACCTCTGACTTGACAGTAACACAATGTAAGCTCTACACCATCTTGACCCTCAAATGACAGCACATGTTATCACAACAGAATTATGAAATAATCAGACTGGTTCAGAGCTATGCATTTCCCATAGCTTGCTTTAGTTTGGAGCCTCTCTTCCTGAAGAATAAACTTTTCATTCAAACCTCAAGTGAGAGCAGCCTGTAGCCAGTGAAACTGCAGAGAAAGGTCTGTAAACAATAACTGCTCTGTAGAGAACAAGATGACCTTTATAGATGTTAAAACAGAAAGGGTTGATTGATGCTCTGCAGTACATCTCTCCAAAATATTAAAACCAAGAAAACAATGGAAGGTTAGTTTATGAACATACAGTGTGACAAATTATGTCAGCAGATAGGGGGTAGGAAATGGGAAAGCACGACTGGGTAAAATACCTGGGGAAAAGAGCCTAAATCGTCAGGTGGAAAAGTGTTTAATGCTGACTTCTATTAAATGGAAACAAAACCCAAACCTGTTATCTAGAGCAGGTCAGTTGCTAAAGTCTCCATGACTCACCCCCATGATTCACGTTTTAAAATTCTGCTTAATACAGTAAGATACGGTTTGATGATTTTTAGAATAAGAAATCCATTAATAAAACCTAAAGGATAATTACTTACAGTTTAGCCACAAACACGTTATTAACACAGAAGATAATCTAATCTGTATAGAATCACAGAATCACATAGATCACAAAAAACCTTTAAGATCATCAAGCGCAACCGCAAACCTAACACTGCCAAGTCACCACAAAACCATGCGCCTAGCTGCCTTATCCACACGTCTTATAAGTACCTCCAGGGATGGTGAAACAACCACTTCTGTGGGCAGCCTGTTCCAGTGCTAGATAATCCTTCCAGTGAAGAAATTTTTCCTAATATCCAATCTAAACCTCCCCTGGTGCAACTTGAGGCCATTTCCCTTCGTCCTATCTCTTCTTACTTGGGAAAAAAAACATCTACCTTGCTACAGTTTCCTTTCAGGTAGTCTCAGGTTCAGTCTGCCTGTGTGTTGTCAACCCAAACTACTAAAAAAGGCTGCAGAATGCTGCCCCTCTTTCTCACTTTACTTTGCTTCCTTTTAATTTTCCCTTCCTCCAGAAATGTAAGGAAGCAATTGGAATTGTTCAGTTTAAATGCATCTCTTCCTGTCACTTTCTGAAATGGAATAGTTCCATCATCCACCACTGAAGGAGCTTTCAGGTAAACCTCATTTCCATAGATGCTCCTCAGTCTGCAATGGTATTTTCAGGTGCAAAAGCAGGTCCCTCCTATATGGTGGATGTGGCAGCAGTAAGTGCTGTGCTGTCATCATAGCCGCTAGTGCTGGAACAGTTCTCCCACCAAGGAGATCCAGGGGCTCAAGGAGCTAGAAGGCCCCTAAAATTTCAATTTGCCACAGTTCAGAGATACAACACTTGTACTAAGAAAGTGTTAGGGCAAAAAGACTGTTCAGCTGACTTGGTTGAAGGGCAAAGATAAGAAGAGGGTCAGGAGAAACAGGCTGGGTGCAAATAGCACGTTGATGGAAGGTGAAGAACATGCTTATTGAACCCCCTGAAGTATTAGAGGGACCATCAAGTATCCTCAAGGACTTTGTGAAGAAACAATTCCACACGCTTGAAGCTGCATAAGAGAGAATAGCTTTGCAGATCTTTCTATCCTTCTAGGGCTGATGTCCATTCCCAAGCTGCAGTGTAACAGTGACAGTCTCAGCTGCTCCATAGCCCCTGCCCAGTCCCCTGCATCAAACCTGTTAACCCATCCACAGCGGCAAGTCTTTAGTCATAGTACACCCTGTGCCTACCTCAGAATGCCTCTGAAGCCAAAAAGCCACAGCTGAATATTCACATCCCTTTTGCAAGCAGGTAGAGGCCTAGGAAGGATAAGCCTTCACTTCATTAGACTGGCAGGGGAAGCCACATCTCCCATCCAGTGGCAACAGGACACAGGCAATTGTTTACAGACAGGTACAATACAGTCTCTGAAGGAAAAGACACATTCCTACAGAGCCTTTCCAATACTGTAAAATAGCACCTAACCATGTAGTGAAAGCAATGCCTAGAATGTAAGTACTTTAATACAAAAAGGTTTATGCCAAAAACATAGTGCTATCCGTGTCGTACTTGTTGTATGCTTTAAATATGGTTTCTAGAAGAAAGCAAAAATGGCTTTGGACAGCAGAGGAGCTATCTGACATTAAAGCTATTTCCAGTGCAAGATGACTTGGAGAAAGTTAAGGATCATACTGTGATCCTTCAAGTAGTCTGCTGGGAATCTGAGCTGAAAGCCTGAGATCCCTAAGGCAAGAGGCATTTTGACTTCAGTGGAGCCACTATCTTTCCTTGGCTTTTAAGCAAAATCACAAATCACATATTAAAAAAAGAAGTTAATAATCAACACATTGTAGACTATTTTGCCTTAAAGTGAAGCAAAGCACTCTGCTAATGAAACATGAAAGTGCAGGTACATGTCTTTTGATTGGCTATTGGGTAAGGTCTTGTGGGGAGAAGAAGAGACGTTTCAGACAACTCCCAAAAGCAAATCTATAATCAGATTAGGAATTTATGTTAAAGGGACAAAGAAGTTTGGGAAACCAGTGCAGCAAGGTATAAAGATACCCAGGTAGGAGAGAGAAATGAGAAGTCATCCAACAATAAAAAATCACGTGCAGAAGATCAGCCACAATATTGGTTGATGTGGACTCATTTTCAGAGATGCTGAGCTGAGTTTGATGGATGCTCAAGACCACTGACTATCAAGGAAACTTACTTCGGTCCTTTGCACTACCCAACACACTGTATAGTATCCCATTCATTTTAGCTGCAGGCAAATTACTGAAAACTTTCACATTTTTTTGGTGGCAAACTGAAATTATTTACCATAGGTGTGGCCTCTGTGAAATCCATCAGGAGGTCACCTGGCTCCAAAGCAAATGTACTTCCAGCTTCTGTGGAACTCTAAAGGCAAAAAAGAAACCCAGCATTGAAAAAGACATTGAATTTCTGTAATTCTGTTGGTTGTTGGGGCTTTTTGTTTCATTTGGGTGTTTTTTTGTTTGTTTGTTTCTTTTATCCCTTAAAGCAGAGATTGCCAAATAAATTAATTATGCACCTTTGAAATTAAGGTAAATATCGATTTAATCCTGATCCAGTGCCCCCCTAATATTGGTGAAAAACTACTTTAGGTTTTAGTTGAGTCTTGGAGCAAGCTTTAAATATTCCCTTATACAACAGGTTAAACATATTACTTACTACAACTCTGCATTAAAATCTACTCCTAAATGTAGAATTAATCCATCTAAGGAAAATATGTTACCTGCCACTCCCTCCCACCCTTTCTGAATACTCTCCCAACTGAAAAAAAGCTCATTGCTTTGTATATTACCTTGCCACCAGGTGAAACCTGTGGTTGTCCTTCTGATGTCTGTGGCGTGCATGTTTTCTGTGACCCCGGAGATGCTGAGGACACAGGTGTGGATGCTGCTGCTGCTGCTGCTGCTGCTAGTGCTGGAGGAAGGTCATCTTCATCACTGCAGTTGATAAAAGCGGACAGATCTTCTCATTAGAAAATGTCACCAGACTTACCAATACTCCTTCACCAGGAGGAGGCACTGGTGGTAACCTGTCTATACGTCAGATGTAGTTCTTTGGAGTGAGGTTCTGTTTACTCTTCTATCTGTAATGCTCTAATTTACTTTTCAAGTAAATTACATTTTTTAAGCTTTAAAGATTCCTCCAAAGTGGATTAGCTAGGCAATTCCCATCTGCAAGTGGAAATCTTATGTGCAAGTAGAGTCTTTCTACTGAGTATATATATATGACTAAATAAACTTATTTGATGGTAATGTTTATTCTTTTCTATGAAGGCTGGCAGTATTGATAAGAACAGATCTGGTTAGATCCATGCATGGGACCAACTGCTTCATTGGCTTTAGACCAGTGGGAGATTTGATGCAGCTAGTCTGTGCTATTGCTTTCAAACCGTTTTTAAAGGACTTTGACTCCAAAAAGGAGCTCTTTAAAAACATTCTTGTGAGAGTATCTTTATCCTGTCCCATTTATTCCTCTTACAGAGAAAACATTTTATTTAAAACCAGGTTGCATGCTTCCCTTGGGCTCTGGGCCGTCAAGCTGAGCTCCTTCCATCTCACCTACTGTCACCACTAAATGAAAGCTAGTAGAGGATATTATCCTTTCATTTACTGTTGTAGAGCTACATTGACTACAAATCATTGGGATCAGTCAACCCTGAGCACAGATTTTTCCAATTGCTAATTGCAATTGCATGGAGGTAAACAAAGTCATAATTTGGCCTACAGAACCTTTATTACTGGAAATGATGAATGATGAGGAAAAACTACAGTTTGACAGTTTAAAGCATAGAGAAAAATTATAAGAAAAAATATTACTGCTCATAAAATGGCACCTATTTGAACTACCAATTATGTAGGCACAGTGCACAGAAGCCTGCTATGCCTGCTTGACAGACACTTCCAGAACAGAACTGTATTTGGTTCAGTGCTACTTGAGGGCATCATGCCTGGGCAACACAGTACTTCAAAATTATGTGACATACACAGCCTTATGGCGTGTTGTTTGGTGTGACAGCAATGGTTTTCTATTGTGCTATAAAGCTATGGTGATTAATGTTATCTTTCCTATGTTTCACTTCTTATTTCCTTTGGGTAAGGGTACAATTCAGTCTCAAAGCATGTACAATACACTGGTTTTATGCTGGAAAGAAAATGCAAAACCTTTTGGACCTGTTCAATAGATATTTTATTAATGCAACAAGTCAGTGTTGGGCTATTGACCTAGTTAATCTCTCTTTCAGAAACATGTAGCTGGCATTTCCTCAGTCCTTTCTCCCCACTCTCAGCAGGAACGCACTGGCACCCTCCCCATCCTTGCTGGGTAAAGCTGCTCTGTTGCAAACAAGAAAGTGGAAAATTGTCAAGAACTTGCCAGTTCAGAAAGGCTTCTTAGCATCTGGGAACCAAAACTAAGGGTAAGAGTCTAGTCTTATCAGTCATCAAGATATTAGAATGCTAGCTATAAGACTGAGAATTGCCCTTCACTGTATTCCTTTCGCAATATTCCTTCACTGTTTTTTTGCATTTCCCTTGTTTGCATCCCAGAAACAAGATAATTTAAATTGAATAGAATTTGGGTCTAGAAAAAATTTAGAAAAAATCACAGCCTGTATTTTTAACTAGGGAGTCTTCAGCCCTATACATGGCCATAGCACAGGTGACATCTGTGGTTAGATGTGTTTATGTGCTGTTTCTCATGGTGAACACTGTACAACTGAAAATCTACATGAGGGCAAGACATGCTTAAAAATGGTTCCTCAAAAACTCAACAACCAAAATTGAGAATTCACTCCTGAACACATTATTTTTCTTTCTTTTTTTTTTTTAATATATAAATCCAATGTTTAAATGTCACTTCTCAATGTGTGTATAATAAACACCATTGCCTTTTCTGCATGAAACTGCTTCTAGTCTCCTTTCCCCACCTGCCTCCACCACAGTGATTGTCACTTCAGGTCTTGCCTGCCTGGATTCTGCTTTTCCCAGACACTGCTGAATTCTCCATGGTACTGTTACTCCCAATGGCTCCTGGCATCTTTTCCCTTCTCTTTGGGACAAACTCGCACTCATTTTCATTTACCCTCTCATCCTTTCCCCAGTACCATTCTGCAGGTGCCCAGCAGCTCTGGGGGACCAGATGACTGATCACATACAGGAAAGGGCTCAGTCTGGTCTGGAGTTTCTCTTTGTCCTTTAAGAACAGATTGGCTAAACACTTTCTCAGACAAGAATGATCTAGTAATAGCTGATTCTGCTATTACTTCAGGGATGATGCCTTGAGGTACTTATTTTCACTATTCTCTCCTATGGCCTGTGCCTCTCTTTTGGTTGTTACTTATTGGTAAACATGCCTTCTCCACCCCTAATATACCCTACATACACATGCCTGTCTACATAGAATAACCCTGTTCTCTTTGTTTTCCGTGTAGCAGTATTTGAGGACCAAGTTTAACAACCTGTTTAGGTTAAAACTTAAATCAAAAACTTCTCCAAGTGTTCTAGAAAACCTGTGACTATAGCTGCAAAAGGACATGAATTTCCTTACACATCAGTGTGCTCAAAGAATAGGATCAGCCCCTGCATGGTTCTCTCAGTGTCACAGCCTTTTCCTTTGCTGACTGCTATCTACCAGTCCCTCCATTATATAAAAATCTGAAAAAATATCTTGAAATGCATGGGAGATTTCCTTCTCCTGGCTTGTAGAAAATGAGGTAGTAGAAGTGATGTCTCATTCAAGAAAAGCACACTGCTGTCTGGGCTGTGCTGGGCAGAGTGAGTGAGCCGGCTTCATTCAGGCCTTGGGAAACTGCTCCTACCAAATGCTGTCAAGTTTCTGTCACACATTATCTTCAGGATTAACAAGCAGTGAGGAAGCCGGGTTCTCTTCCCAGCTTGAGTTGTCAACTCCCATCTCATTTTCAAACCATCCTGGCTGATGTGTCATTGTAAGACAGAGCATGCTATGTGGCTGCAGACCAAGCTGTGGCTGTGTGTTCCCATATGTCAGCTTTGGTCTCTCTGACAAATACCAATTTGGCTAATTGCTCATTTTCCTCCTAGTTTCAAATTGATTCATTTCTCTGTTTTTTCTCCTAAATAATTTTTTAGTTTTGGTGATGTAGATTGTTTCTTTTTTTTTTCCATAACAAAAGCCAGTGTTCTTAAGATTGAGACAGAAAATAATTACATATTGATATTTATTAGAATCCATCTGGAGAAAAGGAAGATGTTTGCTAATGTTTCTATATACTTAGGGACACTAGAATTTTAAATTGCTGGAGGGACTAACAGTTGCCATTCTGCATAGAACACACACGTATTTTTTTCTTTGTTATGGCACTTGTACTAATAAATCTGTTCTTGTACTAATAAATTTATGCTGACAATATTCCTTTTTTAAACCCTAGTTTCCGGTGGTGTTGTCTGTCCCTTCATATGAATGACCAAACAACAAACCTATTTCCACATCTCTTCAGTACTTCACACCTTTAGAGACTCTAAAATCAGTTGACTTATGTGCAAATGGATGCTAAAGCCCTAGGGGCACAGATCACTCTTGCCAGGACTAACTGTAGCTCAGCATTTTTGCTTGTGACAAAATCACACAGAGGGAGAGAGGGTGCACTTTTCTGGGAGGGAATGCCTGGCAGCACAGCTTGACCATCCAGCAAAGGCAGTTTTCCTCATTTTGCAAATGGGGTTTCAGTGAAGCAGACGGAGCAGCTCGCTTTAGCTCACATGAGGTCTTTGACATTTCATGTGGGAAAAGTTTTTCAACTTGTAATCTGTAAACTCAGAGAAAGGCAGAGGGCCTGCAATTCTGAGGGTTAGCAACTTCTTAAGGACAGCAAATGCATTTCATATTAAAAGTCTGAGGATTCTCAGTGTTGAAAGGATTGGTATCAGTATAAGATCATTATCATGTAATTGCACTCATGCCTTTCAGAAGACATAGCTAGAACAGTAATTAACATCCCCCTGCATTTTCAGCTGTAGTAGGCAAAACCACAAAGATAGTGCTATGCGTTACTCACAAACTGTACTGCCTTGTTAACTTCCTCACACGAGAAACTTTAACCTCCTGCTTCTCTGTAGGGGCAGTTGATGGCGTAGTTTCAGGTCGCACTGGAGCTGGACTTCTAAAAATAACAAGAAAAATACATGTGGCACAGTCTTTATTTAAACTACTTCAGGCATATCAACAAAGTTCTAACTCATCAGCACATAAAAGTGGCAAGTGCCCAGTGAAGTTCATCCTTTCGTTCCATTTATAGTTCCCAGGCCAGTGTGCATGAACAGAAAAGGATGTGTGAACTCACCCTCCTGTGCATTGCATTCCATTTATAAAAGCAGCAACTGATTACAAATACAGAACCTATGTAAGAGACCATGTGGAAATGTCAATGTTTCCAGAACACAGCATTTTAATGACAGCCCAGCAATTCAGTTATGTCAGAAATGTTTTTGCAAAAAAAAATGCCTTTAACATTTGTATGAACTATTTCATGAATTGTGAAACCTGTTCTGATTAAAACAGTTTTTACGTTAAATTGAACATTATTGTGCTTTTGAAAGAGCAGCTCAATGGAAATAAACTAATCTGTTTGATCCAAGAAAAGAATACTTACTAGAAACATAGCAAAACTCAGGTGTGTTTCAGATGCTCGTCAATGTGAAATATCCTTGCAGAGCTCCAGCAAAGGATAGAAATGGGAATGAGGAGACCCACATAAAAGGATCTTCTCTTTAACCATTTATCAGTAGAGTTAACTAGGGCTTGAATAAAAATTGCATAAATACAAGACCTTCATGACCATTTCAACTGTAAACTTGAGTGGCATGAAGACACATTAAATGTATTAAATACTACTTTTATTTGAAGCAATACATTAGGATTAAATGCACTGTATATGTATTACAAATGCTATAAACATAATAAATATTCCAATCATTAAAGGAGTAACTTGGAAGTTTTGATTAATCATTTGTGAAATGGTATTCTGCCATCTAATCTGAAGTCAGACACAAAATTGGTACTTAAGTAGCCATACTGATTGCTGGTGGGGCTGCTTGTGCACTGAGGTACATTCCACAGCTGCCAGAAGTGGCACAGCATTGTCTCTAATATTATAAATTTGGGTTGGGTTTTTTGAGTCTACTTGCATCTTACTGGCCTTCTAAGACCATAACAAGATAAGCATATTTAATCTTCATAGTTGCAGTTCCCTCCAATGCCCATGTGGGTTTTAAGCTTCATTAACTCTCTGATAACTTCTGAACCTGGTGTCCAGCTACAACAGAACCTACTGGGATGGCACAGCCCTCAGGTTATATTTTTTAGTCTTTAGGGAGGTCACAGAACATAAGGTAGAGCAATGGGGAGTATGAAAGTAGAAAGGACATATATAAATCGTATACGTGACTCCACTAGTTCCACTTCTCATGAACAATTTTTGGCTATTTTTTTTCTGCACCTTGACAGCATTAATTTCAAAAAGTCAGCAAGATAGCAGCAAGATTCATATTTTGCCCCTTCCCAAATTCCAGTTCCAAGGTCAGTCATTTATAGTTCAGATTTGCAATAAAATTAATGCAGAACAATCGGGCCAGATTTTGAGACCTTTTGCTGAGTTTGTTAGGCTGGTAAATAAGGGGGGGATAAGAGAAGAAAAAAGACCAAACGATCTTGTTTTAGATTTGAAGCCAGTATATCTAATCTGGAAATCTGTGAAGCAACATCATGATGGAAGCTCACAATGTAATTTCATGAAGTCAGGCTTCAGAATGGATGATGGCTCTGTCTGTTGTTTTCTTAGACAACTTTTGCTCTGCCAAAGGTAGTTTTTGAGTACTGAAAAAAAATTACTAGTTCAATTTACCCAAGGTGACTTTCAATTCACATTCTGACATAAGCAGGATAAATAGATTAAAAGCCATTTAACAATTGGATCTGATGGTCAAATCCTCAAGGGGTGTGAATGTTGTAATGCCATTACTTTCAGCTCAAGTTTTCTGAAATACATTAGCTGAAATCCTTGCTCTGAATGAGGAGTCCTCACAATTCTCCAACACCTTTGTAAGAAGGTACTTAAAAATTTTAAACTTTTTCATCACCCCAGTGAAAGCAGGAACAAAACTAGTGGTATAAACTAAACTAAGTTGAGAAACGTTTCCTCAAAATGGTAGCAAATGATGCTCTATCAATGGGTTAGGAAACAGCAGAGTGTGGGACAGCAGAGCTGTGCCTTTCTCCTGGTATTTACCAGGCCTCTGGGAGAGACCCAAGCACCATTTAACTGCACATTTTGAGAAACTGCAGGTTAGCTAGGGTGTAAATTGAAGCTACCTCTGAATGAAAAGGAGTAGTGGTGATGCCTCCATCCAAGGAGGCCATTACCATGAGACGAAAAGCTAGTCTAGTCCCACCAACTGCAGAGCTGGATTTTTGTCCTCATTAAAACCTTGCTAGGTTAGCTCTTTCCACAACAGCCTAAAAATCCTGTGACAGCTCCTGTTTCATCTGTAAATGCTCTTCCTCAGTCTGAACATGTTCCAAACTGTTGCTACTGTCACATCAGCAACCAGATGCAAGCAGTGCCCAGCTTGATCAACTCAGAGCCTGATCTGTGCTTTAAAAATGGCAGACTTTTAATATCACACAAACTTGAAAAAGATCTCATTGATATTTTTGAAAAAGCAGCAACTATAAAGCAGAATAACATCCATTGTTATCTTTTGAATTCTACAGCCAGAATGTATTATCTTATATGGAAAAACTTCTTTTCTTGAAGAGAAGCCTTGCAATTATTTTGTCTACTTAAATAGAGTCATTACATGCAGATATCACCATTTGTAGTTTACAGTCCCATATAGACTATATAGCTTGAACAAAACCTGAAGTGTTGAAAGATCAGTGGGACTCAGACTTAAAAAGAAAATGAAATGTGCAGTATATTGCATTTCCTTTATAAGGTTCTGTTTCATTAATTCATAACAAGCTTTTTTCCCCATAATGGTATCCAACCACTACAGTGTAAAAATGAAGGTACCAAACCAAGACAGAGTTACTTCATGATCTGGCACCTTACATAAAAATCTGTCCCTTCCTGGTGAGAATGACAATAACAACCACAAATGTCAGCATACAGTGCCAGGTCATCAAAAACTGCCTGGGCATTGAGAGCCTCAGCATAGTCCTGAGCAGCAGCCAGCACACCTTACTTCACACCTACTTCAGCCAGTTTCACAAGCCTGCACAGAAACATAAACAAGTCCTAGAGAGAGATCCCCTCCAAACCCAAGGAATTTGGGTCTTTTTCTCAGAGTAGCAGCCAACAGGGCTACTGAAACCAAAACTGCTCACAAAAAACATACACTGTGGGACATTTCAAGTGACCACAGATGTCCACTGACTTAGCTTGAATGTTCCTTGGGGACATGATGTACATGCTTGCGCCGAGGGGCTCCTGGTGATGCACCCCACCCTCAACTCAGCTGTAATGGGGAGACTGGGTGCTATGCGTCTGCCTGCACCACCTCTTTGTGTACCGTGGCTTCTGTAGACTGACATGCCTCTTTGTCCCCTGCTAAGCTGGCTCTGGGCAGACCTCTGTACTTGTTTGAAATGTGGCAAGTGAACCATCTGGGAGCAAACAACTGTACACCTAATAAGCTGAAAGGGATAAAATGACTTCTCTTTCCCTGGAGAATCCAGTTCAGAATTTTAAAACCACTAACGTTTGCTGGGTGAACCCATTTTCTGCATTTGTCTTTAACAGGTTTTATCCTCTTTGCTTCTGTTTGTGCCTATTTTGCCACCTGGAACAATCTCTCTCCCTCCACCCTCCCAGACTAAGGTAAAGGGGTAGAGATTAAAAGCCCCATGATTTATAAGGATACAGCCATCTGCATGAAGACTGACCTTTAGGTGCTGATTCATGGGGGAACAAAAACAAACAAAAATGCCCACAAAAAAATGCTGGCTGATTTTTTGCTTCAGAACTTCCTTTGAGTGGGAATATGGTAGTGAAATCTTGGGAAGAAGGAAGACTATCTGATAGATTCATTGTCTTATGCATCAAAGACATAGCCTAACGTGCTAAGGGAACATACACAAGCATGCACAGCTTTTCTGTGTTCTAAGGATTTCACACTTCCTTCTTTTCCAAAGTTATGGCCATCTGAAGTTAAGACACAATAATTTGTGCTTTTTCACTTTGATAAAGTAGCTTTTCTCAGAAGACAGGTTAGCTCTCCAAAATGTTATTTGAACATTTGAAAGCTATTGTCATCATCAAACTTTCTGAAGAAAGGTTTTTTTTTTTTTTTACCTTTTTTTTATATAGATTGCAGCTGTACATCAAAGCTCCTTGCTACAGAGCAGCAGCCTAATCCAAAATCAGTTTGTGCGCTTTCCTTACCCTCACTTGAGCTCTGTTTCTTTTAAAGCAAAAAATTCCCTCTTCTGCCTTGCCCTTACAATGAAAATGTATCTGCAGTCTAGATGAAAATGTGATGTTCCTGTGGTCCAACAGACAGATAATGATAATACAGAAAATGTTCTTCTCCCCCAACTCAGAATAATGTCGCAGGTCAACACCAGGTATCTAAGGTCAAACTGAGCTACAAATCCTACCTCTCCATACAGCAATCAGGGCAGCCACTGTAAATGCTGTGGCTTCCATTGAACCTAGGTGCAGTTTACAGGACACAAAGAAAGAAATGCACCTCAAGTGGGGTATTTCATCAGTTTAACCTTATCTGAAAGGTCTGAATATTGCTCCTTGTTCTGTAGTTCAGAGATTAATAGTACAATTACAAATAATTCTGCAGCATCTGACTTCAGGCAACAGGTCAAAGAGGTCTTCAATACTTGGAATGAAGTCAAAGAACATAACTACGTGTCCTATCTGCAATCTTTAATGCAAGCTGGCATGCAAAGGGTATGCAAGAGTTCAGCTTGAAGTTATGACTCTGATGCAGAAATTACTGGATGAAGTTCCTGTAAAAAGCCAGAGTAACAGATCCATTAGCCTTTCCACTGGATTGAGGCCAGGCTGATGTATATTTAGCTATTCATTTTGGTTTTGGAAATGCTGGTTGAAATTTTTCAGTTGGAGAATTAATGGTTTTTATTTTTTAGGGTAAAGGTTAACTGAAAAAGCAGCTTTTTAAAAGCAATCAGTATTTGTTAGGAAGAAGCCAACTTAGATGTTTTAAGTTTTCCTAGAATATTTCACAATCCATTTAGAAGGAGATATTTAAATGTTATGTTTCAGACTCTGTCTCTTAGAGCGAAGTCCATTCTGATTCTAAGAAAACACAACCTGCTTGGATTCACTGAAGCTAATGTCAGGTAAAACTAAGCACATAATTTTTGATCATCATCAATTATGACCTGCCTAAAAGTTCATTTGCATATATCTATTCCTCCAGGGAACTGAAGTCTTTGGAAGAAACAAGCTGTCCAGAATCATGCAGGTGACATGCTTATTCTTAACCTCCAATTGCCAACATGGACATCTCCTACCACAGTTCTCATTGGACAGCTGGTACCAAACTTCAGCTCTATGATTCTTAGAAGCTACCTACCTGGAAACTGTCCATGGTTAAGGCCACAGACTCAAAGACCAGGTGTCAGTTTCAGTCTTTGTAAGAATTGCTGTCAGATACCATGTCCAATAGAGCTTTGTGGGACACAGCCATCTCTGTCAATCAAAATTTCTAATTAAAAATCAGTTCATGTTCCTTGAAGTCTTGACCAGCTGGTAAGCAGCTGTACAATAAATTCCACTTCTCTGAGAGATCTGCTACCACCTCAGGGTTCTACTTTTCCTTCTTAAAAAAAAAAAAAAGGAAAGTTGTTTTTTTTTCCTTAAAAAAATGTTGTCTTGAGGACTCCTGTGATTCCAAAGAGTCCTAAATCAGTGTCACTGATTGATAGAAAAAGTCAGTGCACGCAGTACATACTGTTGGATAATGTAGAAAAAAACTCCCTATGAATACACTTATATGCTGTTGAAAAGCTACCCTGACATTCAGTGGAAGCATATGTATAAAGACAGATACTGAGGGCTAGTTTCAGATCCAAAATGTGTCTTGATTAGGCAAACCAAAAGATGATAATTCAAATGCTAATACAATATGTGCAGGTGAGAAATGAAAGGGAAAAGCATAAGAATACAGACATTACTTTGAATGACACTCCTCCCTTTGTGATACATAAATGATACACGTAAGAATAATCATCACTTTGGTCAGGAAAGGTGTAGGATGTATTCACATAAACTGAAAGGCAGCCAAACTCAAAGCCTGGTGTACAGCAGATGCGTAAGCCTCAGCAAGGGAATCACATTGACAATTTGTATGAGCAAAGCTTACTCTGCATTGGGCATTCAGAAGAGTGCCTGCTATTAATTCTGATTCATCTGTACCCTGTATAACTTGATATAATACTTTCCACCCTTCTTTTCTGGTGTGCAGCATCATCAAGCTCTGTGAGATAACATTTAATTTTACATTACGTGTTGAGCAGCTCCTAATATAATTAGTCTTAATGTAATAGTGTAATTTGGTTTTGGATGGGAAGATTTACAAAGAAAATTAGAATAGATGAATGCACAAAGCTCCAGCTGGTGCTTATACCTACTCCCACAGAAGAAGAATATTGCTATTTGCAATCCTATGAAAGATGAGATAATTCGGATAACAAGGATCAACAAAGGGTGATGCAGCAGTTGGTTGAAACAGAAAGAAATCCACAGACAAATCCTGAACCATGTGGGATGTAAAGCATGCCAAAGCTGGTAGCAATCCAGAAGCGTGCTATACGGGAAAATAAATATTGCAGTCCATAAATGTACCACATGGTGCAAAACAGCAAGTGGCAACAGCAACAAGAACAGTAATAACTGACCAACCAACTTGAGGGCTTCAGTTGAAGAGGGCACTTGACTGAAAACTACTGGGCACCTGCTTCAGAAATGCAGGAATTTGTGTTTGCACAATTGATCAGTATTCTGCATAAAAGGCTGTATGACTTTCATCCTTGGAGGTTTTCAAAATCCAGATAGACAAAGCCATGGCTGATGTGATCTTGTGTTGGTGAAAGTCTTGCTTTGAGCAGAAGGCTGGACTAGATGACCTCCAGATATCCCTTCCAATCAACAGTTCTACAATAAATAACTAAAATTTCACAGAAACAATGTCAATTACTATTTACATTTTCCAAAACCCAACCTCAGAAGAGTGTATCTATTTTAACATCTGGATAGTCTTGTGTGTGTAACAGTAAATAGCTACTCACAAAATGAAGACTAACATTTAGTAAATGAAGAAGGTGTTAGTGTTTGCATGTACCAGCACTTGAAGACCTTCAGCCAGCTCACCTGAATCAGACATACATCATGTCTAAGCTTTTCTGAGCTTCAAATGACCATGAAGAAAAAAACACATCATGAACAATCCTGTTGACCGCTAATTCCTGTTTTACCAATTTAACTTCTGTTCCTTACCAAACTTTGTTTAACTTTAGGCATTTTTGATAACATTTCCACTTTCTGAGTTGTTCCAAGACGAACACTTGGCTTGCAAACAGGGTATTCCCAAGGACAGACACTATTTTGACTGGTTCAAAAGTATTAGCAGTTCCTGACATCTAGACTATTTTGGTCTAATACTTCACTCGCTGGAATCCCTGAAGAAGGCACAGCAGTGTTAATCTGGGGATTACATTCAGGTATATTTGAAGAAAAGAATAAAATAGGAAAGTGTAGACTTTGTATTAAATATAGTCAAACTCTGCATGTGTGAATCTGTGTGCACACGCACACGCACATACATGCTTTAGGCTTACCCAGATGGTCATAGCCAGAGGGAAAACAGACACTTCAAAGAGTCTTCAGGAGAAGTTTGTGTATAGGCAGTGGGAAAGTTCTACAGATGGTGCTTCTGTCTGGCAAAGCTTTGAGGAATAATGGAAGGAACTATCTTGATGGGGTTCTGTGGTTAGCCATATATTTATTACATTAAACAAATGAAGCAGGCTCACAATTAAGTGGTAAACTTCCGGACAGAAAGTTCAAAAGGTTATCTTTCTAGCAGCACACCCCTTACTAAGAAATGGGTGAGGTTTACAAAAAGGTGAGGAGGTGACCATGTGATTCACATTCGCTTGATACGCTGCAGGAGAGAAACCTTTGCATCCCTCATCAGTAGACAGGCTGGATCTCTTGATCACAGGAAAGTGCAACTGGAGGTGATACAAAACGCAATTGTTATTTTTGTATTTCCTACAGTATTTTATACTTACTTCATTATACAAATGTTCTGGCAGGCAGCCTGAACCCTGATCTCTCAAGGCTAAAAGAACCAAATAAAAAAATCCCATCTGGAGGCAGGTGATGAGATCCTTACCAAAATTATACATAAGAACATGCAGTAATCTCAAACCTAAATTAAATTAGATATCTGATCAGTGAATTCTCCCCGAACACTTCTCCCTCAACACTTCCATCTGGACACCAACTCAGATACTTGGGTGTAAGGAAGTTTCTAACAGACATGGAGATACCTCTGTTAAATCCTCATAATCCCTTCTGGCCCATTCAGCACCATGACAGATTCTTCTCTTACAACACTAAAGAAGAAAATGTTCGTGTTAGAAAGGCTTTTCTAGCACTAGTGGAAGACAAATTCCTCTCCTTGGTCACAAAAAGGACTGATGTGATCACTGCTTCCCTTGCAGATTTGGGCCCTACATCCCAAAAGAAGTACCACTAAAAATCACTGCAAAATGACTGTCATTGTAAATTCCAAATGAGACCAATGTCCACACAAACATATTTTTACTATATGTCTTAGCAAAGCATGCCTCACTAAGCAAAGTAGTAACTGCAAACCAGCTGTATCTCTTCTTGACTAAATACAGGCAGTATAAAAACCAAAATAATGCAAATACATAAATAACTTTTTTTTTTTCAGGTATTTCTTATTCTGCAAACCAACATTAAGTTCTGCCTTGTCCAAAGTGCTTATGCCTCAGCTATATAGCTGGGCTGTACTTCTCTGTACATATTACTTGGATATTGATGAAGATGTGCGTGCTTTCAAGTCTGTTACAACAGAGCTGTAATAAAGCCATGTCTAACTCTTCTTGGTAGGACTCCTGTCTCTTATCAGGATAACTTGCAGCTCTCCTGCTTAATTCGCTTTTGAAATTCCCTTCCTATTAGTTGCTCTCATTTACTTTGATCATGTGCAGCCTGGATGGATCCAGCTTAGGTAACCAGATGACTTCTACTGTCACAGTGCAGGTCTGCTGCTCTGCTAGGGGTTATCAGCAAAGCAGCAGGGTCAGCAAGGGGAACGTACAACTGTGTCCCAATTCATATGCACTATATCGGTCTTCACTGAGGCTTAAGGAGAGTGTAAGCTAGGACAGTGTAGCATGTACTGGGTTACTGAGTCACTAGCTTTTTCTTCAATGAATGTGGGGACCAGCACTTGAAACAGTGTGAGAGAAAAAAAAAAACAACCCTATCCAGAGGAGGGAAAGGACATAAAGCAACATACAGCACTGCTTTCCAAACGCAGGAGGAGGGAGGACCGTACTCTTCTGTGGTCCCACATTCTCCCACAGCCTAATCTGGCATGTACAGGTGAGCTATTAACAGAAAGATCAGGAGACAACCTTACACTTCCAGCCTTTGCACCAAACAACAGAGCAAATTTCACAAGCTTTTCCCTCCTGAAAGCTAACAAAACAGTGCAATTTCAGCTTCAGCTGTGGTGTTTTTCCCCATATTTAAACTGATTTAGAGATAGAAGTATCTGCAGTTTGCCAACAGAGTCAGAAAACAGGTGAATAAACTGACTGACACATGGCAACTTCGCATAAACACAACATAATTCCGAGGCCATGCCCAACAAAATGACTGGAGACCTGCTTGCAGTGAAAGTGGCTGCACCACACATATATATGAGTAATTACTAGTTGAACCAGAACTAATTCTACAAAGAGCTATAGCAATTGTTAGCCAAATTGAGTCTGCCATGGCAGATGCTAAAATAATTGCTCAGGGGGATTACAGGCCATATCCAAGTAGTTAATTCATTGGAAGTGTAATCTTCAGAGTGGCAATGGATGAGCAGACAAAATGGTAGCAAAGAGAGCACAGATCTTTAATCAAACAAGCACTACTACCCTTCTTCCTCACCTTCTATTTCCCTATTTGTATGAAGAATTCATACTTCAGTTAATGATCAAAACTGCATATGTTTGCTTACTAGGTAGCCTGAGCAAACTTCCCAATGGCATGGGTTTGGAAAATATGGAGCATTTTGCTAATGCATTGTACAGTCATCAGTAATGAAACACATGAACTCATTGTCCCTGCTGTAAATCCCTTGCATAAAAAGGGTATTTATTGTTAAATAGCTCCAACAGACACTGGTTTCAACTGGTAAGATATTTCAGCAAGCAAACATCCTCAAATATTCACACAGGTGCTGTCCACAGGAATGTCTGCATGGGTTCTTGCAGGAATAAAAACTATATTCTACAGGGAGGGCTTTTGTACAAAGGATATTTGTGTATTTCTCAACTAAAGAAGAGAAAAAAATCCCAGGTGACTTGTCTGATCAGTATGAACTAACCCTTAGCTCTACTCAGATGCAATTCCTAGCAGAGCAAAGGCTTATTTGTGTCCATCCAAGTCCACAAAATAGAGGTTATAGAGGATGTTATTAGCAAAAAGGTCACATTCTGGCTGTCTGCAAGAGTGCATAAGTCCCTGCAGAAAGGAAAGCCACTTGGAGAGAGAGAATTGGTTAGACACTGAATTTACTTTGCATTATTCTCTGAGTTTTGAATGCACGCTGTTAAAATTGGTCTATCCCTGAGCACTGATTACTTGTATATTTGTACCTCCAGGACACAGACACAAAGCAATAAAACAATACCATATCATTTGGCAGAACTGACGGTAGAGGAAACAATGCTTGACATAAACCAGATAAAAATAAATATTAGACAAATATACACCAGTCTACTGCATACTGAGAACTCCAAAGTGGCTTTTATGAGTTTATAAGCTTGGATGTGTGCAAAAGAAAACAGTAACATCAGCTTTGCAGCCAGGTTGCCATCCTTACTCACGTTGAATAGTATTTCACTTCACAAAGCATACATTTACAGCTCAGCACGATGAAGCAGGAGAGGATCCGTTACCAAATGTGAAATAGAAAGCCTTTTCTACATATGTTATACAGAGGTTCAGCATAAGAATTTCAGAAGGTAAGGAAAACAAGTCTGCAGCCACTTTCCAAATCACACAGGGCTTTACAGTCTAGGTCCTCCTGAACTGCTTCTGGAAGTGACAGCAATCCAACAAAGGCTGTTGTGGCAAAGACAATACATGAAACCCATTTCTATTAAACAAAGAAATAGGTCACTGTGTAATGTATGTGATGAATTTTCTCAGTGGACATAAGAAAGTGTTGTAGATGCCTAGAAAGGGCAATTGCACAGGAGAAAAAAGGGTGATTGTAAATATCAAGTAGACTTTGCAGCCCCTTGGACAAATGGGAAAATCACAGCCTGTCAAGCTAGAAGTTACAGCTCTGTAGGGTGTCCTGAGATGAGAGACATACATGTGGGGAACTGGGAATCACAGCTGTACTGCAGGCAAGACAGGGACTGCCCTGGAAAGCAATATTGTTGCTCACATCTCCTCCTGCCTCAGCACCACCAGCCATCCTCACCATTATTCTCTAGGTAGATGCTTTCACTAAGCAAACATAGCAGTTCTGCTAGTCCAGTCTGATATGAATGGAATATTTCAATGAAATGGTTTTTGAACACTGTTAGTGATTTTTCACCTTATAGGAAAGATACACATTGGAAGAAAGGATGGAAAAACTTTCACAACTTTAACTGTTTCTTTTTGCGTTCAGAAGGATCTGTCAAATCTAATTCATTACAGCCCTCATCCAGACTTTTCTATAAGATACTTAAATGTCTGCTTTCAACTGCAAGAGTCACCACCAGAAAGTCATAAAATAAAATAATGGGATAACTAGGGTTCTAGTACATATGCATATTACATATACACGTATATATTGAATATGCGTATACATAGCATATACACTTGCATATTAGCTGATTAACAGCCAATGTGATTGCTTTGAATTCATAGTTCTCTTTCATTCAATCCTCCTCTCAGATTTGGATACTTAAGATGTCCAAAGTGGTGGTACTACCACACATACAGAGGCAGGCAATTTTCAAACACTCATGCTGTAACCTCCTCTCTAGTGACCTGATGAGAGACAGCACACTGTGCCATTCAAATAATGTTTACAATTAATATGCTTCTTTAAAATGGCCATTTCCAAAAAGGAAGACTTCTATCCACCATCATCAGAATAAAAGTACAATCCAAACTAGTCACTACTGCCTGCAAATGAGCCATCAGAAAAACACAAACACAAGGATATTCCAGTTTGGAGTATCTAGTGTGCTTCTGATACAGAAGTTATGAAAACTGACTTATTCTTACACAAGATTTTTAGGTCTGTCACTGGACCTGTTTTTTACTTTCAGCATTTATCAATTGTTTAAGTGTATACACTCCATCTAATTTTTAAAGCTGAGCTTTTATTAATTCTTCAACTATATGTGGTATACACATACCAAATAAGCACCCTTCTGACAGACAGGCCATTGCTTGGTGAACTTTTGGATGAGCAAGTTGACCTGTAACATCTGTTGGAGATACTGTGTGGAAAATGCCTCACTATATCATGCATTTATTTGATGTTTTCCCTATGGACAAGAAACAACAGACCTTACATTAGGGTCCTGCAGGCTGGAGGTCTTACTGGGATTTACAAAAGAGGACTCTTCTTTCACAGCCTGTTAAAAGAAGGAGCCAAAGTTTAGTAAGACATCCATATACTTAGGATAATACAACTGTTTATTAAAAATATACCCCTGTAAGCACCCCAGAAAACTGCAATACCCCAAATTACTACTCTGCCCACCTTTAGAAGGCACAGCAATGTTTTTTAACTCATCTCAACTTGATTTTCACTGTGAGATTCACTGCAATGATCTACAATGTACAATGTGCAGAGCAATAGTATTAGGAAGAGATTGGATAGGGTTAAAGAAGAAAGAAACCATTGGTTCCTCCAGAAAGCATTTGAGCAGAAGTAATAAAAATCAGCCCAGGCAAACATACTGTAGTCAAGTTGTTCTTTTAATTGGAGTAGAATAAATATTTAGGTAGTCTAATCAAAATCACGATGCCAACTTTTCATGCAGACTTAAAAAAATTAATTGAAAAATGGGATCCCCTCCATATAATCACACTGTACATACAAATCACAGAAAATCTCACCCATTATTGCTCTCTGCTAAATTACAGAGTCCTGTCTCTCACATAGCATTTGTCTATAGATTTGAAAATACTAGTATCGCAAAATGACTTACATGAAAATTACTTGTTTACACAGAAAACACCCAATTAAGGCAGGTGTTGGTAGATTATACTCTTCAACTGAGATGCAGGGTTCCACGGTCTATGTGTAAATGCCAGTGTCAGTGCAACAATGCACTCCTCTACAGAAAATACTGTCTGAAGACACATGAGTATCTCCAAATCAGTAATGGATTTGGCAGGCTCTGACATTTCCATCCTGATAAATGGTCCTACAACAGAGCGATTTTTCAATGTTGAATATCTGAACCGTAATAATTTGGGTCCATTGGTCCAGATCAAATTGAATTAAATGTGTCAGTCCCTCTTCAAATAAGACGAGACAGGTTCCTTCAAATCCATCAAATCCAAGTCAAAGGATTTTACAGGCATGTAAAAATAGTGTAAATTTGATGTGAGACCTTCCATTCAATAAACATTGATATATTCCATTTGAGGGTGCTTATAAGAAAAAGGAACAAAATCAAAGCTGAGTTTCTCCTATAACTTAGCAAAGAACTACAAATTATCAGTAGGAATACCCAGTGCTTGGGAAAACTTCCCAAGCTGTGATAGTTTTAGGTTCATTTCCCCCTTGTGCCAGAGAGAACAAAACCCTCATTGCCACTTCCCAGGTCATTATTTACCAGATCTTCAGCCACGGTGGGAAAAGGATGTTACAGCTTGTACACATAATTAACTGTATGGGCAATTAAACTGGAACCACTGGGAGCTTAGCAGAGAGTGAACTCTGTCTTGGGTCTACTGAAGCCCAGGCATGTATTTTAGATACAGGTTAGGGAGCAACTCTAATAGAGTTGTTGCACCTTATATATTGATGCCAAAACCACCAACAGCAAAGAGCGAACCCTCTGAACCTCACCAGCAGGTTTATCCTTCCCCTAGGGAGCTGGTTTACACAGAGGAAGCTAGTTTAGAGCTAGCTTAGAGGAGAATAGGATCAGCAGTTAGGCACTGGGGGAGCTCCACCCCAACAGTGTGCTTTTATATATCTGGGTTTAATCTCCATCAGCCAGAGGTTTCCTTAGTCCTAGGCAAATGTATTAATGAGTCAGACAAAAGTGGACATAATCACACCAGCACCACTTTTGTAACTCAGCCACCAAATGTTTTGCAGCTAAGGTTATCAGTGAATTAGCATCACACCATTAATAATTTCAGGACCAGGACTGCAATTTTTCAAATGTTAATAAATTAATAACTTTAAGAAATTTAGCTCTGCTCTAGTAGCTTTGTCTAGCATTTTGTTTATTCCAAATCTAGTGCTTTCTTGAAAGGAAAAATGGGTTTTATGGAATTGAGAGAAAGCATAGAAAGTCATTCTTTGTTGGCATAGATGAGCACTGAAGTAATCTTCCTTTGTTCTACAGAAATTATAATGCTTTCTATAAAGCTGCTGGGTTTCGGAAAGCTGTAAACATGAATCTGGCTGTCAGAAACTTAATACGCAGTCTCTTCTTCCACACTGATGTCTTAACAATATTTTATTGTTAAGCCTGACAAGCTAGCTGCTTACTATGTGTCAAATGGGCTACTTTTTAATACCATAAATTTTACTTTATTCCAATTTTCACCGAATTAATTGAGCTGCATTTTAAGATGCACTTGAACACAACAATAGAAAAAAGAATATGGAGATCAAGGATGCAGTGCAGCAGCTGTGACCAGGAATGAAATTATTAGAATTCAACCTACTTAAACACTATAAGCCATGGACCTTATTAGCCAATTGAGAGGTCTTTGATTTATTAGTCCCTAATAGCTGACCCTTGTTTTCTTTCAGGTCCATGACTACATTACCATTCTCTTTTTCCTTCTCTGCATTGGAAGTCTAAGCCTGCATCTCAAGTAGTGGTGTATTCGGCATGTAAACGGCATGATCAGCATCCTCATGAACTTCTCTTAGTATTAATTTTCTCCATTATTATTCATGCTTTAGACAACATGAAAGACTCCTGTACACACAAGTAAGTGGTGCACATCAGTGAATGAGCAATCCAACTCTAAACTAAAGGGAGAGAGAGAGCATGCAAAAAAATGGAGTGGCCTGAACAGCCTCTGGTGATGAGGTGTGTACACCAGGTGACACAGCTGTGCATTAGGCAGATACATATTAATAAGGATGGGCTAATTCTCTTCACCCTATGCCTCTCCTCCATGTCTATGAATGAACAGACACAGGAAAATGTACCTGCAAATGCTTCTGCAAAGGGCTTCATCTATCAGGAACTGTACTTGCTGGCTTTTGGTTTGTTTTCAGAAGGAGGTCAGTAAATCATCAGGTGATAACATGTTTCTTTTGTTTTCCTCCTAACCCTGTAAATCACATTCACTAACTATACAAGGACTTCCTCAGCCTTACTGAAAAGATGTATCCTGGGCTGCATCAAAAGGAACGTGACCAGCAGGTTGAAGGATGTGATCCTGCCCCTCTACTCTGCTCTTGTGAGACCTCACCTGGAGTGTTGTGTGCAGTTCTGGTGTCCTCAGCATAAAAAGAACATGCAACTGTTGGAACAAGTCCAGAGAAGGGCCACGAGGATGATCAGGGGACTGGAGCACCTCCCCTATGAAGACAGGCTGAGAAAGTTGGGGCTGTTCAGCCTGGAGAACAGAAGGCTGCATGGAGACCTCATAGCAGCCTTCCAGTATCTGAAGGGTGGCTACAAGGATGCTGGGAAGGGACTCTTCATGAGGGACTGTGGCAATCGGACAAGGGGCAACGGGTTTAAAATGAAACAGCTTAGACATAAGGAAGAAGTTCTTTACTGTGAGGGCAGTGAAGCGCTGGAACAGGCTGCCCAAAGAAGTTGTGAATGCTCCATCCCTGGTGATGTTCAAGGACAGGCTGGACAGAGCCTTAGGCTGGTTTAGTGTGAGGCCTCCCTGCCCATGGCAGGGGGGTTGAAACTGGATGATCTTAAGGTCCTTTCCAACCCAAACCATTCTATGATTCTATGTGACTGTAAACCAAGAGTTACACCTGTACACAGCTCTCACAATATGATTCCCAGATGGTTTGCCTTCAGTTGAAAAAAAGCACACATGCTAGGGCCAAGATTTCAGTTTCTACTGCAGGATGCCGTCCATCAGTGACACAGGGGAGTTTAGTCAAGGCTAGCAGGAGATGCTTGGTGGGGAATGTACATGGAGAGCTGGGCAGAGGCTCTGTCACCCACAGAAAGCCCAGCAATAAGCCGTGTAAGGACATAGGCAAAACCATGGAGCTGTTCAGATCTCCCTACCTAAAGCAGATTCTTCCCTCACCCAGAGGATGCTGCTCTGAGAGGGAGATATTTGAGGGCATAGCAGACCTGGAAACTTCATTTATACAGAAGCAAATTAATTTAATAATTACCCAAAGAGAAACAAGCTGGATACCAGATTGCAAGCCAAACAAAATTAAAGGTTGATCCATATAATCCATCCACACAATATCATTCTCTTTTCTTATCTGCACTGGGCTCAGAGCAGAAGAAAAATTATTAACATTCTGATTTCATATGCCATTAACTTTCTGGATGGTGTCAGAAACAAAGGTAAAGCATTACTTTATCGTAGTAGAGACAAGAAACATGCCTGGACAGAAATGTCATTGCACAGGCTCTCTTCATAGATGATTGCTAAGAAACAGTAGTTTCACCAAAAGATGAAAAGAGGAGAAAAGCACTTAATACCAAATTGTATCCAGAGCTGCCTAAGAGACCTACCTTTGGGCTGCCAGGCTTATCCTGATAGTTTTCCGCCTGCTTGTCAGTTGACTCCTAAGCACCCATAACCCCCCTGGCTGCTTTCCTGGCAGCCTCGTCCTTTGGAGCCTTAGAAAGCAGATGGATGCTCCAGGGACCCTGCATCAGACCCTGCTGAGCTTTCCAGCAGGGCTGGGAACACTTTCTAGCCTGTAGGAGAAACTCCATGCATGAATTCATAAGCCCTGTTGGCTGGATTTGCCTGTCTAACCTGGCCTTGAACACTGCCAGGGACGGACCATTCACCATATCTTTGGGCAACCTGTTCCAGTGCCTCATGACCCTCACATTAAATCTAACCTGAACTTCCCCTGTTTGAACCCATTACCCCTTGTCCTGTTGCTACAGTCCCTGTTTGGAGATCTTTAAAGGTAAGGGAGCAATGGCTCTCACTGCAGTGGCCTCTAAATACTTCTCTATCCTGGTGGTTTCTGGATGCTAAGGAGGCCTGACGCATACCAGATTTTTCAGCTCTTCACCAATGTTTTGGTCATTTGTCAGCCAAGCAGATTGTTGGCTGATCCCATTAGATAATACAGGCTAAGCAACACATCATCAGGAAGAACGCTCTGCCAAGATAAACCTACCTTGGTGATTTAATATGTCAAATGTATCCTTTCAGGCAGAAAAGCATCATGGTTAAGTCTCTTGGAAACAGACTACTCTGTTTTTCTCCTGAACAGGGCCTGGCACCATGTGTCTCCTGGGCTGTGGCGGGGCTCCTATACATCACTGCAATTAACAGTACTTGTCTTATCATGTACTAGCACTTACAGACATGCCAGCTAGCAGACATAGCTGACATATCCACAATGCACTGTCACAGTCTTGTGACACCACTGCCACATTTGCCTCCAGTATCCTGGGGAATAAATTAAAGATTTCCCTTTTCCCACATTCTGTTTATCAAAATCCTCCCTCCCCTTCTGTACCTCAGGAAGACTGCTACATCATCTCCTCAGCTCCTTGCCTGAGTCTAAGGTATCCTTGCTGACACGCTTCTAATGAGCTGCCATGTATTGTATATTGATCACGCACATTCAAAATCTTGTGGTTTTATACATCTGACACCCTTCATTTCCTGTAGCCTCACAGAAAACCTGTTTCCCCGTGGCAACTGAACACAGAGAATTCGAAGCTGAGCCATTTTCAGATTCCATTGTTATGAGCAATTATAACTGATGCTGCTGTTCCAGTTGAGAGTTCCAGCGCAGTTGCTTCTTTTTACTTAGCCTGAAATCCGCCAGTGAGTTTATTGCTCATCCAAGTGGGTGACTAACAGCAACAGCTTTAGCAAGGAAGGCATCATGTACATAAGGAGCTGTGCAAGCTTCGCCCACAACCTGAACACCTCAGCTGTGACCTGTTATACTCACGTAATTCTGATCTCTGTGCAAAGACTGTCAAATTGTGCAGTAGCTCAGGGCTGTGAATAAGCACGGGTGGAGGGAGGGAGGAAAGGAGAAGGAGAGGGAAGCAAACAGCATCTAATTCATGATGGAAAGATGTTCAAATGTCGGAAAAAACTGATCCTGTCAAGGTGTTTAAGCCAACATCTAGTGAAAGCTAAGAATTCCTCTGGGCATCCAGAAGGATTTGTTTAAGTCCTATTATAAGAAAGATGGCATAAGATTATAAATCCTCAAGTGCCTTCACCTCACCTACTCTATTTTCATTCATGACCTGATTGAGGTTTGAATCCAGATCCCCGCCTGTAACTGAATAAAGCTCCAAAGACCCAGCTCATCTAAGGTGATTTTCTTCTCGAAACACATGACAAAAGCACCTGGACTTTGAAGTTGACAAGTCCTCACACTTGAATTTCTCCTTAAAGGAGACAGCACAATGAAAAAGGCAAAGAATCATGAAAAATGTAGATAAGACAGACCAGCACTGTGACTCACCTCACTTATGCACCCTTTCTACCATAAATAATGATTAGATCCCAGTCTCATTTGCATTTGCAGCCATGGCTTGCATCCCCATAGAGAGCACAGGCAGCAGGATGACACCTCTACCTGTGCATGTCCTGAGACATTTGCTGTACCACAGTGCAGTCCTTTCCTCAGGTAACTCCTGACAGCATAAGCACCTCGCACTTACGTATTTGCAATACGTGAAGCAAAATGACATGATCATGATCTGTCCTTGTTTCTAGGACAGGGAGGAAAAAAAGAGAGATGGCTATCTAACTGGCCTAAAAATTTGCATGTGCATAAGCCTGTGAAGAAAGTTAGTATGTGAAAGGAGCTAGATGACTGAAGGTTCCTTTGTTCATCGTAAATGTCCCTTTGTTTACTCAGAATCAAGGCAGAGGAATCAACTGCTCAAGAACCCAAGCCTGGCTGATAGAAGATACCCAAGAGTTTCCCTTGGGGTTGATAAAGTTTTATGCTCTTTGTAAATAACTCCAGATCTCCAAACTACCTTTAACCACCCATAACGTGCAGCAAGGAACAGCTCGGGTGGTAATGTTACCTCTATTTGTCTTCCATAAGCCACACTGCAGAAAGGTATCTTAAAATGAGCTTGGCCTTCCCTTGTCTGCAGAGAAAGATATGAGTAGTGCAAAAATCAGCTACAGAAGAAATCTGTGATAAACAGGATCTTGGTTTCTTGCCTGTGGTAACCTGCCAAACTTGAATTAATCCAAAGAAATTTTTGGTAACAGGTGGAGAACACAAACACCACTTTACAGAAGACAAACTTCTAGAACACAGCACACACTGCCCTGCCGAGATATCTGTACATTTGCTCAGGAGCCTGTGTTTAATTCTAAAGAGAATTAGAATCTGCCCTAGCCAAAGTGGATATAAATAGCAACCAAAACCTGCTAGCATCTCTTCTCCATCAGTTGGACCATGAACTGTTTGGCAAAAAGGACTCTTTGTGATACTAACAAGTCGTTTGCTCAATCACAGCATATCAGCACTGACTCATGCAAGCTGCAAAGGGTTTTAAATGCCAGGCAGAGCTGGTCTTTTGTATTCTGTCAGTTCCTCACTGCTGCTTTATACCACTCCCTCTCAAATGAAGAGTCTGAAATAAATGCAAAAAAAAAAAAAAAAAGAAAGAAAAGAAAGAAAGAGAAAAGAATTAAAAAAAAAAAAAAGAAGAAGAAAAGATGTCAGTTGCTTCCCAGTGTTTAGTGCTCCCCTGGAGCTTAATTATGTGGGAACTGTGATACGCAGTCTGTCAGCTAGAAGGTGGCAGATCCCTCTGGCACAGTTTGAAAGGTGTGTTGTGAAACACTACTTGTTTGCTCCAGGCCTACAGGAATTGTACGGCATGCCCTGTGCAAACCACAGGTTCCCACAGTTCTGTATGGGTTCTTCATGTTTCTCACCTCTGGTATCTGTGGCAGCGTGCTCCTGGATTCAGCTTCCAGCACCCCCATGCGCACTGGAGTTTGATTCTCCATCTAGCAGAACGGCACATAAATATTTCCATCTTCACCAAATAAACAAACTCACTCATGTTAGTTTCCTGCTGCTCTATAACTCTCAACCACATGCAGGGCTCAGTGATCAGCACCATAAACTTACAAATTTTCAGTCTCTAAATCAGGGCTATAGCCATGGGAGATGGTGTATTGCCCCCTAGGAACGCAATAAAAAGCTCTTCAGCTTAATTCTGAAATGAAGCAGTGCAGAGACTATCTTCCAGAATATATTTTCAACAGTATTGCATAATTTCCCCTGTTTTTACTTTTTAACTCATAAGCACTGGAATCATTCATTTCTGTAGCTCTCTCTTGTGTTGGTGTCTAGCTGCCATAAAGATAAAGCTACAGAAAATTTCTGTCCCAGTTTGTATTTTTCACTTGCAAACGTTCACTCCATTCTCAGAATTAATGAGGAACAGCTTCTTCTTCTACTACACGCAGGAGGTGCCTTCATGAATTTGTCACATCCTGATGTTAGTAGCATATGGTATTGAAAATATTCCTACTGCTTAGGAATAGAGAGCTGTTACAAACATTTCAAGCAATAGTTTGTTAATTTTGGATGTGATTCTACAGTGCACCAGTATTTTTCTCATGCTTTTACACCCAGCTGTATAATGAAGATGCTCCATGAAGTTTCATAAATGATGACTTAGACCACAGATTTTGGGGGCCTTTAAAAGAAAATTTAATTTCAAATAGTGCATGCATAAGACAGATGTGGTTCTTTCTTCTTCCTTTACAAAACAAAGAGGAGCAAATCCCCATCTTTTTTGTGATACCCTGAAATAAAGGAAGATATATGCAGTACATGAGGAAAATCAGTCTGTCTTGCTTTACCGCTCAAGGAATATAGGCTGTGCCTTACAGAACATAGATATGCTTCTTGTCCTGGCTGCCTTGTAAGTTGAAATGTAACAGTACAGAAAATGAGAAATGAGAAATTGGAGTCTTAAGAATAAGGCCAGAGGCAGGACTTCTCTGGAATTTAATATGGAACTGGCATCAAAGGATAGAATTGGGCAGAGGATAGCACAGTTAGACCTCCAGGTATATCGGGCAGCAGGGTATGTCAGATAGGGTCAAAGAGGGGCAGGATCACAGCCCTGGAAGAATACATGGAGTTAAATGGCTGTCTTCAACAAAGCAACTATTTCTTATCTGCTCCCTCAAAGGATGCTGTGTCTCTGGGCAGTGTAATGCCATCCCAGCTTGCTTTTCCCAGAAGAGACTGAATTTCCACTGGGAAATGGCTTAGCTACTGGTATTCAGCTAGTTTGAGTTGATGTTTGGGGGTTTGGGGGGTATGATTTTATAGTATGCTGGTACAGTGGTTTATTAGGGCCTCCTGTAGCCCCTTTCTCTCCTCCCATATACTAGATGACAGATGGTGTATTTCTACTCATTCCTTCATAATGAATATTTCGTCTACCCTTACCAGTGCTTGTGTAGCCACAGCTTTTTATGGTAATGGCTGACCATTGCCTGGTTTTTGTCTACTTATTTTTGCAATGGGTAATCTCATAGCTGACAGGAGGGGAGCTCAAGCACAGAAGAACTCATCTCTAAGTGCACAGGCAATTTTGTGTCTAAGCAGGGAGCTGAATGAGGATTTCCAAGATTAAGGTGGCATCCTTATTTACTGGCTGTAACTCTTAAGCCATACTTTGTTACAGCACTGAAAGCTTCAGGGATTTCAAACTGAACCGTATGCCATTATTTTTCCACAATACATGCTACCCTGCAACAGTCCTTTTTCCCCCTCCTTCAGCCTGAATTCATAGGACTTTTCTCATTGATGCCAATCCTACAGACACCTACTCAATCCAATCTGACTGCTAAAGCCTTGTGCAAAAAAATACAGGTAAAATGGAAAAAAGGTAAGTTCAGCTTGCTCTGAAACTTAGTTACAACAGAGCAGCAGCTAAAGCATACAGTTACAGCATGCATGAAAAAGCAACCCAAGATTTTCTCCCTTGGAAAGCCTCAGAGTGTAAAATTATAGAATCATAGAATGATTAGGATTGGAAAGGACCTTTAGATCATCTAGTTCCAACCCCCCTGCCATGGCAGGCAGGTGAACTGAGAGATGCATACGTTAAGCACAGTTCCTATCTTGCCTTAGTAATGCTGTATTCTGAATGCAGCAGCACACACTGCTTCCAGTCTTTAACTATCCAGTCAAACATGACCATTAAGCATATTCAGTAGAAAATACAAATGTGAGAAATATACCATGACATCCTGTAGAAAAGACACACAGGAAAAAAACAGAGGGCAAACCCAAGGGCAAACATGCTGCATAAACCACAGTTGAAATAACACAGAATTCAGAGAGGTGAGAGAACTGCTTTAAGGAAAAACTGAAAGAAAAACCCCAACTTCCTTCCCCACATGCTGTCAGATTTACGGTTTCTGCTCTTGAAATCTAGGGCAGTCAGGATAACAAATTTTGATACTTCCCTAGGTCTAGCTAGACCAGATGTAATCTGGCTCTCAGATGAAAGATCTGCTAGGGAACAACAAATACACAAAGATGATTGTTAACAAAATCCTTTGCAGGGCAAGTTGACCTGTTCTGTTGTTATGAAAAGAAACAAAGCGATGGAAATACCAACACAGTTTGCATTCAAGGAGAATAGCATGCACAAGGATACGACAGGAACTTTGAATAGGAGTCATACCAGTCTTTCTACTTCTCCTTTTGTTCCTAAAGCATTCTATTTGGCTTTATTTTTGGCACCAATGGCATTATCTTTTGTCCACAAATAACACTTGAAAAGAATCATATATTTTAGGTTTCACTTGGATTTACCTCTGGTTTGAAAATTAACTTTTTACAGTCATGCCATCTAGCATCAATTTTAAGCTGCATGACATCATTACAAGACTAGTGGTGTTTTTGAAACAGGATGTATTTGATGTAACCTCTGACCAAATACTGAAAATAGCAGCCTAAAATTCAGTCAAATGCACAAAACCAAGTAGGAAAAGAATAGACTAGCTAACATTTCACATTCAGACAGCTAAAATTAATCCCCTAAAATAAAGGTTGCATCTGGATGCACAGATACTATCTTTAGAACACCCTTAACCACAGGTTCCATGAGTGGTGGGTAGCCTCAGAAAACTCCAGAGATTACTGTTTCTCAGATACAGAGTAAATAAAAGCTACAGTGACAAAATCAAAACATGGAGATTTCCTGGGGCCTTCTCTCCTATTTTCTCAGCCTCTCTCAACCGTGTTAATCATGTCAGCTAGGACAAATTTCCTACTTCCATCGTATCAATCATTTTGAGTGCCCTGAAGAAACTGAAAAGCAGCTAGAGAGAGCTAGGTCAATGTGGATACTTGAGATAAAATAAGGTGCTTCCTCAGGAATTACGTGATTTTGGAAAATTAGTGTAAGCTATGCCAAAACTAGAAAAGAAAAACATTAAACACAGATTACCTGGGTGCCTACTCTAAAAGCAGCTTCCACTTGAGCTTTAAGGATGTTGCACTTCATATGGTCAGGTACAGATGAAGGTGAAACAGGGGCATGAAGAGTCTTTTCAGGTACTTTCTTGTCTTCGCCCTGTATTTAATATAAAAGACAAGCACAGTGACATATAATCGAGAGATAAGAAAATGGTCAAAGGTCAGATTTTTTACTTGTAACAACTTGATTCAGCAATGCTGGTTAAAACTTCTGTGTTCGTACCCGGATATGTCTTAGAAGAAAATGTTTTGAAAATATTTAATGACTTTATATTATTTTCAAGACGTGAAAAGCCTCAGGGAAGCCTGAGCAATAAAAGCAAGAAAGAGATGTGCAGATACATGGAAAAAGCTCAGCCAGGTACTAGTTCTCCAAACCTGTGATGACACTGAGGAAGCAAAACACTGTCTCAAAATATCCCACAGCAGGCAGAAGAAGGAGAGGTTCACAACACCCAACTCTAGTGAATACTGGTTTGTTATACTACCCTAAGAATGTGAAGGGGCTTTGCAAATTTAACCAGAGGGATCTGAAGGGATCTCCATGTAATTGCAAGCCAAGCAAAATCTCCTTCATCAGAAAGAAAAGAAAAATCCAGGGAATTTAAACACTGTTGCTGCTGTTTCCACTTGATGTCAACCCTTTACATATGCAGTGATCCAGATCAGAAATCTAAGCCCTCAGGATGGCTGGTTTAGTGACCTGTTCAAACATGACTTAAAGGTTTTGTGCCTACAACAAACTACATCCAGCAGCAATGTCAGCATGAATAAACTTCCCATGCAGAAAAAAAGAACACAAAAATAAAGGGGAAAAAAAAAAAGGACAATGTAAGACTAATATATAAACAAACTGGGTATGAATGAGATCAGGATTGTAAATGTGAACTCTTAATCAAACTGCAATATCATATATTTTTAAAGAAGAATTGGGCAATGGCATAGCAGCCATTGCAAACTTCCCTATTCTTCCTGGAAGAGAGACATGGATTACAGCCTAGATTATACATTCATTTTCCACTCTCATTGCTGCAAAGATTGAGTGGCCGTGTACACCCAGATAGAATAGATATGTAATGCTGTCATTCAGATTTTGTACGAAATTGGTATAAGGCATCAGTAAACCAGGGCCAGCACATCCCTGAGGTTCACCTCTGACAAAGTATTTCAAGACAGACCTGGTCATTTTTTAGCCACTGAAATTACCATAGGGTTGGCCCTTTAACTTCAAAACCTGCAAACACTGGGGAGGGAAAGAGCCAGACCTCTGTGGAGCTCTATTGAGACTACAAGGTATTTCTCACATGTAAGCAAAGTTGGCCTAGCAGACTTCTGTATCCAAAATGCCACAGCTGGCAGGTATGATTTTGAGCAGCCAAACAACTGTTAAAGGCCTGCTCATCATGGGATTTTTTTTTTTCTCTAGCAAATTCCTAACAATTTTTACATATTTATTTGCCGAGCTACCTTTACCAGTTTTAGTGGGAGATATTTTGGGACTTTTCATTCTCCCCACCTTCCTCCTAAGTGAAAAAGAAAATACTTTAAAAGTGACAGCATCTAGCTGGAGCAACTCATGGAACTGTAGCCATCTATTCAGTCTTGAATGTAATTGTAGTTCTGGCAAGCATATAAAAAAACCCCAACATGAAATATTTGTTTGCCATAAGTGTCTTTTCTGCAGTACTCATGAAGCTGAGAAGTGGAGATACTCAGAAGGACAAAATTAACTGTAAAGAAAGCACAACTTTTCCTTCACCGGTAGTCTTGGTAGCCACAGTGTACTATTACATACTTTCAAAGGGCTGCTATTATTGTCGACTTTTAAGCACATTGATTTTTAACACCACAAAGAACAACATACTAAACAGTGGCATTTCAAAAGGCCATTGCAAAATTTCACCTTTGTTTTACACTGGATGCTAATTAAATATCATTTCAGTCAAGCAAGATTAAGTAAACTGTATTTTACCAGCTAAATCAAGACAACTGGTGCTTGTTTAGGTCACAAGCTTGTTGTGTAACACAAAGTTCCAAAGTCCCATACATCTGTTATTCAGATGGATATGGATATTTTCAGTTCCCTGACTAACTTCCCCACATTGACCAAGAGCAAGATAAAAGCCCTTGTGTGTGCCCTGCAACAGGGAACCCTCAAAAGGTCTCAATGTCCCGCTGTATTCAGGATTATACCAGATAAGTCCATGTAATGGAGACTGTCCCCAGGGTGGGATCTGATGTGCAAGTCTCCAGCTGAGATTCTCAGAACTTGAGATGTCCAAACACTGATGTTCACTGACCTGGCTGAGAAGGGAAAGCTGCTGCTGCTGCTGCTAGTGGCTGCAGGCTTCTTAGAAGCCATTCCTGGCCATTCAGGTCTGCTTTAGCTCTTGTTTGGGTCACACTTTGAAGGTTTTACCTTCAATCAAGCAAAATTTGCTTTGCTTGCAGCCCACGAGGACCAGTAGCACCTTTAGTGACTGATCACACATGAAGAACAGACACTGCTGCAACCACTCCTTGGCCTCGTCCTGTTCACCAGATGTTGATCCAGCAGCTGAAGGCCACCACCTTCCTTGCCTCAGTGAAAATGCTGACTGCACACAAGCCCCATATGGGGGATCCAGACCTCCTTTAGCTTCTAAACATCTGTGAAAGGCTTCTTTGCCAGCCTGCCTTGGCAGGGACACTTTTCTGCCACAGTGCAGCACATCCTGAATCATTACTGAATTCTGCTTTCATATAGCTGATTAGCTGAGACTAGTACACATACAGTGTGTAATATGTGTAATTAGACATACAGTGTGTAATACAGTCAGTGGCAATGAAAATCCAAACTGGAAGTGAAAACTCAAATCACAGACTACAAAAAGAAGAAAGTAGCATCTTTGTACTGCAGACTATCAGTACTTGTAAGCATCTATATCAGTTCCTATTGTCCTTAATGCCACTAATCTTTACATAGAATTCTGTTCATCCCCAGGTTTAACTCCTCAAGTATAACTGCAATCAAGAAGGCAAAAGAAAAACCATACATCACCTTCTATGGCTCGTTTCACTAGTTTATAAGAAAATCAAAGATCTAAACCCTACCTGCGTTAGGAAATTCTATATACTAATCCTGCAAGAATGAAAGCTTTAATCTACTTTATTTATTGTATAATAAAGAGATCTTATATTTCCAGAATCCTTATTGCTTGCAGTGATAAGTGAAGCATAAGGATAGCAGCTGGGTATTCAAATTCTGTACCAGGTTTGCAGTTATTAAAATTTCATTTTCATTTATAAACTAAGAGCATTCTTAGTCATTAGTGGAAGTCATTAGAAAACTAAACATGGCATAATATTATTGAAACTTCCAATTATATCATTTCTTATTATGCAATTCCAAAGAATCTGAGATGTTCCTTTCAAGTGAATGTCTGGGAGTCAAACGAAAAGAAGTCATCTTCTTGCTTAAAATTGCAATCTATACCCATCTGAAAAGGTTTAAAAATGCAGAAAACCCCATTAAGTTAAGATATTTGATAACATTTCAATTTTCCATCTACACTTCTGCTGTTGCTAAAAAATAGCAATGTATTCACATCACTTTCACCACTGATGGAGAACTTTATTCTTCCAGAGAAGGAGAACACTGAAGAATTGCACTTAACTGGGTTTGATAGAAGTGGTTTGAACAAGCTCAGATATATACATGCATGAAAGTAGATGTCTTTTTTTCTTTCTATAATTGAGGTCTTAGGTTTGCTCTTCTCCTCTCAAACATTTACTTTAAATTCAATTACATCTGCTGATACGAGAACAGAAGGCAGATTTGTAGAGTCTTAGATAATGATGACACTGGCTTTGGTTTGCAAAGCTAACTGAATATTAAGTACACATACAGAATATAAAAATAGTTGCAAGAAACACAGCAAAACTACTCCTGTACTTAACATTTCAATTCTCTCTGCTTTAAAAGATTCATGCTTTGTTCCACATCACACTTTATACCAAGAGCAAGATGCATGATCTTTTGCCTCTGTGAATTTATCAATAGTCTCTTCTCAGTCAAACAGTATGTGTAGAATACACATTTAGCTGGAGACACCTGAAGAATAGAATCGATACTTTGTTTAGGAATGTCCACCTATTCTTTGTTGTTAGTCATCACTACTAGCAGAGGTAAAATTTTAATGAAGACAACCCAGATGTATAGGTTCTGAATGCACATTAGCTCTGTGAGGTCTAATCCTTTGGTCTCCTGGGATGCAACTGCATCTGCAAATGTGCATGAAAATCTACAGACTCCTTTGCCCCCTTTCCATCAGTAACTTTATTGATTTTTTTCTTTCCCCATGCAATAGCTAACACAAATTATGAACAGACATCACAATGGCAAGGCCCATATGATTATGTGTTATTCTTATTTGAGGCAAAGCGTGCAAGCAGAAGCTGCATCTTTTAGTAGAAAAATACATTTGGCAATAAACCAACAAGTAAAAGAACCCCTCGTTAAGCTGTCAGACACACAAGACCTTCCTCTGGTCAACTATCAGTTGGTCTAATGAATGATATAACTCCCAATAAATCTTGCTATGCTTCTATCCTTGCAGCAAACCTCTTTAATGCCTGGTATCAAATTTATTTTATTAAATGCTATTGCTCAGTGTTATTAGATCCTGCATCTGTCAGTGCAAAGCTTCATGATAGCCTTACTCAGTCATGGTAGCCATGTTTCCCAGGGTATACCCTCTGATCAGCATATCCCATGAAAGAGTCTCAAATATACAAACAAAGTGATTGGTTTTGTGTTCTTTTTTTTTTAAACCACAGATGATTTTTGGAGCTGCAGCAGCTTTAGGCTTTGTAGGTGTGCATGGGGCACGTAGTTCCACAGCTTTCTTGAAAGTGGTTTCATTTGCAAGCTGTCAGTAACGTAACTGGGTAGCCCTGTAACATGGTACTACCATGCCAACAAAAGGCCGTAAGCTTTGAACAGAGCTTGGAGTCATTGAGGCTCATCAGGCTCATTCTGAACCTTTCTTGATCTGCCCGCAGCTTTGTTTTACTAGTGTTAGCTGTAACAGCAATAATTTTATATAGAAAACAGTAACTCAAGCAGTTATTTTTTGTAGAATAAATATATATAACTGTAACACGATGTAGTATAAAGCTACACAAAGCTAGTATAACATGGGTTTTAAGAGGTGGAGACACAGGAGGTGGTGTAGAGGAGTGCAGGCATGGGGTGATAGGACAAGGGGTGCAGGCTGGCACTGAAGACCCCACAGCAGTAAACAACTTGCCAATGGCCAGTTAGAGAAGTGCAGACCTGAACCTGGACAAAACTGGTTTTAGAGGCAATGAAGAGAGCAAAGACATAGTATAATTATGTAAAAGCCACAATGTATAATGTGTTTGGGTGCAATATGAAGATGCAGATCGATGAAGAATCATAGAATCATAGGATAGTCTGGGTTGGAAGGGACCATCAAATGCAATTGCAACCCTCCTGTAATGAGCAGGGACATCTTCAGCTAGATCAGGTTGCCCAGAACCATATCCAGCATGGCCTTGAATGCCTACATTCAAGAAAGAAGGTTTAAAAGCATGTTTGCAAACATACAAAAGGACCCAAAGTGGATCCTAGAGTGAAGAAGAAACCGTGAAGATGACTTGATGGAACACTGGAACCAGCTGCTCAGGGAAGTAGTTGTTGAGTCACCTTCCCTGAAGGTATTTTAAACATGGCACTTAGGGATATGGTTTAGTGGTGAATTTGGCAGTGCTAGATTAATGGTTGGACTTTATGATCTTAAAGGTCTTTTCCAACCTAAATGATTTTATGATTCTGTGACCATCATAACACCCCGAGACCTCACCAGAACGAAATCACCAACCTTAGAACCCAAGGGTACATGAGAAGGGTGAGCACAACATCAGGAAAACGGGAAGAAAAAATCTGAACTGTATTCTTTCTTTTTATGTAATGATTACATCTGGACTAACTACTAGACTCCCCATATTTCAGAAATGCGAACAATACATTTGTGGCTATGCATACACACATGGAGCAAAGCGGGTGGGCGAACATATGTTTCTAATGAAAGGCTTGCAAGAAAGAAAATCAGAAATACATCCACAGCTACAACACTTAGGCTTGTCTCTCCTGGAGATGAAGGCTAACCGAAGGATATGAAATGCATGTTGAAACTGGCTTATCATCCAGTAGGTGGACAGACACGTCCACTGTACCAAACAGCTCTGGAAAGGAGATTGGACACATCTATTCATCATTCCCATGAGACGAAGTTTGCTGTAGCAGACAATCAAATTAATTAACTGCTGAATCTAATTTACCCAATTTCTTGCTAATTCTCCTATGGGTTGATTATTAAGCCTGACAAATGCCAGCCCCAAAGCACTCTGCTCGAAAAAAAATAATAATTAGCAACAGGAAGAGAGGGAGTGAAAGTTGGGACTCCAAAATAGATGTGCAAACCCTTGCTTTACTTTCAGAAATAGAGCAAATGAAGCAGCTTCGGAACTGGTTCACTGGTTTTGTTTAAGCATAATATTTCAGATGTAAAACTAGAGAATAAAAAGCACTTAGTAGAATAGAAATCAATGGAGTGGGGCAGGAGAGCTGGTAATCTTTAAGTTTTTTGCCAGAAACTAGACACTCAGACCACCCATTAAAATCTGTTTGCTGCTGGATTGAGTAGCCAGTTAACTACCATAACCAAAGGAGCTTCAAAGGCCAGTGAAAAATGCTTGTCCCAGATCAGGGCTGTTCAATCATATTTAACCTGCCCCACTACCTTTGTGCTGGGTGATGCTCCACAGCATTTCAGCTCAGGGTTAGCCCAATATTTACAGCACCTCCCTCTTTCATTGGAGCAGCCATCTGCTGAGGCAACTCCATGCAGTCTCTGCTCAAAGCTCTGCTGTTTGTTTACTTTAGCTTTATGAGTTGTGTCCACATTTCACTAGGATCTAGGTTAGAGAATGGTGCTTGAAGAAGAAACCACAAGCAAGGGGCCAAAAGAACTTGAGAACGATTTGTTGGTCACAACCCACAACCTCTGACATGAGCACTTTATTGCTGAGGTGCTTTTCGGTGGAGATTCTGGGCCTGTTTCAAGAGCACATACAATTTTCAGATGGCTCAAAATGGCAATTTTGATAAATGTTGAGAGATTGGCCTCCTTTGCATTCACTTGGTAACCTCTATCCATGCGATTGCTGTCCAGCATTTAAAACCAAACCCGCTATGACTGCCATAAGAGATATTTTCATCAGACAGACTGTGTCTCTACACTTGCCTTCTGCTGAGCTTTTGCCAGAAACAGAAGCATTTAGCAGCTCCTGGTGCTCATTGCAAGAGCTTTCCACCAGCTAAACTTTGACTGATGGCTGCAGCAGACACAGGCTGTGTTTAGTGTGCAGCTGCGCTTGTTGTGAAGTACAGACTTGCTACGATACTGGGTTCTGCTAATTAGTCCTTATATAAATAGTCTAGTTGATTGTGGACAAGATTCTGGAGCTGTCAGGACAAGCCAAAGAAAACCATTAATTATAGAAGAGCTGAGCTCTCCCTCTACAGATTTTCAGAGGAGTGTGAGAGGATCAGAGGTCAGGCTTTGCCAGTCAGAAGTCACAGGGGCTCTATTGGTACTACTTGCATAGTGGCGTGGAATACAGGACCAAAGAGTTTTAAGCTTTCATTTACAGAAAAAAGAGACCATAAATCTACTCATTATGAGATCACAAGGGTACCACTGAGATCACCTGTTCAGATCTTTTGTGCAACACAGGTCAGACTGGTTTAACCACTTGTGCACTGTGGTCAACATGGAGAGAGACCTCTCACTTCACCTCAGCCCTTTCGATACACCAAACTGAGCTGTCAAGAAGCTCAATAGTGTAGGGCTGTCCTTTAAAGCATGTTTTGGGCACTGCACCTAAGTGAATGCTCTCAGCTGGGGTTCAGATAGAGTATCAGTAATTACAACTGAACTACAGTGTTCCTCTTGTAAGACCTGGATATTCACTGGATGAGTCTGTGAGATGGAGAATTTTCCTTTGGCAAACTATGTCAACGCTTAATTAGCTCGGCCTATAGAAACCTGTACCTACCGGATAAGAGTATTTCGAGAAGAACAACCTGAGAAATGACCATGGGAAACCGATGGCTTCTTTTCCATTTCACCTCAGTTTGTCTACTTTCTGATTTAGCTTTTATCCCCACTCAGACCAACCAGTCGGACAAAATGACAGCTCCTCATAGCTGATAAGCAAACAGATTTTGGACAATGTCTGAAGTATTCCATCTTCATCTGTTAATTCAGAAGTCTCCAAAAGTCATGACATAGGTCATTGTCTCATGACCACATTCATGAGGTATAAGGACCGCAGCCCTTAGCTGAAGTACAATACCACCCCCTGACAATCCTGAACATGGTTCTTGAATCAAATGTTCATGACAAAAAAATCTACATTACTGATTAACTTCAATTAACTAAAATGTTGAAAAAAAAAAAAGTCAAAATTTGTTTTTTTTTTATTAGAAACACCTGACTCACTGATTTTTCAGCCTTGACTTCCATCTCCTGGGTTCTCTCATCCAGAGAAAGAAAGAATACGCTATATAGATACACAGTCCCTTTGTGTATGTATTTTTGATACACTTTTCTGCATCCTATTTAATTACCTAATGCTCATTTAAATAATATCAATAACAAATGGCTGTTTGTAAAACCAAGGCAAAGTAACCTGAGTTCTCCCTTGAACTGACAGAAAACTCAACACATTTCTTTCAACAGATCTGCACACTCACTGGGGGCCAAACCCACCTCATTTAAAGCCAGAGGCAATGCTCCCGTTGACCTCACTGGGCCCAGCTCAGGACTGATGTGGTTGCAAACCAAAGGTCCAGGCTTCTGTGGCTCTATTGAGATTCAGCTCAAGGCACACCCCACAACAGAGGCACAGTAGGTTTTGCCTCACGTGGACTGAAGGAGCCATTGACCTGCTGGCCTCTGATCTCTGCCAGAGGCAGTGGGACATGGCTGTTTTGCCACCCCTGCAAAAACTCACTCACAAAACACCCACTACCATCAGATGCCAGGGGGTGTTTAAAGCATAATATGGGCTCCTCATGTAGAAAAACAAGGTTTTCAATTTTTTTTTTCTATCACTTAAAGTGTTGTTTCTTCTTTACACCTCTGGGCTGCCTAGATGACTAACTCTTCACAACTGAACTAAAACTACACCAATAACATTGTTGCAGCAGCTTCTGAAATTTTAAAAGGCAAAGGCGAAGGAAATGCTCAATCTAAAAACCAAACCCCAATCCAACCAGGAGATGGTGAGAGGTGATTAAAAAGCAAGCCAGTTGCAGATGAATGTTGATTTGAGTTGAAGGTGAAAAAGCAGCAGCTTTTGAGTATGAAGTGACAACAGGGCTCTCTGGCATATATATGTAAAAGTATATATGTATGTGCTATACCTTGTTCATGCTGACGTGCAGGGCTGGCCATGGTCCAACTACCTTCACACTGTCCGTTTCTATTTTCTTCAGATGAGAGGTTTCATCATAAAAAAGGGGAAGTCCTGAGCTCAGTTCTAAAAAGATGCCCAAAGGAAAGAAAGAAAAAGAAACAGTCTGAAGGGAAGCTACAGAAGAACTGCAGAGCAAGACACTCAACTGCATTTGAAGAGACAGAAGTCAGCAAACCACGTGCCCTATAAGACCCTCTAAAATGCTTCAGAATTATGCCTGTTGGGTCATTTTGCCTTTTTCTATTTAGCAAACAATCCCTCCCCCTCCTCCTTCTCGCCCATCCCTTCATTTCAGCAGGGCTTTTGCAGCTTTGGGCTAGACACTTCTCTCCTTACCTCCCCCTCACCACCCCCCCGGTACTCTAAAACTCAGTTGACACCAGAGGGATTATTTATGCAGCCAAGGTGCCACTCTCGGAACATGTGATGTGTAAAGAGATCAGAGTATAGCTTTTGGCTTCTCTCAGACATCTTTACTTACACGCCAGCCTCTTTAAGACTGTTGTCAGGAATTTGCTGTACTTTGTCAACAGAGATTTTGAGCAAGCCACCGACACAGAAAGACAAGGAAAAGTATTTCTTGAGACAGCCCTGAAAGGTCTCTGCCAACATCTCACGGATGGTGTGGCATATATATCTGTATATCTGCAAGTACTCTGAGAAAAATGAGCTTCAGCATGCCATGATTTGACTGATCTCTGCATCCTCCTGTATTTCTTTTTACCATGGATTCGAGGTAATAACAGTTGGGAACAGTGCGATCTCTGGAGTCTGATTCAAAGCCCACTGAAATCAATAAAAGCCTTGCACTGACTGCAGTTTAGGCTGGATCAGGTTCTCAAGCTGTCCTAAGAATATTAAATATTACCCATTCAAGATCTAATTCTACAGCTGTTTAAATATACATTAAGAGCTTTGCTGACTAAAGACAAGCTGCTAAAACCAGATTATAGGAACATAAGAAAAAAGCCAGTTTTGGCATTATGAAACATTATCAGACCCTGAGGCAATAATATCCTAGAAGGGGTTACAGTATCAGCATTGACCTCCCATTGGTTGTCTCTTATCACAAGTTAGTGATGCAAGAATTTGGCATTTCTCACATCACAGCTGCTTCTGCAGATATGACACTGTGAAACTGCGCGATGATATCTGGGAATAAATCACCACAGCCATAAAATAAGACATGAAGATGTGTTATCTGGGGTTCTTCTGTGTGTTTGAGTGGTCTGGGGGTTCTTTTTGTTTGGATAAGGTTTTTCTAGAAACAGACATTTTATTTTCCTGTCAAGAAAGAACAGAGGGGAAAAGTGCCTTATTTAAATTATTTTACTCAAGTTTGCTACGCTTTAAAACTGATTTTTAAACTGTATATTTGTTTGAAGGGAGAGCTCTGGAAAACAAGGCAGCCACTGCAGCCTTCTAACGCAACCTTGAAAACAGATTGAAAAAGCAAAAAAGGCAAAAATTTGAAGTCCTACATTAAAAAAGGCACACGTTTCCTGAGTCAGCATTAAGTCTTGGCAAAACCAGGCTTTCATTTTAAGAACGGATCTGGCAGCACTGGGGTCTTTTAAATCACTGTTTTCAGCCTGAAATTCAGTCTGTATTACATCATTCTCTGCTCAGGGTTACACAAGGACTTTTGTAGTGAGCAGTTCAGGAGTAAAGGAGGCCTATTTTTAAGTGATAACCTGCAAGCTCAGCCCAGAGTTCCAGAGGCAAGCTGGGCTCCCTCTTCTCGTTCATCACTTTCCATCATAAAAATTCAGCAAGCTACATTGCATACTTGTTGGCATCTGCTTTCAGTGATAGCCTCAGCTGCTGCCAGTGGATCTGCTCATGTGCATTTGGTAACCCATGCACGACGTTGCCATGCCGATTAGGCTTAGCAAGCAGCTCAACCCCTGTGTGCGGTGGCAATGGTGCTATAAGGCTAAGTGCTGTTGAATACAGCAGTCCTTGGGACCGGGATTCTGTGAATACACCAGGGCAAGATCTGCTGCATAAAAGACATGATCTCTGGATATTAGCTTTGAGGTGAAGGGCAGCATTGCAAATACAATCATCAGGCTGAATGCAGGAAAACAACATCTTCTGCTGAACTGCCTTCATAAACACACACGTCAGATTTGTTTCACTGGGTTTCACTTCCTCCAGTAATTGAAGCAGACAAATTACTTGGAATGTGAAAAATTGGGCAGGTCTGGCCGGGGTTTGTTTTTTGTAACAAAATCCCAGGCTGTGTGTTTGCTGAGAAACAAGCACCAGTATTTAAAGGGAACCTTGGTTGGGCATGCTGTCGTTTCCCTCTCTCCTGCCCATGTTCTGTGAATTGCACTGGAATTTTGGCATTTATCAGAGTAAGTGGAGTAAAGGCATATGCTTTCTCCCTCTGTTGACACGATGCCAGGTACATGTTGACGGGTCGCTCCATGGTCCACTTGAGAATTTAAAGCCACCTCAGAGACGAGTCCAGTCTGTAGGAGCTGGAAGAAGTCACAAACTGCCTCTGATCCCTTGGAAAACCACAAGGAAGGCAAACTGAAGCGCCGGTGTGCATGGCCTCTCCTCTGTCCGCCTCATGAGGAAGTCTCCACTAGGATAGTGTATTCCCCCATGCTCTCCAGGCATTTCCACTTGGTCACAAGCACCTTGTCCCCGAGACCGTCCCCAGGTTAGTGACCATTTACTTCCTAGAAATGCTTTTACAGCAGTGGCCTTTCCTTACAGCCTGGAGACAGACATCTGCCCCCCACGTCCCCATGTTCCTGACACAGACCCCTGACAGTGCCTCCTCCCTGCCTGAGCTCTTCTTGTCCCACACTCTGCCGCGTGTGCTGCCCTAGATAACAGACTGACAGACAGCATGCTCCTGTCTCGGCACACAGACCGCAAGCCTTTTCCACATGCTCTCTACAAGACAGTTTTCTCAGTTGAAACAGCATGAGCAGCATTTTAATGACTCCATTAAAAACAAACCGAACCAAAGCAAGCCCCCTGAGCACCAACCTTGAAAAGGCACCTAGACCTCTCACCTCAAGCTGCAAATGAGTAACTTTGACTGTTCTAAGGGAAGCGTTCCTGCCCACACTGCCACAACTCTAACAGAGTAAACATGCGAGGTCTAACTGCAGACTGGCCTTTCAAGGAAAATTATGTTTGTGCCTCTGGCTGGGCCTCCTCAGGGGATCAGTAATGGGTTGCTGTGGGGCAGCATGCCTGCATTAAGGCAAACCGGTGTGCGGTATGTACAGCTGCCTGAAGAGCTCAGCTGGACACAGCCAGCATGCCTGCTCCAGATTCCCCTTGGAGGTGCCCCGTTCTTTTCCCCTGCCTTAGAGAAACCAGGAATTGGCATTCGCTGCTAGTGGCATTAGGCCATGTCAGGAACCAGCACCGATTCCCTTTTCTCTAATCAAATAGCTAGCATGAAACAGCCTTAAGCTGACAAAACAGAGAGAAAGGTAAATCTATCTCCAGGAATATGTGTTCCATGGAAGTCTTGTCTTGGTTGTGGAAATCCCATTCAGAACGTTGCAGCTGCTGGACAGGCTGGAGAGGCTGTGCCCCAGGAGGGCTGTGGGATCTGGCGGAGACAGCTTGTCCTTCCCATTCCTGGGGGACACAGCTTCTCAGCCCCACATCTCATCTTGAAGGTTAACACTCACTAGGCACAAAGAGAAGCACAGAATCCTAGAATGGTTTGGGCTGGAAAGGACCTCAAAACTCATTTAGTTCCAAACCTCTGCCATGGGCAGGGACACCTTCCACTAGACCAGGCTGATCAAAGCCACATCCAGCCTGGCCTTAAACACTGCCAGGGACGGGCAGCCATACCTTCTCAGGGCAACCTGTTCCTGGGCAAACCTGCTCCTGATGTTTTGCTCTTACGCTTTTCTAAGCTGTTTCTAAGGTTATTTCAGCAATAAGGAGGAGCAGGAAAGCAGTGCGGCCTAAAAGGAGGCACAGAGCTGGAATAAACACATTGTGCTGTGGTTTTGGTGTTGCTTCAAATCACCTTCTGCTCTACAGGTGAGCCCAGCTCGGCAGGGCAGTGGGGTGGTGGAGACTGGCCCTGCTGCAGCACTGCTGGGGCAGAAGCTGAGTCCCCAGGGGCTGACATGGGGCTGTGGGCCACAGGCAGGATGGGGGAGCCCATTGGAGGGGGATAGGGTGATGGGGTCTGCAGTGTCCTCAGGGCTGGAACACTCAGCAGCAGCAGAGCTGGCTCTGACCCAATTTCCTGGTGTGCTTCACTCTAATTTGGGAAAGAAAAAACACGGGTTGGCAGACCCTACAGAAAGGTCACCGCCTCCCGCTGCACCGGGCTGACAGCCGGTGAGGCTGTCCAGATCAGCCCCGCCAGCATCCCTCCATCGCCAGCACTCAGATACACCTCAGGGCACCCCATGAGCAGCTGGCTGAGGCCCAGCAGGTACCAGCAGGATGGCCTGTGCCACCCTCTGCAGTCGGGTCACTGCAGACCATGGCCAAGATACCCATTGGCAGTTCTGGAGCATCCAGTTGCCCATCCAGGGCCTCTGTGGCAGCATGAAGTGGGGGTGCCACACCAGCCCTTGGCACTTCCCAGCACGAATGTATGCCAGCAGTGAGTGTTCAATCAAGGAAAGAGGTGGGACGGCCTAAAGTCACTGTCAACCAGCACTGTCCATTACAAGATCCTGGTTTCAGGCATTTGGAAGTTGTCAGATTAACAACCCAGGCCGAAAGTTTCCATAACAGATGACCGTCTCAGGGTGATTTGCAATTATAAAGGCAAGAACTGGGGGAAGAATTTATCATGCCCATGAAGCAAGGAAAATAATAGATCATACCTTGTTTGCTCATCTGAAATTCCTACACAGCTTCAGCATCTCACACACTGCAGAGGCAGAGATTATAAATTTGGAGAGCAAGAGGTAGAATTGCTCAATGGCAGGGCTGTTTCTCTTTTTGTGTAAACCTATGAATATTTGGACAAGCTATGCAGCCTTAAAAAAGCCTGTACATGTTTAGCGATGGAGACTTACAACCAAACTCTCCAAGGTTACATCAGGCACAGAAAGGCTTTTCTCCTCTTTGCTTTCTACAAGCCAAGACTTTCTCCACCAAACAAGCAAGCACACTCCAGTCATGATAGGTGAGGCTGAGTGGGAATTGTTCCCATTACACAAACTAAGAGCAAGATGCTGGCTGCCCAGCACTGTGAAGTTTCTGTTGTGTGTGCCCAGACACGAAAGCAAAAGTCAGATCCAGATAATGAGGGCTGAGGGACAGCTGGGCAGATCAGCAAAACAGAATGGCAGATGAGGGTAGGTTTGAGAAACTGCGCAAATAAATAGTAACAATGAAAAGACAGCCTGTGCCAAGTGGCTAGAGACTCAGTATCCGTGACTAATTGGGTGTTAGTTCAGCTATGGAACACCAAACTAACACCAATCCCACAGCCCTGTAGCAAAGCCAGGAAATTGCAAAAATCCTGTCTCGTTTGCACTCACTTACAAAGCTAGAAAATAATAACAAGAAGCATATTCTTCAAGAGGGAAAACTGAAACACCGTGTCCTTTTCCTTCCGTTTCCTTTGCCTCCTTGCCAGAGACAAATCACAGCAGCACAGTTACTGAAAGGGCATTTACTGCAGTGGACTTACTGTTTGGGTTTGGAACTGCAGAAACAATGTCTTTGCTCTCTGGAGCAAGGGGGCCGTAGTTTGCGAGGTGGTGGTGATGACGGTGGTGGTGGTGGTGCCTTGCAGGCATTTTTGCAGTATACGGTGTTCCTCCGTTCTCCTCGATGTTGAACTGATGCAGATCACTGTTGTTCAAGGGATAGCTACAAAGTAAATTCAGTTCAGATTAGAGCAGTAAGCAGTAGGACAAATGGTACTTTTGGACAGCGTGCAAACATTCTTGGGTAAAAAAAATGCTTAGATTTTTTGGAAATAAAATTTTTAATGACTTATATCCCAAATCCTTCGCTTTCTGTTAACAGGGGACTCATAAGGTGAGGAAAAAGGATGCCTCTTCTTGTTTGGTATGATTTTATTAATATAAGAAATAGTTTTGATTTTACACACTATACAACCTCTGCTAGACTCCTATGCCGAGCCATATGGCTGATGGAATATGATCCTCAAAAACATCAAAATTTGTCCTGCTGGAATTTGCAACTTTAGGAAAGTGGGATAGGAAAGTGGACAGGCAGTAAACAAGTTTCTTTAAAGTGAAATTGACAGAAGAGCAGATCAAGGAACAGTCCCAGAACAACATTACGTGCCTGAGAAAGTTCGGGCCTCCAAATTCATGGTGCAAATAGCTGTATGAAAAATCTGTGACTTGGGAAAAATGTAGAAAGTTCCCATGGGAAATAACAGGTTTTAGAGGTAACAACATGCAAAGTAGTGCATGGCCAAAAAGGAGTTATACATGTTCTGGCAAACTAGGAGGGTTTTTTTTTTTGTGTATGTTTAGTCAGACAAACTGTTGTCAGCCTACAACATCCAGAGAAACGGAGACATGCTGAAATCTTAATTCATCATACCTAACTCAGAAGCGTCAAATGACACTGTTGATTTCCCTCTATGGTTTTAACTGCTGTTGTTTCAACTTATTGTTTGAAATGATGATAAATTTCCGGAAATGACATTTTGTCTCCATACCAGCAAACAAAAAAGACTGAGATAACTCTATACAGACACTGCAAATGACTTGATTGCTTTTTCCTCAGAGGAATGCTTACATTTTTTATAAGGTTTTAACTTATCCTACAGTATTACATCAGACAGTAGTTGTAGTAAATCAATTCATTCCAAGAAAAGATGGATCTTCTGCCCATTCAAAAACTTCTAAAGAAATTATATCTTCAGCTTTTATTACTAACAGCAGCTGAAAACCTGATGGTATGGAATAAACCCAAACAGAATAATTAAGGAAACAATGAATAAATTATCCCTAGCTATTTGTTACATATGCTCTCTGCAGATTACTTACTGATTCAAAGCAAAATTAACCAGTCATCTGCAAACAAACACATCTGTATATTCTCCAAAGATATGCTGAAGCATGCCACTTGGTACATCATTAATAACTGCTGTCTTCTTAGTAACAGCTTCTGACAACATGAGGCTTCTGACTGGGTAGTAATTGAATAACACTTTTATGCTGGCTACCTTTTGAAAGCAGGAGGTGGGGAAGGGAACGTTGTGTATATTAATCTTGGCAGGTTCCCTGCACATAGCAACAACAGCCAATAAAGGCAATTCTGATGCCTTATTTGCCTTAAGGAAACAATACAAATAGGTGTCTAATCCACAGGGGACAGCTTTGGTGAGTTCAGATAATCCAGGACTGGTCTGTCTTTGAAACTGCACGACATCTTCACTGTTATAATCAAAACAAGCAAGTGCCTACTGGAGGAAGATGGTACAGGCTAATGAGATCACACACTAATTGTAGCAGCTCTCCTGCGCTCTCCCTCTGAGCACCTCGGATTGAAGTGACGTTTTTTGACTGAGAGGATAGCCGGTTTCATTCACACAGTTAAAAACCCTTATTGGAAATAGGATCAGTTTTGAGTCAGAGCCTCAGCACATCCTTTTTTCAGCCTATGATTAAATATTTCTCAAGACCCAGACCCTCATGTGCTGGAGGGTTGCTTTCCTTTTACCCACTGGCAGGCTGGGTTAGCAGATTTTCAACTGGTCTTTTCAAAATGAAGGCAATCACATCAAATCCTTACACTGACTCCTCATATTGCTATGGGCATGAGGTAGCTTCCATGTTAAAATGGAAATAAGTTGAGCAACGGAATGAGACAAAACCCCTTTGGCATGAGGTCAAACATGCACTGAATTCTCTGGATGTATTTCTTGACTGTTCAGAGAGGAGCGCTCACACCATATAAAATCCAGGGAGACCATTACTTCAATGAAGTAAAGAGCTAGCCCAGAAAAGCGGATGTTCCACTATACACTGAAATCCTTGAGGGCAGTAAGTTGCAAAGCTCCAGTCAGGCTGTCAATACCCAGGCAGTGCGCTCTGATGTGAAATCCCATATGGAAACTTCTGGCCCATTTAAAAAGATGCAGTCATCTGTACTCTTCCACGGCTGAGAGCAGCTAACAGATATTGAGGCAAACTCACCTCAGGAGTCAGTCAACTCTTGCACTTCAGATGGATGATATAATTTAGGGGCACATTGGACATCTTAGTGCAGTTTCTACAAGGGTTATTTCTTGCTACATCATTATTATCATACATCATATCTGGTTTTCACTTATTTTTCTGTGCTTCCACTGTCTTAAATCTAGAGACTTGAGATTTTCCCCTCAAAGCATCTTTTTGCCATTAACTTTTCTTTCTATTGCTTGCTTCTGACTTACCTGAAAAGGTAACATGCTCATGCACTCTCCCCAAACCACTGATGCAAATAAATCACAGCTTTCAATGAACCAACTTTCTGACTGCATCCTAAATCCTCTAGGTTTTCATACTTGCTCCCTAGACATTAAGTAATGCTCTCAGATTATATGCATACATAAGACAGTTATCACTTTTCATCTTACCTCTTGTATTTGTCTTTTGGCCCTCCTAGTATGTCAGTGCTACACCTTTGTTTTACCTTTTAATAGCAATTGGCTGTCCTGCAGGTTTCCTCTATCCTTAACCTGTGTATTTTTCCCAACAAACTCCAGCTCTGCTCCCTGTACAACCAACCCCTGTCCTTTAAGGAATATGAGGCACGGCCGCACAGGCTATTATGTAAAGGAAGAAAACATTTCTTCTTTTTCTGTTCCTCCTGCTGGCAAAGCACTCCTTAGGATTCTGTTACCAAAGGCTGAACCTTCAAAAAGCCACTGAAAGTTCACAAGACACTTTGTATTGCCTTTAGCCTCAACCTCCCTTAATTACTTTCTTCTGACCAAAAAACGCAGCATTTTGAGGAACAGGGCAAATAATATGCATTTTCTGACTAATTTTTCCATGTTCTTTTACATTTCATTACATTCACCTTACATTACTAGTCCTTTACCCTAATTTTATACTCCTTGCCCTTTGCTTTAATAGCTATTTTCAATTGACAGTCTTGTATTTCCTATGCTCCAGCTATCTACTGCCTCCCCAGAGTATGTCTAGTGTACAAGTGTTAAGAGATCATAGAAAAATGAGGAACAAAAAGGTGTTTGAAGGTCTGAATTATCCACCTTTCACCTAAAAACCAAACTAAGCAGGCCAATGTTACCCTAACTTATTGGCTGAACTGAGCCTTCAACACCTTCACTAGCAGAGACTCCATGACCTCCCTGCACAGTCAATTTCAGTGTCTCGCCATGCCTACACTTACTTTGCTTATCCTGTCTCTTTTACTGCAATTTAAGCCTGCTATTTCCTCTCTCATCCATCACAGACACAGTGAACAGGTTATTTCTTGCTACAGACCAGTGTTTTTGTAAAAGGCTCTTCACATCTCGCTTCAGAGTCTGAAGAGCTCTGATTTCTTCAATCATCCCTCACAGGTCACACATTTCCTACAGCTCTGATACATCTTGTCATCCCCATCTGCCCAACTGGCTCCTGCTCCAGTATGTGGTGCTCAGAGCTGGGTACCCCATTTCAGCTGGGGCTTTGTAAGTACATTGCGAAGAGGAAGGGTTGCTTCCCATGTCCTGTGGGACCTGATCCTGTTTATGCACTGGAACTTCGACATTTACTGTTTCCTAAATAGCCTGGGGTCATGGATTCATGTTCATCTTCTGATCCCGAAGAACACCAGATCCCTTTTTAAACTGGCCAGGTTTTCACTCCCCACAGCCTCAGCTATGAAGCAGATTACCCCTACCAGCACAAACATATAATCCCTCCTGAGCTGTGTCCTAAACTTTCTCATCTGCTAAGATCATAACCCATTCAGGACTTTTCTCTCAGCCACAACAGGCCTGGGGTGAGAAGACTTCCCATTTTGGTGTAACCTGTGAGTGACAAGAGATTTTTTAGACAAAGTAATTGCCTTTCCATGCCATCCTCCCAACTGCCATTCTCATTCTCCTGTCCTGTAGAACATAACTGTGTAGCCCTGCATAAACATCTTCCACCTGCATCCCAGAGATGGCTTACTCCTGCACCCTGTCCATATCCCCTTCTTGAACACTTCCTGCATGCACCTCCCACCTGCCTGAAGTTACACTTGGAGAACAAATGGTGGGGCTCTCTTCTCTCCCCTTCTGGTGGGGCAACAGCAGAAAGCAGGCTCTAACTACTGCTCCTCTTGGATGGCTCTGCATTGAGTTTAGACCCTCCCTGCTGTAGCTGAACAGTGGTTTAAAAAACATCCCAGGCTTCTAGGTCTGGTTGTGATAAATAACCTTCCACAATCACCATACCCACCTCTATTCTTTGCTTTGAACACTGCTTCTGCACCAAACCACTGCAATTTTCTGATATTTAGAAACCCTCAAGCTTTACACAAACATCTTCACAACCCCTCTCAATCCTCCTTCATCCGCAGCTCAGAGCAAGCCTCATGGTGATTTGTGCTGCTTTCAGCAGCTCAAATCCACACAACAGGCTTCCTGCTGAATGCACTGGGAGGCTCCTTGCAACTGTATCATTCCCTAATAGGAGATATTTCACCCACCACCATATCATAACGATACCTTCTCCAACATCAAAATGGGTGTTAGGTGTGCTCCCAAATGGCTATCAGTGAAACGGCTAAAGTATGTGTTAACGTGTATGTGTACACATCAATGTGTGTGATTGGAGAGACTCTCAGAAGTCTAAAGAAAGCAACCACTGCATGTGAAGCTTCAATGTGGCAGCTGGGGGATGAGATTCAACAGCTATGTTAAGCCAAACATTCATTTTTGTGCTTAGTCTCACCCTTTAAGGGAGGGAAGACTCTGGGTTTATTCCCATACTTCAAAAGAAGCTTAAACCACCCAAACAACCCCAACCGAACTTTTAGCCAAACTTGCTTTAAATGCGTTTAGAATCTCTCACACACCTTTGTGTTGCTAAAGGACACAAGGTAACACAGAGAGCCTAGGAATTCACATACTCGGGAAATTTCCCTGTGGAGAGGAATGAAGAGGAAACAAGGGGATAGGAGGGTGGTATTCTGTGTGAGAATTAATTAATAGCCACAACCATCGGATTGAGGCAAAAGACTGAGAAGAGCCAGCAGCCAGTTCACTTATGTAAGAAGGGAATGCAGACCATAGCAGGAAGACTGCTTATAAAAGAGAGAGGATGAAGTTTCGTTTTTGCAGCCAAGGACTGGGACACATAAAAGCAATGAGTTCCTAAGGAGGACTTGGATCACTAAAAGCAAACCTATGCCATTTTTTCTCTCCACACTACATAGCCAAGACCCCTCTGCTGGCCAGAACTGGCTTCCTAAACTGCGAGAAGTGTAACTGAAGCTGAGCTGTTACGTTTCCATGCTCTGACACCACCAGATGACCAGAGCTGGCCCATTTGCTTCCTTTAGGGAAGGCCTGGGAATATGTGTTTCAGCTGCCTCTCCCTGCTGCCAGGGGTAATCAGCAGTTCTCATCCATTCCTAGGGATACCTCAAGAAAGCGGAGTGGGCAGCCAGCAGTCTTCTCCCAGACAGACAACCTAACCTTGGAAAGAAAGAGAAAATGGCCATGCGGAAATAAGTGTTCAGAAATGGTGACAGAGGCAGGGAGAATTTCTCATGTAGGAAAGAAAAGCAGCAGCTTCCTGCAGTACAGGGTGCTGAACCGAGTTTTGAAGCAGGACGAATCTGGAATTCTCCACAAGAAGAACAGAGCCTGCGGCAAAGCATGATCTAATAAAATACCGAGAAACAAATCCTGGCTCGACAAAGCCATTGTCCTCGCAGATTTCACCTTCTCTACATAAAGATCGTCCAAAACATGCTGCCTTGCAAAACGGTCTCACAAAATATGCCCAGGAGGAACTAAACTTGCTTTTCTTCGTTTACAAATGGTTTTAATTAATCATAATGCTAGCTAATTCTATTTAATCACCTGTCAAAAAATTTCATTGTCCCCGATGTCCTTGCAGATGAGAAAAACTCTGAAAAGCAGAGAGAAAATTTCCTAAAACAGATTAAATCCTCCCCTAAGTCAGTGCTGCTTTCCCCTTTCAGTCACAGGCAGACAACGTATGCCTGTCATTGGGAAACAAAAAAGCTTGGAGAAAGATAACTCAGGTTAAAACAGGAGCAAACCAAGCGAGGCCACCGAGACAGCCTGTAGCTGATCTTGGGCTGTTAACCATGCTACAGCCTTTCGTACCACTTAACCCACCAGGTAACTCAGGTCCTGTGAGCTAAGCACATCCCTATCTTTCTCCTTTCCTCAATATCACATACCTGCCAAAGCATGTAAACAGAGATGCAGGCATGGGCCTGAGGCTTAGCTAATAAAGGAGAACATAAGAAACCATGGGATGTGATAGAAATTGCTGCTGGATATAACAGATGAAAGCGTAAGCACCTAATAAATGTTACAGAGCATGCCCTGAAGGATTGCCCGATTTCGCAGGAGAGCTACGTAAGAAATGGACAAAGAGCACTAAAGGGGAGTATCAAGGACATTTTTGGTGAGAACAACCATCCAAGGCCAGCACTACTTAGGAACCCATAACAGTAACACCCCATGAGGGCCAAACTACCTAGGTAGCCTTAGGAAATTTGGGCTTGGACTTACAGAATGGGGAGCAATGCAGGGGAAAAAGCAGGGATAACTCTGAGGAGATAAAGGAAGTGAATGTTCTTCCTGGTATGCATCAGGGAAGAACAGGCCACCCATAAGCAAGCTGCTGGTCAGCATGCTTGGCTGGTCAAGCTGGGTTCAACTGTAGTCTAAGCTATCTTCTTAACTGTTCTCCAATTTTCTCTGGGGGTGTATGCAGACAGGACTGAACTCTCAGCGCTGCGCTAGGCTTGTGTGCTGCTATATGTGTCTGCTGGTAAAGGCACTCATCTCCACCCATTTTGTCCGTGTGGCTGGATGAATGTGTGCTCTACGTGCATTTACATCTCCGGAATACATGCTAACCACCTCTACAGGCTGAGCTTAGAAACCAGGAACTACAGCAGCCTCACATTTTGCAGATCAGGAAGGTTAGCTTTAAAGCCAGTTCACTGGATTTGGCTTCCCTTAACAATAAGCTCCCATCCTACAAAAATCTCCTTTCAGTCTTTGTCCCTGCAAAGCTAAAGTATCTGGAAAAAAACCCATGTTTTTAAAGGAATTAATCAAACTGTAGAAGTTTCATACTTCTAAATTATCTAAATTCTGAATATTGCTAATGCCCTACAAATAAATACATGGTCTTCTGAATTTCAGTAATTGGCTGTAACTTTAAAGCCCAGCATGCCTACCTGAACATACCTGACAATAGTGCCACACCAGTGACTTCAGCTTAGGTTATAGGTTTTTGCCCTTTTAACATGCTACCAGTGAAGCCAGTTAGCTGCTCAGAAGGCAGCATGAACAGGTAAGACAAAAGTCAATCATTCAGCACAGCAAAGTGTTTCTTATTCACAAATCTGCAACTTGTCCCATCTCTGCTTTCACTGCAACAGTTGGGCAACTCACCTGAGTTACAGCAAGAAACTGTTCACATCTTAGAAGTGATTTTCAGACATTTTTTAAAGTCAGAAATGGGGAATGAGAGAGACACATTAAATACAACAGTAGAATCTGAAAATGAATGATAAGAAAAGGCTCCCTCCTGGGCTCAAACTTTTGATAGAGAAGCAGCATCCAGTTTTACATTCAAGTTCCTTGATGCCTTGCTTCAGATCAGCCTTGATTATTGATTCAGTGAGTTTCAGGTGCTGAAGACACAGACGCTGAACTCTCAAAGCTCTGTTGCCTCCTTCATTCCTCTTCTCCATTCCCATGGTCTCTAGCAGACTTCATTGTTTTTTCTTTTCCAGTTCCTCCCATTGCACATTCCAATGTAAAGCTCTGCTTCTCATAAACCCTTTTGTTTCCCTGGTCCATTTCTATCCTGAGCTTTTCCTTCCTGTCTGATTCCTGCACACCTACTGATGAGAAAGACTTGGCTCGAGGACACAACCATGCTGGCCCTGCTGTCTGCCAGTGAGGCCTCAAAACTCAGGGGCTTGGCCCCTGCAGACGAAACAAAACACAGCCACTGTGTTATCTGTTTAGCTACTCAGCTCATTGCTACCTCAATATACAATTTAGAGAGCACTGGAGACTTATTAGTGCTTTGTATTTCTACTTCTCTAAGGTTCTCAAAACTGCAGAAATTAATAATGGCAAGGAAACCACTGTGGTTATAATTCCAGCACAGACTGTTACAGGTTTAGTGAGGAAAAAAAAGTAATTTATAAATAATTAGCTTCTTATATGGAGTTTAATTGTATTAGATCAGTGCTTCCTACTACTAATTAAGTATGGACGTTTCTTTCATTTTCTTCAGGGCACAGAAAGTAAAAGATATTTTTCACTGGCTCATTCAAAAAAAAAGCATTTCTTTTTTTATAATCCACCAACATATGACATCATTAAGGCAGGAACTCCATGTTTTTCCAAACTGTTCCTGTAATGAAACATCTTTTCTTGCTTAATCCAATACATCTTCACCTTTGATATGATGAGCTGCAGGTTTTGCTGTTTGATAGTTGAAAGTTGAAGGTCGTATCACTAGTGCTAGAAAGTAGGAAGAAGAAAAAGGGGAAAGGAAAAACCAAGCCTATTACAAACTAAAAAGACAGAAAGTACCAAAAAAAAAATAAATCCAAAGTGGAAATGTAATTGCGGTGGCAACTTGAAAACAGAACCCGAAGGGCATTTCCACTGGTTCCCCAATAGCCTTAGCTTAACGTCTATCTTAGTTTTAAATTGGCATATTTCTCAGTTCTCAGAAGGTGTGATGACTAAAACAGTCATCATAAATGCTGCTTCTGCTAGAGAGAAAACAAACTAGATTTCTTCTGGAAGACACATGCAACAGATCATGGAAGAGAAGATGCCACCAAACCAAAAGCAGCCCCACAGAGTTAAGAGAAAGCCAGTATTCCAGAAACACAAACCAAAGAAGTAACACTGGGTCTAAGATATCAGGCTGGTGGAACTTCTCATCTTCATCAATCTGTGTGCCAAGACTGCCAAGATTGTATCTGAAAAAAACAATTAAAACACCACCACCATCTTTAGGAAATGTGGATGGGAAATACAGATTAAAAAAGAAAAAATAAATAAAAAAACAATACTTTTTCCTCCTGTTCAAAATTGGAGGTATAATGCATTCAGAAATTAAAAGCAGTATGAAAGTTATTACAGACATGCTTGCATTTTCTGTAGCATGCACCTACTAATACACGCAGTGGGCAGTGCACAGAGAGGCTCGACTTGTGAACTTCATAAACTAAATCTAGATTAATGCTTGTGCAACCGACTGTTTGAAAGTAAGTTGTTTTGCTTTAAAGGAGTCATGAAACAGTCATTAGCAGTTGAGAGCAGCATTTAGTCTGCAGAAGCTTTATTACTGAAAGTGACTCATATCAAGGGAGGTCTCCAGCTGATTCAAGTTTTCACCTGTTCTTTGCGACGCAGCAGCAACAAAAGCAACAGCACATATAATCAGAAAGGAAGCCGATTTGGCCAAGCACTTCAAGGAACAACAAACAGTACATGGAAAACAAGTGAAGCCAAACAAGGTCTTCATCATTTCCACAGGCTGCTTTGCAATGTACTGCAAGAGGCAGGTAGAAAAGCGTGGTCCATCCCTTTACGCGTTATTTCTTATCTACTTTGACTAGCACTGGTTTTGTCCAAAAGCTTCATCTTTCTACATGTGTGGTGCCAGCTGAGCAAGGATGACTGGTTTTCCTGCAGGCCCCTTGACACTAAAACTAGGGAGCATGCACAAGCACATGGTATTTTTCTAAGCATTGCAGTATGACTATAGAGAAAAGTATTTATTCTGAAACAGCTCAAAACCTTGATCCTCACACCGCAGCACAAGTTTGGCTAGGGTGCAGAGGCCTGACCAGCAAAATGCTAGTTCAAGCTGGCTCTCAAAGCAGATTTTGTCAGGACTTGCACAGTCTTGACAAAAAAAGGCAGGGTCGCGGTGGATCAGCCCTCGGCACACAATCTGAGATCAATTTAGAAAACATACAGTTCCTACTTTATATCCATTAATGCTACCTGATCTACAGCAACTCTGGTTCCAACAGTCTCTTTGGCTACCATTAGCAATGCTACAATGACAGCATCCCTCAATGTCCTTGGTTCTCCTTCACATAGCATGAGGAAAACCACTCATCACCAACAGTCTTTTGAGAGATCTGGTATGTCAGGTTGGATGGATGAGTGTCAAAACTTCTCTTCTTTGAGCTAGCCAGCCTGCTCGATACCCAACCGGAATGACTTGTGGAAAACCTCCTCTGAAAACAGATAATTGTGGTGTGGAATTGTCTTCCTCTTCCCTCTCAGAGGGCTCCATCCAGCCAACTTCAATGCCTGAGGAGCAAGTGATATACTCAGTTTCACTCTTCCCCATCTTAGGCATTTCCCAGCTCATTCTTTGCCAGCAGCTCAAGTTCCATTCTCAAAATTACTTGCAAGCTCTAACACTCTTTCTGTTGTAGGCTGAAGGCATCTTCTGCAACACTCATCCAGAAGGAAGGCATTTTACATCAAAAGGCTGTAATATATGCTTTGTTCCCATCCACAATGTGAGAAAGCAATCCTCGTTTTGGTCAATCTGCATGTGGGTTCACTGATTAAAGGGTCTGGAAGGACTTGTCAATTCTTCTCCTGAAGCGTGCAATCCCCTGCTGCCAGCTTTGGAAATGCATTACAAAACCCAATCCCTTTGTTCACTTTGCTTGTGACTCACGTCAGCGAAAAATAGCTGAAAATTAAAGAAAAAGCCCACACTAAAACAATTAACCAAAAGTGCCATCACTTTCGGTGTTGTATTTCAGTACTCAATACTAGTCATCAGTCTGCATGCCAGGGTCTGGTTGGGACTGAAGAGCAACACATTTCAGCCCAAGTTACAGAAGTGGTATTGCCACCTTTCTGATTCCCCTAACAGATCTTGGGGACAGGTCACACGATTACAGAGTTATTACAGAGCAAAAGTAACTCCCCAGTAAATCTGAATCTACGGAGTGGAGAGCTAGGCCTGAGCTCTGCTGGGGAAGAATTGGTTTCCAGCTTCACTGAATGCAGGAGGAAGGTATGCAGAGAGACCATCAGAAGATACCCTCAACCAAGAAGTATGAAGCAACTCTCCAGCGAGTGGAAGAATGCTGCCGATTACACGCTAGACTTCAGATCAGTGTAATTACCCAGATGACTAATAACACCCTCCATCCCATTGCGAGGATAGAGTTTATTACCTGTAATCAGATTACAGAAGGGTTTCCAAGTGTGTGCTGGACTTGTAAAAAGACAGTATCAACCATGCACAATGAACACACTTCAGAATGGGATGGAGAAAGTTTGCACACAGGGTTCAACAGGTACGCTGAGAATGTGCTTCCTTTGGTTTCAGAAGGTGGTAGGTACCTCCTTCAAGCAGTCTGAAGGTCGTTTTTTAAAACAAAACCAACTTCCCTGTGTATTTAGAACACGTGTGTTGAGTTTCCTGTATCCAGCATGACTGCATAACATTCTCTTTGGTAAACTGTCTGGCACTTTCTCATGAGTAATTCCCAGTTAAAAATCACTCAATATAACATATAAACACTCACATACCGTGGCTCTTAAGTCCCTGGTATTGAGTTTGTGCATCTATAAACACCAATGCCTCCCTGTAGCAGCATGAATTTAGGATGCAGTATCAATTTATATTGCCAGGACTTCCCCAGTGTTTTGACTTCTAAACAAAAGGTGCTACTACATTTAACAGTGGAGTTAACCAAACATTTTCCACCTTTCTCCTCTCTCCCCACGTAATCTGGTTTTCACCTGCAGTGCTCTACATTGCTTCAAAGACAAAACTTAAGAATCCTAACACCACTAAGCCTGTATTAGTCACCTGTTAGAAACAATACTTTGTCAGTAATAAGTGTGCTAATTTTAGAAAACCCAGTGTGCTTTCAAATTTAAAACAACTTATTTGTATTACCCTGTTCAGATGGATACTATCCATATCCACCTTTGCTCAGGTATGGTAAGCTGCACAGGCTTACTGCACATAGCAGTGCTGGGGTCAGAGAAGAAGCAGGTAGATATACTCCTCCTCTTCCCAACTGTATCCCAGCCCATTTGCTGCAAGAAGCCAACTAAGACTAGAGCGAGGAAGGACAGAGAAATTGATCTCTTCTTACCTATCTGACTGCTCAGTGATTTTGCTAGTACAGAGACTTCTGCACACAGCAAGTAGGATGTGGGATGAAAAAATGACAGTGCAGAGTGTATGAGCTCCTCTTCCAGAGAAGCAGAGTAACAAGTGCTTCCCTTGAGGTGCCACACACAAACTGCAGAACACACGAGTCCCGCAGGTTGTTCTTCACCAGTGGGCAGACTCCTGAATGCGGCATTTTAATACTCAAGTATCAGTTAGGCCTTGTGCTGTCTTTTCTTGACATCTGTCAGGGAGATCTCTCATTCAGTGCACCTTTAGCAATAAGCCAAACCACAGATAACAGCACATGATAAGAAGAAACACTGACAACAGACCACAGAGAAGCCAATGCAGTTATACGACAAGAACAATACTGTATTACGAACGTAGGAGTGTGAATCACGAAGCAACAATGCTCCACTTTAATGTGTGTATTCAAGGAAAAAAAAAAAGCCTCCTCCAGAGGGCATTCAGAGTGGCAGCTAAGCTAGGCTCCAACAGCGCCAGCAAAGTTTCTCTTCCTTCCTTCCTTCCCCACATAAGCCACTGCTGAAACACAGGAAAAGCAGACTAGGGAAACTGAATTCAGCCTCTGTGATTACCCACCTCAGGCCTTACCCTGGCATCAACACATCTTACTGGCACAATTGCTTCATTGATTTCCCCTCTACAGACTGCACTGAAAATGCTGATCCAGCATAACATTACTGATTCCAGGGCAAAACAGGTACAAGCATAAGCTCTATCATATCTACCCACCCTCCCCCCATATCCTTCAAAATTAAATAATGCATCATAACCAGAACAAGATTGAAAGTTTTTATTTGTACTTAGCACAAACAGGAAAGATCAAAACAAATATTAAAAGACAGCATTTGTAAACAAATATATTTCACAAAAAGTTAAACACTATCAAATTTGCTGTGAAAACAAATTCAGTTATAGCCATTTATAAACGTGTATTTATCAAAATCAAGTAAAAAACTACTTCATTTTTAAAATATCCCAAATGAAGATTTATTCCAACAACTTCAGACAGACCACAGAGGCAAGGCCTAATTAAAAGAGATGCACAAGTGAACATGGCACTATGATTTCCAGTTTAAAAATACGATAAAAAAAAATAATCGGCAAGTGATCAAAATACCAGCCAAGCCTATTTAAAGACCTAGGTTTGTAAAATGTACATTCAACTTTGCAAACATCTAACTTTATAAAACAGAGTTATTTCACCAGATTGTCCTCATCTTGAAGTGTACCCATTATGAGCTGTGTTTCTGAATCCACTCAGAGAAGTTATCAGTAGGTAGTTTTATGTGATTGTATAGTTCATTTCCATAATCACATTACAAATAAGAAGACAGCAGCACCCTTTCAGCAAGGATCCATTTTTAACATTCTTGCCTTTATAGCAGCAGGTATGGTTTTGGGGAATGCTATCAATATAATCAGTAAGCCAAAAAAGGAATATACACACTCCATGAAGTTTGTGATAGTGTTCTTTCTCCAGACTTGTTTTTAAGTTAGGCAAGCACCTCTATTTTTGCCGCAGAACACAAAAGATTAAAAGCAAAAGATACCCAAACCTATGACTACCTCAGCAGGCTCCCTTTGTTGGTGGTCCACAAGCCGGTTTGATTGCCAGTGCGAATTCTGTTTTTCCCTCCCTCCAAACTCCTATTTGAGAAACTTTGTAGTTGACATGCAAACTTCACCTATTAATTTGACTCAAAAAACCCCAAGATGATATAAAATAACTAAGGCACAAATGGCTGATCTTCACCAGCAGGCAGAGTGTCACAGATTCCAAAGTATGGTGGAATGTAAATCCCCAGAAATA